>NC_058080.1:720132826-720732826 GCF_014858855.1 Bufo gargarizans | reverse complement strand
CAGTACAGGATAAGTAATGTAATGTATGTACACAGTGACTGCACCAGCATAATAGTGAGTGCAGCTCTGGAGTATAATACAGGATGTAACTCAGGATCAGTACAGGATAAGTAATGTATGTACACAGTGACTCCACCAGCAGTTAACAATGGAAGAACAATGATTTCAAGCATCGCCCTCCTTTTAACAGGTCAAGTCTGCCATTTTAACCTAATCAGCCTGACATAATGATCTCCAGCCTTGTGCTCGTCAACATTCTCACCTGAGTTAACGAGACGATTACTGAAATTATCTCAGCAGGTCCTTTAATGACAGCAATGAAATGCAGTGGAAAGGTTTTTTTGGGATTAAGTTAATTTTCATGGCAAAGAAGGACTATGCAATTCATCTGATCACTCTTCATAACATTCTGGAGTATATGCAAATTGCTATTATAAAAACTTAAGCAGCAACTTTTCCAATTTCCAATATTTACGTAATTCTCAAAACTTTTGGCCACGACTGTACACAGTCACTCCACCAGCAGAATAGTGAGTGCAGCTCTGGAGTATAATACAGGATGTAACTCAGGATCAGTACAGGATAAGTAATGTAATGTATGTACACAGTGACTCTACCAACAGAATAGAGAGTGCAGCTCTGAAGTATAAGGGTACTTTCACACTAGCGTTTTTCTTTTCCGGCGCTGAGTTCCGTCCTAGGGGCTCAAATCCGGAAAAGAACTGATCAGTTTTATCCTCATGCATTCTGAATGGAGAGCAATCCGTTCAGGATGCATCAGGATGTCTTCATTTCAGTCTTTTTGACTGATCAGGCTTTTCAGAAAACCGTAGCATGCAGTATTTTTACCTCCGGCCAAAAATCCTGAACACTTTGACTGAACGCTGGATCAGGCCTTTTTCCCATTGACTTGCATTAACGCCGGATCCGGCGCAGTGTGTTCAGTCAAACCTGATCCGGCATTTGCATGTTAAACCAGAAAAATGTGAAAAAAAAGTTAAAGACCATAAATGGCGGATCCGTTTTTTCCAATGCATTTTTACATTGTGATCAAAATCCTGATCAGGATTCAAATGTAATCCGTTTTCACACGTTTTTCCGGATCCGGTGGGCAGTTCCGGTGTCTGAATTGAACGCCGGATTTAAACAACGCTAGTGTGAAAGTAGCCAGGATTTTACTCCTCATCAGTGCAACTAATTGAATTTTTGTTGGAGGTCTATGGGACAAAAAAACAGACCACTTGGGAAAAAAATAGACCGAGAGCATTGCTGCACTTTTAAAACAAATATACCATTGACCCCAAAAATTCAATTCGAGGGTGAAAAGATAAACTGTTTGTCCCTTGTTAAATATTTCCCATAGACTTCCATGCAGCATTTGGAACCAATGTTTTTTTTTGTTTTTTTTTTTTGCTGCAAAAACACATCCAAACCAAAAACGGCAACTCTTCAAAAAAGCCCCCCCCCCCCAAAAAACACCTAACACCTAACAACATGAATAGTTTGGTTTTACCCAGAATTATTGCTGCGATATGACGACAGATATGACAAAGCTCAATACTTGATTTCTTTTTTTTTGGTGTTTTTATTACACTTTTTTTCATGTATCCACATGATATCACCTGTTGCTATGGGAACCGCTCTTCTTTCTAGCATACCAATTGAGAAAAAAGCTCTAGAACTTGACTTCAGGAATGTATTAATGGCGGTTTCTGTAAAGGTGGCTGAGTACATGGGGATGTGGCATTCACATTCCCGGCAGGAATAAATCGTTGTCATAGATGCACGTATATCCAGTATGGATATCCTAGATAGGACTAGTACAATGGAAACGCTGGCTGCTGCCCATCATACCTAGTGCATGTGTAATACCCCAGAGTGGTATTACCATTCATACACCCTGCTACTGTCTCTAATGGACTAACCATTATGTCATCTGTGTATTTATTCCAAGGTCCTCCTATACTGTGCATTAATCTGTTATTTGCTGCATTACATGTTATATGCCTGGTTCACCAGCAGGTGGCAGCGTTTATGGAAGAGAGATCTTTAGATTGAATGGAATTTGCCATTCCATTCTCCCCTTTTTTGTGCAGAAGTGGGCCAGTCTCGTTTCCTAGGGACAGGCTGCAGGAAGTGTTGAGTCATTCTTATTGAGTCTTTGTGGATGCTAGTGTTGGAAGTAGACGTGTCAAGATGTACTGTAGCAGCGAGGGGTAGGCCACCCTCCCGCAGCAGGAGTCTCTTCAGAGGGAAGCGGCCCATAGAGCACACTGACTCCTTACAGATATACAGATAGTGTCATGACAACAGCCAAAGACACCCCCCCTCCAAAGGCTCCGGAGTCCAGCTTCCAGACTAAAGCCGAGTTAAGCACAGCAGAGAAGGAAAAAGTTGAATATTAAAGCTTCACTGCCAGTTATCCCAAAACCTGCTGGAACCAAGAGAAAGATCACTTCTTGTAAGGATGCAAGTTGATTTACCGTATTTTTTGCTTTATGAGACGCACCTAGGTTTTTGAGGAGGAAAATAAGAAAAAAATATTTTGAACCAAAAGGTGTGCTTTTGGTAGGTTTTGAACTAATGGTGGTCTGTGGATGACACACTGTTATGGGGGGATCTGTGGATGACACACTGTTATGGGGGGATCTGTGGATGACGCACTGTTATGGGGGGATCTGTGGATGACGCACTGTTATGGGGGATCTGTGGATGACGCACTGTTATGGGGGGATCTGTGGATGACGCACTGTTATGGGGGGATCTGTGGATGACGCACTGTTATGGGGGGATCTGTGGATGACGCACTGTTATGGGGGGATCTGTGGATGACGCACTGTTATGGGGGGATCTGTGGATGACTCGCATGTCATCTACAGATCCCCCATCAGATGCATCAGTGTGGAGAGAGGAGGTGGAGACACTCATGGCGGGGCCCGGTGCAGTGATTCTACTCTAATACACCGGGCCCTCGGTCATGTGCCGCCTGCCGCAGCTCCCTCCTCATGCCCCTGCGGGGCAGGCGGCGCATGAGGAGGGAGCTCGGGCAGGCGGCACATGACCGAGGGATCTGCCGGTCTGCGCCGTATTAATGCTATACATAAGGTACTACAGTAAGTACAGTACAGTAATTGCGGACCAATTCAGATTGAATGTACTTAACAGTTGCGGGGCCCGGTGTATTAGAGTAGAGCAGTGTTTCCCAACCAGTGTGCCTCCAGCTGTTGCAAAACTACAACTCCCAGCATGCCCGCACAGCCAAAGGCTGTCAAGGCATGCTGGGAGTTGTAGTTTTGCAACAGCTGGAGGCACACTGGTTGGGAAACACTGGAGTAGAGTCACTGCATCGGGCCCCGCCATGAGTGTCTCCGCCTCCTCCCTCCACACTGATACTTTGCTGGCCGCGCTGTGCAGCATAGAGGCCAGCGAAGTATCCGCTTTATAAGACGCACGACCATTTCCCCCCACACTTTTGGGGGGGAAAAAGTGCGTCTTATAAAGCAAAAAATACGGTAAGTAAAGCTGTTGAACTTTATAAAGTCTGGACCCGACTTATTTTCCAGCTCCACCATTACTCTACCCTTTTATTGCTTCAGAGCCAAACCCTGGGGAGCGACGTTATCCAGGTAGGCGCACCATGACACACACAGAGACCATTAAGGCTGCACCACTCTACTCAGCATCCCTAAAAACTTGGGACATGATGGGGGCAGCACGTTGCACATGGCCTGTGGCAGCAGTTTTTCTTACTGGGGTCCAGTCATTTTGCTAGCGTCTAACATAGGGGGCACATATCTTTTTGATCTTTTTGCCTTGGGTCTCTTGGCATTAATGTTATGGCTGTCCTCTTCTCTGCGCCGGGTACCAGGTTCTCATCGCTATTTACATGCAAGACCACGTCAAGAATGGACATGCTCATCCTTTTATTTGCCTCTTAGGCCATTTTTGCTGCAGATTTTGCCCCAGGTAAAAGCCCTTTAAATTGCAACCACTGAGATGGGAATGTCGCATTCACAGGTTGTGTATTACGTGTAGGGGTTGTATGCAACAAATCGGAAGCATAATCCAGCACCAGCTAAGTAGTACACGTTGTAGAAATGTTCTGCCCGTAAATTGACCTGCGGTGCAGGTTTTGAAGTCTGTAGAGCGTCAGTTCTTTCTGTGGATATTCACTGCAGATTTCATCCCTTTGCAATGCAGATTTTTTTTTTTTTAGCAGAAATAGCGCTGAACCTGTGCAGAGAATCCACATAGAAGTCTGCAGCATTTCTGCTACATGTGGCTATACCCTACACGTTTACATCTCGGGAATATATAGTAGGCCTGACACCCCACCTTCCATTTTAATGGCGGTGACTTGTTAAGTGGACTTGAACCCGTTGTGTGTGGCGGTCCAGTGAGTGGAATGATTTACTCTGCTAGAAGTAAAGCGTGAAATTGTGCATGCGGCACATACTGGGGAGGTAGTGCGAAGGAGCCGTGAACTTGCAGTGCCCTCATTGGAAGCAGAGCTGAGCGCTAGCGCTTGTCAGAATAATGATGATCTGAGGATCCATCGTCTGTAAACCTGTCCATTCACTTTTTTCACTTTATTACGGTTTATCGCAGAACATTTCTATTCTATCTCCTAAAGTGACAGTAAACTGTTAGGAGTTACCTTTCAACACCAGTTCAGTGTACATATTTTTTATGACTGTTTATATGTACTGTTTCTAAGTTACATCCTGTATTATACTCCAGAGCTGCACTCACTATTCTGCTGGTGCAGTCACTGTGTACATTACATTACTTATCCTGTACTGTTCTAAGTTACATCCTGTATTATACTCCAGAGCTGCACTCACTATTCTGCCGGTGCAGTCACTGTGTACATACATTACTTATCCTGTACTGATCCTGAGTTACATCCTGTATTATACTCCAGAGCTGTACTCACTATTCTGCTGGTGGAGTCATTGTGTACATATATTACTTATCCTGTACTGATCCCGAGTTACATCCTGTATTGTACTCCAGAGCTGCACTCACTATTATGCTGGTGGAATCACTGTGTACATACATTACAATACTTATCCTGTACTGATCCTGAGTTACATCCTGTATTATACTTCAGAGCTGCACTCACTATTCTGCTGCTGCAGTCACTGTGCACATACATTACTTATCCTGTACTGATCCTGAGTTACATCCTGTATTATACTCCAGAGCCGCACTCACTATTCTGCTGGTGGAGTCATTGTGTACATATATTACTTATCCTGTACTGATCCCGAGTTACATCCTGTATTGTACTCCAGAGCTGCACTCACTATTATGCTGGTGGAATCACTGTGTACATACATTACAATACTTATCCTGTACTGATCCTGAGTTACATCCTGTATTATACTCCAGAGCTGCACTCACTATTCTGCTGGTGCAGTCACTGTGCACATACATTACTTATCCTGTACTGATCCTGAGTTACATCCTGTATTATACTCCAGAGCTGTATTCTCGACTGTGCAGAACTGGGACCTCCTAGCTTTTCTTGCTGGTCAGTATCTGCATAGAGCTGTGTAACATTTTTAGCAACAATTGTCACAGATTTATATTTATATGATACATTGATACCAATATGTTTATTTATTTATTTTTGCTGTGGAACTTTTTAATTAGGCTACTTTCACACTAGCGGCTCGGACCTCCGTCGGATGAACAGCCTGTCGGATCTGTCCTGCCGCTAGTGAAGGTGTGCCCCTGGACTGGCGCTCCATCCCCATTGATTATAATAGGGGTGGTGCAGAGGCACGGCAGCGCACGGCGAGAGGCTGCCGGAATAAATGTCGGACATGTCGTAGTTTTATTCTGGCAGCCTCTCGCCGTGCCTCCGCCGGAACTCCACCCCGCTCCCAGTCAATGGGGACGGAATGGCAGTCCGGGGGCACACGGTCACTAGTGGCAGGACGGATCCGACAGGCTGTTCACCTGACGGAACAGTCTGCCGGAGGTCCGTGCCGCTAGTGTGAAAGTAGCCTAAAATTGTCACATAACCTACCTGCACCTCCAATGGTAGAAAAAGACAGGCTGCAGATTGTCTCCGCTGTAACAATGGACACGATAAGCAGTAAGGGGGTCATTTATTAGTCCTTGCATGAGCCCGAAATAGTCGCAAGGTTATTTGCGCCGCAATCTGCGCTAGAAATATGCCTAATATAGGCGTATTTCTAGATAGTATATGACCCCCTAAATTCATTGAATTAGGGCTCATGCACACGACCGTATGGCTTTTTCAGTGTTTTGTGGTCCGTTTTTTACGGATCCGTTCGGTTTTTTTATTTCCGTTTCCTTTCTGTTTTTCCGTATGCCATGTACAGTATATAGTACGGTAATTACATAGAAAAAATTGGGCTGGGCATAACATTTTCAATAGATGGTTAAGCAAAAACGGAACAGACACGGAAGACATACGGATGCATTTCCGTATGTGTTCATTTATTTTTTTTTTTTTGCGGACCCATTTTTTTTACGGAAATAGTGAAACAGAGAATGCAAACGGAGACACTTCAGTATTTTTTGCTGAACCATTGAAATGAATGGATCAGTATATGTTCCGCATACTGAACTAAAAAAAAAACGGCCAGTATACTGAACGCAAAATACTGTCGTGTGCATGAGCCCTAAGTGTAAGAAAGTGTGGAAACTGCAGTCCTGGTCAAGAGGGGCAAAGGTAGAATAGCTCCCTCTAGTGGTGATTTGTGAAAATGCGGTCCTTTAGTTTTACCTAGGGACATTAAAATAAAAAATATATAAAAAAATGCAAAAAAATAAAATTCGTATATGAAAATTATCTCCTATAGATTTTGCTACAGAAAGCAAACAGGAAGCCTCTTGCTCCGACCTCCTTCCTTCCTTTTTGGCTGGAGACGGGCTCGTATCGGCAGTACGCACCAGAATGACATCACCACTGAAACCTTAATTTTGTGCAAACGTGGTAAAGAAAAAAGTAAAACGCAGATGTGGATGTGCCATCAGGGTATGTTTACACTGGGCAGATATGTTGGATTTTGCTGATGGAAAATTTTCTGCATATTAGTCTGGAGCTCCATATGTCATGGTATACCACACCCTGTCATGGCGAGCAACGAAAATACCCTGAAAGTGACGACCACCACCACGATCCATCAGCAAGGTGGAATTTCTTGAGACCACTGGGTGAAAGCACCTGTAGCGACGCAA
The DNA here is from genome assembly GCF_014858855.1 of Bufo gargarizans. Taxonomy (NCBI): domain Eukaryota; kingdom Metazoa; phylum Chordata; class Amphibia; order Anura; family Bufonidae; genus Bufo; species Bufo gargarizans. Next base: position 720,725,608 of record NC_058080.1, on the reverse strand, counting down.
TACCCGCTCCCTTTCATCGCCATCTTTGGAATTAGCCCCAGTCATAGGGCTCATGCACACAAACATCTATTATTTTTTTTTTGTCCACATCCAATCTGCAGTTTTTGTGGGTCTGATAAAGACGCATTCACTTCAGTGGGGCTGCAAAATCGGCAGGGGAGTTTTGCATGCGTTTTTGGTGCGGATTTATGACACGTGATCTGCATCAAAGTCCACGCCCTTGTGAACCTAGCCTTAACCCCCCCCCATTCAATCCGCGAGCAGACTCCAGCCACACTTTCCTTGACCTATCGATTCTGGAAAGCCGCACATCGCGGACTCCCGTTGAAGTTATGCAGAATCTGTACAGAAATCCGTGGACAAAATCATCTGTGTGAACATAGCCTTAGATCTGCGCGGTAAATTAACCTGCGGTGTGCAATTGAAGTCAACTTATGCCGCGAATGTCACCCTTTGCATAGGAGAGGCTAAAATCAATATCCATTTCTGCAGGTAATAAATGCGGTTTTTGATGTGGCTGTCGTGGCTTTCGCAGTCACCCAGTGCAGATAATGGGATCTGTGTGTAAGTGTCGGGCAAACAATGTCCCTGCGAGTAAAAGTTGCTTCTAGGGACAGAATGCGTAATCCTCCACGTCTGTCACTTGCACCGTGCTTCCCCCTGACGGCTGTCATGTCTGCGCCCCCCCATGTAAATCACTTGGCTGTGCAGTGAGGAGGCGGCTATTACAGGGTTTATTATTTCGCATTCTGTACTTGACTTCCGTGGTTATAGATTTGGATGAGCTCAAATCGCTACTTGAGACGTACAGTGTCAGTCTTGTATTTCCAAGAAATCCCATGGGAAACTCCTGTGACTCCGGGAGGAAGGGAAGAGGGGCTGTCAGCAGCAGGCGCCATGTTATTCTGCATCTGCCTGAAGGGAAACTACATAGCATTTATTTTCTTTCTGGAGGCAATTCGTGCAGCGGATGAGAGTTGTAGTAGTGGTAGATGATGGGACTACTTCTGGTAGCGGTGGTCCTGCTCCAGCGCTAGCTAGGTCTACAGTGCCGCTCTGGAGTATAATACAGGATGTAACTCAGGATCAGTACAGGAAAAGTAATGTAATGTATGTACACAGTGACTCCACCAGCAGAATAGTGAGTGCAGCTCTGGGGTATAATACAGGATATACCTCAGGATCAGTACAGGATAAGTAATGTGTGTACACAGTGACTCCACCAGCAGAATAGTGAGTGCAGCTCTGGGGTATAATACAAGATATACCTCAGGATCAGTACAGGATAAGTAATGTAATGTATGTACACAGTGACTGCACCAGCAGAATAGTGAGTGCAGCTCTGGAGTATAATACAGGATGTAACTCAGGATCTGTACAGGATAAGTAATGTAATGTATGTACACAGTGACTGCACCAGCAGAATAGTGAGTGCAGCTCTGGAGTATAATACAGGATGTAACTCAGGATCAGTACAGGATAAGTAATGTATGTACACAGTGACTGCACCAGCAGAATAGTGAGTGCAGCTCTGGAGTATAATACAGGATGTAACTCAGGATCTGTACAGGATAAGTAATGTAATGTATGTACACAGTGACTGCACCAGCAGAATAGTGAGTGCAGCTCTGGAGTATAATACAGGATGTAACTCAGGATCAGTACAGGAAAAGTAATGTAATGTATGTACACAGTGACTCCACCAGCAGAATAGTGAGTGCAGCTCTGGAGTATAATACTGGATGTAACTCAGGATCAGTACAGGATAAGTAATGTATTGTATGTACACAGTGACTGCACCAGCAGAATAGTGAGTGCAGCTCTGGGGTATAATACAGGATGTAACTCAGGATCAGTACAGGATAAGTAATGTAATGTATGTACACAGTGACTCCACCAGCAGAATAGTGAGTGCAGCTCTGGGGTATAATACAGGATATACCTCAGGATCAGTACAGGATAAGTAATGTAATGTATGTACACAGTGACTCCACCAGCAGAATAGTGAGTGCAGCCCTGGAGTATAATACAGGATGTAACTCAGGATCTGTACAGGATAAGTAATGTAATGTATGTACACAGTGACTGCACCAGCAGAATAGTGAGTGCAGCTCTGGAGTATAATACAGGATGTAACTCAGGATCAGTACAGGATAAGTAATGTATGTACACAGTGACTGCACCAGCAGAATAGTGAGTGCAGCTCTGGAGTATAATACAGGATGTAACTCAGGATCAGTACAGGATAAGTAATGTATGTACACAGTGACTGCACCAGCAGAATAGTGAGTGCAGCCCTGGAGTATAATACAGGATGTAACTCAGGATCAGTACAGGATAAGTAATGTAATGTATGTACACAGTGACTCCACCAGCAGAATAGTGAGTGCAGCTCTGGAGTATAATGCAGGATGTAACTGAGGATCAGTACAGGAGAAGTAATGTAATGTATGTACACAGTGACTCCACTTTTCATGTAAATTATATATTTTCATATCCTGTAAAATGACATTTAAAGGCAGACATTCCCAAGTATAAAAGAGTCGTACAGGATTATTCCACCACACTCGCAGTGAAGAATAATTACATATGTATTACCAGCAGCAACAATGTACAACTACCTCATGATTTCCGGGCTGTCAGCACACATATGCTATTCATCCCTGGGTTTTTCTTTTCTTCCCACTCGCTTTCATTCTGTTTTTAAACAAAAATCTGTCTGATTGGGGATTGAAGCGGCTACAAACAGCACACTCCTTACGTCTACATCTGTGAGCTGCGTTTCCTCTGGCTCCCGTCCTGATTGTGATTGATGCCGCATTCAGAACACCGTATCAATATTTAAAACCCGCAATATGGTACAGGTTGTTATTGGATTCTTCTTCTTTCTCTAAAATCCACATAGGTGAACATTTCCCTCAGGAGGAGAACAAACATTAGCAAAAGCAAAACTTCCATTTGAAGGTATTGGCGTGAATGATGAGTGTTATTCCTCATGGTGCCGTCTTCAGATTCCTTTAGATCGTTTATTAAACGGGTTTTCCCATGAATTGTATCTTGCGATTAATAGGACATTGCATGTGAAGTGATAGTTTAATATACAATGCAAAAAAAATTGTTAGGTTTTCTCCGTACATTACATTTTCCGCTCTGGTGGCGCCCCCTGCTGTGTATTATTCTGGTCCACCTTCTCCTGCATTCATTGGTGGACAGACATGCTCAGTAGCTTCCATCCTCCGTTCAGTGCTGGTATAGTGATCTCATAGTGAAGCAGTTTAAAGGGGTGATCCTGTGGTGGTCCGAGTCCCAGCACCACCGCTGATTTAACTGTTTCAGGGAGCCGCTGTGCTCACCCCAACTCTGGTGAGTGATGCAAGCTCCCAGCAGCTCACCAAGCAGATCGTATAGGGGCTGTGCTTGGTATTGCAGCTCAAGTGAATGGGGCTGGGCTGCAACTTGGCCACGTGACCAATGTACGGTGATGTCAGTGGTCTAGGAAGAGGCCACGGCGCTCAAGTCCTCTTCTAACAGCTAGTCGGCGGGGTCATTTGACACTGTATGGCACTGTACTGTACATGTGGTGGATTTTTATTATTGGTATCATACAAAACAGTTGGATATTTCATGGCACTGTTATTAGGTCTTTATATTGCATGACTGTATGTGTCTGTGTTTCTGTATGTAAAGCATATTCATTATCTAATAAACTTTATACTTCTGACATACTTGATGTTAGAAGTTCCTCTTGGTTTTCAAGATCTTCTGCCAGCCAATAGATTTTTATATTAATTTTTTACTTTACTTTCAGATGCTTAAAGGGTATAAACACCATTGGGGGCATTTTTTATTATTTATTATTTCTTTGTACTCCTAATGAGGTAAAATATTTTTTTTTTCAATTGGTCTTTATTAAAGAATATGGAGCTCTTTTCTCTGTCCAGCGCTAAGATGCTCTATTAGCAGGATCTGAATTTTCTCTCTTCTGTCAGGCAGGGAGCTGACGGGCTCCTTATCGCTGCTCTCTGACAAACACTCATTATAACTCAATCCTTAGCTTGCTGATTAGAATGTGGCTTAAATAAGTGTTTATGACCTCTTAGTAATTTAGAGATGAGGGCTATTAGATGACACACAGTGAAAGTAGGATTCACACAGCTAGAAAAACAGTTAACCCTTTATGACAGAATGGCTCAATATTATATATATATATATATTTTTTAATAAAGACCAATTGAATTTTTTTTTATTTTTAGCCCAAAATGTGTAAAATTGCCCCCGAATGTGTATATAGACTTTAAGGGGTTTGTCTGAGATTTTGATATTGATGGCCGGTCAGTGGGGTCCAACCATGGTCAGATTGGCCCAGCAGAGAGCTAGAGGATCTTACTGTGGGCCCAGGCTCTAGTACCATGGTGGGTCCCAAAAACCCAAGATCCAGCCAAACATTTGGCTGCCTTTTGGAGCCAATCACTTGCCACTAGGGTCTATGTCTTGTATTTAAAATGTTTTAGACTTTATTGATATTTAAGGGTTGGGTCTCGAGAATAATTTCCTCTGGTGGGTCCAGGAACTCCTGTCCGACACTGGGTCCGGCTCCCGGCATGCCTGCCGATCAGCTGCTTGAAGAGGCTGTGGCGCTCCAGTGAGCGTTGTGACCTCCTCGCAGCTTACAGAGTACAGTGCCAATTATTGTATAGTGGCTGTGCTTGGGATTGCAGCTCATGAATGTGACACCACTGGCCTTAGAAAGAGGTTGCAATGCTGATTGGAGCGCCGCTGCCTCTTCAAACAGCTGATTGGTGGGGGTGCCTGGAGTCCGATCCCTGCTGATGGGATACTGATTAGCTACCCTGAAGATAGGCCATTAATATCAAAATCTGGGACAAACCCTTTTTAAAGGGATTCTCCAGGACTCGAAAAAGATGGTTGCTGATTTCCAAAGACAGGACCGCACCTGTCCACAGGTCTGGTGTGGTATCACAGTTTAGCCCTATACACCTCAATGGAGCTGAGCTGCAGTACCATACACAACCAGAAGTGGGGCTGTTTTTGAATTATGAAGCCATGTTTATTTTTCCTAATCCTGGACAATCCCTTTAATACAACCAACAATGATAATCTGGCATGACTCCTGCACCCGTGTCATCAGGACAGGTTTAAACCTCTGGATGTAAACACGAGTGGACCATATTTGCTAATGTGAGTGCACCCTAGATTTTGGCATTAATTGCAGCAAAAAGGGCCACCATTTAGTGCCTCTAGATCTAGAGAAAGTTTCTGTGCTTAGTTTTTCCCATGTTTATGATCCAGCCCGAGCCCCCTGTGATAAATCTGGTGCAGGTCTACACATCCTACATATTATGCCACCTACAGGATCATCCGTGTGCTTTCCGCAACCATGTGTCCGTTCCACAAGACGGAACATGTCCTATGCTTGGCCGCAAAATGCAGACCAAGAACCCCTTGAAGTCAATGGGTCAGGAAAAAAAGATACAACACGGAGGTCAGCCATATTTTGCGGACCGTTAAATACGTACGGTCATGTGCATGAGTCCTAAGTAGCAGATTCCTTCCTGCTGCAAAGGAAAGCAAACCCTTGTGGTCCTCTTTCAAGCCATTGATCACTTGTAGACCTCTTTCATTGTAAAGTTCCTCCATGACCTGGAAGCTTTAGATCACTGCAAAATAGTCTGTCTCCTGTTGACGGGAGCTTTGGGGTGTTTTTGTCTTTCTGCCTCCACAATTCCCAACCTGCAGTATCCAAAAGTACCCCAAAACGTACTCTCCTTAGTGTCCTTGGTCCACCACAAATACAACCAGCCATTCAATGGTGACCAATGTAAGGCCGCAGGATTTACCTAGGAGAATGAATGGCTGTTTCTACGTTATTTGGGCATAGTACTTGCAGGAATTATCCATTGGGAATCCTAAATGTAATAATAAAACTGAATTAAGGCCTGTTTAACACTTTCTTTGTTAATTCCGGCATTGAGCTCTGGCAGAGGATCTCCATACCGGAATTAAACTCGTACGTTTTGATTTTGCATATGAGGATGCATCTGTTCCATTATGATGTTGTGTGAAATCAAGACTGAAATAAAATAAAAAACTGAGCCAAACTAAAGTCAATGGGGGACGGATACGTTTTTTTAAATCTGTCACCATTGATTTACATTTGTTTTCAGCAACGGATACTTTTTTTCTGCCGTTTTAATGACCGGACGCAAAGCCGCAGCTTACAGAGTGCTGACAGAACGGAAGACATCCTGAACGGATCTCTCGCCATTCAGAATGCATGAGGGCTAAACGAAAATGTTTTTTGCCGGTATTGAGATCCACTGCCGGATCTAAATACGGGAAAACAACAACGCAAGTGTGAAACGGGCCTAATTAAAGAAACTCTGTTTCCCTTTAGCCATTCATTGTCCCCCATTTTCCTTGCGTGTGTCCTTTTTATATTCAGTTTGTACAACCGACGTCTTCCCTCTTGAAAGGTACCTACTTTCCTTGCTGAGATCCAGTTGGTATGGTTGGTTTTTGTTTTTTTAGGGCAATGCTCCATGGAAAAAGTAAGCAAATTAGCTCTTCTCCAGAAGGAAGAAGACCCTCTATCTCCAGCAGCACCTACAGGTGGGTTCTCTAAGTCAATATCAAGCCTCCACCTGTAGACCGTTTTGGGGTTGTTGCCCCTCATTGGTACAGAGTAGGTTTTTGGGTTGCCCTGATGAGATGCCATGTACTGCCTCACGAGAGGCACCCATTCTTCTTGCAGAGATCCAGCTGGTAGGAAATAGTAGATATTCCGTGTTGTCTTTGTGGCAGTGAAGCATGAGTTGCTTTCATAGAAATCTGTGGACATAGCGCGTCTATTTATTTCCAAGTCACTTGTGCTGTAAACATCTGCGGCACATTATATAACTTGCCTCATTTGGCGTCTACGGCAGAGGGGAAGCACTGGCAGCTGCTGGCTAATGTGCTGCGTGAATGATGTGACGTAGCCTAAAGTCATTGAAAATGTGGGCTAAAAAATAACCTTTTATTCCAAATTCTTATTTTTAGAATAAAGTGTTTTCTCCCTATGAAATAAAATTCCATTCAGTAGATTTTTATATATTTTTTTTTTTTTAAAGTCTTTGTAGTTGTTTCTGGAAAACCTGGGTCAGTGGTGTACTTACTATGGGGCCCGTGGTGAGGGTAAGCTTGGCAATCTCCTGCAGCCGCCACTAGAGGGAGTTTAGTGCTTTGAATTCCATGGCAACTGTATAGAAATGTGAACTCAGCTCCCTCTAGTGGTGGCTGAAGGAAGTTAGTTTTATCATGTACTGAGATTTATACATGCCAGCTGTCTGGTGTAAATACATTGAGAAATATGGTGTTTAGAAAGCACCTGTGCCATGTTTTCTGGTAAAATTGGTGAAGCAGAGCCTAATTGTTTTTTAAAATTGTAAATTCATTAGAAATCTCACTGGGGCAGGTAGGCCCTTAATACATTTTGCGACTGGGCCATATGCTATCTGTGCACGCCCCTGATGGCAACCAAACCTAGCTGCTATAATAGTGCCTACAGGGGTTGTTGCCCATCTCTCTGACTCCTGAATACTATATATTTCTGTTATCTGTAATTGTGTGAAGGCGTTAAAGATTGGGTACACCAACTATACACTTTCTTTCCTGATTTTTAATTTTTTTTGTCCCCATGTAAACACGCCCAATGATCAGCTGGCAAAACAAAAACAGATGTTCATTCATTTTGCTTGTCCATTCATTGCTCTGCTAGATTTATATCAAGCTGAAGGGGAGTGTCCTTTCTGCTGCAGCTCAGGGTGTGTGTCCATTCTACTGCAGCTCTCTCCCTCAGGAAGCAGTTAAAGGGTGAAACTGAGCATTGTGCAGCTATCTCAGCGAGCCACACAAATAAATAATAAAAAAAAAAAATGGCAGGTGCATTTTATTGAATAACAAAATGATTATACTGAATTTTCAATTACATGCAATAACAAAAGTCTTCAGATCCAGATGCTGGTTTGAAAACGGTAGAATATTTTTTGTGGGACAACCCCTTTAAATGCCCGGGGAGCTGATGTACTGCATAGCTTATCAGATTTACTACTCTGAAGTCTGGAACAGTTGGTTGAACACGCTGGTGGAAGCTGTTATGGCGGCTTTATTTGGACTGAACGGTGGCCATAAAAATGGGCAGACCTCAATTTTTCTGATTTCCAAATCCCCTGCACGGACATAGTGACTTGTATGATAAAATTATGGCTTCCTGCAGCCCCCACTAGAGGGAGCTCAGGAGCTTACTACATAAGCATATACATGAAATGCTATAATTACACAGGGCCCATTCAGACGGTTGTATAAACGGGTCCGCAACCTGTTCCGCAGTTTAGTGGAATCTGAAACTATTTTTATTTCAATGGAGTCTGTCCACATCCGTAGTTCTCTTCCGTGGCCACACAAAGAAAAGATGGAACATGTCCTATTCTTGTACGCAAATTGCAGAAAGCAAACAGGCCGGCATCAGACGGTCGTCTTAATGAGTCCTTAGTATATGGTTAGCTCCCACTAGTGGTGATTGCATGAAGCAGTAATTTTTTAAAAAGTCCACAAAAGGGTAAATTCACCCCTTACCGATCCCCCTACAACTGTCGTTCCAATGCTAGTCTGTCCATACTGATCTCCTCTTCCAGGTCCTGACACGCCGGAAACCTCAGGAAAAGGCTCGCTCAGCCAGTCTGGTGTTGGGTCACTGCCGAGCGAGCCTTTCCTGCCATATGGGACCAGGAAGCGGAGAGCAGTGAGGACCGGACCCGCATCAGAACTGCAGCGGCAACTGAATCGGTGAGGGCGAGTATTGCTTATTTTTTTTATTTTTTTTATTTTTTTTTTACCTTTTACCCTGTAAAATTCCTTCTATTTCAGAGTAAGAAATCTGGGGGAGGGGAAGGGGGGGATGGTGTCGGGTGCCCATCAATCAGGGTGGGCCATCGCTTTAAAAGGTTTAGACATCCCCTTTAAGGGTGCAGATTTATTTCAGGGATGAATATTTACAGATTTTGTTGATTTTTGCTGGAGACGTTCCTTTTGGAATTCACAATTGAGGCATTCAAGAAACGGCATAATACGGTTCCCTTGAAACTGGCGGATTGCTACATTTCTTGGCAGCGAATGGTTAACATCATGTTAAGAATTGAAATCTGGCAGAAAATGTGTTTCCTATAAAAATGAAATCGGATGAAAACTGTTTTTTGGCAAGAGCATGCGCGACTGTCAGCGTTTTCTCGTCTTGTGTCGGTGGCTATTTAAGAGGCTCAAGGACGTTATTGGAGATTTTTTTTCATTTTTTTTTTTTCTTTTGCATTGAAAAGTGGAAGTGAGAATTGTAAGGAGCGCGATTTGTAATAATTATCCTGACGCCTCGGAAGAAATTCTATGGTAATCTGCTGCGGCTTACACACAGAAGAGAAACCCCCCCCCCCCCCCTTCCTGTTCCCTGCAGGAGAAAAGGGGCAATGTGATCCTTCACCCATTTCCCCCATCCGTCTGCTGCTCATGTTGAGCTGGTGGGAAAAAAACTGAACCCTTAAAGGGGAATTTTGAAATTATAGAGAGACTTTATAGAGACATGAACCTTTAGGTCTCATGCACACAGCAGTATGTATGTATGTATTTGCATTGTACAAAATGCGAATCCGCACAGTACAGATGATGTCTGTGTTGCATCAGTTTTTTTGCGGACTCATTGACTTCATTGGGTCTGTGATCTGCATTTTGCAGACATGTTCTATCTTTTTGCGGAACGACATACAGGCACTCTCTGCATCTGAATATCTGTTCTGCAGTAGGTAGAACGTGTGTCCTATTCTTGGCTGCAAAATGTGGACCACAGACCCACTGAATTCAATGGGTCTGCAAAAGAAAATCAAAAACTACAAATACAATTTATAGGAAGGGATTATTTAACCCTTACCCACTTTCAGCCTGGGATGGCTCAAATTTGCCTGGGCTGTTTCTGAAAATTATAGACATTCCCTGCAAATTGGGAATGTAGGCAACCATGTGATATCTCTAGACATCGCCCTAGATTGTAAGGATCTGATCTGGCCATCTGTGGCCCACTCGGTTTGTTTCTATATCAATTCCTCTCTTTTCTACTCATGAGCTGATGGCACCTAATAATCTTTCTAGTTCCTGTAACCATCTTTTCCACAAGCTTGTTCTAGGCTTGGGGAATGCACTAAAGCAAGTCTGTGTAGCAATGGAAGGCAGTCTACTGTACAGCCAGCAGATCTTCTTTTGACCATTTTAGCATCTATAAATATATTTCCTGAAATGATGGATGGTCGGTGTGATATCCGGGCAATAGATGGGAGGTAAAGAAAAAATTCTAGATTGTGCGTAGACATGGAATCCTAATTAACCGGCGGTGCACAGGTGATTTGTAGACAGTGGCATACATAGAGAAGTAAGGGCCCCATAGCAAGGATCAAACCAGGCCACACACACACACACACACAGGACAGAAGGGTTTCTGCCTAAACCCTTTTCAATGACCCTTTGGCCATTTTTTCCACTGCCTCGTTTGTTAAAAGTTGTTCTTTTAGAGCAGGCATGCTCAACCTGCGGCCCTCCAGCTGTTGCAAAACTAGAACTCCCAGCATGCCCGAACAGCCGGTTGAGCATCCCTGCTTTAGAGGGTACAGTCCTGACTAAGTTCTCACCTCCAGTAGAAGAGGGGATGATCCCAACTTAGGCCGAATGCAATAAGGCGTCATTGGTTGCTATGACGCAGTTCGCTTCATGCCACCGCTGCTGTACAGTAATACACTATACAAGTGTATTACTGTACAGCAGCGGCGGCATGAAGCGCACTGCGTCATAGCAACCAATGACGCCATGCGCTCCTTCTCTGAACAGGAATCCAGCCCGGCATAACACGGACCGCTCTCGGCCGCGGAACACTGGTCGTGTGCATTCGGCCTTAGGCTACTTTCACATTAGGGTTTTTCTTTTTCGGCACGGAGTTCCGTCACAGGGGCTCTATACCGGAAAATAACTGATCAGGCATATCCCCATGCATTCTGAATGGAGAGAAATCCGTTCAGGATGTCTTCAGTTCAGTCATTTTGACTGATCAGGCAAAAGAGAAAACCGTAGCATGCTACGGTTTTATCTCCGGCGAAAAAAAACTGAAGACTTGCCTGAACGCCGGATCCGGCATTTTTTTCCATAGGAATGTATTAGTGCCGGATGCGGCATTCAAAATACCGCAATGCCGGATCCGTCCTTCCGGTCTGCGAATGCGCAGACCTTTTAAAAATGAGAAATAAATAAATAACTGATCCGTTTTGCCTGATGACACCGGAAAAAACGGATCCAGTATTGCAATGCATTTTTCTGACCAGGCATTTTTCAGACTGATCAGGATCCTGATCAGTCTGAAAAATGCTTGATCAGTCAGAAAAAATGACATGCGTTTGCCTGATCAGGCAACGGAATTGCCTGCCGGAATCAAACAACGCAAGTGTGAAAGTACCCTAAGACTGAGCCCCCTCTTGCCCAGGGCCCCATAGAAGTCGCATGGTCTGCCGCTATGGTAGTTACACCCTAGACATTTAGCTGCTTCCTAGGAGGAGCGCTTTCTCGGCTGCTGAGCAGAGTCTGGAGCCTTTAGCAGTGAAGTGTCTTGAGAAATGTGTTAATGTAATTTGTTAATGTAAAATACATCATGTTTTTAACGTCTTATTGGAACTTGAGCTAACGTGCACATTTTTATTTATTTTTTTTGCAACTTTTTTTCTCACATAAAATTTGAAAATAATGGAAAAAGTGGGTGTAGACTTCAAAGAGATGAGGTTTAGACAAAATGTACTAACTGGAGTGAAGGAATATTTAGCAGATATTTGGCAAAAATCTACACCTGCTGAAATTCTCGCTAATTACCCCTCTCCACTGTGACTGTTGTAAAATACTTAAATGGGGACCTGTGTTTTTAATCTGCTGGCTGGTAGTCGTGTTGTATAATATGTGGTGGTTACTTTTCTTATACTTCCAAAAATGTAATCTCATCTCATTTATTTTCTTTCTATCCTTATTTTGCTCCTTTTTTTTTCCTTCTTTATTTATTACTTCTTCTCCTCCTTTTATTTATTTTATTCCTTCTCCCTCTGTTCTACCACTTTCATCATCTCCTTCTCTTCTTTCTTCTCCATCTAGTCTTTTTTTCTTCTGTCGTCTTTTCTTCCTTATTCTCCTTTTCGTTTTCTCCTCCATTTCTTCCTCCTTTTCCTTCTTCATTGTTTTCTTATTCTTCTCCTTTTCTCCCTTTCTTCCATCTTCTTCTCTATTCTTCTTCTGATCCTTTTCTCCCTGCTTTAATTCCTTCTCCTTCTTTTCTTCCATCATCTAATTCTCTTCCTTCTTCTCCATCTAGTTCTTTTCTTATCTTCTTGTCTTCATTCCTCTCATTTTCTTCCTTTTTTTTTTTTCTTTTTTTTTCTTTTTTTTTCTTCATCTCCTTCTTCTCCTTCCTCTTTTTCTTCTTCTTTTCTTCCTCTTTCATCATCTCATTTCCTCATCTCCTACTTTTCTTTCTTCTCCTTCTCAATCTATTTCCATTCTTACTTTTTTTCTTTATCTCCTTCTTTTCTTCTTCTGTATCTTCATAAGATCATCTGCTCTTCCTCCTCCTCCTCCTCCTCCTCCTCCTCCTCCATCGTAGTATTTTTTTATTCATGAAAATAAAATATTTGCTTTTCTCCAGTGGCTCTTTTCCTCCCCATGTATGTGACTGACACGACATGCTGAAGTCTGAAGTTTAATCTGGCAGGAAGTGCTGGGATTTTTAGTGCTGCAATAGTTTGAAAGCCGCATGGAGCCAAAGTCTGTTGTAAACTTTTTTTTATTTGACAGTCGTGGGAAAGTGTTATTTTTGGATTTATACAAAAGATGCATGTGAGATCTGCCAGACTATTGTGCTGCTAGAATGTAATGATGTCACTTCCATTCCCACACATTATTCGCACCGAGGTGTTGGGTAACACGACCGCAGGAGACAATTAAAGGAAAAATAGAAGAAAAAAAAAAGTTCTAATGTAAAGCTTGAATCTCTGCAGCAGCCATATAACAAAATCGAAAAGAAAGGGCAAATATGAAAAATATAAATCAATAGCAATTTCCAATCAATGAATTTGAGTTTAATATAGTAATATTGTTGATATAAAAAATAAATTATTAAAAATGTATAAAATATAATGGTGTATATGGTGTTGTCATGCCATAAGAAATTTCTGGTGGTTCTTGTACCCTCCTTCAACATCGTGGGAAAACTCACTGCAAAATCAAAATTGAGACTGGTTATAGGGAGCCACGTGCCCCAGGACTTCTACCACAATGAGGCCCATTTAGGGGTCTCCATCCCACCACCCTCCTTGCCCAGGCTGTTTTTTTATGATCAGCCCTGACCAGCATGTTGTAGTTACATCCCTGGCAGTCAGTATATGGGTAGTGTATACACTGCTTACCTCTGGCAACCCCAGCTCTTTGGAAAATGGGTGTTTATGAACCTAACTTACCGAAAAATGGCGGAGACGTAGCCAGAAAGGCTTGTGGCTCATTCTTTCGAAGTCTAAGTGAGTTATGGTCTTGGTCTCATAACTTCCATTGACCTCAGCACAGTAGCACAGTACGCCTGGGTGATCACCTATCTTACATGAGGGAGTGGGCCAACAGGTCCCAAACTTGCAGAGGCAGTCCCTGTAAATTCAGGCTGTCCTGGGCTAATAACAGCTGCTTATATAAGCTACACCCATAGCAGTCCCATTCAGTTTGGGGTGGTCTCCCTTGGTTTCTGTATTCAGAATGCTATTATTTTCCCTTATAACCATGTTATAAGGGAAAATAATAAAGATCAGGTCCCCATTCCGATTGTCTCCTAGCAACCGTGCGTGAAAATCGCACCGCATCCGCACTTGCTTGCGATTTTTTTTCACGCAGCCCCATTCACTTCTATGGGGCCTGCGTTGCGTGAAAAACGCCCAAAATAGAGCTTGCTGTGATTTTCACGCAACGCTCAAGTGATGAGTGAAAATCACTGCTCAATGAATGGGTCCGGATTCAGTGCGGGTGCAATGCGTTCAACTCGCGGAAAACTCGCCCGTGTGAAAGGGGCCTTATTGGTTTCCGTGCACATTCTTGCCCAGTTCCTGGCACTGAAATCCGTGCGCAAAATCCTCCATCTGACTATACATTGAATGTTGAGACCCTTTAAAACACCTGATCGGCACGGAGTGGTGGGAGTCGGATCCTCACCGATCAGATATTGATGACATTTTCTGAAAATAAGTCATCAATATTGTGTTACAGGAAACACCCTTTAAATACTCCCCTAGGGAGCATTGTTACATCTCACAATGAAATTCTCCATTGAAAATATCCAATAACTTTCGCAATTATATTAGATGAACATATTATAAAATGTATGCTGTTTTCTTCTCTATACACATCCAAAGCTAGGTCCAAAATTCGCACAATTGCAGTGAAAGCTGAAAGTGAATCCTCATTACAGGGTGCACATGTAGACTCGAGCAGAGAACCTCTTCCATTACTTACATAGGCTCAAACAGGGATTATTGGCTAGGGCACCACGGCGGGACCCCTGAGATGCGTTGGCATCATGGCATCACAGTTTTTTTGCGATGTCTACCAATGTTTTCAGGCTATGTTCAGACTGCCTCTCTTCTGCAGTTCCATAGACAGAGTGTAGTGCTCGGCTATGTCTGTCACTGCCAGAGAGCTGAATGGAGTGGAGCCACTGCTCTTCACGTTCCTCTCCACCGCGGTGTGGAGAAGAGGTATCCCTTTTCTTGTGATCGGGGGTCAAAGTGTTTGCACCCCAGCAATTAAACATTTAGCAGCTATCCTATGGATTGGTGTTGAATGTTGATTATAGTAGAACCAGTTTTAGGCCTCTTGCACACGACCGCATTTTCTGTCCACACCAGGTCCGTATTTTTGGTGTATCGCACACGTACCCATTCCTTTTTGTGGACCTGCAAAAAAATGCGAACAGCACACTGATATCATCTTCGCATCTGTGTGCTGCCACATAGGTGAGACCATGCTGCAGTTTATATTGCAACGTGCCCCCCCCTCCCCAGTGCTGATCATGTCCCAGGTTTATTGGAATGCCGAGTGGTGTGGTGCGGCTTCAAAGGTTTTATGTGTGTTACGGTGCCCCTACCTGGATACCGTCCCTCCCCAGGCTCCGAAGCAATAAAGGGGAGAGTAACGATGGAGAATAAGTCGAGTCCAGACTTTATAAAGTTCAACAGCTTTACTTAATTCAGCTTGCATCTGTACAAGCAGTGGTGTTTCTCTTGGTTCCAGCAGGTTTTAGCATAAACTGGCAGGCAAACTGCGATATACTGCGTTATCCTTCTCTACTGTGCTAAACTGGGCTTTAGTCTGGTAGCTGGACTTCAGGGCTGTTCTGGAACCTTTGGACTGTTGACCCCTTTGTAACACTCTGTAGGTTATTCTGCAAGGAGTCATGGTGCTCTATGAGCTGCTTCCCTAGAGAGACCCCTGATGCAGCAGGGAGCCTCCCCTCACTGCCCCATCTTTACTCATCTGCTTCCAACACTAGACTAGAACAACTGACTGACTAAACACTTCCTCCAGCCCCGTCCCTTGGTAGGAAGCAGGACTAGCCCACTTCTGCTCAAAAGGGGGAGACTAGAATGCTAAGTTCCATTTTCTCTAAAGATCTCTCTGCCACCTTCTGGTAAACCAAGCACATTGCATGAACATAACAGTTGCATAACAATATTATTAATGCACAATGTAGGAGGACCTGGGATAAATACACAGATGACGTTAATGGGAGCTTATTAAAGACAGTAGCAGGGCGTAAGAATTTTAATAACACTCTGCGGTATTACAATATAACATGTCCTACTCTAGTCAGTTTTGCAGACAAGAATAAGTATTTCGTGAAAAAGTGCCGAATGCACCCGAACCAAACTGTACTTTGCAGAGCTGCGATTTTTGGACCGCAAAACCGATATGGTGGTGTGCAGGAGGCTCACAGTCCTTTTGACGATTTTAATGCAATTTTTTTTCAAATAAGAAATTTCGAATTGAGACCTTGACAAGTCCTTTAAAGTCTTATCTACAGCGGCCGGAATATGACCAGGCATGACGGTGGAGTAATAAAACTAATGAGACTATATCCATGTGTATATAGTGTATAATCGGAGAATTATGTAGTAAGGATATATCGTTCTCCGCTCACGGTCACCTGTGAAGCCAGGATCTGAATGAACAGCAACTGTTGTATCTCCTCATTATATGAAGAACCTTGTAAGATGCACAGGAAATGAATTGTCCCCTATGAAGCAATACAATGGTCCCTGACGTATAGGAATGGAGGGTAATGAAGGCACATGACCTCCACCCACGCTATATACACACATATGACTACACAGAGGCAAGATAAGCTCATATATAAAGACATGCGTGAAACACATACTGCCCACGCATTACACACACATGCTGAGTATGATGCATGAGATTTATTAAGAGCCACAGGTCTCCATAAATTTGGCTAATTGTCTGAGGAGTCTGTGCGCCAGAAAAGCAAATCTACATCTGCTATCTTATTTCCCTTAAAGGGGTTGTCCCATGAAATATATTCTACATTTTTCAAACCAGCACCTGGATCTGAATACTTTTGTAATTGCTTGTAATAAAAAATGTAGCATAGCCACTGAGCTATTCGATAAAAAGTATCTGTATAGCGCCACCTGCTGTTAGTTTTTGTTTCTTGTATCTTTGTACTGCTCACTGAGATGGTCGCACATGCCACATTGTTTCATCTTCATCTTTCAACCGCCTCCTGAGCTGTGATGGGGAGAGCTGAGACACGCCTCCTGAGCTGTGATGGGGAGAGCTGAAACACGCCCCCTGAACTGTGATAGGGGGAGCTGAGACACGCCTCCTGAGCTGTGATAGGGAGATCATAGACACGCCCCCTGAGCTGCAGCAGAAAAGACACTCCCCTTGAGCTGTCAGCTTGATATAAATCTAGCAGAGCAATGAATGTGGAGATCTCTGGACCCATGTGAGGTACAGGGCCGGTTCTAGCTTTGTTAAAAAGAGATTGTCATGTATTATATGATGTCTGATTTTCATTTTTTACATCAGTCATGAGATAACCCCTTTAAGCATACCGTATGTAATGCAGATGTTGCAACGTAGTAAAATCCATTGTGCATCTTCCTGATGCCACCACGCCCCACCATTCCCAGAAGAGGCGTCTCACCCCCTCCCTACTTCTAGCACCAAATCTACTTACCCTTCACTTATTTCCTAACGTTGCACTGATTATGGATTTGGGAAGACCAATCATACAAGATAATAGAAAGTGGCTATGACCTCCCTGAGATGGACACCCTTGCAGCTGAATGGGGTGCCAGCCACTATGCTATGTATACCTCTACTTATAAGGTGTCTATGTATTTAGCATATCTCACAACTATACTGTTTTGTTTAGTTTTTTGCAGATTTTCCTGCTAAACAAACCTGACCGTTGTTGGTACTTGTGTGAATATGCCCCACATGGGGAGATTTTGTTGGCCTCACTGACAGCCGATTTTACAGTCCTCCAAAATCCTGTATGCCAGCCTCCCTCTAGGCTTTGCCCTAGTTCACCCTCACTTGTATATTATATCAATGCTATAATAAGATGGTACTGGAAAAGTTCTGAGGTCCGAATGCAAAATCTGTACTAGAACCCCATCTACCATGCATTGCTATGTTTGTTACTTGCTATTATGGAGGTTTTTGGCTGCTGCATCCCAGAGGGACGTGCATCATAGTGTTTGGGGGACAGAGAGTGAAGGGATAAGCTGCTGCTGCAAGACTCCTGCATCGTAGTTAGCTAGCAAGTAGTGGTGAGTGGCACTAAAAGTTTGCACCACCTCAGGGCTTAGATAGGGCCCTAGAGCATCTGAGCATCATGGAGAGCCAGATAATGGGGGTAGCCATACTCTGCCTATGATCTTATGAGTGTGGGCTGCCCGACATGCACAGTATCACAGTAACCTATGATGATCTGTGCTCCCCTGCACAGGATCAGTGCCGCTCCGGGACATATGGCCCTGCTCACGTCGTGTGCAAGGGCCCTACCTCTGTACCCTGAAGCTAGATGAGACTACAGTGACCATCCAGCCTACTGCTAGGTAAGCTGCAACTGTGTATTGCATGAGGAGTGAAATAGCGTGACCTGTGTACGACAGTTCAGTGTGCGCAGTGAGTTTTAAGGAAAGACATACGACAAACTGGGACCATCTGTTTACACTGCAGTGCACCATGAGGAGATAGTTCTATGGCCTATTTGATACCTGTAAAGCGGCTAGAGCCATCTTCCTTGCTGCCAAGCCTGAGTTGACTCCAGCCAGATTGTGGACATCAAGGAAGGTTGGGTGTAACATACCCTGAGGGAGAGTAAGGCCTCTTTCACAAGAGTGTGCCGGATTAGGTCCGGATGCGTTCAGTGAAACTCACGCCATTTTGCAATCAAGTTCAGTCAGTTTTGTCTGCCATTGCGTTCAGTTTTTTCCTGCGCGGGTGCAATGCGTTTTTGATGTGTTTTTCACGCGCGTGATAAAAAACTGAAGGTTTACAAACAACATCTAGCAACCATCAGTGAAAAACGCATTGCATCTGCACCTGCTTGCGCATGTAATGCGTTTTTCACCGAAGACCCATTCACTTCTATGGAGCCAGGGCTGCGTGAAAAACGCAGAATATAGAAAATGCTGCGTTTTTCACGCAACGCAGAAGTGATGTCTGTACCCAGACCCATTAAAAACGAATGGGTCAGGATTCAGTGCGGGTGCTATGCGTCCACGTCACGCATTGCACCCGCAGGGAAAACTCGCTCGTGTGAAAGGGGCCTTCACCTCTGACTAAGGCCTCATGCACATGACTGCATTTGGGCTACGCTTCGGACACTCTTCCCATTTATTTCTATAGGGTCAATAAAACAAATCTGTCATGTGTGCTGTCCACATCCGTGTGGCCGTTCTATGTAACATCCCATTCATTTCTATAGGGTCCACAAAAAAAGAGATGTTATCCGTGTGCTATACGCATCTATGTGGCCATTCCGCAAATTATATAATTGTCCCAATTCCTGCCCATTTTGCAGACAAGAATAAGCATTTCTACAGGTGGGAGTCAAAAAAAAATATTGCGGAATTCTGACGGATCGTATCCGTTTTTTTGCAGATCTGTAGTTTGCTGACCACAATACGGATGTGTGCATGACGCCTTAAACAGTGTCCTCACTGAGAGACCTTTCTTACCATAAGCCATTGTGAAACTGCCACCACTTAGGGTTGTCCAGGATTAGAAAAACATGGCTGCTTTCTTCCAAAAACAGCGCCTACTCCTGTCCGCAGGTTGTGTGCAGTATTGCGGCTCTGCCTCATTGACTTCAATGGAGCTCAGCTGCAATAGCACACACAACCCATGGACAGGAGTGGTCCTGTTTTTGGAAGGACACAGCCATGTTTTTCTAATCCTGGACAACCCCTTTCTATCCTCCATCCTTGAGTGGGGACCCAAAAAATAGTTTGGTCAGGTTTCATCCCCTTCCAAGTACTTACAGTTTCCCTCCATACTGACTGATGCCATGTAGGCATTGGAAGGGTGTAACTAAACAGTGTCACCCCATGGGCACCACCTGACAAGGTTTTAGGCAGACCTTTCAGAAATGATGCATTACAAATTGTGTAATACATCCATACGGATGATTATGATTAGTATCTGTGGTGTAATGCTGCCATCGAGTGCACTGGGGAGAAAAGCGTTGAAGGTTAAATATATTATTTCTTCTCATGGCCGTAGGGGTATAGCGGGTAAACGGGTAACGAGGTGGCCGACCAATGCCAGAATTCTGCATATCCTGCTTTGCATATGTTGTATTTGACAGGAGAGAAAACCCATTAGGTTATAAAAGGGTTGGCATATATTAGTAGCTAGGGGTGTGAATTCTCTGCTGGTTTCTAAGAAAATGCCATTATAATGGAATATTTTAATAAAGACCATTTTCTCCACGTAATTTCTAATGCAGCACTGACATTTACTAACATGTGAGCTGTGCTTCTGGGATCAATATCTGTAAACCCACACATCCTGCAGATGTAGATTCTCCCCATGAGCCGAACCTCACAGCGTAATGATAAGCGATTCTACTCACACACGAGAAATCTCCTACCGGCCCTGGTCCATTTTCATTGCCATAGTAGTTATATACTTGTACATAGGAGCAGTATTATAGTAGTTATATACTTGTACATAGGAGCAGAATTATAGTAGTTATATTCTTGTACATAGGAGGCAGTATTATAGTAGTTATATACTTGTACATAGGAGCAGAATTATAGTAGTTATATTCTTGTACATAGGAGGCAGTATTATAGTAGTTATATTCTTGTACATAGGGGCAGTATTATAGTAGTTATATTCTTGTACATAGGAGGAAGTATTATAGTAGTTATATTCTTGTACATAGGAGCAGTATTATAGTAGTTATATTCTTGTACATAGAAGGCAGTATTATAGTAGTTATATACTTGTACATAGGAGCAGTATTATAGTAGTTATATTCTTGTACATAGGTGGCAGTATTATAGTAGTTATATTCTTGTACATAGGAGGCAGTATTATAGTAGTTATATTCTTGTACATAGGGGCAGTATTATAGTAGTTATATACTTGTACATAGGAGCAGTATTATAGTAGTTATATTCTTGTACATAGGAGGCAGTATTATAGTAGTTATATTCTTGTACATACAAGCAGTATTATAGTAGTTATATTCTTGTACATAGGAGCAGTATTATAGTACTTATATTCTTGTACATAGGTGGCAGTATTATAGTAGTTATATTCTTGTACATAGGGGCAGTATTATAGTAGTTATATTCTTGTACATAGGGGCAGTATTATAGTAGTTATATACTTGTACATAGGAGCAGTATTATAGTAGTTATATTCTTGTACATAGGAGACAGTATTATAGTAGTTATATTCTTGTACATACAAGCAGTATTATAGTAGTTATATTCTTGTACATAGGAGGCAGTATTATAGCAGTTATATTCTTGTACATAGGAGCAGTATTATAGTAGTTATATTCTTGTACATAGAAGGCAGTATTATAGTAGTTATATACTTGTACATAGGAGCAGTATTATAGTAGTTATATTCTTGTACATAGGTGGCAGTATTATAGTAGTTATATTCTTGTACATAGGAGGCAGTATTATAGTAGTTATATTCTTGTACATAGGGGCAGTATTATAGTAGTTATATACTTGTACATAGGAGCAGTATTATAGTAGTTATATTCTTGTACATAGGAGGCAGTATTATAGTAGTTATATTCTTGTACATACAAGCAGTATTATAGTAGTTATATTCTTGTACATAGGAGCAGTATTATAGTACTTATATTCTTGTACATACGAGCAGTATTATAGTAGTTATATTCTTGTACATAGGAGCAGTATTATAGCAGTGATATTCTTGTACATAGGAGCAGTATTATAGTAGTGATATTCTTGTACATAGGAGCAGTATTATAGTAGTAATATTTTTGTACATAGGAGGTAGTATTATAGTAGTTATATTCTTGTACATAGTAGTATTATATTAGTTTTATTCTTGTACATAGGACGCAGTATTATGGTAGTTATATTCTTGCATATAGCAGCAGTATTATAGTAGTTATATTCCTGTACATAGGAGGCAGTATTATAGTAGTTATATTCCTGTACATAGGAGGCACTATTATAGTAGTTATATTCTTGTACATAGGAGGCAGTATTATAGTAGTTATATTCTTGTACATAGGAGGCAGTATTATAGTAGTTCTATTCTTGTACTTAGGAGCAGTATTATAGTAGTTCTATTCCTGTACATATGAGGCAGTATTATAGTAGTTCTATTCTTGTACTTAGGAGCAGTATTATAGTAGTTCTATTCCTGTACATAGGAGCGGTATTTTAGTATTTAGAACATACAGTAACTGCTATGCCTATGAAGATTATAAAAATGTATGTGGTTTCCATGGTAAAATGCAAGCCTTGTTAAAAATGCCAAATGTGGTGCGTGATTTTGGCCATTTGCGGTGTGTGGACCCCACCTGATTCAAACCCTTTTTGGGGTTGTTTTATCTGTCTTTAATATATTAGTGTGTTCCTCTTCTGTACAGCAGTAGAAGATTTTGCTATATCAGAAATGAGGTCTTTGCAGGAAACATTAAGTTCCTCTGATGTCTCAAAGACAGCTCCTTGACAAGTTGTGGTATTGAGCTGGTAATTAACACTGACATTTCATTAAGGAGGAATTTAGAGCTGATGTAAGTACGGCAAAATTCATATTACAGACCTCTGGAGAATATGCTTATTTTTCTTAAGCTGCTGTTTCAAGTTCCTTACCAACCACTTGACTTCCTCTCTGGGTGACCACTGTTTGCATTATGTGTACCTAAGCCCAGTTCATTAGCATGGCGGGTGATCCAGTGGTTATAGTACCTATGCAGGTGCTACAATGTGGTACTGTTCTTTACATATCTAATCAGAGCCACCTAGTGATCATTAGCGGTACTGATCTCTTTACAGTCTTCGTGTATTTCTATATAGTTCACATAGTGAAATGTTTTTTTTTTTTTTTTTTTTTTTTTTTTTTTTTTTTATGCCTGTATGCAATATTTGTCTAAACTTAAATGCCTGTCTGTGTCATTTCTATACTGTGCTGGAGGGAAACTGATCCCATAGTTTTCTTTGGTTTTGCTTCTGGCATCTGATGCCTTCCAGCACCGGACAGGAAAATGCAGCGTGTGGTGTTTTTCCGTTTTTAGCGCTTTCAGTCTATGGACCAGTGCACAAAGCTTGAGTACACACATACGCTGTGTCCAGTTCTGACATAAAGTAAGTGGCTGGACGCAACTGATGTATGTGCATTCGCCCTGAATTATAAATTTGCAATGAATTCAGGCTAAAATCTTCATTCTTTTATTAATTTTCAGATGCTATAATATTCAATTTATGACCTGCTCCAAAACTTTTCTCATGTGGATGTATCCCTTCCAGTAAATACATAATGGATGTGAGATCTGTGTGTCCGTGATGCTGCTGCTTTCACTAGCACTCATGTATCAGGTCAGCTTCATTCTAGCACTGATTTATCTTTCTACGTGCCGACCGGGCCCGTGCTGCGGACATAAAATTGCTGTCCGCAATGCACAGGCACAGACCGTAGGGCCGCCGCATGCGGACACGGACCCATTCACTTAAACTCGGTACGCGATCCCCACTCGGACGGTCCGAACTGCAAAAAAGTTCTTTTTTGTGGTTCCGAGGCACAGACAGAAACCCCACGGAAGCACTCTATGGTGCTTCCGTGGGGTTCTGTGCCCCTGTTTCGCACCGACCTTCTGGATTGCGGACCAATTCAAGTGAATGGGTCCACATCCGTGATGCAGGGTGCACCCCTTAAGGACCTCCGCCGTATATGTACGGCGGAGGTCCGGTCCCTAAACATGGCTCCCACTCGCACATGCAGCCGGTGCCATAGCTGCCAGGTTTCTGCTATTTTAAATAGCAGAGATCCGCGGCAGAGGAAGTCACGCGCTTCCGCTCCAAGTCACAGCGTTCCCCGACTGAGATCGGGGAAACTGTTACATTGCTGAAATAACCCGAAGCATTCTTGAGGCTTCGGTTCCTATTTCAGGAATATACCAATGCAGGCCACTAGGTGGCAGCATTGTATTTTGGTATAGTGCAAATGAAGTTTTCAATGATATCTATATAGACATCAATGAATTCTATGGGCAATATAATGATTGCCAGTTATTGTCACCCAAGGTGACTTAAAAAAAAAATAGTTTTTACAAATATAAAAAAAAACAAAGTTCAAATCACCCCCCTTTTCTTAAAATAAAAATACTTAACCAATAAAAAAAAATAAACATCATGGGCATATTATTAAAATATAACAATATTAATGGCATACGGCAAATGGCGTAACGGGAAAAAAAATAAAAGCAGCCAATTTGCAATTTTACTGCATAGTGTACAGTGTAAAAAAAAAAAAAACCTTTATCAGAATAGCGTTTTTTCACAATTCTACCCCATTTGGAATTTTCTTTTCCTTTCTTTTCCACTTCATGGTGTGCAACCATAAATGGTGCCATTATAAAGTACAACTTGTCCCGCAAAAAATAAGCCCTCATATGGCTATGTGAATGGAAAAATAAAAAAGGACTATGGGAAGGCGGGGAGTGAAAAATAAAAACGCAGAACCTCAGCTGCTGCAGAACCTCATAATACACACCTCAGCTGCTGCAGAACCTCATAATAAGCACCTTGGCTTCTACAGAACCTCATAATACACACCTCAGCTGCTGCAGAACCTCATAATACACACCTTAGCTTCTACAGAACCTCATAATGCACACCTCAGCTGCTGCAGAACCTCATAATGCACACCTCAGCTGCTGCAGAACCTCATAATACACACCTCAGCTGCTGCAGAACCTCATAATACACACCTTAGCTTCTACAGAACCTCATAATGCACACCTCAGCTGCTGCAGAACCTCATAATGCACACCTCAGCTGCTGCAGAACCTCATAATGCACACCTCAGCTGCTGCAGAACCTCATAATGCACACCTCAGCTGCTGCAGAACCTCATAATGCACACCTCAGCTGTTGCAGAACCTCATAATGCACACCTCAGCTGCTGCAGAACCTCATAATACACACCTCAGCTGCTGCAGAACCTCATAATACACACCTTAGCTTCTACAGAACCTCATAATGCACACCTCAGCTGCTGCAGAACCTCATAATGCACACCTCAGCTGCTGCAGAACCTCATAATGCACACCTCAGCTGCTGCAGAACCTCATAATGCACACCTCAGCTGCTGCAGAACCTCATAATGCACACCTCAGCTGCTGCAGAACCTCATAATGCACACCTCAGCTGCTGCAGACCCTCATAATACACACCTCAGCTGCTGCAGAACCTCATAATGCACACCTCAGCTGCTGCAGAACCTCATAATGCACACCTCAGCTGCTGCAGAACCTCCTAATACACACCTCAGCTGCTGCAGACTTTCTTTTTGGAATGAATATATAAAATACTTGGAAGATTCAGCAGCTCCTGCAGGCATTTTCTGATTGCAGCAGCCGCCTTCCTTGTCCAGTGAGATTTAGGGCACTTTCACACTTGCGGCAGAGGATTCCGGGAGGCAGACGCAAATGGATGCATTTGTGAGACTGATGTGGATCCGTCTGACAAATGCATTGCGATACCAGATCCGTCTCTCCGGTGTCATCCGGAAAAACGGATCCGGTCTAAATAATTTTTTTTTTTGCATTTTTAAAGCTCTGGAAATCCAGACCCGTTTTGCCGGAAAACTTAATGCCAGATCCATCACTAATGCACTTCATTGTAAATTAATGCCGGATCCGGTATTCCGGCAAGTGATCAGTATTTTTGGCCGGAGAGAAAACTGCAGCATGCTGTGGTATTTTCTCCGTCCAAAAAACGTAAGAGGGACTGAACTGATGCATCCTGAACGGAATGCTCTCCATTCAGAATGCATTAGGATAAAACTGATCAGTTTTTTTTCCACTATTGAGCTCCTGGGACAGAACTCAATACCAGAAAACAAAACTGCTAGTGTGAAAGTGCCCGTATAGTGTGTGTGTCACTCCCTATTGCTGTTGTCTTGTGGGGAAGGTTTGCTTGAGATATTGATTTTGTTAGAAGCCGAGCTTGGCAGCACAGAAATCTTGATTCATCGGTTTGCCAGCAGAGCCATCAGCTTTCCTTCTATGTACCGCCATCTCTTCCGGAGGCTGGCCGAGCACAGGAGGAGCCGACAAGCAGCAGGTCTGAAACACCATCGCATAAAACAGAAGTTATTACAAGGCCTCGTTCACATTTTTTTATGCTGATTCCAACACGGAAATCACTTCGGAATGTGAGTGGAAATCCCACCCCCAAATCTGTCTTACATTGTTTTCAATGGGAGGCAGTGACCGATGCGCCCTTTTCTCTGTGTACTGAGAAAGGAAGCGTTCTGCCCAATCTCACCGCTGTGTCGGTTCCGGAAACAGCCCTGAGACTGCGGCGGGTTCCACCCACTGGTTAGCTAAGGGAGAGACCCCAGACTTAGGGCTCGTGCACACAACCATAGTTTTGGTCCGCATCCAATCCTCATTTTTTGCAGGTCGGATGCGGACCCATTAATTTCAATGGAGCTGCAAAAAATGCGGACAGCACACCGTGTGCTGTCTACATCCGTACTTCCGTTCCGCGCCCGAAAAAATAAATAGAACATGTCCTGTTCTTGTCTGTTTTGTAAACAAGAATAGTGATTTGTACCAAGCTGCGGTAAAATGCAGGATGCACATGGACTGTGTACGTGCTTTGCGGATCTGCGATTTGTGGAAAGCAAAAACGGATAGGGTTGTGTGCAGGAGGCCTAACCTTCGGCTTTCTACCACAGGTTTCACAGGCATATTCTATATGTGACAAATCCGCAGCAAAATCCGTATGAGTTTCATGCAAAGTTGTTGAGGATTGCTCCGGATTCCCCTACGCATTGCTAAGTGTGAAATCCACTTAAAAAATCTGCTTTGCTGGTTCCGTAACAACCCACGCAGTCTGCGGGGAACCCCCCTTCCCTGGTGTGAATGCACACTCAACGTGACATACCGGTAAGGCCTATTGCACACGACCGTATGGCTTTTTCAGTGTTTTGCGGTCCGTTTTTCATGGATCCGTTGTTCCGTTTTTTGTTTCCGTTTTCTGTTCCGTTTTTCCGTTCCGTTTTTCCGTATGGCATATACAGTATACAGTAATTACATAGATAAAATTGGGCTGGGCATAACATTTTCAATAGATGGTTCAGGAAAAAACGGAATGGAAACGGAAGACATACGGATGCATTTCCGTATGTGTTCCGTTTTTTTTGCGGATCCATTGACTTGAATGGAGCCACGGACTGTGATTTGCGGGCAATAATAGGACATGTTCTATGTTAAAACGGAACGGAAAAACGGAAATACGGAAACGGAATGCATACGGAGTACATTCCGTTTTTTTTGCGGAACCATTGAAATGAATGGTTCCGTATACGGACCGTATACGGAACGCAAAAAACGGCCAGTAAACGGGAAAAAAAAAACGGCCGTGTGCAATAGGCCAAATACTAACAAAGGGGGTCCCCTTTGAGCTGTTATAAGAGAGTCAATAGTTTTGTCGTGACTCCAGTTGTATTTGAGCAATGAGGGACATAGTCCCCCTAAGTGGATGGTGATGGTGGTACTCCGTGTAGGAATGCCAGAGTGGTGTAAGAGTAGCCCTATCATGTCCCTTTAGGTATGGCTGTGCAATTGTCACGGTGCTCCTACCTGGATATCCCGGAACTACAGGTGCCGTCGTCCGCTGCAGAGAAGGGAATTGTTGATGAAAGGAATGGAAAAAGAAATGGAGTCCAGACTTTGTATAACGTTGAGCAGCAGCTTTACATGAATAAACTTTCATCAGGAAACAATCTTCCAACTTAATCTTGGTTACCAGCAGGCTTTGGCATAAATTAGCAGGCAATAACAATCTCGGCTCTGTTACTCTCTAGCTCTGCTGTGCTGGAGGGCTCAAATAGGAATTTTTTCTCTCTGCTGTACTTAGACTGAGTCAGACCACAGAAAGTTTTCTCTTCATCTTTGTCTTTATCTTTATCTAGGGAACCTTTCCTCCTGGCTTCTGAGGCTCTTAGCTCTTTTCTTGTTCCAGCAGAGCAAACGGGGCTCTGCTGGCTGGCACACAGCCTTCCCCTTACAGGGGATACTCTAGACTCACTTCTGCAGGGCTCGTCCAGCAGGGACGAGGGCCTGCTGCCTTCCCCATCCAGGGGTTACTCTGAACTACTCCTAGCTAACCGAACTCCTCCCTCTCTAGAGAGGGCTAGAATGGCCAGAAAGTTCCATTCTAGGCAAACTAGCTCTGCTAAGCTTGCTGCCACCGGCTGGTGAACCAGGCACATTACACATTAACAGTCACAAATTCAGAAGTACAAATACACAATGTGCAGGACCTGGATGTAAACACAAATGATGACGTAAAATCAACCATAGGAGATAGTGGAGAGGTGTAAAAGGTGGTAATGCACCTCTGGGGCGTTACAGGTGTCCCTACACAGACTGACACTAGCAGCACCGATTGGACAATGTCAGAATTTGCAGGGACACCACCCCAACTGGTAGTATCTATCTATACCTTTATCCATTAACTTCTAACACATGGATGTCAAACTTATGGCCCTCCAGATGTTGCAAAACTACAACTCCCATCATTCCCTGATAGCTGTAGTATGCCCAGGCATGATGGGAGTTGTAGTTTTGCAACAGCTGGAGGGCCACGAGTTTGACATCCCTGTACAGGAATAATAGAAGAATGGCACAACATGCAGTAATAAGAATACATGCTGTAGAATTGTCATTTCATGTGGAATACAATTATTTACTAAAACAGACCGGATACATTTTGCGGTCCTTAAAACACGGATCCGCAAAAAAACACGGATGACATCTCTGTGCATTCCGTATTTTGCCGAACAGAACAGCTGGCCCCTAATAGAACAGTCCTATACTTGTCCGTAATGCGGACAATAATAGGACATGTTCTATTTTTTTGCGAAACGTACAAACGGGAACGGAATGCACATGGATTAACTCCCGTTTTTTTTTTTTTGGGGGTGACCCATTGAAATGAATGGTTCTAGGTATGGTCCGCCCAAAAAATGGAATGGACATGGACAGAAAATACTTGTGTGCATGAGCCCTAAGTTATAAATATTTTTGGCCATAATATCCCTTTAACGACCAACCAGTTTTTTTTTATTTTTTTTTTATATCCATTTGCTTGTAATTTTTTGGGAAAAAAATATCTCTATATCCATCATTATTTGCTTTGTTTGTTCCTGCTGTATGACAGGAGCAGCTCCACAGTTGTGTACGATATAACAGCGGGTGATAGCGGCGCCGGGACTCTCCTTCTAGGCGAGACGTTATGGATTTCTTTGTTAAAAAAACTTGAGCATCAGTCAAGTGGTTTTATTGGAGCCGGTAGTGTGATAACGTTGTTCTCTGAAGGTGTGATTTACTTTTCTGTAATCCTCTTCTAATAAGCTAGGCAAGCCAAGTGTGAAATCTGTAATGGGTTGTGTAGATTTAGGCCTTGTTCACATGGGGTGCTTGTTCCGTGTTTAATGAGTGTGTTATTTCACACTAAATCAGCCAAATATTACATGAAGTACAATGCGGGTTTAGTAATTCCCACACAGGACAGTAGTGTGCGCCACGTTTAAAAAAAAAATTGTAATTTAAAGGGGTTATCCACTTTGAACGATCCTTTTTGCTAAATAGGTCCCTATGCTAATCTGGCCACAGAGTTTTCTACTGATGAGAACCCTAGCAGTTATCAAGAATTTACAGGGGTTATCCTACGAATAATGTAAAAAAGAAAAATCGGACATATAGTACATGACAATCTCTTTCTAAGAAACTTAGAATCAGCCCTGTACCTCACATGGATCCAGAGGTCTTCCCATTCATTGCTCTGCTAGGTTTATATCAAGCTGGCAGCTCAAGGGGAGTGTCCTCTCTGCTGCAGCTCAGGGGGAGTGTCTCAGCTCTCTCTATCACAGCTTAGGAGGCAGTTGAAGGATGAAAGTGAGCATGTGCGACCATCTCAGTGAGCCGGACAAGGAAACAAGAAAAAACAGAAGGTGGCGCTATACAAATAAAGGTTATTAAAACTCAGTAGCTATAATACATTTTTAATTGCATGCAATTACAAAAGTTTTCAGATCCTGATGCTGGTTTGAAAACTGTAGAATATTTATCGCAGGACAGCCCTTTTAAGGGGAGCCCGGCAGTAAGTGTTTGATTCTGCTGCAACTCTGCCACAGGCTGGGGCGTGCCAAATGTGTGTGTGTGGGGGTGGGGGGGGGGTCAGCTATACAGGGGGGTGCTGCCTGAGCAGCAGCACCCGGCCCAATGTCTCTGCAAGGAAGGAGAGCTGTGATTCTCTTAGGAGAAAGAACCTTTGATGACATCATCACCATGTGACCAGTAACATATCGATATTACTGGTCACATGGCTCTGAGGTAATCAAAGGTCCTTTCTCTCTATCAGGAGTGTTGCTGTAGGAGAAGTTTGCCATAATTGTGGAGCTTTTTTTGTGAAGATTACATCAGGAAAAGGTGACTGGCTGTTATGCTATTATATTGTGGGGTGCTGTATACTGTGGGGGGCTGTATACTGTGAGATGCTATATACTGCTGTATACTGTGGGGTGCTGTATACTGTGGGGTGCTGTATACTGTGGGGTGCTGTATACTGTGGGGTGCTGTATACTGTGGGGTGCTGTATACTGTGGGGTGCTGTATACTGTGGGGTGCTGTATACTGTGGGGTGCTGTATACTGTGTATTGCATACTATGGGGTACTGTATACAATATACGTCAATTCAACAAATCTGACCTGGATAAATAAAGGGCATTAGGTTCTCCTAAATAAAAACGGCCCCCCCCCCCCCCATGGCTGATAGCCCCCAATTTACATTTTTCCTATAATCTGTAATAATAATTCCACTGTATTTCATTAAAAGTCCTCCGACCACTAAACACCGGCAAGCTATTGTATCTGTGTTCACTCCTGCACCAGGGATGTGGTTCTGTGCACTGTCACCACTCGTTCCTCTATTGCTTCCTTTTCATTGATTAATCGCATTGATTATATGGTTTAGGGTCAGCACTGACGATAGCCGTCCTCATACGCTGTCCCCAAATTGTTTGCCAGATCCCTGGGATCCTCGGGGGGAGGGGGGGGGGGGTGGTTTAATGGGCAACGACACTATATACGTGGCATCGTTTTCTTTAATATTTGACAGAAAAAAAATAAACATGGGGCACATCGCGAAAGAGGGGACGGTCGGGGCAAATGGACAGAGGCGCCCCAAGATGGCTAAACAGCCCCCGGCCTATGATATACTGCTCTGATCACGCCTATCTAACTTGTATGCTTGCCACCGGCCACCGCTCACCTTCCAGGTGGGAAAACATCCCATCTTCCGTGCAGCCGCTTGCTCCAGTGCTCCTGAGCAAGAAAACGGCTGTGCTGTGCTGCCTGTGCCAGTGTTGTGTGTGTCTGCAGATACACTGCCACCAAGCTGAGCCTGCTAAAAGCACTGCGGTGTGTGGCAGTTAGGAGTGGTGCAGACAGTCACAGTGGCACTGCGGTGTGTGGCAGTTAGGAGTGGTGCAGACAGTCACAGTGGCACTGTGGCAGAACAGTGTGCAGACAAGAGGCAGCAGACTAGACAGGCTAGAGAGCTATTTTTTCAGTTAAGGGCCTTGCTGCCTTGAATTTTCAAAGGGGGAAAGGGATGTTGAGGAGTCACAAGGCTGCTGCCAGCCAGTGCCAGGGCAGAGATTTACAAGGGGCCCAAATATGGATGGGAAAGGACCAGGCTTATTAACCTGTAGGATACCAGTGCCGTACCTATACGGTGCTGCAGGACATGACTTGAGTCCCAGCGTTGTACAGGTATGGCGGGCTGATCGGGCAGGTGCAGGAGCTGTGCCCGTCCAATCAGCGGCACGGGTCTGGCTGTCACTTTCAGCTGAGCCCCTGCTATCAGGGCAGGGTGCACCGGCATCAGTGAAAACTCCAGCCAGCTCTATAAAAATATAACATGATCTGTCCCGTCAAGTGCACCTAAGCTGGCCATGCACATTAGACAGAAGTTGGTTGATGGTTGAACATCCATTTAAGGGTCCATTCACACGTTGCGGACCTATTCATTTCCATGGGGCAGCACGATGTGCTGCCCAGATATGGAATTGCGGACCCGCACTTCCGGGTCCGCAATTCCGTTCCCGAAAAAATAGAACATGTCCTATTCTTGTCCGCAAAAGGCATATTCTATTAATGCCGGCAATGTGTGGTCCGCAAAATGCTGAACGCACATTGCCACTGTCCGTGTTTTGCGGATCCGTTACGGACACCTGAATGGAGCCTTAACAGTCAACTGGTTAACGATCTGTTTGCAGACATGCCCATACAAAAACTAGCCACACATGTCAAGTCAGGCGATGGACAAAAGACCTTTTTTGGAATACCCCTATAAAGAGGACCTATTACCTCTCCTGTCAGGGCTGTATGATGACTTCTTACATCCTTCTTGTAATACCAATTCTAGAGCGTCTATCCTTATGACTGTATGATGTGCCATTTTATTTTAACATGAATTAAAAGATTTGAGAATAAGATAGGGTTACACAGGCTAAGTGACTACACATATTTCCTTATTATTCCTTCTAGAAGTTATGAATGAATTACTAGAAGTCTGCAATGAAAGTCCAGGTCCAACTGGGTATTACTAGTCATAGGTGTGTCCCTCCATGTGCAGTCTGACACTAACCAATAAGTGCTGCCAGTGTTAAAGGCCTCTTGCACACGAACGTACTTTCTTTCCGTGTTCCGTTTTTTTTATTTTTTTGCGGCCTCGTATGCGGAACTATTCACTTCAATGGGTCCGCAAAAAAAGGAAGTTACTGCGTGTGCATTCCATTTCCGTATGTCTGTATTTCCATTCCGCCAAAAAATAGAACATGTCCTATTATTGTCCGCATTGCGGACAAGGATAGGACTGTTCTATGAAGGGCCAGCTGTTCCGTTCCGCAAAATCCGGAATGCACACGGATGTCATCCGTATTTTTTGCGGATCTGTTTTTTGCGGACAGAAAAATACATACAGGCGGTCGTGTGCAAGAGGCCTAACTGTGTAAGGAACTTCCAACTGGTATCGGTTGGACCTTTCATTACAAACTGCTAGAATTCATTCATAACTTCTTGAAGGAATCATAGCGGAATGGTACAACATAGTCATAACAATAGATGTTCCAGAATTATTACATGTGGAATGCAAGTAGTTGCTAAAACAGACATAAGGACCTAGTTATTGTTTTTTTCTTTCCATTGTTTGATCAGTGATGTTCTCCTATCAGGACAATGAAGAGCTTGACGTGCTCCTCATCTGTACAAGCAGCTCATCCCATTCAGGTACCAGCCACTCATACAAGCCGATGTGCCTGTGTAAACAACTGAGGTGATGCAGCACTTGCAGAAGCACTGTAGCCCCTTTATTTTATTGATTGGTGGGGGTTCTGGGGGGTTGTACACCACCAATTTCACCTTTTATGACCTTGCATAAATCCAGATGGTCCCTTTTAAGGGGAAACATTCCGTAGTACAGATTACTGTTCATTTTTTCTATTGCTACAAATTGCACTTAACCCTTTAGTTAGTTAGTTTTTCGTCTCCCTAGGGTTGAAGGCGGGGGCTCTGTTTCTTTAAGACAGTAGGTGAAATGGCTGTGGAATGTGAGCGGGTTCTAACATGTGTCTCCAGTGGAAAGTTACCAAACTGTATCTGTAAATCACAGAGCATCCATCATCTTTATACAGTGTGATCGCCACACTGATAAATGTTACGTGAGCCTCACCCCGGTACCTGTCCCTTGACCTGGTTACCTGGGCAGTGGAAATTTACCACCTGATCTGTGACTTCCGTATACTGCATACAAAAATGCTATGTTGTGGTGAGCCAGCTTAAGTCTACACCAGAACGTACTGAATGATTCTGCAGGAAGACCGCCGATGTAGACTGCCCGAGGGTAAGACCACACTCTTCTTCTATAATCCCCTGGTATAGGAACCGTGCTCTATCCAGCTTTCCTGGATTCCAGAATTATAAATCTGCATAGTACTAAAGAGATGTACTCTCCGACCAGACCTCGCGCAGAACGTTCTCTCTTCTCACTGCAGACTGTCTCATAGACTTTCTATGGAGCCTCTCTGTGTGAGAGCTTCTGTCTCCTCATTTACCGATCAGTGGACCAATCCACCGTTTATATGTCGCTGTGAGATATGAAATGTTTCAAGGGTATTTGAGAACAGGAATGCGATTGATTGATGCGTATGATAGATATTTGATAGCTAGATAAGCATTTGATAGATTGTTGATTGGGAAATATTTGATAGAGAGCTATGAGAGGGAGGTAGAGAGCTATGAGAGAGACAGGGGTGTATGCGACTGCTATGGGGCCCAGGGCAAGAAGGGGCTCAGTCTTAGTTGGGATCATCCCCTCTTCTACTGGAGGTGAAAACTTGCTCAGGACTCTACCCTCTAAAGGAACAACTTTTAGCAAATGAAGAAAAATGGCCCAAGTGTTATTGAAAGGGGTTTAGGAGGAGACCCGTATGTCCGGTATGGGGGCCTGGTTTGATCCTTGCTATGGGGCCCCTACTTTTCTATGTACACCACTGGAGAGAGGTAGGGAGATATGAGAGCAGTAGAGAGATGGCTAGAATTGAGATAGATACTTGATAAATACATATTTGATAGATATTTCATAGATATTTAAAAGACATTTGATAAATAAAAGATAGATTGATAGACATTTCATAAATAGAGCAGATAGATAGGATAGTAACATAGTTTACAAAGCTGAAAAAAATGCATACGTCCATCCAGTTTAGGCTATTTTCCTTATTATAATAATAATCCTTATTTATATAGTAACACCATATTCCGCAGTGCTTTACAATTCTGTATGAGCATGCACAAATCAAAATAAACATCACAGGATTGCAGGCTAATATAAAAAAGAGAGGTTTAGTCAGGCGAAGACTGTCTAGTACAGTAATCAAGACAAGAATGAATCAGAGCAACAACAATAGTTATAGCCGTTTCCACCGTGAGAAAAGGGCAGATTCTGGAGATGTTCTTGGGGTGCAGACAACATGAGCATGCGAGTGATTGATTATGGGAAGCAAAGGAAAGATCGGCGTTAAACAGTACCCTAAGTCAGCAGGCATGTTACCCAGGAGTTATGGTAGTACCACAGACTAAAATTGACATTTTAGGATTGGGTAGGGAAATACAAAAGTTCCGTTTTTGAGAGATTCCATTTCAGATAGACAGAGGACATGATGTTAGAGACAGCTGCCAGACAATCACTGGTGTTCTGTAGAGATGGTACTAAAAACCAAAGCTGCTGATGGTCTGTCTGACAGGGGCTGCATAGAGAAAAGAGGAGAGGGCCTAGTACTGAAACCTTAGGAAAGTCAACATCAAGAGAATAAGGAGAAGAATTGGAACCAGCAGATGATGCACTGAAAAAGCAGCCATAGAAAGAGAGAGGGGAAGAAAACCAAGAGAGCAGTGTCCTTAAGGTCAATAGAGTGGAGCATGGAGAGGAGGAGTTGGTAGTCTACAGTGTCAAATGCTGAAGATAGATCCAGAAGAATCAGTAGAGAGTAGTTGCCATTCCTTTTCACTGTCAGGAGATCATTACACACTTTGGAAAGGGCAGTTTCTGTAGAGATCAGATTGTAAGGGTTCAAGAAGAGAGTTTGTAGAAGTTTTAAGCATAACCTCTTATTATTTTTTTTTAGTAGTGGGAATAACTGCCTGGATCACTGACCCTTCTCTATTAGTGTAATAACTATAACCCCGTAATATTAGTATACTCTGGTCATCAAAACCTCTCTTCTTTTAGCGAGTTCATCATCATCATCTCCTAGGACAGAAAGCTCTATCGTCTCCCTGCTCTTACAGTAAAGAACCCTCTTCTGTACTGGTTTAGAAACCTCCTTTCCTGACATGGAGGATGTCCGCTTTCGATCTACTATCCTGAGAGTGATCCCTGTATTGTCCTTTTGATAGAAGAAACTTTATTTCCTCAGACCTGGCATAAAACTCGAATAGAAGCTTAAAGAGCAGGGACTATGGGGCACATTTTTAAAGACCGGCATTTTAGACGCCATTCCTAATCACCCCTGTACCTGGCGCTGGTCTCTAGATAACTTCAGCGGATCCTCTCCAACTTCTAAATGTAAGACCGCTTCTGAGTATTTTTGAGTGAACTTGTGTTTTCAAGTCCGGTGTACAAAATTCGGGTTATCTAAGAATTCCGTTATGGATTCCGCTACCACGGACCACAAGTTATGGTCCATGGTAGTGGAATCCATAGCGGAATTCTTAGCCCGAACCTTGTATGCCAAACCTGAAAACACAAGTTCACTCAACACTACTTCTGAGCTACTCAACACTACTTATTTGTCCCATCCGAGCCTAAAACAGGCGTAGAAAATAGTAAATGAGACAGCCCCTTCCCCGCCACACCCACTTTTTTAAACCTGAAATACGTCTAAATACGTCTAATTTAGGCGTATTGTATTTCTGTTTCATAAATTACCCCTATGTGTTTCTATAAAGTCGGGGTGACTCTGTAACTCAAGATGGATCCTGTAACTTAAATTCTCACTGGAATAAGCTACAAGACAAAGAAGAGGTCAGGAGCTTAGTGCTTTCCAAGTTGCATATTTCCAAAATACTTCTACCTGTATAAAGACCCTTTAACCAGGGCCGATAAAATGGGCAATGCTCAGGAATGAACGTTAATAGGATTGTGGGTTCCTGTTCACTGCCCAGTCATTAGAAGCATGAGATTGTTCATCCCCATACAGATTGTTTGTTTGTCGGAAGCAAATCCCTGCGTACACAGGGCAATGTGCTGCCGATGAACAGGGCGTTTTTGAGCCAGCAATTTTCAGAACTCCCATAGCGGCGAACGATCACCCAGTGCATGCGCGGCTGCTCTCTGTTGACTTCTGGGTTTCGGTTCTGGAGATAGAGGTGGGACCCACACCTATCTGACATTGATTGCATATCCCAACGATATGCGTTCAATGTCCAAGCTTGGAATACACCTTTAGATCCAACCCCCGTTTAACCAGACCTCTGAAGAACTGTATCCTCACCTAGTAACACTTCTCAGGTCCAGTTCGGTGGTTCCCAGGCATTCACTGTACTCCCTGCCTATCAACTTGCACATGACAAGCGCCGCTGTAGCAAATGACTACCCTCAGAAGTTTCATGTCCCCAAGGCCTCATGCACACGGCCGTTGTTGTGGTCCGCATCCGGGCCGCATTTTTTGCGGACCCATTGACAGCTGTCCGCATCCGTTGCTTCGTTCTGTGGCCCTGCAAAAAAAAATAAATATAGCATGTCCTATTCTTGTCCGTTTTGCAGTCAAGAATAGGCATTTCTACAATAGGCTGTCCGTTCCGCAAATTGCGGAAGGAACACGAAACTCAATATTTATTGCCCCGATTCTGTAGTTTGCAGAAACGCCCTATATGTGGCCGTAAACTACTGTACGGGCACACGGTAGGGCTTAGAGGGAAAGGTGCGCCGTGTGGTTTTTGGAAGGCAGATTTTGCTGGGCTGGTTTATTTACACCATGTCCCATTTGAAGCCCCCCTGATGCACCCCTAGAGTAGAAACTCCATAAAAGTGACCCCATCTAAGTAACTACGGGATAAGATGGCAGTTTTGTTGGGACTATTTTTAGGGTACATGTGATTTTTGGTTGCTCTATATTACATTTTTGTGAGGCAAGGTTACCAAAAATAGAAATTTTTCTGTTTTTTGCAGATTGCGGATAATATATATATTTTTTTAACAAGTTCCTACAGCATGGTCCTTGAAACAGAAGATGTATATCTGCTCCATGCCACTCTGGTCCTCTGCGCTGCCTCTGTCCGCTCCATCTTCCAGTACCCGCTATGTTTATATCTTGCAGTGCATAGGCATGGTTCAGCCAATAACTGGCTTCAGCAGTGATGCGCAGCTTGGAGCCACATCACTGCTGAGGCCAGTCATTGGTTGGAGAGGTGCATGTGACTGTCTATGCCCATAGCCAGCCGGATGCAAACAGTGCGGGGACCAGAAGATGGAGAGGGCGGACACAGCGTGGACTTGTTGAAATTGTACAAAAAAATCATTTTTACTGGAAAACCCTTTAAGGGAGTCTCTAATTGTTTTATTAATTTAACCTCAATAAAGTGACGTCATCATGGGGTGCCCCCACTTCAAACCCTCTTTGTTAAAGCTTAGGGTACTTTCACACTTGCGGGCCTGCGGCAGAGTATTCCGGCAGGCAGTTCCGTTGCTGGAACTGCCTGCCTGAATCGGCAATCCGAACACAAACGGATGGCATTTTTCAGACGGATCAGGATGCGGATACGTCTGACAAATATATTGAAATTCCGGCAAGTGTTCAGTATTTTTGGCCGGAAAGAAAACTGCAGCATGCTGCGGTATTTTCTCAGTCTAAAAAACCTAAGAAGGACTGAACTGATGCATCCTGAAGAGAATGCTCTCCATTCAGAATGCATTAGGATAAGGCCTCGTTCACACGACCGTTGTGTGTTTTGCGGTCCGCAAATGGCGGATCCGCAAAACACAGAAGGCGCCCGTGTGCGTTCCGCAATTTGCGGAAAGGCACGGACAGCCATTGATATAACTGCCTATTCTTGTCTGCAAAACGGACAATAATAGGACAGGTTATATATATTTTTTTTTAAGGACTACGGAGCGGAGCAACGGATGCGGACAGCACACGGAGTGTGAATGAAGTGAACGGGTCCACATCCAAGCCGCAAAAACTGCGGACCAAAACAACGGCCGTGTGCATGAGGCCTAAAACTGATCCGTTTTTTTCCCCGGTATTGCGCTCTTGTGACGGAACTCAATATCGGAAAACAAAACCGCTGGTGTGAAAGTACCCTTAGAAATACTAACAAAGGCAGTTCTCTTACGTTCTCTGTAGCCGCTACATTCTTTATCCCATCCGTAATCAGATTTTTCTAAAAATAAATTAAATGCAAAGTCTTATTTATTCTAATACTATTAGTCTGATTATCTTTTAAATTATTATTATTATTTTTTTAATCCTAAATAAGTCCTGTTCATATGCCGTATTAGGATCTGAAATTCGAAGTGAGCGGGGCTCCTGACCTGTGGCAATCAGCTCATCCCCAGGGTGGCTATTATTCGAGAAGGGGTTGTATTCGTGAGAACACCCCTTTACAATCACAACTTTCCACTTCATGTCTGACTGTGTGCAAAACAATACAGTCAAGTCATTTGAGGTAAACAAACCGGATTGCGCTCCTCAGTGATGAGGAAGTTTCATAGAATCGTCCCATAAAAGTTTTATGTGGCTTTATTGCCGTTTACATGTGATTTATAATCCTGCATTTTCATCGTTACTGAATGACTATTCTTGGCTGCATCCCAAAAATTGGGAAAAACAGGACATGTACCGTATACCCAGGAATCACAGGCCTAGTTTATCAAAAAGCTGCTAACAGTTCTGAATTTGAAAGAACTGTCCGTAATTTTCAGAAACATTCTCTGTAAATTTGGGCTGTCCTGTGCCGAAACTGGGTGGGACTAGCCGCTCATAAATGGGGCGGCCTCTCGCGGTGTTTCGCCAATTTACCGACGGCAAAGTCAGTAAATAGGGAAAAAGAAAACTGAGCACAAGAGATATAAAAGGGGCTTAAAGAGGTTGTCTCACTTCAGCAAATATCATTTATTATGCAGAGAAAGTTAATACAAGGCGATTACTAATGTATAGTGATTATCCATATTGCTTCCTTTGCTGGCTGGATTCATTTTTCCATCACATTACACACTGCTCGTTTCCATGGTTTCGAGCACCATGCAATCCATCAGCGGTGGTCGTGCTTGCACAATATAGGAAAATTTTACCAGCCTATGTGCGCTCCCCCAGGTACCGGCCACCAAAGAGGCTGGTGCTTTTTTTTCTATAGTGTGCAAGCACGACCACCACTGCTGGATTGCAAGGGTGGTCGTAACCAAGAAAACAAGCAGTGCATAATGTGATGGAAAAATTAATCCAGCCAGCAAAGGAAGCAATATGGAGAATCACAATACATTAGTAAGTACCTCGTATTAACTACATTTCCTGAAGTGAGACAACCCCTTTAAAGGGGTTATCCAATCCTATAAAATGCCCCCCCAATATGCCGGGCCCCCCACACTGAATATACTTACCTGGATCGCCGCTCCTGGTCCTCATACGCGGATGAAAACATCCGGTGTCGGGGGAAGGGGGGGGGGGGAGCAGCCAATGGCAGTCAGGGACGAGCCTCCCTAGCATTGCGGGTGACGCTAGGGAGGCTCGTCCCCATCCCTGCTCATCCGTGCAGGGAGAGAAGCAGCGGCGGTGGTGGTGTGGGGACCCAGGTAAGTATATTCAGTGTGGGGGGGCCACTGTGTCGCTGTACTGTATGATGGATTGCGGTGTAGATGTAGTGTCGGGAGCAGTATCTGGGTTTATTGTTAGATCCTACTCCTCTATTGTCGTAGAGTGAATCACCTTCCCTTTAGGGATGAGCAATGGTTGTACGCGGCAGAATAGAGTAGAGATAATATTCTACGCCTTTTCCCCAGTGCCCTGTACAGTGTAATGGTCTAACTGCACATTGGGTCCCCCCTTTAACCAGTGTTAGTCTGGTTTCTACATTGTAGCAACTTGTGACTCTTATATTATTTATTGATACATATTTATTATGATGCGATGGCATATCATTCCTTTACCATTAATGGGTGGCTAACACCTGACCTCTAGGACGCCACCGATCCTGAGAATGAAGGGGTTGCAGTGGCGCTCCTGGGTACCAACTATGCAGGGGAACTGCAGGACAGACGGCTGGCCATTGGGCAAGAAAAAATAGGATCTGGGGGTGTCCCAGAGGTTGGACACCCACCGATCATAAAGTTATGGCGAATTTTGAAATTCGTTCACGCTTTGTTTACTGGTAAAAGGTGAATTGCTTTATTGATTCCGTTACGACGGACCATAAAGCAATTCTATGATGGAATGCATAACAGAATGCTTTTAGAGGCATTACGTTATTCATTCCGTCATAATAGAAGTCTATGGGCAGCATAACGGATCCGTCCCGTTTTTGTTTTGCAGGGGAGTCCTCTTCTTCATAATGGAAAAGGGACGGATCCGTTATGCAGCCCATAGACTTCTATTGTGACGGAATGAATAACGGAATGCCTCTAAAGGCATTCCATCATAGAATTGCGTTATGGTTCGTTGTAACGGAATCCATAAAGCAATTCACCTTTTACCAGTAAACTAAGCTGAACGAATTTAAGAACCGGAAGTTCGCTCATCTCTAGTTAGGATATGCCCCCACTTTATCAGATGGGAACACTCCTTCCATGCCTCTTTGTCAGGGGTATACAGTCATGTGACAATTAAAGGGGATGTGCCAAGTATGGAAGTTATCCCCTATACACAGGAGGGGGAATAACTAACTGATTAGTGAGGGTCTGACCACCGGGACCCCCATCTGTCTTGAGAATGAGGGAGGGGGGATCGCTGCTCCCTGGCGCTCCATTCAACCTCTATGGGATTGCGAGAAATAGCGGAGTGTCAAGACTTCACTATCTCCTAGAGAATGAATTGAGCTGCAGGGCAGGAACATGGGACCCCCATCCTTGGGATCAGTGGGGGTCCCAGCGTTCGGACCACCACCGATCAGTTCGTTATTCCCTACCCTGTAATAACTTTCATACTTGGCACAACCCCTTTAAGCTCTGTTAGCATTCATGGTATGATGCTTTGTGATAGACCATCAAGTCTGATAAATGGGCATCCGACCTCTAGTACCCCTACCTACCTGGACAAGGGAGGGGTCAGATACATAATGTCACAGGAAGGGGGGTCCAGGTAATGAAAGGGGAAGGTTGTCTGTTAAGGAAGGGTTGGCTTCATGAGACAACCCCTTTCAAGACTCTACATTTTGGGTATTAATTTTTATAAGAATATTGACGGCCTACCTGCATGAGCACCCCCTTCCCTTCGACTTGTTGATAGGTGGAAGTGCTGAGAGTCGAACGCCCACTAATCTGATGTGGATGATCTTATTTTAAGAATTATTATTGTATTTGATTTCTACTTTGGGATCACAGTCAGATGCTTTAGATCATACAGTCCAAAAATTATAGTTGGGAGGACACTTTTAATATTGGGGAGGGGGGGGGGGGCCTTGTTTAATTGACTCACCTGCACTGGCATTGCATCGGATTGGTCCACTGTGCACCGTGTGACCTGACCGCAACTACAAGCCAAGCTGGTATATATTTCCATACTAACTATTTGCCTTTTCTTAGAAATATTTTACTGATCACCTAAATAGGAGTCTACACCTCTGAAGAGTCCCTGTCATTACAGAGACAAAACCCAACCACTCCTTAGGCAGCTGTCAGTACAGTATTTATTACAGGTAGTGCAGGAAGGTTGGGCGTAGCCTGCAGACTTGAGTCATGTCCACCATCCTGCATTGTT
Organism: Bufo gargarizans; assembly: GCF_014858855.1. Taxonomy (NCBI): domain Eukaryota; kingdom Metazoa; phylum Chordata; class Amphibia; order Anura; family Bufonidae; genus Bufo; species Bufo gargarizans. The sequence goes on along the minus strand of NC_058080.1, from coordinate 720,683,199 downwards.
TTTCTACATTTTTATGCAATGTTAATAGGTGCTTTGTCCATTTATTAGACCCCACCCCCTAGGATCCAGTGAGTAGAGCTGCTGCTCCTTCAGGATTTTACCATTGGCCTGTCCTCAGGATAGGCCATCAGGATCTGACTGGTGGTGGGTTGACACCTCGTATCCCCTCAAATCAGCTCTTTTACAGTAGCTCTGGCACTGGAACTACATAGCTCCATCTATTCTGTAATGGACGGAGCCACACAAAATGATCATAGTTCTGGCATCTATTCTGCTCCATCCACCACACAAAATGATCATAGTTCTGGCATCGGAGCTACTGCAGAACAGCTAATCTGCAGAAGTGTGGGGTTTCAGACCCCCAACCGATCAGGCATTGATGGTGATAGGTGTCAGATCCCCCACCGATCAGGCATTTACGGTGCTGGGTGTCAGATCCCCCACCGATCAGGCATTGATGGTGCTGGGTGTCAGATCCCCCACCGATCAGGCATTTACGGTGCTGGGTGTCAGATCCCCCACCGATCAGGCATTGATGGTGCTGGGTGTCAGATCCCCCACCGATCAGGCATTGACGGTGCTGGGTGTCAGATCCCCCACCGATCAGGCATTGACGGTGCTGGGTGTCAGATCCCCCACCAATCAGGCATTGACGGTGCTGGGTGTCAGATCCCCCACCGATCAGGCATTGATGGTGCTGGGTGTCAGATCCCCCACCGATCAGGCATTGATGGTGCTGGGTGTCAGATCCCCCACCGATCAGGCATTGATGGTGCTGGGTGTCAGATCCCCCACCGATGAGGCATTGATGGTGCTGGGTGTCAGATCCCCCACCGATCAGGCATTGATGGTGCTGGGTGTCAGATCCCCCACCGATCAGGCATTGATGGTGCGAGGTGTCAGGTTCCCCACCGATCTGGCATTGATTGTGCCGGGTGTTAGACCCTCACTGATCTGCCATTGATTGTGCTGGGTGTCAGGTTCCCCACCGATCAGGCATTGATTGTGCAGGGTGTCAGATCCCCCACCGATCAGGCATTGATTGTGCAGGGTGTCAGATCCCCCACCGATCAGGCATTTATTGTGCAGGGTGTCAGATCCCCCACCGATCAGGCATTGATTGTGCAGGGTGTCAGGTTCCCCATCGATCAGGCATTGATTGTGCAGGGTGTCAGATCCCCCACGATCAGGCATTGATTGTGCAGGGTGTCAGATCCCCCACGATCAGGCATTGATTGTGCAGGGTGTCAGATCCCCCACCGATCAGGCATTGACAGTCTATTCTGAGGACCGGCCATCAGTAGTACAAATCCTGGAATGCCTTTTTAAATCTGTCTATATCATGTATCATGGCTGATACTATTGCAATTCTGTCACAATATAGGGTTCTACACATGTGCCCATATTCCGCTGATGCCACCTGCAGGCCCAGCAGTGGGTACTTTGCTTTCCCCACCACCCTGCAGGCTTATTACCAGAGTTGCTCTAATGTTTAATTGGAATCGGAGCATCAATTTAAATGAGGACTAAGAGAATGGCGCCACTCTTGTCCATTGGCTGTGTACAGTATTGCAACTTGCTTTTTTTTGGGTGTGATGTTGAAACTCCGCTCCATTAAAGCAACGACCCCATGAAAAGATGCAGAGAACAATGTAGAAAATGTGTTGCTGACCGACCTGCCATAAATCCATAGCATCTGCATTGCGGTTTTATATAACGGGGAGGGAGCAATGGAGCAGTCTTCAATGACGTGTTTTTGCTACTGACCGACTATATTGTTGATGTAAATATAATTGTAGTGAACGCTCTGGCATAACAGGCTGGCACTCCTGTCCTGTGAGGAGGATGATGAAGTCATGTGGATTTCCTGGTGGATTTCTGTGGATGCGGGAATAGCACTGACCTCCTAATGAATGACTCACCAGTGACCACGTGACTCATCCACTACGACTATACAAGCATATTGTACAACCGTTCTCATCATGAAACCAGGTCACAAGATATGTCAAGGAAATTAAGCACGCCTGCCCACAGACGCGGCTCTGCCTGTTACTTCAGGATTTCCCGTCAATAATCTATTAATACTGCAATTAGAAGACGGAAGAGATTTAAATAAGAAGAGATTTCCTGGCTCGCTGTATGGCGAGTGAGATCTAGTCTGCAGAAGTGTGGGGCGGGTTTTAATTTTTGGGCTTCAGATTTGTGTTGGAGCCTCCTTTGCAGATGAAATGGTACTGCATGCTGTGCTGTTTTGTCCGGTAAAACGCCAGGTCACGTGATGGAAACCTGACGGCCCCCCGTATACTCAGGTGGGTCTGTTTGGTGCCCTTCGTATCCTTCATTCTAGGTATTCAGTGCTTCCATTAATTTGTCCGCTATAGGTGCAAAACCATGGAAGATGCGGGCCGCAATGCACGAGCACAGTCCGTGGGGCAGCTGCAGCGGATCGCGGACGCATTCACTTGAATGGGTCCGCGATCCGGCCGTTCCGCAAAAAGATAGGAAATGTTCTATCTTTTTGCGGAACGGAAGTACGGGATGAAACCCCACGGAAGCACTCCGTAGTGCTTCCGTAGGGTTCCGTTCCGTGCTTCCGTTCCGTACCATTCCGCATCTCCCGATTTGCGGACCCATTCAAGTGAATGGGTCCGCATCCGTGATGCGGAATGCCCACGGAACGGCACCTGTGTATTGCGGATCCGCAAATGCGGTTCCGCAATACGGCAACGGGAAGCACACGTTTGTGTGCAGGGGGCCTTAAAGGAATTGTTTTATCTTCCTTATGTGTGAGCAAAGCTTAAAGGGGTATTCCCATCTTCACTTTTCATACTTACCTTCATTGAGTGCGACGTTCACTTCCTGGATTCTTCTCCCGGCCGGGCTGCGCAATGTCCTGAACGCGCACGCGCCATGGTGACTTATTCCTGGCCTGTATAGTACAGAGATGGCGTGCGCATTCGCGGCTTTGTACTTTACTGGCCAGGAAGAAGTCATCATGGCGCATGCGCAGCGGCGTGCGCGTTCAGGACATTGCGCGGCCGGGAGAAGAATCCAGGAAGTGAACGTCGCGCTCAATGAAGGTAAGTATGACAAGTGAAGATGGGAATACCCCTTTAAGCTTTGCTCACACATAAGGAGGATAGAACAATGGCCGTGGTCCTTTATTAAGGGTTACATAATATAATAATCATGAATAATTAAATAACCAATAAATGAATACTCATTAAATATTCATTAAGTCCACAATTGTCCCCTAGCAAAGCTGGGTGACTAACCCCCCTCTAATTCAGGACCACGACTTCTTAAAATGGGAGGGCTGGCGGGGCGATGTCCTCTTCTTCCAGGCTCCGCGGCGGACAAGCTTCGGACCTGCTGGGACCATCTATAAATACTTCAATTTCCCGCCCCAGAACTTCATCCACCAATCAAATGCTGGCAGAAAACAGGTGCCTCAGTAACTGGTAGGTAACCAGGAACCAATCAAAATCATTTGTTAAATTACCTCAGAATCACTGTAAATAAGCACACAAGTTAAGGGGGGGGGGAGAAAAAGAATAAACGTACTACCACTCCCATCATGCTCAATGACACCATGGTGGGCCTTCAGCATACGCTTCTGTATCATTACTGTACAACATGAGCATGAAATACAGGATACATTCAATACATGACTATAAAGTCCTGCAATGCTAAGTGCAACACGCCAGACCTGCAGGGCATAGACGAAGTGAGGTCACGGTTATGGGCAATCGAGGGTACTCACTATATTTGAAGAACCCTGGGCAGGCGCGTGGCAGTGAAGGAGAGGTAGACACGGTTCCTCTGGGGCACACTCTGTATATAGGGACCAGGCCTGATGGTGGATGAGGTGCCCTGGATGTTACGGGTATTTTGTGTGCCTGGGGCAAGGTCCCTGTTGTATTCGTGACGCCAGTGCCTTTGGACGGTGGCACGCCGGTTGGTGGTTGGAATGATGGAGGTACACAAGTATATAGTGAACCAAACGTAACTTTACTGGACAATCCAACTTTGTACAGCAGGTGTAGCACAGTCTTTGTATCACAGTTCCACAAGGGGCTCATTCACAAACATGGCAGGCAATAGTCATGCAAGATACGCAGAGGGTAAACTTCACAAGCACTCAGCAGCAGGTTGTACCTTTCCTCAGAATCAATGTACAGTGTCCTTTCTAGGACTCCTGCTCTGGCTTTATCTCCCAAGGCCCGGATGCCTAAAGGGTGACTTAAATCCTTGGTTACTATCTTCCTCAGGTATTAGATTCTTGCTGCACTTTCTAGTGTCATCTGCCCATCAGGGTCACTTAGCTTACCCTGGATCGCCCTCTCTTGTAAAGTGGATGACTGTGGGTTTCTCCCAGGAGGTTGGATCCTGCAACTGGGGTATCCTCTTCAGAGCTAACTAAGGCTCTCTTGTTCTCAGGCAGGCTGGAGCTTCTCACTAGCCTCCTGGACATCACTAGCAGCCAGGGCTATCCAGCTGCATGTCAGGAGCAGGCTTCTTAACCTCTGTCTTCTCAGACTCCTGACTCTGCACTACTACTCCCTGTCTAGGCCTGGACATTTATACTAGGGGCTCCCTATCTCCCTCTAGTGTCTGGGATGTCTAACTACACCCAACTAGGCCTGCTGTTGCATTATACAGGGGTACATTGCATATAACAACACATTAAAACATACATTAAATGCACAATTAAACATGACATTTCTGTTCCTTGTGAGTAGGAGTAACGCGCACACCAATTGACCCTTGTGTAGTGCCCACCCATACCTAGTGGGACACTACATAAGCGAACGTTCTAACCATACAAGTGATGCCAGATTAGTCTGGATGTGAGGAGGCTGATTACACATGTGCTGCTGTTTTTCAGTAGATCTTGAAAAGGTGGCTTCTATGAGCTGAGCTGATGTCACCAAGGTCATAGGCAATGACTACAGTAGCTTGCTTAGGACAATTCTAATATTAAAGGGCATCTGTCAGCAGTTTTGTACCTATGACACTGGCTGACCTGTTACATGTGTGCTTGGCAGCTGAAGGCATCAGTGTTGGTCCCATGTCCATATGTGCCCGCATGGCTGAGAAAAATGATGTTTTAATATATGCAAATGAGCCTCCAAGAGCAACGGGGGCGTTACCATTACACCTGCAATTGCCCACGACCTCTGTACTTTGAATGACAGGGCCAGGCGTGATAACGTTTCTATTGCCTGACCCTGTCAATCAAACTTCAGAAGGTACTTTGCCATTGCAGCACACATGGAACAGGTCAGCCAGATTCATAGGTACAAATTTGAAGACAGATGCCCTTTAAATGCTAACTAGCTAAAAACGGTTTGCGCTATCGGCCACTAGATGGAGCCAAAGCAAAGCATGAATACTGACGCAGTACATTTATATTAAGATGACTGAAGGCATGACCAGGGTTGTCCTATCCAGCAGGACCTATGATGGAAGTATATTTTACTGCTCCCCGCCACTCTTTTCCGATTCCATGGGGCCCAGATTGTCTTTACTGCACTTCCAGTCCCTGCGTGTAAACCAACTTCCTACATGGCCGGGGTCATGTGCATATGACTGGCCTCAGCAGTGATGTATCCCCAATGATATGCCACTTATGGCCACATCATGGCTGAGCCCAGGAATTGGCTGTAGAGGGGCACGTGAACGTGTCTGTAACATGCGCGGACCAGAAGTGCTTTTTGTTTTTTGGCCAATTAGACATATGGACATAAGAAAACAAAGAAAATACCCCATTGACTTCAGTAAGAGAGTGTAGCGGGCATGCTCTGTGACATGTACAGGGAGGTCGGAGGAGCTGAAGTGTCCCCATCACACAAGGCGGACATGACGGGTAGGCAGAGTGGACAGCAGCCTAGGGCATTATTATGGAAGAAGCACAATTTACGTGGCGCTGTTTTTGGATGAAAGCAGCCATGTTTTTCTGGTCCTGTATACCTTTTTATAGCAGATGTGTCTGGAGAAACAAACATGGAGTTTCTTTATGTATTCAGTGCTGACCAGGCCGCTGTGATTATCCGTGTATGAGGTTATTGTCCCCGGAGGATGGACGCGAGTCATTTCTATACTCCAAGGCTGGAGAAGCTCCAGACAAATCTCCAGGGTTTTCCCTCCTGCAGCATGACAAATGACTGATCCTCGGGGACGTTCCCTGTGTTCGGGGTCTCGTGATCCTAACACGTATGGAAGCAGTGGGAGGCTCAGACCCGTTATAAACGTCAGTGGCTGAATTTCCTTCCACACCGGGGACCTACTGATGAACATGATGAACCTCCATATAAGGGCTCATGCACACAAACTTATTTTCTTTCCGTGTCCGTTCCGTTTTTTTTGCGGGTCCGCAAAAAAAACAGAAGTTACTCCGTGTGTATTACGTTTCCGTATTCCCTTTTTTTTTTCGTTTCGCCCAAAAAATAGAACATGTCCTATTATTGTCCGCATTATGGACAATTCTAGTACTGTTCTATTAGGGGCCGGCTGTTCCGTTCTGCAAAATACGGAATGCACACGGATGTCACCCGTATTTTTTGCGGATCTGTTTTTTGTGGACCCCAAAATACATACGGTTGGGTGCATGAGCCCTAAAATAATGGACATGCACATGAACGTTGTTTGTTTCTGTGTCCGTTTTTTTTGCGGATAGGATGCGGACCCATTCATTTTAATAGGTCCGCAAAAAATGCAGACCGCACACTGTGTGCTGTCCGCATCAGTATGTCCGTTCCGTAGCCCCGCAAAAAAAAAATAGAACATGTCCTATTCTTGTGCGTTTTAGGCATTGTTACAATGGATCCGCAAAAAATAAAATAAATGGCATACGGACCGCAAAACACATACGGTCATGTGCATGTAGCCTTTTCCTGATTTCCGTTCCGTTTTTTGCGGATCCGTGTTTCCGCAAAAACCTTCCATTTTTACAATTGTACACCCGGATCCGTTTAGTTTTTTCCGCAAAAAAGCGAAAGGAGGAATATATGTTGCTAGGGTAAAATAATGTTAGTTTTTTTCCTATTTCCTGGATTGCATTTTGCAGACGATAGTAGGACAAGCTCTATTTTTTTTTGCGGATCCGCATAATGGACAGAACAACGGATGCAGACAGCACACTGAGTGCGGGGCCATTGAAATGAATGGGTCTGCATTCTGTTCCGCAAATTTGCGGAACGGATGCGGATTACAAAATACTGACGTGTGAATGGACCCTTACAGACATGCACATACTTGGCCCACGTTCAGACGGACATGATATGGTTCTTTACAGGATCTTCCCCTTCTCTAATGCTGCATTTACATGCATCGAAAGAGCACACGGTTGTGGGGAAGGAAGCGTTGCTTCTGACAATTTTCTGCTCGTTAGTGGAGGCGAAGCATTGCATTTATAGGCAGCGATCACCTCCACAGTATGAGGACAAGAGATGGCTGCCTCTATTGCTCGTCTTCATACCGCGGCTTTGTTTCTGGGCACTAGAGCGCTGTTCAGACAGCACGATCGTCTGCCCAGAAATGATCATTTAGGTGTCTGCATGTTCCGCTCGCTCATCGGGTGACCTGCGGCATCTTTAGACGGGCAGATTATCGGGAGCGAGCGTTTGTAGGAACGTTTATTCCCGATATGCTGCCCAACAATTGGACCGTGTAAACTCTCTCCACTATAGCGTCCATATTTCTACCCTCACGTCCATCTCTCTTTTGCCTCCTTTCTCTCTAGCTGTCTCTTTCTGTTTTCCGTCCCTTTAGCTCTCTCTTACCTTTCTCCCTTTCCTCGGTTTAGTATCTTTCTGCTCTCTAGTCTCGCTAACTCTCTCTCTTTTATCTAATATATACACCACTCTAAATCTCTCCAGCCTCTCTTACTCTGTCTTCTCTTTTTTATATGTAACTCTCTCTTCTCAGTCTCTCCAATGCTGTCTCCCAATCTCTCTTCTGTATCTGTCTCTTTTACTTTTTCCTCTGCTAGAGCCAGTGAAGTAATCCTGCCTATCTAGTCTCCAGCAGCACAGTAGAGGCACACTGAAAGGGCTCATGCACACAGCCATATGTATTTTGTGGTTCCGCAAAACACGGATCTGTGAAAAAAATGGATGTTGCATCAGTTTATTTTTTTTTTTTTTGCGGATCCATCGAAACAATGCCTGACCTGCGCTCCCTGGATTTTTTGTGGCTGTCATGGCCCATAACAGGTGGGAACTAGTGTTAGGGACCACTCATGGAGGCGACCTTGACGCGGTGAGTGGCTTATTACGTTTTGGCCAAAATGTACACCAATGCCTCATTCAACATCCAGCATAAAGGCAGGGCAGAGTGCCATTGCATTTTGTGTTTTTGCGTTTGTATCTGTATTTCGCCATAGCAATGTGCACCTGCATAGGGTTGTGCGGACTGAACCCCCCACAATGCCTGACCTTGTTTGCAAAAGGACAAGACTAGGACATGTTCTATTTTTTGCGTAACCGATTTGCGGACATACGGAAATGGAATGCACACAAGGTCATTTCCGAATTTTTATTTTTATTGCAGACCCATTGAAGTGAATGTTTCCACATACAGGCTGCAAAAACAAAACAAAAACGGAACGGAGACTGAAGGAAAATGTGGTGGTGAGCATGAGCCCTAACAGTGCAGCTTTAGTGCAAAGATTTAGGGACAAATTTACGAAGGGTTCACGCCACATTTTTGTCTTGCGTTTAAGGCCAACCTCACACTTCAGTTAGTGAAGCCTACACACGCTATAATGGAAAGATCTGCACCTGTTCTGTGTTTTTGGACCCGCACCTGGTTTTGGCTCAGAATCACTGATGGAAATAACTGATCAAATAACTAAAGTGTAAACTACGGTAAGCCTTAAACTAAAGCTAGCGGTAAAGACATCGTATCCGGCATAGCCCAGAGCACCATGAGGCCCCGTTGACTTTAATGGAACTGGTAAGGATCCGGCCTGTTTCCGGGAAAAATCTTAGATATTCTGACCACCTCTACAGCTCCTGTCGGCATGATCACCTGTTTATTATTATTTTTTTCCCGGGCTCCTGTACAGTGTGAACAATATAAAATAGTCCGCAAAGTAGTAATAATAAACAGTAATCATTGCGATTAATAATTTATCGCCTGCACTCTGATGTGCTTTCTGAAATATTTCCGCTAACCGCAGTGACTTCGCCTCCCTGACCGAGTTTGTGCAAAACAAAGTTTTTATTGTCGCTTGTTTTAATAAGTGATCGTAACGATTTTACAGTCCAATAGCTGCCTAGCAACACAAGTATGGCTGCCTGCCATGGAAGATTACGAGGCAGCAATAATCTGATGCTGAATGTTGTGGTGACGATATTACTTCTGTGTGATAAACTCTCAGGAAATAAACAAGATGTTACAGAAAGCATCTTTCATGGGAAGCGGCGAGTCTGTGTAAAGTGGATGGGGCCGTCCTTGGGTTTATATGGTGGATATTAGAGCACAGTTTGCTCATGCAATGGTATTTATTACCAGTAGTAAGAACTTGAAACTCCTACCCCAAGTGCCTCTGGAGGAGCTTAGCCAAGTAGATATGTGGAATTTTCCTAGGGTTTTTAGGTTAAAAGGCAACTATTGTAAATAGAGCAATAAACTGGTTTATAGTTACATCCCTAGTGGTCTAGGGTAATGAAAGGTAAATGATCACATCCCTGGTGGTCTAGGGTAGTGAAAGGTTAACTATCACATCCTCAGTTTCCAAGGGCAGTGAAGGGATCAGTAGTAACATCCCTGGAGGATAAGTACAGTGAAGGGGTTCATGGTAACACCCCTGGTGGGCTGGGGAAGTGGAGATGTTAATTAATGTGTAGAAAGTAAACTTTTTGTTTTTTATAAATGTATCCCAAATGTCCAAGTGAGGTCAAAAAAACGAATTTCAAAATGTAGAAATATGCAATAGTGGTGCCTTAACCGTAAGTGTGATGTTTTGGTTCTTCTGATGTTCTTCGGCAGTGGAAATGTTCATTATGTTATCCCTAGTGGTCTGGGACAGTGGAGGTGTTAATTATAATATTCCTAATTGTCTAGGGCTATGGAGGTCTTATAGGCCAATGGAAATGTTATTTGTAAGTTCCCTGGTTGTCAATGACATTGGAGACATTAATGACCAAATCCATGGTGGTCTAGAGCAGCGGAGGGGTTACTTGTTACGACTGGTGAACTCTGTCCTCATGCTCCCACATCCACAGCTGTAGACAGATACTCCTATACTGTATCATAAGCTTATCGGCTAATCACAGAGGAGCTTTCTCACTGACTGAGAGATGAGGAGGGTAAGGGGAGGACTTGAGAAGCCCTCAGGGCCAAGGTGCAGAGGATCTGTGTCCACCGATGACCACACATTTACAATATACAGGAATAAACTAAGATTGGTGGAAGCCCTGGGACAAAATATTTGCTGAATGCCCCCATCCTGCCTCTCGGCTCCAGATCCACCATCACACCCACTTATAGGGCCCGCTCTACTGATGTCCATGGGACCCCAAAATAGCCATTTCTGTACTTATAGTCCGAAGAGCGATGGAGCGGGGCGCAGCCTTAGCGAATTGCGGCTTGAATTAGAGGAAGTGTGAGGCTTAAAGGGGTTAAGTATTTTGAAAAATGGATGCAGGGCAGGGATTGGTCAAGTGGGGGGGGGGGGGGGACAGGGAAGCTTTTTCGGGCAGTATTTAAGCAAGTGAGGGGCGGGGTTAGTCACTTGCCGGATAGTAGGGTTTTAAGCTCCCGCCCACCTGCCCTTATTATGTTTGGTTTATTGTAGGGGGGGAGGGTTTGTCGTAGCGGGCGCATGTAAAAGGGGGTCCTGGGAGGCAAAACTACTTGGGGCGTGCATCTTAGGAGGTTTTGAAGGATGAGGGCTCCTGTTATGGCCAGAAGGCCTGCAGGGGCATAATGTTGGTGTTTGGTGCCCTTGGGTCGGTGAGTGCAGCCAAGGGTAAGGTGGAATTACAACTGGAAAATGTAAAATTATTGGGTTGCCTTCCAGGATACCTCTTTAGGGGATTAGGAAGTTGGAATGTTTGGCGTTATTCGGTTACATGTACAGTAAGTGTACAAAGAAAATGTTATGATGGATTAATATGTTAATAAATTGGTCGCTACGGCCCTTTATACCAAAAATTGAAGTCTCTGTGTGTCTGTTAATGGGAGGTAATGGGAGTGTGTTGTTACAGGTGGCTGAGCTAATCTTCCATCCTATTAAGTCCCTGTTTGCAGAGGTGTGAATTACGTCGGCAGCTCCACCAGTGGATCATTCCAGACTGCAGGACATCAGGTTCCTGATAGGACACTGGCTAATTTTGATTGGCCAGAGCTCGAGGGACTAGTTCACCTGTTCTTGTTTTAACAACCAGATCATAAGAACCAACCATAAGAAGGTGGTTAGTGGAGGTCTGAGGGCAGGTGCCCCTTGTACCCTGCTATAACCCAGCCCTGTGTATAATTGATACAGTAGATCCTGCACTCCTTTTCTTGGCAATCCACATTTTTCTGTTGTACAGTATGCTTTTATTATGAATCACAATGTCCTGAGTCACTGGTATACAGCTCTGACGCCATCACCCGGGCACAGTTTCTACCTCTATGAAAACTTTTATGACACTCATAAGTGTAAATCAGCGCAGTCGCGCCGGCCATACAGGAGCTACCCGTAAAAAATGACCCCGTTTGGTCAATAAATCTTAAATCAATATTTTATATCATTTCTAAAATACACTTTGTTTCAGTTCCTCTTCATTTTTAAACATGCTGTGAGTGAGGACACTCGTCTATAGTCAGAGGCAGTAATCCAGCCCATAACCAGTCCTGCTGAGAAGTGGATACATTTGTATCCAGCGTAGACTCCTCTCTTTGCTCATTTGCTACAATGTATCCGTCTGGAGTCTGGGCTGTTTAGCTCACAGAGCATTGTCTAGACCGGATACAACTGTATCCACTTCTCATCTGAGAGCAGGACTGGTTATGGACAGGATTGCTGGCTCTGAAGAGGGTTCTCATTCACTGACAGCAAACAGATATGCTTTGTGTTTCAGTTCCTTGTCATTTTCAAGATGTTAAAAAGTTGTATAACTTCATTTTATGCAGATTTCTTTACGGAAAACCGGGAAGCCCCATTCATTATATGTTACCACGCTATTGTGTGGCTCTAATTCATACCTGGAGTGTTAATAACCGGCCTCTTCTATTTCTTAGGAGGAATCTCGCATCCTCAGAGTAAAGATTGTATCTGGCATCGACTTGGCAAAGAAGGACATCTTTGGAGCAAGGTAATGGTTGACTGATGTTAATTATGTCTGTCTGTACTTTTGTCTTCCTGATTGGTAGTAAATCATGGCGGTGTAGAGAATGTGATGGTTGTAGTACTCCTTAATATACAGTAACTAAAAGGTTCCATATAGAGGACAAGCCTTAAAGGGGTGATCCAGGATTTCCATATTGATAACCAGTCCTCAGGATAGGTCATCAGTATCAGATTGGCGGGGATCCGAGCCCTGGCACCCCTGCTCATTAGTTGTTTGAAGAGTCTGTGGCACGCTGTGAGTGCTTATGCCATTTCCTACGCCAGTGACCTCACCATACATCGATCACATGGCCTAGGCGCAGTTCAGTCGCATTAAAGTGAATGGGCCTGAGCTGCAATACCAAGCACAGCCACTATACAATGTACTGCGCTGTGCTTGGTGGGCTTAAAGACAAGAGTTAAACGGCACTCCTCATTTAGTATGGACGGTGCTCAGTGGTAAATGTTAATGGAAAGACCACGGCACTCGAAAAAGAATGTTGCAATAAATATGTTGTTTATTTTCTTATTTCTTTGTATATATATGTGTGTGTGTATGCATGTGTATGTGTGTATATATGTGTGTGTGTGTGTATATATATATATATATATATATATATATATATATATATATATATATATATATATATATATATTATACACACACTCACCTAAAGAATTATTAGGAGCACCATACTAATACGGTGTTGGACCCCCTTTTGCCTTCAGAACTGCCTTAATTCTACGTGGCACCGATTCAACAAGGTGCTGATAGCATTCTTTAGAAATGTTGGCCCATATTGATAGGATAGCATCTTGCAGTTGATGGAGATTTGAGGGATGCTCATCCAGGGCACGAAGCTCCAGTTCCACCACATCCCAAAGATGCTCTATTGGGTTGAGATCTGGTGACTGTGGGGCCATTTTAGTACAGTGAACTCATTGTCATGTTCAAGAAACCATTTTTCAAGTTCTTAACAGTCCAATTTTGGTGAGCTTGTGCAAATTGCAGCCTCTTTTTTTCCTATTTGTAGTGGAGATGAGTGGTACCCGGTGGGGTCTTCTGCTGTTGTAGACCATCCGCCTCAAGGTTGTGCGTGTTGTGGCTTCACAGATGCTTTGCTGCATACCTCGGTTGTAACGAGTGGTTATTTCAGTCAACGTTGCTCTTCTATCAGCTTGAATCAGTCGGCCCATTCTCCTCTGACCTCTAGCATCAACAAGGCATTTTCGCCCACAGGACTGCCGCATACTGGATGTTTTTCACTTTTCACACCATTCTTTGTAAACCCTAGAAATGGTTGTGAGTGAAAATCCCAGTAACTGAGCAGATTGTGAAATACTCGGACCGGCCCGTCTGGCACCAACAACCATGCCACGCTCAAAATTGCTGAAATTACCTTTCCTTCCCATTCTGACATTCAGTTTGGAGTTCAGGAGATTGTCTTGACCAGGACCACAACCCTACATGCATTGAAGCAACTGCCATGTGATTGGTTGACTAGATAATCGCGTTAATGAGAAATAGTACAGGTGTTCCTAATAATTCTTTAGGTGTGTGTGTGTGTGTGTATATGTATGTGTATATATATATATATATATATATATATATATATATTACATATTACACATCTCCATCCGAAAAAATTAATTCATAGTATACTGGCCAACCTTGTTTACGGGCTGAGTTCTCTGAGTAGTGGAGGTATCGGATGGCGTCAATTTTTTCAAATGGATATATATATACACTCAAAAATATAAGAAAATAAATAAGATATTTATTGCAACATTCTTTTTCGAGTGCAGTGCTTGGTAAGCTGCGAGGAGTCCACAGTGCTCACCGGAGGATAGGCCGTCAATATCCAAATCCAGGATAACTCCTTTTAAAGAGTTCTCCACTTTGGACGATCCCTTCTTGTAGGAATCTTTTGTCAGGTGATAAAGTTTCGCCTCACTGTGACCCCCGGCGAATTAGTTGTAATCAGTGAAGGAACCTGGTAGTAGATGTTCAATTTCCCTGCAGTGCCACCACAAGTAAAAATGCAGGACAGGACCCCCAGGTCATCCTTACAGGGGTGCACTTATATGGAATATGATGTAGAGATGTGGATTATTCTGACCTTTCAGATCCCCTATTTTCTTAGGCCTCTTTTACACATCCATGTCCATGATGACATCTGTGACGAGATGGTCAGTTGTTCTTCTCTGAAGATATCCGTGAAGGATTCATGTTGTCCACTTTTTGCCCTCCATGTGTCATCCATATTCCATGGACGCTGCTAGGCTGAAAATTAGTTTCCAGAGCAGCTCCTACCAAAGGGGGGGGGGGGGGGAATGGAATGGTGAGTTCCATTCTGTCTAAGGATAGCTCTGCCATATATGCTGCCACCTGCTGGTGAACCAGACATATTCCATGAACATAATAGTTGTATAAGAGTAATATAAATGCACAGTTCTGAAGGACCTGGAAATAAATACAAAGATGACATTGGTGTTAGCAATAAAAGACAGTAGCGCAGGGCAGAAATGGTAATACCACTCCGGGGTGTTACAGTGGGATCAGACTACATAGGGTTTGTTTGTAGTCTGTCACCATGGAGATATAACCATATCTACAGTTGAAACCAGATGTTTATATACACTATATAAAAAGACACATATGCATGTTTTTCTCAATATATGACATGAAATCAGAATAAACCTTTCCTGTTTTTGGTCAATTAGGATTACCATAATTATTATTATTTGCCAAATGCCAGAATAATGAGAGAGAGGGAGAGAGAAAATGTTTTATGGCATTTTTATTACTTTCTGCAAAGTCAAAAGTTTACATACAATACATTTCATTAATATTTGTTACCATCGCCCTTAAACTGTATGACTTGGGTCAAACATTTTGGATATCCTTCCACAAGCTTCTCACAATAGTTGGTTAGAATTTGGGTTTATTCCTCCTCACAAAACTGGTGTAACTGAGCCATAGGATGGAGATCAGGGCTTTGTGGTGGCCACTCTAAAACATTGACTTTGTTATCCTCAAGCCACTTTGTAACCAGTTTGGCAGTATGCTTCGGGTCATTGTCCATTTGGAAGACACATTTCCGCCCAAGCTTTAACTTGCTGGCTGATGTCTTGAGATGTTTCTTCAGTATTTCCACATAATCTTCTTTCCTGATGATGCCATCTCTTTTGTGAAGTGCACCAGTCCCTCCTGCAGCAAAACAACCCCACAACATGATGCCGCCACCCCCGTGTTTCACAGTTGGGATGGTGTTCTTACGCTTCCAAGCTTCTCCCTTTTTTCTTCAACTGTAACGATGGTCATAATGGCCAAAAAGTTCAATTTTAATTTCGTCAGACCACAGGGCATGTCTCCAAAAATGTAGGTCTTTGTTCCTGTATTCATTTGCAAACACTAATCTGGCTTTTTTTATGTTTCTTTTGGAGTAATGGCTTCTTCCTGGTAGAGTGGCCTTTCAGCCCATGTTAATACAGTACTCGCTTCACTGTGGATATGGACACAGTCTTCCCAGCTTCTGCCATCATCTTCACAAGGTCTTTTGCTTTTGTTCTCGGGTTGATATGCACATGTCGGACCAAAGCACGTTCATCTCTGGGACACAGAACCAGTCTCCTTCCTGAGCGGTACTATGGCTGGACATTCCCATCTTGTTTGCATATAATTGTTTGTACAGATGAACGAGGCACTTTCAGGTATCTTGAAATTGCACCCAAGGTTGAGCCAGACTTGTGCAAGTCCACAATTCTCTTCCTGATATCTTGGCTAATTTCTTTACACTTTCCCATGATGCTGCTCAAAGAAGCATTGTTTCAGGTGTGCATGTAAATACATCTACAAGATGTTGTCAACAAACCTAACAGAAGCTCCCAAACACATGACATCATCATATGGGCAGTCCAGAATTGTTTAAAGGCATAGTAATCTTAGTGTATGTAAACTTTTGACATTGCAGAAAGTAATAGAAAATGCCTTAAAAACTTCTCTCTCACTCTCACACTCTCACTCTCACTGTCTCTCACTCTGTGTCTCTCTCTCTCACTCTGTGTGTCTCTCTCTCTCTCTCTCTCTCTCTCACTATTCTGGCATTTGGCAAATAATAATATTATGGTAATCCTAATTTGACCAAAAACAGGAAAGGTTTATTCTGATTTCATGTCAGATATTGAGAAAAACATGCATATGTGTCTTTTTATATAGTGCTGTATATAATCTGCATTTGAGCTGTGGACACATAAGGTAGGATTCATTATGGTTTTTTTTAAACAAACAAAATTACTTGTAAAGCTGTTTCTGCCATACAAATAGGGATTGCAGAAATATACCTATCTATCAGTATTCTAAAATGAGTGCTATGTAGAACACGTTGAGCCGTTCTTATGCATTCCTGGATTGATTTTGGGTCGTTCTTACTACTTGCTCCTGTTCTTCAAGTGCAGAGCTGATCATCTTGCCTGATATTTTTCCCCTTTCAGTTTGTCGGGCAGGATATTTCACTTGCTGCATAAAATCAGTAATTGCACAGCGATGCTGGAGGAGCCTTGCTTATGATGTGGCTATAATATAGCCGTCCACTTTACTGTACCCCCGTGTCTTATTATCTTAAGAATAGGCGGCCCGTGCCACCTTCCTGCAGGCTGATGGCGCTCGACATTGTGTAGAATACAAATTGCCTCTGGGAGAATTTCCATCTGATGTGGAATATGACCTGTCCCTGGGCCAGTAATGTCTCCTGTGTGCTAATGATGGGGTTGTAGCCTCAGAATGAGGTTTGCTGCGGAGCGTGCGGCTTACTTCCGTGTACAGTAAAGTAATCCTCATGAATAGTTAATAAATACCGCGTAGCACACGCTCTGTGTTAATCCCAATCTTACTAGATGAGGTAGGTAAATGCATTCATGTATTCCACTGCCGCAGCGAGCGTTGGGCCTGTTGTGGTTCATGGATAGATTATGAAGCGATGGGTTGAACCATGGGTTACTGATAGCAGCATTATTCATGATGACTGTTATACCATATTATGTATCAGTTTCTCATACCTATATGATGATAATGATGATATTGCATTACTTAAGAGTTTTTACAGGATTAGAAAAAATATATATATGGTTGCCTCACTGCTACAGGTAGTGTCTGATATTGCAGCTCGGCTGTATTGAAGTACCAGTAAATGGGGCTGAGCTGCAATACCACACCCAACCTATCAACTGCGGTGGCGCTGTTTCTGGTGGAAAGCAGCCTTTTTTTTTTTTTTTCTCATCCTGGAATCTCCTTGTATATAAGTATTACTACTGTTCATCTGTTGATACCGCTATCCATAGTAATATAATTGCAGTATTATTTATGTTACCCACTTATATAGCGCTGACCTATTCCACAGCGCTTTACAGACATTATTAGGACTCATTGTCCCCAGTGGGGCTCACAGTCTAGATATTAACCCCTTGAGGCAAAATCACATGCGTCATTTACGTTAACGGACTGTATGGAGAAGGCTCATGAGCTTAGCTCGCTTCATATGTGGCGGGTGCTGGCTTTATAATAATAATAATAATTAATATGAGTATTTTATTACAGTACACCGTACACATTGGTTTTAATGGGTTTTCCACTGACCGTAACTCAGTTGGGGTCGACACTAGTTTTGGGTGGAGTCGGTAGAAACATCCAGCTTTAAAAAAATATTATCGGATATTGTGTAACTGATTGATTTATTTTCATATACCTTTTAGAATCGTTTAGAAATGTTAATCGTAAATATGTTTTATGTTCTGTCAATCTAAGGCCCTTATCTTTCAAAAGCAGTGATAAGTAGGGTGTTCAAGTGGTGATAGATAATCAGTTCTCACCTCTCCTGTGTTCTTCCCTATCCTTATACTATAAGCAGTGATGAGCAGGGTCTTCTAGAGGTGATAGATAATCAGTTCTCACCTCTCCTGTGTTCTCTTCTGTCCCTTATACTATAAGCAGTGATGAGCAGGGTCTTCTAGAGGTGATAGATAATCAGTTCTCACCTCTCCTGTGTTCTGCCCTGTGCTTATACTATACACAGTGATAAGCAGGGTGTTCTAGTGGTGATAGGTAATCGGTTCTCTCCTGTTCTTATACTATACACAGTGATAAGCAGGGTGTTCTAGAGGTGATGGATAATCAGTTCTCACCTCTTCTTATACTATTAACAGTGCTAAGCAGGGTGTTCTAGTGGTGATAGATAATCAGTTCTCACCTCTTCTGTGTTCTCTTCTGTCCCTTATACTATAAGCAGTGATGAGCAGGGTCTTTAAAGCAGGGTGTTCTAGTGGTGATAGGTAATTGGTTCTCATTTCTGTGTTCTCTCCTGTTCTTATACTATACACAGTGATAAGCAGGGTGTTCTAGTGGTGATAGATAGATTAGTTCTCACCTCTCCCGCGTTCTCCTGTCCTTATACTATAAACAGTGATGAGGCAAGGTGTTCTAGAGGTGATAGAAAATCAGTTCTCCCCTCTACTGTGTTCTCATCTCCTTACACTATTAACAGTGATAAGCAGGATGTTATAGTGGTGATAGATAATCAGTTCT
Source organism: Bufo gargarizans (assembly GCF_014858855.1). NCBI lineage: Eukaryota > Metazoa > Chordata > Amphibia > Anura > Bufonidae > Bufo > Bufo gargarizans. The sequence goes on along the minus strand of NC_058080.1, from coordinate 720,664,297 downwards.
CACATCTCCTGTGTTCTCCCCAGTCCCTTAGGGCAATTTTTTTTCCCTGTACTTTTATTTTTAATTTTTATTTTTTTGCGGCCCATATGCTGAACTATTAACTTCAATGAGTCGGCAAAAAAAACCCTGAAATTAATCTGTATGAATTCTGTGTCCATACCGTATATCCGCATGGCCGTTCCCAAAAACATGTTATAATTGGGTTTCTGTGTTTATTTTCTGGCTTTTTGGTGGAAACTCTAACCAAATTAGAACCAACATATACTGCAGATATAACAGTATAAGATAGCAAAGGGGTCCTAGACATACAATATGCAACGCCTATCCAGACCTCTAACCTCTAACCAAATACAATTTGCTAACAAGCTAAAGGGGTTGTCAGGTTTCCTCCTGAAACTGGACAACACAGAGGATCGGCGGCCACCCGCAGTAAAGAAGTGATCGTTACTTACCCTGGATCCTGCACCGCTGTTCCGGATGTCGCAGGCGGATCTGCTTACCTTGCTGCAGTGGTGGCGCCACGTTGAGAACGTGTGACTGCTGCAGTCAATCACTGGACACAGAGGTGCAGGATCCCAGGGTCCCTTGTCTGTAGATAACCCTGCTGTCTGGCTGCATATCTATAGGAGTCCTAACACTGCTTATACCGTGTTATCACTGTGAACCCAGCCAGACTTGTGGAAATGTCATGTGTGATCCCCGGCAGGATACGGCAGATACACTCAGGAGACATTTGTATCTCACAGTCGGGTCTAGAGAGAGAGAAACAAAGACACTTTCTTCCAGCTGCCGCTTCATTCAAGACAACAGAGATAATCGGAGAGTCGATTCTACGTTTTCCGGAGGTGTTATAGCTGCCGTCATATAGCAGAGCTAAGTTTGTCTTCTGACACAGCTCATGACGTGGCGTCTGTGGTTTTACATAGGACTGCAGGTTAACCCACTGCTCAGAGATTTGACGGCATGTCAGAATTTTGTTATGTGACATTTTTTGCTCCTCTGTCTGTAGTGAAACCAGGATTAGTTTAGTTGGGCTACATGCACACGACCGTAAGTGTTTTTCGGTCCGCAAATTGCAGATCCGCAAAAAAAAAAAAACTGGATGACCTCTGTATGCCATCCGTTTTTTTTTTTTTTTTTTTTTTTTGCGGATCCATTGTAACAATGCCTAAAACGGACAAAATAGGACATGTTCTTCTATTTTTTTTTTTTTTTGTAGGGCTATGGAACGGACATACGGATACGTATAACACAGAGTCCTGTCGCATTATTGCGGGCCATTGAATTGGTCGATCCTATCCACTGGAACCCATTGAGATATGGCTGCAGCCGCTTATCTCCTCTACGGTATCTTTAGTCCTACAAACAAATAAAATGAACGGACACGAGCCAGATAAGGGGTCTTGCAGCACGCTTATCTCCTCTACAGGATACTGTGTGAGGTCTAAGATTGAGTTGCAGGCAAGAAACCAGCAGCACCTACTCGAGGGTGCACAGACCCTCCCAAAAATGTATCTGGAGTGGAAGATAATACTGTAGAATTTAGGAGCCACTCCGCAAGTGTCATGTAAGGTCTGAACAGAGGTTTAAAGAGGGCCTCTCCAGACATGTCGTAATGCTATCATTCTCCAATAAATTATAATCCTAGAGCATCTTTTCTTAGACTTATGTGTTTTGTTGTTCCTCTCTTAGTCCTCCTAGGAAATAAACAACTGGGTTTTGCTTTAAGGTCTCGTGCACATTGCCATTGCCTGGCCGTGCCTGTATTCCGGCCCGCAAACAGCTGGTCTGCAATATGCGGGCACCGGCCGCATCACAGATGCGGACCCATTCAATCTGGAAGGATGCGGTGTGGAATAGAAGCCCGGAACCCCACAGAAGCACTCCGTAGTGCTTCCGGTAGGTTTCTCTCCAGTGCCTCCGCACTACAGAAAATTTTTATTTGGGGTGCGGACGGATCACGGACCTATTCAAGTTGAATGGGTCTGGATCCGTCTGAGGAATCTGCACGGATGTTTCCCATGCATTGGGGACCACAAATTGCGGTCACCATTACACGGAAAGGCCGAGCAATGGCCGTGTGCAGGAGGCCATAGGGGCATAATCCTACACTGATACTGTCATAGCGGACAGTGTAGGCGACACTCTATTCAAAGGGGAATTGATAGAACCAAGTTGTCAGTTTATTCATACATTTCCAGGAGGAATAACAGAAGACGGGTAGAGCAAAAATGTTCTCCGAGAAGAGTATATAGAATTCTTATTTCATGTGGAATGCAAGTATTGACTAAGGGCTCATGCACACGACCGTTGTAGTTTTGCGGTCCGTTTTTAACGGATCCGTTGTTCCGTATCTGAGGGTTTTTTTTCTCTCTGATTTAAGTCCTCTTCCATTCGTTATTTCACAAAACATATCCGTATGGTTTCCGTATGCGATACGTTTTTTGCGGATCGGAAACAGAAACAGTAACTTATTAATCACCAAACACATGATCAATATGGGCTGGGCCTAGCATTTCTACAGTATGGATCCGCAAAATACGGATGACCTACGGATGTGTTCCGTATTTTTGGTGGACCCATTGACTTGAACCATGATTTGCGGACAATAATAGGACGTGCACTACTTTTTTGCGGAACGGAAATACAGAAACTGAATGCACACAGAGTACCTTCCTTTGTTTATGCGGACCCATTGAAGTGAATGGTTCCGCATACGGTCCGCAAAAAACCCCGGAACGGAAGCGGAAAGAAAATACGTTCGGGTGCATGAGCCCTAAGTCAGGGGAGCTCCGGGCATATTGCAGAGACATTGGGAGTCACTGACAGAGACTGATTTTGTACTTCGGTCTTTGTTTTACCGTTTGCGCTGGCGGAGGATGCGCCTAAGTTATGACGATGCATGAATCTTGCCGCGCATCCTCCTGCTGTGTGCGCCTATCGGTGAAAAACTACTCCACCCTTTGAGTGGAGTCGTTTTTCAACTACTTTTTACGCCTAAAATTGGCATAAACGTAAGTAAATATGCCAGGGCCGATGTAACCCTGGCCAGCCCTCACCGCTCCCAAAGATATTGTCGCACTGTGCATTAAAGTCGCAAAACGCGGTCTTGGGACGTTTTATATTCCAGAAAGTGGCATAGCCTGCGTTGTAAATGACCCCCATTCTTAAAGGGTTATTAAATGCGTAAACTCCCTTTAACCAATAAACCGTGTCGCCTAATAGACAGCCCGAACCTTTTTAGAGTTTTCCCATACTGCCGTCGTCTCCGATGCGTTCCTCGCGCTGTCTTGTATCCGGTGAAGCATTGCATCTACTGTATGAGTCATTTTATTCCTATTTACCGAGACGCTAGTAAAACCGGAATGTCGGATGAGATTAGGCATTTTTAATAGGTCAGGGATAAAGAGAACAAATATTCTGGGCAACAATCTAATATCTCATGAGGGTTATAAAGGTTAATGCGCAAGAATAATATCCTGGAATTGAAATGGATGTTCTTTTGTAGTTTAACTCCTAGATGACCGCCCATCTGCCTTCTTACAGTGGTCATTAAAGGGCATCTGTCAGCAGATTTGTACCCTGACCTGTTACATGTGCGCTTGGCAGCTGAAGGCATCTTTGTTGGTCCCATGTCCATATGTGCCCGCATTGCTGAGAAAAGTGAGGGTTTTACTAAATGTAAATAAGCCCCTAGGAGCAATGGGGGAGTTACCGTTGCACCTAGAGGCTCTTCTGTCTCTGCAACTGCCACGCTGTCTCCACTTTGATTGACAGGGCCACATGTGGTGATGTTTACACTGTCTGGCCCTGTCAAAGTGCAGAAGATGTGGCAGGTGCAAAGAGAATAGATCCACTAGGTGTAACGGTACCGCCCCCTGTTGCTCCGAGAGGTTTATTTGCATATATTAAAACCTCAGTATCCTCAGCAATGCGGACACATATGAACATGGGACCAACACAGATGCCTTCAGCTGCCAAGTGCACATGTAACAGGTCAGCCAGTGTCATAGGTACAGAACTGCTGACAGATGCCCTTTAAAGGGGGTCATCTGCTCAGCTAAAGAGACAGCCAAAACTGAAAACGGAGGCTGGACAGCCAAGTTTCTTCACGTAAATGGCTGACCTCCTCTGCCTGTGTTTTACAGCGTCCCATGCTGTCCTTAAATGAGTTTGTCCGACAAAAAATATTCTACAGTTTTCAAACCAGCACCTGGATCTGAAAACTTTTGTAATTGCATGTAATTAAAAATTTGGCACAGCCACTGAGCTATTCAATAAAATGTATCTGTACAGCGCCACCTGCTGTTTTTGTTTTTCTCATTTCTTTGTCCGGCTCACTGAGATGGCCACACATGCTCAGTTTCATCCTTCAACTTCCTCCTGAACTGTGATGGGGAGAGCATGGACACGCCCCCTGAGCTGCAGCAGAGAGGACACTCCCCTTGAGCTTTTAGCTTGTTCTAAATCTAGCAGAGCAATGAATGTGCAGATCTCTGTATCCATGTGATGTGTTGTGGCTGTAAGGGTCCATTCACACGTCCGCAAAATGGGTCCACATCCGTTCCGCAATTTTGCGGAACAGGTGCAGACCCATTCATTTTTAGTGGGGCCGGAATATGCTGTCCGCATCCGCACGTCTGTTCCGAAAAAAAATAGAACATGTCCTATTCTTGTCCGCAATTGCGGACAAGAAAAGGCATTTTCTATGAGAGTGCTGACGATGTGTGGTCCGCAAAATGCGGAACGCACATTGCCGGTGCCCGTGTTTTGTGGATCTGCAAAACACAAACGGACGTGTGAATGGACTCTAAAACTTATAATCAGTGCCGAGCTCCATGCCTCCCCATAGCTGCTGTGAGTTAAAACTGAGACGACAAAAAAACTGCTCCCGGAGTAAATTGGATTCTGAGCTCTATTTCTCAGCGCAGCCCCTGCAGGTCATGGTTCTTCTGTGTCTTCTATGTGGTCTCACAGGTGACCCGTAGCAGAAGCCGTCTTGAGGTTGATGATGGTTTTGCCGCTCTAAGATAAAGTGAAGTCTGTATCTGATCTCTACAGCATAACGGAATGAATAGGCACATGGATAATGAGAGTTGTGGTCCATTACTCCTCTCTGCATGACTAAACACATTGTCAAAAGCTGAGATCTGATTCAGAACTATTAGGACTTTATGCCCAGAAGACGCAGGGCATCACCTTGTCATTTACAGCCATTTTCTCAGTAGCTGATAGCTATATCTTGTGGTTTTGAGATACTGTTAGGCTACATGCACACGACCGTGCAGTTTTTTGCCGGTCTGCAAACCGCGCCGCAAAAAACGGAAGCCGCCCGTGTGCCTTCCGCAATTTACAGAACGGGTGGCCCATTGTAGACATGCCTATTCTTGTCCACAAAACGGGCAAGGATAGGACATGCTATATTTTTTTTGCGGGGCCACGGAACGGTGAACGCAAAAACGGTGGCTCGGATGCAGACCCAAACAATGGCCGTGTGCATGAGGCCTTAAAGTTCCGAGGACGCGTCCAGGTTTTCCAGTGCAACGGAGATCTCCATTGAAGGCCAAAAATCTGGTTGTTCGAGCTTCAAAAAATATTTTATGGCCTAGAAACACTGTTCAAATGTTGCTGTTTAGGAATGAATGGGGTTGCAGGGCGTCCCACACATTCGTTTTGGGGTGGGAAGGTCGATTTGCATGTGTGCAGAAAACATGCTAGCAATGCTGTGACCCCATTCATTTCTATGGCGGCCCTGCTACACTGCGATACTTAAGCGATTGATGTACCTCACATGGGTCCAGAGATCTCCCGATTCATCGTTCCAACCGCTCTGCTAGATTCTCTTCAGCCTGGCAAATCAAGGGGCGTGTCCTTTCTGCTGTGGCTCTCTCCCTATGTTAGCCGAGCGGTCCGTGCCTGCTGCCCGTGGGCGCTGGGCTCCCTCTTTCCCTCCTGCTGCCATGCGCCATGCTGACAAGGTAGCTTAATTGTTGTATCTGTTCTCCATGCCAGAGTTCACTTCCTGCCTTAGTCTTGTACTGCACACCCCCCCCCCCCCCCATCTCCCCAGCCTATGGCTGGATTGCAGGAAGTTTTTAAAGGCGCCTGAGCAATCTTGGTCACTAGCTTGTCTAGTTCCTAGTGTGAAGGTGTTTTGGGAGTTCTGCTTTTCTGTGGACCCTGCTTTTTGGATTTAACGGATTTTGCAGGTTAGCCACCTGCCTCTGACCTTGGACTTTGTTTATGGACTTTGCTTGATCGCTGCGCGCCCTGACTTCGGACTTCCTGACCACGTCCTTCCCCTCTGTGTAGCCGGTATCTCTGACCCCCTGGTCAGCTGCCACTGACTCGGGGACTGCTCTGGAGTGGTGTCACAACCAGACATCTGAGAAGCTCTGACAGATGCCTTTCAGAACCTCCTCCTTGAGCTTCCTTTGTTTTGGTTTTCAGTTCCTAATCTCGTTAGCATCTCTCAGCTGTCTTGTAGTTGGACTGATTGCATCCCTTTAAATTCCTCCCCATAATGCATTAGTGTGCGGTTTATACAACTTCCTGGAGTGTGTGTGCATGCTGATCCTATTTCCCTGTCTTCTACAAGATTAAGTGTTGTACATTCATTTGTGATTTTATGTTTGCTGGATCCCAGGTGACCCTGACTCCCTCCGTGTATGGTGTAGGGGGCCGGTGGTCGTGTCCCCTCGCTATTGTAGGGTGTTCAGGTGTTATATAGTCGAGGTACGTGGATATGCGATCATCCACCATTGGGGTGTTCGCATAGGCTGAGCAGAGTCAGGGAGAGTGCCAGGTCTTATGCAGGGGTCTCCCTTTTTGTTCCTTAGTTTTGGATCCAGTGAGTCATATATTCATTTTGCATGGTCTTGTTTCCTGTACACATTCCGTGACAAGTGGCACCTGGCAACCACCCTAACGGCCCAAGCCTATCCTCGCCATCAGAGGCTCTAGTGAAGACCAGGTAGTTGCTTAGTCACGCCCCCCTCCAGGGTACAGCCAGTCGGTGGCGCAGTGGGTCCACACCCGCTTGCATAACGCCCTATAACCTCCACAGCGTCTAACAGGACATATGGCCGGTGGCAGTTGAAGATTTAAGCTGAACATGTTCGACCAGCCCAGTGAGACGGACAAAAAAAAAGGAAAAGAACAAACAGCAGGTGGCGCTATTCAGATACATTGTATTGAATAACTAACTCAGGTGCTGTACTACATTTATAATTCCATGTAATTCTATAAGTATTCTGATTTACAAACTATAGGGGCAGGTAGAAATCTGCAGGTTCCCTTCGCGTCTTGTTTGCAGGACAGTCACTCTCGAGATTACTGTCGCTTTCCATAGTGATTGGGCAAGGATGACTACATATGTCCTACGGTAAGGTGTCCACCCTATGCTTCTCCAGCAGATGAGTAACTACAACTCCCAGCTTTCTGAGAGTAGTCGTATCCTGACTGCTGAAGAACACCGCCATAGAGGACGAAGTCTCGGCTTGGTTTTTAATTGGTGCGGAAAAAGTAATCAGAAACTTGTTACAGAGCAGGCTCCGTCTCTGATGAGGAGCGACGCGTCTGATGACACGGCTGCAGGTGTCAGGGTGCCTCATCAGTGCCTCGTACCTCACATCTGTTTCCTCGCTGCAGAGAACGTGAGCCCTCGGCGAGATGTGATTCTACATTTACTCTGCTGATTTCCGCTTTTCCTTTGCCTTTCTGTTAACTCCTTGAAGCGTGACGTGCCGACGTGCACTCCATGCTTACACAAGTGGACCTATCATGTAGGAACCATCAGGATCTGAAATGATCCCAACGAGGTCATAGGGCCCCATAACTAATTCATAACGGTCTGCCTTTATGGTAGGTACATGAATGCTCGAGTCTAATGAGGTTATCCACCTTAGAAAAAACGCTTTCATAGACTATGGGCAAAGGCTTCATCTTTTGGCCAGAACGAACAATGGTTTGCAAGGAGCATCTCTTGATCTGGAGGACCCGTCCTGTCCTGAATTACATACACTATTCATTGGTTTGAATGGACACTGTGTAATGCTCAATTTCTCCTGTGGTGGCGCTGTGGTGAACTGGACACTTGCAGATTGTAGGTGATCACATAGAAACTTTGATAAATGTCATGGTGGTGTTTTCACCCTGTATGCGGCAGAGGACAGATACTGGCACATTTCCTGCAATGCAAATCAGTGTAGACTCTGAACAAGCAGGGGGTGCTGATAGGTTATTAGGTCGTCTTGTCGGCAGATGCAGCTCTGGATGTGATTGCACACAGGATTAGTAAAGCCAGGGCAATTCGAATATTATGTATGATGATTCATACTGGAAATAGAAGCCAATATTTCAGATATTACGGTATGTACGCGGAGCATTTTGGTGGTGTACTGTGTACCTTAGGATAACACTTGGCGCTTTTTTATTTTTGTCCTCCCAGACGTGCAAGTTATTGCAGGGTAAAACCTCTGTCTATACATTACAAGTGCACTTTGTATCTTCTCCACTAGATGGCAGTATATCCTTGAAATATTGGGTCAGGGTGGAAATTCTCCCAGTTTTGCATGTGCAGGTGATTTATTCTGACTGTGTGTCTAATGGGATATGTATGATCATCCTAACTAATTGCTGTGACCTCATCCCGGCAAAATCATATTTTTTGCTGCTGTGAATCGATTCGTAGACATCAATATGGTCTAATAGGTGAATTGCACTCATGAGAAATAAACCCTAGAGGTAAGTGATTGGTTCCAAAAGCATAGTTACCAACAGTCCCAAATTGGCAGGGACTATTCCAGAAAAAAAGTGGGGCTTATGTAAGCCCTGCCTAAAAGGGCGCTCCCGGGTGGGTTTAGGCATTCCCAGGTGAATTTACCAATGTTGGTAAAGTACGCAAAGTATCTTATGCCCTCTGCTAGACTTTGGGGGTCAGTGGCGTAACTACCGGGGAAGCAGGGAAAGCGGCTGACAAGGGGCCCGGCGCCCGACAGCGTGTCAGTCAAGTTGAATCTTTTTTATTTATATGCAAATTACCCTCCTAACTTGCCCAAGAGGTTGTCCTTCCGGCCGCTTGTGCCCAGCTGCTCCCATTATCGCCAAGCCCACCACCACCCCGCTGTTAATTATTCACTGCTGTCCTCGTCTTATTTTTTTCTAAGTGCGCCGTAGTCTCGCGCATGCGCTGATGTTACTCACGTCCGGGCCCATGCGGTGTCCTGGCAGCAGCCTCAAGTAGTGTAATTAACCATGCGCCAGCCTTCTCCGCTTTCTGGCGCATGCGCGATTACATTACTTGAGGCTGCTGCCAGGACACCGCGCAGGCCCGCACGTGAGTAACATCGGCGCACGCGCAAGACTTCGGCGTACTTAGAAAAAAAAAAAAAAGACGAGGACAGCAGTGAATAATTAATAGCAGGATGGCGCTGGGCTTGGCGATAATGGACGCAGCTGGGCACAAACGGCCGGAGGGATAGCCCTTTGGGCACGTTAGGTAGGTAATTTGCATATAAATAAAAAAGATTTTTATCAAAAATAAAATGGACAGGTGGGGGTAAAAATAGTATATCAAAAATTGGGCGGGGGGCTGGGGGGCCCATACAAAAATTTGCTGTGGGGCCCAGGTACTTCTAGTTACGCCCCTGTTGGGGGTCCATTATTATGTCAGAACCTGGGCCCCCAGAGGATAGTCTAGGACTCCGGTGGGCCAATCCGACCCTGCCTAGGACCAGCTCCATATATCGTGCTGCTGTCCACTCCCGGGTCCCGACTCGACACAGCAGAAATCCCACTCAGCCAATCACTGGCCTTCCCTGTGACCCTCCTTAGCTAGTGATTGGCTGAGCATTTCTGGTGTGTCAAGCCAGGAAAAGGGAGTGGAGAGCAGCAGCAAACGGATCAGCGGCAGGGAAATGATTAGTAGTGATTTATTTTTTATTTTTTTTATTTTTCTTACCTTTTTTTTTTATAATTTACGTACTGGAAAACCCCTTTGATTATATACCGTATCTTCATTGCTACTTAAGAAATTGCTTTTTTCATCTATGCAATCTGACTTGCTGTTGTTACTATAGCATGGGCTCTTACAGGGGTTGTCCCTAAGTCCCCCTATAACGCCTGAAAATAGGGAGGCTCTGATTTTCTGTTACCAGCAGGCACGTAGCTTACCATTGCTCTCCATTGGATAAAGAGGGAATGCTGTGTAATTGCTGCTGTGGGTGGGTGGCACCAATATAACTACTTTGACATCTTGTCACCCACCACAGCTTCCATTGGGCAGAAAATGGATGCAACAGGGATGTCACATGGATGTTATCCAGACCACAAAATACATACGGTCGTGTGAATGCACCCTTAGAGGGTATAGTGGCCGAATACAATCTTCAGAAGTATTTTTTTTATGCTGGACTGAGCACTAGGGGGCAGCATGGTGCCATGGACTGGGTACCCCAGTATAATGCAATACTGCTGCCAACAGCTTTTCCTCCCGATTTCCCTGATTGCACATTAGAATGGGGAGAGGGGCATAAGCCGCAACCAGACATCTCTATAATATATAGCGCAGACAGTCAGGCATCTGCCCCTGTTCACACTAGGTTGTCGGTGAGATCCACCGAGATTATGTAATGTTTATATTTATCTTACCTAGTCTTAAAGGGGTTGTCCATGCTCCAACTTTTATGAGCAAACTACAGGGAGACCGTTAAAATAAAAAATAAAAAATTGCTCCCCGTCTGGAGCCCTCTCTGATTCAGCGCCACCACGCCGTCCTCTCCACCAGCCTGCACCCAGGGCCGTCTTTAACGCAGGGCAAAAGGGGCAGCTGCCCTGGGCCTAGTTGATCCTGGGGGGCCCAAGACAGCTGCCTCTTGAGCTCCTGCTGGCCACTGGAGGACCTTTCATGGGTCCATACTTTATTAACTAAGTAGCAGGACATGTAGGGCATACATGGGGGATCTCCCTGCACTTACTATTATTTCTGGGCACCGCTCCGTTGCACTGCTGTGGCCCCCGTTACATTCTCCAGCGCTGTATGCGAAGTAACAGCATCGGAACACCAGGGAGGAGACATCAGCTTTTCTCCCTGGGCGTTCCTTCTCCCTGGCTGTAGCGCTGTCCAATCACAGCGCAGAACGTTACAGCCAGGGAGAAGGCGAGAAGGAACGCCCAGGGAGAAAAGCTGATGTCTCCTCCCTGGTGTTCCGATGCTGTTACTTCGCATACAGAGCAGGAGAATGTAACGGAGGCCACAGCAGCGCAATGGAGTGGCGCCCAGAAATAATAGTAAGTGCAGGGAGATCCCCCATTTATGCCCTACATGTCCTGCTACTTAGTTAATAAAGTATGGACCCATGAATGCGGCAGCGGTACTTGTGTTCTCCCTCTTGCCCAGAGTCTAATCAATATTAAAGATGGCCCTGCCTGCACCCATGCTGCAATGTTTCATCTGCGGCAGCCAATCACTAGCTTCAGCACGAGACTGCTGAGGCCATCAATTGGCAGCAGCGTTCATGTGCCAGTTTTCACAGCAGTCCTTGTGGTCTTTTGAAATAAAAGGAGGTGACTGTGAAAGCTTTGCCTACAAGTGGTCTTAAGGAGACACTGCAACGTGGAGCCACCATACCACCCGATAACAGCTTGTATTTTCCTGTAGCCACCACTAGGGGGAGCTCTGTGCAAAAAGCTTTGCAGCTTGATCTATATGAATTCCTTTGCACTGAGCTCCCCCTAGTGGTGACTGTAGGTAGTCAGTTTTATCATGTACTAAATGAAGAGAATCAGAATTAAAGCACAACTTTTATTTTTTTATTTAAAAAATAAATTCCCCACTTGAAAATGAAATGAAAAAATAAATAAAAATGTAAATTCCTCAGAAATCTCACGGGGCCCCTATGATATCTGTGCTGTATTAACCTGGCATTTTTCAGCAAAGTTGATTGTTGTTGCAGCACTGCCTGCCCCTATGCCTATTATGTGCCAGTCCATAGAACCTACACTGGGGACCGCACCAGCCCTGTCGGTCTACTAGCTGCAACAGGATCTGTGCCAGTCTCGTCAAGACAACATTTTCCCTATGCCATCATAGAGACAAGTCCTCAGCGGGATCCCTATTAGTCAGAGCAGGAAGCCACTCTCAAAGAGCAGCTCCTCCTGTGGTGAACCTAGGTATTGCCTTCATTCGAATGGCTGCCATCTCCTACATTCCTGCAGCTCCTGTACCTTCCTCTTGATCATGGGATTGAATCCGACCCCGGTGATCGGGGTGATTGTCTGAGACAACCACTTTAGTTTTAAATTCCTTTGACTGTCATATATTTTATTCTTCTGTCTTTCCTAGAAGTCGTTGCTGTCAGTTCCGGGAAGAATGAGCCGTACTGGGTGCTATAATTGCTGATAATTGCCTTCTGGAAGTTATTACTTTGCTGTGACACTTGTCACGTACTCCTTTTCTTTGGAGTAGCAGATTTCTGTATCCCACAAATCTACATTTACCTGGCTTTACGTTGTTGGATGGATGATCTCAGGCGCACTTACGGGCAGAGACACGGCCATGCCTAAAGAGTAACTCTGCCCAAAGTAAAATATTACAGGGGCATTCCGGGTTCAGTAACTAAATGGAGAAAAGTGGTGCTGTTTTCCATCAGTATCAGTGCCATGTGGTTTACAGGATCTCTGCATGCTGTCATTTAATAGTATCCTTCATGGTTTATTTCCAGGCAGAGGCGTGCACAGATCTCATAGGGCTCAATAGTAAAACTTAGTATGGGCCCCCCTCTTCCTCACCCAGTTTCCCAGTACACATGCGCAAAACACTTCCGGGCAATGCCCTTGATTTCTGATGAGTTTTTAATTTTTGTTTTTTAATTAAGCAGAAGAAATTTTAATAAAATAAAATTATACAAAAAAAAAAAAGTCACCCTTGACCTCACCCACTTTATTTAACGTCTATGTTGGAAAAATCGGAATAGGTGCTTCAAAAATACGGTGCTCATTCTGGACACTATATTTCTCAATCTATTTACACCAAAAACTGGCATAAATACACTGATCTACCGCTTTCCTTCACGTAATAAGATAGAGAAGAAAGGGATGCAAATGAGCTCTTAACAAGCTCTGCCTCTAATGCCACCTGATGTAAGGCAGCTATCCTATAAGTCAATGTACAGCTCTTAAAACAAGCCTTGAGACATGACTTGGATATTAAGTAAGCCAGCATCTCATCTGCAGACAGCTGTTTCAGGGTGATAGCCCCTCATCAGTGCAGAGCAGAGAGTACTGGCTTAACTGGGTGAGAGGCCTGTCAGGATTTGCGGGGGTATTATCTCTTCTTGGGGAAATTCACAAATACTGTATATTACAAAACCAGCCACCACTAGGGGGAGCTCGCTGCATAGAAATGTATACAGTTACCATTGACTGCAATGGAAGCTGTAATAAGACCTCCCCCTAGTGGCGGCTGCATGAAAACCAGGACAGATTTTAATCTAAACATATTTCCCCATATTGAAGGCACACAAAGCCATCCTGCATTATTTCTGTAGGCAGTGCAGCAGGATGTGCTTTGCTTTGTCATATCTGCAGTGAACTTGAGTTAAAGAGGTCATCCAGGATTAAAACAAAGGGTTTATGGTATTTGCAGATAGTTCTGTGGTGCTCTGTGTCGAGAAATACAGCTGTTGCAGTACCGGACACAGCCAATGGACAAGAGTTGAGCTGTTCTTTGAAATAAAATAAAGGACTCTTGTACACACACAACCCTTCCTCTCGGAGACCAGGGAATGACGGTGAAGCTTCAAACAAAACCTGATCTGTGTGTATATGTAAAAAACAAAACATGGCTGCAAAACAGTGCCACATCTGTCCACAGGATATGTGTGTGGTATTGCAGGCCTATTTATTCCAATGGAGCTGAGCTGTAATGACAGATAATGAGATGACTCTGCTAATAGCGTCCTATTCTTTACAGCAAAGCCAAACAAGTCAGCTGCAGAAAATGTAAGCCTAATGTGCCTGCTCTAAAGGCTATAATAGATTTCTTTTTTAAGAATATAGACACATAAAAAAGTCACCAAACAAATATGTACAATACAGACCAAAAGTTTGGACACACCTTCTCATTCAAAGAGTTTTCTTTATTTTCATGACTCTGAAAATTGTAGATTCACACTGAAGGCATCAAAACTATGAATTAACACATGTGGAATTATATACATAACAAAAAAGTGTGAAACAACTGAAAATATGTCATATTCTAGGTTCTTCAAAGTAGCCACCTTTTGCTTTGATTACTGCTTTGCACACTCTTGGCATTCTCTTGATGAGCTTCAAGAGGTAGTCACCTGAAATGGTCTTCCAACAGTCTTAAAGGAGTTCCCAGAGATGCTTAGCACTTGTTGGCCCTTTTGCCTTCACTCTGCGGTCCAGCTCACCCCAAACCATCTCGATTGGGTTCAGGTCCGGTGACTGTGGAGGCCAGGTCATCTGGCGCAGCACCCCATCACTCTCCTTCATGGTCAAATAGCCCTTACACAGCCTGGAGGTGTGTTTGGGGTCATTGTCCTGTTGAAAAATAAATGATGGTCCAACTAAACGCAAACCGGATGGAATAGCATGCCGCTGCAAGATGCTGTGGTAGCCATGCTGGTTCAGTATGCCTTCAATTTTGAATAAATCCCCAACAGTGTCACCAGCAAAGCATCCCCACACCATCACACCTCCTCCTCCATGCTTCACGGTGGCAACCAGCCATGTAGAGTCCATCCGTTCACCTTTTCTGCGACGCACAAAGACACGGTGGTTGGAACCAAAGATCTCAAATTTGGACTCATCAGACCAAAGCACAGATTTCCACTGGTCTAATGTCCATTCCTTGTGTTCTTTCGCCCAAACAAGTCTCTTCTGCTTGTCGCCTGTCCTTAGCAGTGGTTTCCTAGCAGATATTCTACCATGAAGGCCGGATTCACACAGTCTCCTCTTAACAGTTGTTCTAGAGATGTGTCTGCTGCTAGAACTCTGTGTGGCATTGACCTGGTCTCTAATCTGAGCTGCTGTTTACCTGCAATTTCTGAGGCTGGTGACTCGGATGAACTTATCCTCCGCAGCAGAGGTGACTCTTGGTCTTCCTTTCCTGGGGTGGTCCGCATGTGAGCCAGTTTCTTTGTAGTGCTTGATGGTTTTTGTGACTGCACTTGGGGACACTTTCAAAGTTTTCCCAATTTTTCGGACTGACTGACCTTCTTTTCCTAAAGTAATGATGGCCACTCGTTTTTCTTTACTTAGAATTTGTATTATGGCAAGAAAAAATAGCTAACAGTCTATTCAGTAGGACTATCAGCTGTGTATCCACCTGACTTCTCCACAACACAACTGATGGTCCCAACCCCATCTATAAGGCAAGAAAACCCACTTATTAAACCTGACAGGGCACACCTGTGAAGTGAAAACCATTTCAGGTGACTACCTCTTGAAGCTCATCAAGAGAATGCCAAGAGTGTGCAAAGCAGTAATCAAAGCAAAAGGTGGCTACTTTGAAGAACCTAGAATATGACATATTTTCAGTTGTTTCACACTTTTTTGTTATGTATATAATTCCACATGTGTTAATTCATAGTTTTGATGCCTTCAGTGTGAATCTACAATTTTCATAGTCATGAAAATAAAGAAAACTCTTTGAATGAGAAGGTGTGTCCAAACTTTTGGTCTGTACTGTATATAGCAATAACCCGATTTATGTCCTATTTTAAAAAATGATACATCCCCTTTAAGAGCTTGAAAGTATGTGAGTGCACTTTATGAAGAGGACGAGGCTTGCGCGATCTTGTTTATTTTCGGCTAGTGGAAGTGGTCGGAGGACACAGTGAGTGTTTATTACCTCTTAAGAGATTTACCCTTCAAATACACTTCTACCTAAAATCATTTGCCAGCCCGCAGCAGGAGCCCGAGATCCAATTGTAGATTTGGCTTCAGACGCGGCATTTATCAGCAAGTGTTTGCTACTGGAAAGAGTCAGATCTTACCTGGTGTCGGCTGAGCCAAGTGATTTCCAAATACATAATTTCCTTCTGCATTGTGCACGCTGGAGGGGTCAGACTGACTGGACATTGTGCAATGCGTGTTACGATTTAACTCGTCGGCAACATAGCGGCATAGTGGATGACATCTACCGGTCCAGTCCCAACAGAACAGACCCAGTAGGAAAAGTTGATTCAATGGATTTCCAGGGCAAGCTTTTATTAAAGTTGGCATGCATTTTGACAGAGCCGCAGTATTATAATAATTTCTTGTACATAGGATGCAGTATTATGCCAGTTATATTCTTGTACATATGGGCAGTATTATAGTAGTTATAGTCTTGTACATAGGAGACAGTATTATAGAAGTTAGTCTTGTACATAGGAGCAGTATTATAGTAGTTATATTCTTGTACATAGAAGCAGTATTATAGTAGTTATATTCTTGTATATAGGAGCAGTATTATAGTAGTTATATTCTTGTACATAGGAGGCAGTATTATAGTAGCTATATTCTTGTACATAGGAGCAGTATTATAGTAGTTATATTCTTGTACATAGGAGGCAGTATTATAGTAGTTATATTCTTGTACATAGGAGGCAGTATTATAGTAGTTATATTCTTGTACATAGGAGGCAGTATTATAGTAGTTATATTCTTGTACATAGGAGGCAGTATTATAGTAGTTATATTCTTGTACATAGGGGCAGTATTATAGTAGTTATATTCTTGTACATAGGAGGCAGTGTTATAGTAGTTATATTCTTGTACATAGGAGGCAGTATTATAGTAGTTATATTCTTGTACATAGGAGGCAGTGTTATAGTAGTTATATTCTTGTACATAGGAGGCAGAATTAAACCAGTTTTATTCTTGTAAATAGGAGGTAATATTACAGTGGTTATATTTTTGTACATAGTTACAGTATAGTAGGTATATTCTAGTACATAGGAGATATATTTATGTCCATAGGCATTATTATAGTAGTTATAGCTAGATGAAAAATATTTAACTTGGTTTTCCTGACATTTGCATTGACTGCATCTTTTTTTGTAATTCAGATATACCCAGAGCAGTCACTGGTAGCTGATATTAAGGGGTTTGTCCAATCTCAACATTTACACTGCATCGGAAGGATATGCCAGAAATGTCAGATAGTCGCATGTCTCCCCTCTTCAACCTGCTCCTGTCTCCAGAATGGGGTCTCTGTACAGAAGGATATTGCACAGTGCAATTATGAGCGCATTTGGCTATTTTTGGAACTCATAGCGTTGAATGGATGGTGCCTGCGCATGCGCGGCTGCTCTCCCTTCACTTTGGGGGCCCTGTTCTGGAGACAGGAGTAGGTCCTAGAAGTGACGCCTGCCTTTCAGTCTTTTCAGGAAAGCTTTTGAATGTCATTATGGAACACTTTTAAAAATAGCACTGTAATTTTTGACTTCCATTAAAGTTCAAGGTGGCACATATAATGGTTTCCATGTAAAGTCCAGCACTGGATGTAACGCCTGACTTTTGTCTGCGTCAGGGGTGCTGATGTGTGTAATTAGCTATTAAATAGTGCTGTAACGCCTGACAATCATCTAGGTCAGGGGTGTTGCTGTGTTATTCTATACAGTAAGCGATGTAACACATTATTTTTTTTATTGGGTCAGGGAAATTTTTGGGGTGTTACAATTTCCAATCAGTGTATAACGCTGTAGCTCCTGACTTCCATTAGGCCAACAACCCTAGTGGGAGGAAGGTGTGTCCGTAAGAAAAAAAAAAAAAAACTCACCCGTCCTCAGTCCCGCTGTTTAGGCACTACAGCCCCGTTCCCGGCTGCTTCCAGTCTTAACCAGAACCATACCAAAAAAATGGCTTGGCCCTGTGACTGCAGTGTCCAGTCGCTGGCCTCTGCAGTCAGGTGGGCTTGAACAGTATGTCACTACTAGTGACGTGATGTTCAAGGAAACATGGCCACTGAGACCAGTGATTGGTAGCTGCAGTCACAGGACGAAGCCACTTCTGGTTTGTCCAACAGGGCAGCAGCGTTAGAATGGCGGGACTGCGGACAGGTGAGTGTTTTTTTTTTTAATTATTTAGAGGGAGGTCACACCTTGCAATTACTGATTTTTTATTTTTAGCTCCCAGACCAGACAACCCTTTTTGAGAACCATACTACACGATTTGGCAGTGATTTACTGTTTAATAAAAAAAATAAAACTAAAGTCTTCAAGAGTAGGAATCTTATATTATCAATTATATTATATTATCTTCTATATCAATATTTATGTGACTTGTATGATGACAAAATGTTATAAACGATATAGACAAAAGTATAGGGACACGCCTCTTAATTATTGAATTCAAGTGTTTCATTCAGCCCCATTACCACAGGTGTATAAAATCCAGCCCCTAGCCATACAGTCACCTTTACAGACACTTGTGAAAGAATGGGTTGTTTTAAAGAGCTCACTGAATTCCAGCGTGGTCCTGTAATAGGATGTCACCGCTGCCACAAGTCAGTTCCTGAAATGTCTTGTGAGTGGTATGGTTGTAAAGTGGTAGAAACCACAGAAACTCTGCCACAAAGTGAGGACCACGTAAAGTTACAGAACATGGTCACCAAGTGCTGGGGAAAGGTCATAAGTCACCAACGATCTCCCGACGCCATAACAGCAAACCTTCTCTGATATTAACATCAGCACAAAAACTGTGCTGTGTCGGGAGCTTTATGGCATGGGTGCCTATGGCCGAGCAGCTGCATAGAAGTCTTATATCACCAAGCACAATGCCAGGTGTCAGATGAAATGGTTTAAAGCCTGCTACTGGACACTGGACCTAGGGAAAACTTCTTCTGTGGAGTGATGAATCACACTTCTCTATCTGGAGTTTGATGATGAGTCTGGTTTTGGTGAATGCAAGGAGAACGTTACCTGCCTGACTGTATTCTGCCAGATTTATAGTCCTGGTGGAGGAGAATAATGATATGGGGGTGCTTTTCAGGTGTTAGCCTTGGCCCTCTTAGTTCCAGTGAAGGGAAGTCTTCATTATTCAGCAGACTATGACCTTATAGGACAATGGTATGTTTCCAGCTTTGTGGAAACAGTTTGGAGAAGGCCTTTTTCTGTCTACCATGACTGTGTCCCAGTGGACAAAGCAAGCTCCATAAAGACATTGTTGAAGGAGTTTGGTGTAGAAGAACTTGACTCAACCCCAACCAACACCTCTGGGATTAACTAAAATGGAGACTGGTGAGTCAGGCCCTCTCCTTCAACATCAGTTTCTGACCTCTTTACAAGATCTTCCTAGAAGAGCAAGGGGGGACAGCTCAATATTTAAGGGATTGTCCTGTCTGATAAAAAGATTACACTCCTATTTCCAAGTTTTGGCTGTGACACCCCCTTCTACCTGACGGACACGTGACCGGATCGGTGCCTTGTCTACAGTTTCTCAAAGACTTCTTGTCTGCCGATTCCCGTCTGTCCTCTCAGATGGTGCATGATGCTTTCTCCAAGCAGTGACCCTGGCCACTTTGGAACACATCCCCACTGAGTTCAGTCATTGGCTGCGTTAGGCGCATGCGATCCCATTCTTGCGGAAGCTGACAATGAAGACAAGTTCGGAAGCTGGAACGGGGTGGCAGGGAGAAAGTGAATATGGAGTTCTGCACAGGTTCATCTGGCCAGGGAGTGGCGGGGGGGGGGGGGGGGGCAAATAAAAGAAAAATGGAGCTGGACAACCACTTTTAATAGTAGGTTGTAATACAAAGCTTCATGAGCACTTGTATGCATCAAGGCACATGTGGGAGGAAATACAGTATAGACACTCTATGAACAAAAGTATTGAGACACCTCCAGATTACACAGGAGCTTACATGGCTTCCAATTCTAAAAACATAGTCATTAATAATGATGATGAATTAAGTCTTTTTGAATGAATTACTGCTAAAAATAGTTATTTTAATAACTTGCTATTTGAAATGCATGGGAATGCTGCCAGTGTCACACAGGCCATCATTTTAATTCTGATTTATCATGCTAATGTGTGGAATATTACAGTAGGCGAGTGTTTTGTACAGTATCTTGTATGTCCTGTTTTCCAGAAATACCTGCGGGTTTGCATGAGAGCCTTATGTAATATATCATGTCAGTGATACCTCTAATTAAAGTAATTATCGGCTGATGATTACCATGAGAATTCGGGGCCCTCTCCACCTTCCTACTGTGTTCTATGGGGGGTCCTCAGTTTTGATATTCCCCTTCAGGGGCTAGATCCCGGGTGTGACTGCTGCCTCTGCACCCCCTAAAGCTGCGCCCTGTCTATAGATGTCTATGGGTGTCACATTATGGACCTGTATAACGTGGACTCATTGTAACTACAACTGTATTAGGACTATCAGTGGCAGAATTTTCCACTGTGCAAACCAAACCAATGCTTGGGGTCCCAGTAGATCGGAGCGTCCACTGCTGGTCACAAACCATAAGGACAATATGACTAAAGGGGCCGAGGGGCGGACATACTACCTGTGCAGTCGGTTCAGATGCACAGGGGGACTTTCCCAGCCAAAGTGCCCCGGCTAAGCTGAGAGTTGGGCTTAGCAGGCTGATGGGTGTGGAACTTCGCGGTGCAATTGGGTGGGGCTTAGTGGTAAGGTGGAGGAGGCCCCGCCAGATAACTTTGCTTGCATCCAGAGAAATGCTAGATCCACCACTACAGTGATAGCTGCTGGGTCATTGTAATAGTGGCCCTATTGGTTGCCACTGCCTGGCAGGATCTAGGAGGTGGGAGAGTGCAGCGTGGCACTGAAACTTTTAAAAAAGTTTTAGAAGCCACCTTTTATCAGGCCATGCCCATGTTGGCACAGATCAGAACCCCTTTCATGTGGCACCCCACCAACTCGAGGCACGTTTGGGCCCCAGGCTTGAGTGTGATGGCACAGCATCCCGGAGCCAAGTACTATTAGACATCATGGACTTCTGCTTTTCAGGAGAAAGCACCCCTCCGTATGGTGGGGAGATTTGGCAGCAATTTCGGGAGTTCAGGAAGCCCCCCCCCCATTTTTCCAGGCGCCTCCTTGGAGAGTTGACAAGTATTCTAAAAACCCTTCCAGATCATCAACCGGAGAGCTGGTTTTTGATGACAAGAATGTTCTCATTCACTGACATCAAGCAGAAAGTGGTGAGTGAGAGGGTGAAACACATCGGGGGGGGGGGGGGAAGATTTATGAAGCAGCCTAAAGAAGAACTGCCTTTGTTGCCCATATCAACCATTCACATCACAGCTTTTATTTCTCAAGAGCAGAATATGAAATGAAAGCTGTGCTGTGATTGGTTGCTATGGGCAACAAGGACAGTTTTTATTTTAGGCAGTGCGCTCCCTCTGTCACCCCAGCGGTGCAGGGTTCCAATCAGATTTTAGACAAAATGTGGCCCTGGGCAAAATCAAAGGGGGGGGGGGGCCCACATTTTGTAATAATGTGCTAAAAACACAGTCCGACATCAGACACCCCCGCTGATCAGCTGTTTGAAGAGACGGCGCGTGCGGTTCACTGCTCCTGCACGTGGTCTCCTCAAACAGCTGATGGTCGGGAGTGATCGTCATCAATATGAAAAAACCCAGAGAGCCTCTTGAAGCTACCCCCAATACTGTGCCTGTTCTGCTCCCCCCCATGTCCACAAACACTATACTATACACCCAGACTGCCCTCATTAGTAATGGTGCCCCCAATAGTGATAATACTCCCCAAGATAGCCCCCATTAGTAGCAATGCCCTCCATATTGCATGAAATAATAATAACGCTGCTACAGTACTCTAGTAGTAATAATATAACCATAATGCTCCCAGTGGCTCTAATGTCCCCCTGTAGTGCCCCCCACTAGTTCCAACATATAATCCTTCCCTCCATAGTGCCTATATATAATATGTCCCCCCCCCGGTAGTGTCAGTATGTATATAATGCTCCTCCATTCTTCCCCAGTAGTGCCAAGTATATATAATGATCTCCTTCCCCCATCCCTGGTGCCCCCAGCAGTGTGGACATTAAGTATAAAAAATAAAATAAAACCCGTCCCCCCGCCACTGTCTGCGATGCAGACCACAGTTTTATCTGTAGCTTGTGTTGCTGCGTCCTGATCCATGCGGTCCTAATGACATCACCACTCCTGCTCTGGGTCTCAATGACGTCATCATGCGAGACCCAGAGCAGGAGGTTGCAGTGATGTCATTTCAGCTTCTTGCTCTGTTCTAATGCCTCACAGGCTTGAGGCCTAGCGGCCTGAGGCTTGTGACGTTGGACCGCCATGAGTGCGCCCCCCTTTATGGGTAGCGAAGTGGCGCCCTAGGCGGATGACTACCCGCCCCTATCCATTGTCCCAGCCCTAATTCAGAACACATTACTGCAGGAGGTATAACAGGAGAGGACTATAACTCCCAGCATGTCTAAGCCATTATTATTTAATATCCGAGCACATTACAGGGGGACATATAAGAGGATGGGACTATAACTCCCAGCATGTCCAAGCTGTTATTATGTAATATCAGAGTACATTATAAGAGGAGGTATACAACTCCCAGCATATCCAAGGTGTTGTAATGTACCCTGATATTTTATAATAATGCCCTGGACATGCTGAGAGATGTAGTCCTCTCCTCATACCTCATCTTGTAATGTACTCTGATATTACATAACAGGAGGTATAACAGGAGAGGACTACAACTCCCAGCATTTCCCTGGCACTTACATTAATTCCATACTTCACATGCATGGCTGGTCTAAATTACTTTACTGCACTGCTGAGCTCCGCCTCCTGTTCTGATCACGTGATGGTGAGGTCATCACAGGTCCTTCATCCACTCTTCTCTGCTGAGCTCCGCCTCCTGCATCTGACATTATCGCAGGTCCTGTCAGCACTGAGGTAATGATTGCTCTTATATGTGAGGGAGGAGACCTTACACTGCATTGTAAAGTGCAGCTGTTCAGCTGTCCGCCTGTTTGCTTCCTCGGACGTTCAGCTGAACAGCAGCACTGAAGCAGGGGGCCCCTTAGACAATGGGTGCCATGGGCAATTGCCTAGTCCCTCCCCCCCCCCCCCCCCACTAATGCCGCCCCTGCCATGGGCTGTCACAGCACCTAATGAAGACGTTGGGCCTTAAAAGGTAGTCTGTCAGTTTTACATTGACAGATCTATTTTTTATAATACCCCTCACAAAACAGGAAATAAGTTAGTCGATAAGTCCTATTTACTCTAAGATGGGACCAGTGACACCTAACAGTTGTGACTCTAGAAAAAAGCCCTACTAAGGCTACGTTGATGGAAAAATATAAAAATTATTAGGGTCATTTATCAAACTGGTGTAAAGTAGAACTGGCCAAAGGAGCTGTGAAAAATGAAAGGCGGAATCTGATTGGTTGCTATGGGCAACTAAACCAGTTCTACTTTACACCAGTTTGGTAAATGACCCCCATATGTTTTTTTTTTTTTATGTGAAAAAAAAACACGAAAATCTCATCACCCTTCAGATTCAAAGTAAATTGCGTCCTTAACCCTTGCGTCCATTTTTGCATATTCGTTTTGTGCTCCCTGCCTTCCCAGAGCCATAACTTTTTTTATTTTTCCATTCACATAGCCTTATGAGGGCTTATTTTTTTGCAGGACAAAAAAATTTTTTTTTTTTTTTTTTAACAGGTCAATACGATTACAACGATACCACAGTTGTATAGTTTTTATTGCGTTTTAATACTGAAATTTGTTTTTAAAGCCTTAAGTAAAAATTAATAATTTTTTCATCACCAGATTCTTACCCCTATAAGTTTTTTTTGTAGTTATGTGTATGGAGCTGTCTGAGGGCTCATTTTTTGCAGGGTGATCTGCAGTGAGACCATTTTGAAGTGTGTGAGACTTTTGGATCACTTTTTATGAAAAAATCTTGGGGAGTTGAAGTGACAAAAAATGGCAAATTGGCAGTTTAGTTTTTTTTTCCATTACGCTATTTGCCATATGGCATTATTATTGTTATATTTTAATTGTATGGGCATTTTCGCACGCGGCGATGCCCATGATTTTTTTTCAAAGTATTTTTATTTTAAGTAAAGGGGGTGATTTAAACTTTTATATGTTTTTTTGTTTGTATTTTTGTTAGAATTTTTGAACTTTTTTTTTATAGCTTTTTATTTATTTTTTTACTTTTTTTAAGTCACCCTGGGTGACTATAACTGTGCAATCATTAGATTGCCCATTGTGTTCATTGATATGTCATATATACCCATCATTGAACACTTTATTTTCAGAATAAATATTCAGTGCTGCCACCTGCTGGCCTGTATTGATATATTCTAGTAATAGCTACCAAAGCCTGCTTGAAGCTTCAGGCTATTAGTGTACTGTAACAGCGTTCCCCGATCTCAGCCGGGGAACGCTGTTACAGGAGCTGGAGCGCGCGGCTCTGCTTCCGTACTGCTCAGATGCCCTGGTCACATTTGACCACGGCATCTGAGGGGGGAAATGCGTGCGATCAGCCTTATGGTCAATCGCATACACGACATATTAAGGCCTCATGCACACGACCGTTGTGTGCATCCGTGGCCGTTGTGCCGTTTTCTGTTTTTTTTTCGCGGACCCATTGACTTTCAATGGGTCCGTGGAAAAATCGGAGAATGCACCGTTTTTCAGCCGAGACCGTGATCCGTGTATCCTGTCCGTCAAAAAAATATGACCTGTCCTATTTTTTTGACGGACAACGGTTCACAGACCCATTCAAGTCAATGGGTCCGTGAAAGAACACGGATGCACACAAGATTGGCATCTGTGTCCGTGATCCGTGGCCAGTAGGTTACTTTCATACAGACGGATCCGAAGATCTGTCTGCATAAAGCTTTTCAGAGCTGAGTTTTCACTTCGTGAAAACTCAGATCCGACAGTATATTCTAACACAGAGGCGTTCCCATGGTGATGGGGACGCTTCTAGTTAGAATATACAACGAACTGTGTACATGACTACCCCCTGCTGCCTGGCAGCACCCGATCTCTTACAGGGGGCCGTGATCAGCACAATTAACCCCTCAGGTGCTGCACCTGAAGGGGTTAATTGTGCGTATCATAGCCCCCTGTAAGAGATCCTGGGCTGCCAGGCAGCAGGGGGCAGACCCCCCTCCCTCCCCAGTTTAAATTTCATTGGTGGCCCAGTCCGATCGGAGTCCCAGTTTAATCGCTGGGGCTCCGATCGGTAACCATGGCAACGAGGAACGCTACTGCAGTCCTGGTTGCCATGGTTACTTAGCAATAGTAGAAGCATCATACTTACCTGCTGGCTTCTGCGATGCCTGTATCCGGCCGGGAGCTCCTCCTACTGGTAAGTGACAGCAATGCGCCGCATAGACCTGTCACTTACCAGTAGGAGGAGCTCCCGGCCGGACACAGACATCGCAGCAGCCAGCAGGTAAGTATGATGCTTCTACTCCGCTGCCACCAATGATCGGGGGGGGAGGCTGCACACTGCCACCAATGTATTAAAACAATAGAGGGAGGAAGGGGGGGGGCGGGGGGGCGCACACTGCCACCAATGTTAATGCAATAGAGGGGGGCGCACACTGGCCACCAATGCTATTATTACAATAGAGGGAGGGACGCACTGGCCACCAATGATTTTCAAACTGGGGAGGGGGGGGGTCTGCCCCTTGCTGCCTGGCAGCCCTGATCTCTTACAGGGGGCTATGATACGCCCAATTAACCCCGTCAGGAGCGGCACCTGAGGGGTTAATTGTGCTGATCACGGCCCCCTGTAAGAGATCGGGTGCTGCCAGGCAGCAGGGGGCAGTCATGTACACAGTTTGTGGTAAATTCTAACTAGAAGCGTCCCCATCACCATGGGAACGCCTCTGTGTTAGAATATACTGTCGGATATGAGTTTTCACGATGTAACTCATATCCGACAGTATATTCTAACATAGAGGCGTTCCCATGGTGATGGGGACGCTTCAAGTTAAAATATACCATCGGATTAGAGAAAACGCCGATCAGATGGTATAAAGGGACTCCAGACTTTACATAAAGTCAATGGGGGACGGATCCGTTTGCAATTGCGCCATATTGTGTCAACGTCAAACGGATCCGTCCCCATTGACTTGCATTGTAATTCAGGACGGATCCATTTGGCTCCGCACGGCCAGGCGGACACCAAAGCGACTTTTTTTTCATGTCCGTGGATCCTCCAAAAATCAAGGAAGACCCACGGAAGGAAAAACGGTCACGGATCACGGACCAACGGAACCTCGTTTTGCGGACAGTGAAAAAATACTGTCGTGTGCATGAGGCCTAAAACACATGACTTCTGCAGTACATGTACGGTGGAGGTCGTGAAGGGGTTAAAAGGCTTTTCAGTTTTGCGTCAATAATCCTTTAATACAATCGTTTGTGCAGGTTGCTGTAATTTTGTAATGTATTTCTTTTACCTTTATGACGCCTATAACCTATTCTGATCTGTGGTCACATGACCATGTCCATGTAGCTCTTTCATATTTCCTGTGAGGTTATGTCCAAACCATAGTATTTCTGGAAAACCCCTTCAAGGGGTTGACATGCGTGGGAACACGGTAGCCACTTGTAAGGCTAGTTTCACACTAGCGGCAGGCTGTTCCGGCGGGGGATTACAGTGAGTAGGGCCGGAGCGGACTTCCGGCTGCGCGGTGCACTAGCGGTAGCACAGATCCGGCAGGCTGTTCCCCCGCCGGAGAATGCTGCCGCTAGTGTGAAAGTAGCCTTGGAAGCTTGATGCATTTAGACACCTGACTGCAGAGAATAAACAACCCTGTGCTTCCAGATACATGCACTTCCAGGTGATTGCCCATCATGACAGGGTGTAGACGGGGCAGGTGGAGCTCACAATTTCCCCATCACCTCTCATAGTGAGTCACCCTTCGTCACATAATTACACTGCCCTCTTCTCGTGTTTGTGCTGGGAACCCGTGAGACACCATCCTGGGAGACGGCTTCATTGGGATTTCAGTCCATATCGGACTTCTGCAGGATATATTGCACAAGGTAAGGATAAGCTCATACATCTGAGCAGGGGCTCCTCTGCTGGCAGCAGACTACAACTCCCAGTGTGTACTAACGGGTGTAGGCTGTCTGTACATGCTGGGAGTTGTAGGGTCACAACAGCCCCAGGCCTCCGCATTAGGCTACTTTCACACTAGCGTTCGATCGGATCCGTTCTGAACGGATCCGATCATAATAATGCAGACGGAGGCTCCGTTCAGAACGGATCCGTCTGCATTATTTTGGCATATAAAAGCTAAGTGTCAAAATAGCCTCGGACGGATCCGTCCAGACTTTCAATGTAAAGTCAATGGGGGACGGATCCGCTTGAAGATTGAGCCATATTGTGGCATCCTCAAACGGATCCGTCCCCATTGACTTACATTGTAAGTCTGGACGGATCCGCACGCCTCCGCACGGCCAGGCGGACACCCGAACGCTGCAAGCAGCGTTCAGCTATCCGCCTGTCCGTGCGGAGGCGAGCGGAGCGGAGGCTGAACGCCGCCAGACTGATGTAGTCTGAGTGGATCCGCATCCATTCAGACTGCATCAGGGCTGGACGGCTGCGTTCGGGTCCGCTCGTGAGCCCCTTCAAACGGAGCTCACGAGCGGACAGCCGAACGCTAGTGTGAAAGTAGCCTTACACTGGCTGTAAGTAAACGGTGACATTCGTGGTTTGCTTCATGTCATGCAGAATCCCTTGGAGTGTTTGGAAGGGGTCCAGTGGAGATTTCACGTGTCCGCAGGAGTATGGAAGGGGGTAAAGCGCAGTGGATTGTAAGGTGGTGGTTGTAGATTCTGTATGAACGGTATAAACCATCCTGCTGATGAGCCCAGCACACTGGGGACGTAGCCAGGAATTTGGGGACCTCAGAGTAAATTTGGAATGGAGCAGTCTCAGGGAGTAGCAATGAATGCATTCTGTATATACACACTGTATAAATGCATGCTGTAGATAAACATGTACTATATATAAATAATACTCATATACGATATCTATCTATCTATCTATCTATCTGGACGGCACTCCAGTGAGATGAAAGTAAGTGATTCCTTTATTCAACCATCCGGATGGTTGAAAAAGGAATCACTTAATTTCATCTAACTGAAGTGCCGTCCATTTTCTGGATACATTGGTGGGGCAAGAAGTCGATTCCCCAGGAATGTGCACCCAATCTTTTTTGATTATAGCCAGTGCCGCCATTTTTCATGTGCGTGTGTGTGTGTGTCTAATATATATATATATATATATATATATATATATATATATATATATATATATATATATATATATATATATATATATACATATATACAGACGTGGACAAAATTGTTGGTACCCTTTGGTCAATGAAAGAAAAAGTCACAATGGTCACAGAAATAACTTTAATCTGACAAAAGTAATAATAAATTAAAATTCTATAAATGTTAACCAATGAAAGTCAGACATTGTTTTTCAACCATGCTTCAACAGAATTATGTAAAAAAATAAACTCATGAAACAGGCATGGACAAAAATGATGGTACCCCTAACTTAATATTTTGTTGCGCAACCTTTTGAGGCAATCACTGCAATCAAACGCTTCCTGTAACTGTCAATGAGACATCTGCACCTCTCAGCAGGTATTTTGGCCCACTCCTCATGAGCAAACTGCTCCAGTTGTGTCCGGTTTGAAGGGTGCCTTTTCCAGACTGCATGTTTCAGCTCCTTCCAAAGATGCTCAATAGGATTGAGGTCAGGGCTCATAGAAGGCCACTTTAGAATAGTCCAATTTTTTCCTCTTAGCCATTCTTGGGTGTTTTTAGCGGTGTGTTTTGGGTCATTGTCCTGTTGCAAGACCCATGACCTGCGACTGAGACCAAGCTTTCTGACACTGGCTAGTACATTTCTCTCTAGAATTCCTTGATAGTCTTGAGATTTCATTGTACCCTGCACAGATTCAAGACACCCTGTGCCAGACGCAGCAAAGCAGCCCCAGAACATAACAGAGCCTCCTCCATGTTTCACAGT
This sequence comes from Bufo gargarizans, assembly GCF_014858855.1. Lineage (NCBI taxonomy): Eukaryota > Metazoa > Chordata > Amphibia > Anura > Bufonidae > Bufo > Bufo gargarizans. Next base: position 720,635,253 of record NC_058080.1, on the reverse strand, counting down.
AGGGACAGTGTTCTTTTCTTGATATGCTTCATTTTTTCGTCTGTGAACATACAGCTGATGTGCCTTGGCAAAAACTTCGATTTTTGTCTCATCTGTCCACAGGACATTCTCCCAGAAGCTTTGTGGCTTGTCAACATGTAGTTTGGCATATTCCAGTCTTGCTTTTTTATGATTCGTTTTCAACAATGGTGTCCTCCTTGGTCGTCTCCCATGTAGTCCACTTTGGCTCAAACAACGACGGATGGTGCGATCTGACACTGATGTTCCTTGAGCATGAAGTTCACCTTGAATCTCTTTAGAAGTCTTTCTAGGCTCTTTTGTTACCATTCGGATTATCCGTCTCTTAGATTTGTCATCAATTTTCCTCCTGCGGCCACGTCCAGGGAGGTTGGCTACAGTCCCATGGATCTTAAACTTATGAATAATATGTGCAACTGTACTCACAGGAACATCTAGTTGCTTGGAGATGGTCTTATAGCCTTTACCTTTAACATGCTTGTCTATAATTTTCTTTCTGATCTCTTGAGACAGCTCTTTCCTTTGCTTCCTCTGGTCCATGTCGAGTGTGGTACACACCATATCACCAAACAACACAGTGATTACCTGGAGCCATATATATAGGCCCAATGGCTGATTACAAGGTTGTAGACACCTGTGATGCTAATTAGTGGACACACCTTGAATTAACATGTCCCTTTGGTCACATTATGTTCTGTGTTTTCTAGGGGTACCATCATTTTTGTCCATGCCTGTTTCATGAGTTTATTTTTTTACATAATTCTGTTGAAGCATGGTTGAAAAACAATGTCTGACTTTCATTGGTTAACATTTATAGAATTTTAATTTATTATTACTTTTGTCAGATTAAAGTTATTTCTGTGACCATTGTGACTTTTTCTTTCATTGACCAAAGGGTACCAACAATTTTGTCCACGTCTGTATATATATATATATATATATATAATATATATGCTGTACATACACATATGTACTATATATAAATACTGATATACATAATGTACACAAACTATACATATACACTATGCATAAGCTATTAATACATACTGTACTAAAACACACACTATAAATACATAGTGTACATACACGCATAAACCATATATAATGTACATATACACTATATATGAATACATACAGATATCAATACATACTGTACATACACCATATATACATACATTCCAGATATACATACTATATATACACTATCTTAACCACTTAAGGACCACAGGTTTATACCCCCCTAGTGACCAGGCCCTTTTTTACAAATCGGCACTCCACAACTTTAGCGGTTTATTGCTCAGTCATGCAACTTACCACCCAAATGAATTTTACCTCCTTTTCTTCTCACTAATAGAGCTTTCATTTGGTGGTATTTCATTGCCGCTGACATTTTTACTTTTTTTGTTATTAATCGAAATTTAACGATTTTTTTTGCAAAAAAATGACATTTTTCACTTTCAGCTGTAAAATTTTGCAAAAAAACGACATCCATATATACATTTTTCGCCAAATTTATTGTTCTACATGTCTTTGATAAAAAAAAAATGTTTGGGCAAAAAAAAAATGGTTTGGGTAAAAGTTATAGCATTTACAAACTATGGTACAAAAATGTGAATTTCCGCTTTTTGAAGCAGCTCTGACTTTCTGAGCACTTGTCATGTTTTCTGAGGTTCTACAATGCCCAAACAGTAGAAAAACCCCACAAATGACCCCATTTCGGAAAGTAGACACCCTAAGGTATTCGCTGATGGGCATAGTGAGTTCATAGAACTTTTTATTTTTTGTCACAAGTTAGCGGAAAATGATGATGATTTTATTTTTTATTTTTTCTTACAAAGTCTCATATTCCACTAACTTGCGACAAAAAATAAAAAATTCTAAAAACTTGCCATGCCCCTCACGGAATACCTTGGGGTGTCTTCTTTCCAAAATGGGGTCACTTGTGGGGTAGTTATACTGCCCTGGCAATTTAGGGGCCCAAATGTGTGAGAAGAACTTTGCAATCAAAATGTGTAAAAAATGACCGGTGAAATCCAAAAGGTGCACTTTGGAATATGTGCCCCTTTGCCCACCTTGGCAGCAAAAAAGTGTGACACATCTGGTATCGCCGTACTCAGGAGAAGTTGGGGAATGTGTTTTGGGGTGTCATTTTACATATACCCATGCTGGGTGAGAAAAATATCTTGGTCAAATGCCAACTTTGTATAAAAAAATGGGAAAAGTTGTCTTTTGCCAAGATATTTCTCTCACCCAGCATGGGTATATGTAAAATGACACCCCAAAACACATTCCCCAACTTCTCCTGAGTACGGCGATACCAGATGTGTCACACTTTTTTGCTGCCAAGGTGGGCAAAGGGGCACATATTCCAAAGGGCACCTTTCAGATTTTGCAGGCCATTTTTTACACATTTTGATTGCAAGGTACTTCTCACACATTTGGGCCCCTAAATTGCCAGGGCAGTATAACTACGCCACAAGTGACCCCATTTTGGAAAGAAGACACCCCAAGGTATTCCGTGAGGGGCATGGCGAGTTCCTAGAATTTTTTATTTTTTGTCGCAAGTTAGTGGAATATGAGACTTTGTAAGGAAAAAAGAAAAAAAATGAAAAATCATCATTTTCCGCTAACTTGTGACAAAAAATAAAAAATTCTAGGAACTCGCCGTGCCCCTCACGGAATACCTTGGGGTGTCTTCTTTCCAAAATGGGGTCACTTGTGGCGTAGTTATACTGCCCTGGCAATTTAGGGGCCCAAATGTGTAAGAAGTACCTTGCAATCAAAATGTGTAAAAAATGGCCTGCGAAATCCGAAAGGTGCTCTTTGGAATATGTGCCCCTTTGCCCACCTTGGCTGCAAAAAAGTGTCACACATCTGGTATCGCCGTACTCAGGAGAAGTTGGGCAATGTGTTTTGGGGTGTCATTTTACATATACCCATGCTGGGTGAGAGAAATATCTTGGCAAAAGACAACTTTTCCAATTTTTTTATACAAAGTTGGCATTTGACCAAGATATTTTTCTCACCCAGCATGGGTATATGTAAAATGACACCCCAAAACACATTCCCCAACTTCTCCTGAGTACGGCGATACCACATGTGTGACACTTTTTTGCAGCCTAGATGCGCAAAGGGGCCCAAATTCCTTTTAGGAGGGCATTTTTAGACATTAGGATCCCAGACTTCTTCTCACACTTTCGGGCCCCTAAAAAGCCAGGGCAGTATAAATACCCCACATGTGACCCCACTTTGGAAAGAAGACACCCCAAGGTATTCAATGAGGGGCATGGCGAGTTCCTAGAATTATTTTTTTTTTTTGCATAAGTTAGCGGATATTGATTTTTTTTTGTTTTTTTCTCACAAAGTCTCACTTTCCGCTAACTTAGGACAAAAATTTCAATCTTTCATGGGCTCAATATGCCCCTCACGGAATACCTTGGGGTGTCTTCTTTCCGAAATGGGGTCACATGTGGGGTATTTATACTGCCCTGGCTTTTTAGGGGCCCTAAAGCGTGAGAAGAAGTCTGGAATATAAATGTCTAAAAATGTTTACGCATTTGGATTCCGTGAGGGGTATGGTGCGTCCATGTGAGATTTTATTTTTTGACACAAGTTAGTGGAATATGAGACTTAGTAAGAAAAAACAAAAACAAAAACAAACAAAAAATTTCCGCTAACTTGTGCCAAAAAAAAATGTCTGAATGGAGCCTTACCAGGGGGGGGGTGATCAATGACAGGGGGGGTGATCAATGACAGGGGGGGGATCAATGACAGGGGGGGGATCAATGACAGGGGGGTGATCACCCATATAGACTCCCTGATCACCCCCCTGTCATTGATCACCCCCCCTGTAAGGCTCCATTCAGACATCCGCATGATTTTTTACGGATCCATGGATACATGTATCGGATCTACAGAACGCATGCGGACGTCTGAATGGAGCCTTACAGGGGGGTTATCAATGACAGGGGGTGATCAGGGTAATCAGGGTGATCACCCCCCTGTCACTGATCACCCCCCCTGTAAGGCTCCATTCAGACATCCGCATGATTTTTTACGGATCCATGGATACATGTATCGGATCCACAAAACGCATGCGGACGTCTGAATGGAGCCTTACAGGGGGGTTATCAATGACAGGGGGTGATCAGGGTAATCAGGGTGATCACCCCCCTGTCACTGATCACCCCCCCTGTAAGGCTCCATTCAGACATCTGCATGATTTTTTACGGATCCATGGATACATGGATCGGATCCACAAAACGCATGCGGACGTCTGAATGGAGCCTTACAGGGGGGTTATCAATGACAGGGGTGATCAGGGTAATCAGGGTGATCACTCCCCTGTCACTGATCACCCCCCCTGTAAGGCTCCATTCAGACATCCGCATGATTTTTTACAGATCCATGGATACATGGATCGGATCCACAAAACGCATGCGGACGTCTGAATGGAGCCTTACAGGGGGGTTATCAATGACAGGGGGTGATCAGGGTAATCACCCCCCTGTCACTGATCACCCCCCCTGTAAGGCTCCATTCAGACATCCGCATGATTTTTTACGGATCCATGGATCGGATCCACAAAACGCATGCTGACGTCTGAATGGAGCCTTACAGGGGGGTTATCAATGACAGGGGGTGATCAGGGTAATCACCCCCCTGTCACTGATCACCCCCCCTGTAAGGCTCCATTCAGACATCCGCATGATTTTTTACGGATCCATGGATACATGGATCGGATCCACAAAACGCATGCGGACGTCTGAATGGAGCCTTACAGGGGGGTTATCAATGACAGGGGGGTGATCAGGGAGTGTATATGGGTGATCACCCGCCTGTCATTGATCACCCCCTGTAAGGCTCCATTCAGACGTCCGCATGTGTTTTGCGGATCCGATCCATGTATCCATGGATCCGTAAAAATCATGCGGACGTCTGAATGGAGCCTTACAGGGGAGTGATCAATGACAGGGGGGTGATCAATGACAGGGGGTGATCAGGGAGTGTATATAGGTGATCACCCGCCTGTCATTGATCACCCCCCTGTAAGGCTCCATTCAGACGTCCGTATGCTTTTTGCGGATCCGATCCATGTATCCGTGGATCCGTAAAAATCATACGGACGTCTGAACGGAGCCTGACAGGGGGGTGATCAATGACAGGGGGGTGATCAGGGAGTTTATATGGGGTGATCATGGGTGATCAGGGGTTTATAAGGGGTTAATAAGTGACGGGGGTGTGTGTGTAGTGTAGTGTAGTGTTTGGTGCGACTTTACTGACCTACCTGTGTCCTCTGGTGGTCGATCCTAACAAAAGGGACCACCAGAGGACCAGGTAGGAGGTATATTAGACGCTGTTATGAAAACAGCGTCTAATATACCTGTTAGGGGTTAAAAAATTCGGATCTCCAGCCTGCCAGCGAACGATCGCCGCTGGCATGCTGGAGATCCACTCGCTTACCTTCCGTTCCTGTGAGCGCGCGCGCCTGTGTGCGCGCGTTCACAGGAAATCTCGCGTCTCGCGAGATGACGCCTATTGGCGTTAGTGTGACCTGGGAGCGCCGCAGAGATGATGCCTTTCGGCGTTAGTGTGACGGGAGGAGGTTAATACATACTGTACTAACACACTATATAAATACATAATGTACATACATATACACTAAAAATATATTTGGGAAATTTATTAAAATTGCTGCAAAGGAAAACTGGTTTAGTTGCCCATAGCAACCAATCAGATTCAATGTATTTCAGCGTTCCTTTGATAAATGATATCTGATGGAATTTGGTTGCTATAGGCGACTACACCAGTTTTCCTTTGCACCAGTTTTGATAAATCTCCCCCTATAATGTTAATACACATACACATATATATAAAAAGGACGTGTATATGTATGTTCCGCAATCACTCAAAAACGCAACCATCGATTTTAGCGAAACTTGGTGTACACATCACTTGCTACCTGGAAAGAAATCTTGTGGGGGTCTCAGCTCTCTAGGACGTACCGTTACTGAGATATTCCCAAAAAATTACCTCCATTAGCCAATACAGGCCTGCAAGTCTTTCTCTTCATAGCCCAACTGCCATACACACGGTCACATGTCCCTTATCAGCCAATAGAAGCTCGCAGGTCCTTAGTCTCCACATACACACAGTTTTACTCCAGGTTTCTATAACCCAGCCATTTTCTTCACTGCTGTAGGTCAGCTTTAGGCTAGGGCTACACAACGACAATAAGTCGCACGACACATAGGGCACAACCACACTGCGACATGTGTCATAATGATATAAATGGATGGATTTTTTGCAACTGTCGTGTCGCAGTTGCAGCATGTCACAGTGCGACACCATAGCCTATCATTTTAAAAATAGTTGAGACAAGATGTCGCGCGACACATGTCATCGTGTAGCCCTAGCATTAAGGGGGCAGGGCGCTGTGGAGGTCACTGTTAAGGCAGCAGGGTACTGTGGGGGTCACTGTTAAGGCAGCAGGGTACTGTGGGGGTCACTGTTAAGGCAGCAGGGTACTGTGGGGGTCACTGTTAAGGCAGCAGGGTACTGTGGGGGTCACTGTTAAGGGGACGGGCCCCTGAGGAGGTCACTGTCAAGGGAGTGGGGTGCTATGAAGTTCAAAGTTAAGGGGATGGGCTACTGTGTAGGTCCCATTTTAAAGGGGCGGGGCACTGTGGGAGGGTCATTGTTAAGGGGTGGGGGACTGTGGAGTTCAGTTATGGGGGATACTGTCAATATCTTTTAATGACACACAGAAACATTAAATTAAATAGATGAAATATACCCGTGCGAAGCCGGGTCCTTCTGCTAGTGTGTGTTTGTGTGTGTATATATATATATATATATATATATATATATATATATATATATATATATATATATATATATATATATATAGTATATGGGCAACTGTATATATAAAATGTATACTGTACATATACACATGCACTATAAATACATACTGTACATACACACATACACTATATATATATATATATATATATATATATATATATATATTGTTCATACATGCATGTACAATGAGCCGGACCGTGGTACGGTTACACGGACGCCAAATTATGCAGTGGGTCAGTATATGGGTATAAAAGTCTATAGTTTTGTTCGTGACGCCAATTGCAGCGTGCGCAGTGTACTAACACAGGGCCCTTTAAGGTGTTGTAACTCATGTACCAGTTTAGGAATTCCAGAGTGGTGTAATGTCTCTGTATGGTAGTAGTGATAGTGTCAACGGTGTCTCCTACCTGAGTACGGCTGGACTCCTGGATCCTGGCTCACTTGCAATAAATTGAGTGTGGTGCTAGTAGGAATAATAGAGGGATTTTCAGCAGTAATTGAGATCCAGACTTTGAGTAAAGTTCAAACTTGTCTTTTCTAGTGGCAGCTTTCATCCAAGCAATATACAGCATTAGTCTTGGGTCCCAGCAGGTATTGGCAATGTGTGGCAGGAATATATATCTTCTGCTCTATCATGTGCCTGGAGCTTTTGCAGGAAAGGGATGTCTGCTTAGTAGCTCTGTAATGTGACGGGAATCAATCTTCTGTGCTATCTTATGCTTTCTTGGGGACTGACTTGCTGAGGAGGAATATGGCTTCTCCTGGGGTTCTGGACGGTACTCACAGTTATTGTCTCAGGGTATGCTTCTTCCTGTAACTGGAGGTGGCTGCTTGCTTCTACCAGCTGAGGCTGGAGATGATGATCAATTGTCTCAGCCGAGACAAGATCCTGTCTTGGATCCCTATATCTGGGAGCTCCTACACGCACATCCTTCCCCTAGCCGGGGTGGCTGGCACACTAACTGAACTTCCTTCTCTCCCCATGAGGCAGGACATGGGCAAGCCCACTTTGCTCATATAGGGGGGAACTAAACGGGAATGTACTATTCCAGCCTAGGAACACTAAACTGGCTAAGACCTTGCTGAACACATTGCTGCCACCTGCTGGTGAACATGGGAATTACAGCAATATATATGTAACAAGACTTAGGATGCACATTTGTGAGGATGCAAGGTAAAATTACATTAGATGACAGTGTAAATGCTCTTAACAGGTTGTAGTGGGGTAAAAGTTTTGTAACACTACTCTTGGGTGTTACACATGGTATACTCCTCAACATTGAAGTATCAGCACCAAGAAGGAGATGGTGGAATTCTAGAAATCACAGGATCAATAGACATGATAATTGTATGCAAATGATAAAAAATGGAACAAAATATTCAAAACTTCTTGATTTATTCAGGATAGAGTATGAGCGCCACAGGTTGAAATACATGGGCCTACATGCCTTGGCATGCCATCAGTGAGATTATTAAAGGGCTATTCCCATCTCGTACATTAGTGGTGTATTGCTAGTATATCCCATCAAATATGTGCTGGTCCCACCTCTGGGACCTGTTCCTATCGCCAGAATAGGGCATGCGTGTTAGCTCTCCATTCACTTCTGTGGGACGTCTGAAAAAAGCCAAGCGCTCTCACTCAGCTAATCTCAGAACTCCCAAAGCAGGAAATGAAGGGCTGTTGCACTTGCGCAGTGCACTCTCCTTCACTTTGGGGTCCCTAATCTGGAGATAGGTGCAGGATCCACCTCCGAGACCCACTCCTATCTGGTAGTGAGACATATCCTAGGTTGTCCGAGGAATGTTCTGCCACGCTGAATACACTTTGGCCCACAATTGCCATCCAGTGACATTTCAGATATACTCAATAGGAGACAAGTCTAGAGACGCTGCCGGCCATGGTAGCACGTTTAGGCCATGCAAGCTGCTCACAGACGAACGAGCAACATGCGGCCAGGTGTTAACCTATTATAAAACAGCTTCTGGGACGTTTTGGAGAAATGGCCGTACCACTGGTTCTGTGACCAAATCAGTGTAACGCCATGGTTATAGTGTATCTGAAATAAAGACTAGAGGGGTCCGACTATCGTACATGACCCCACCCCACACCAGAGTAGAACTGATGTGATGTTTCCTTGTGAAGGACGCTTAATGGCATTGCCCACGTGGTCTCCAGACTGATCTCCAGCTTTAATTGCATCTGAGACAAGAGCTTGAATCCATTCTATCCTCTATTGCCGTCTTGCTGTGCACCATGATAGCCCTTGAGAGGGGTTGCGTGAGGCTAGTGGAACACCTGTAGCTGGACAACTGGCTCGTAGCCCAATGTTGTGCAGACACCTTCTGATGGTTTGTGTAGACACCGTTTGTGGAGTCCAATTTCACTTGCAGTACAGAATGGATCACGACGCGCCATTCTTCTAATCAGACGATCCGTCCGTACAGAGTTTTTCTCCTCTGTACTCTTCTTGCTTAAATTCAAGTTCTTCGCTTTTCTCCCAACCACCAGAACACCCAACGTTGAGCAGTGCTGACATCTTAGCCTAGTTGCGTAGCGATCTGCCAGGGTGATAAACCAAAGTCTCTCAGCTCATGGATTCTGTTCCTCTCAGTTTGCGCCAAGTGGTGACATCGATTTGGCACATCGATTAACAGGAGGCATCGCACAATCATCTCACACAAATTGTCCCAAATCAGATTTTTGAGGTTTCATATGACTAAAACACTTTACTTTCACCGGGCTTTTCTGCCCCTCCCACAGATTGGATCATAGATGAGGGAAGGTCCTATAGCTCACCACTAAACCACTTTTGCAAGGTCCAAATCCCGGGAAAATGTGCATGGAGAAACCCCTCCGGAAACGGCTCAATACTGATAAGAGAAATCCAGCACCGTGTCTCAATAAAACCATTCTTTATTGGTCACTTGTTAAAAAGATCCATAAAGTGCAATCTCATGCTACGCCTTTCAGACATGCCGGCCTTCGTCACGGCATAAACCATTTATGGATCTTTTTAAGAAGTGACCAATAAAGAATTGTTTAATCAAGACACACAGGGCTGGATTCCTGTTATCAGATCTTAGAGACACCGGCTGCTTCCTCAAATCCCATAAACTTATGGCTTATTTTTCTTGGTGTTGCATTTTCAATTTCCAGGAATGTCTATATAAATACGTACTGTTCATACAGAGAAGCACTTACATATAGATGAACAGAAATACCACTTACAGATATACAAACCTACCGATAGACGACGCATAGATTGGTAGATTAGTTTAGATAGATAGATTGGTTAGGTTAGATTGATAGATAAAATAGATATTAGATTGCTATAAAAGATACCACCATTAGACAGAGTCCAGAGACCCTCTATGCTGATTTCACTTATAAGGGAAAAAATAAAAAATAATCACTAAAAACAAACAAAGATAAAAACATCCTGCACGGTGTGATAAATAAATGTGCGGATGTCCCTGGCCATATTCATGTAAAAAATAAAATAAAATAAAAAAATCACAGAAATAAGGTAATAATGCACTTAATAAAATAGATGCAAGCATTATAAATGGACAAAGTCCTCACTCTTTAAATTGTCTAAGTGTCTCAGATTTTATTATATCAGAGTGAGGACTTTGTCCATATATAATGCTTGCATCTATTTTATTAAGTGCATTATTACCTTATTTCTGTGATTTATTTATTTATTTATTTTTTTTATTTTTTTTCATGAATATGGCCAGGGACATCCGCACATTTATTTATCATACCGTGCAGGATGTTTATATCTTAGTTTTTTTCTGTGATTTATATATATATATATATATTTTTTTTTCCTTTTAAGTGAAATCAGCATAGAGGGTCTCTGGACTCTGTCTAATGGTGGTATCTTTTATAGCTTTCCTTGCTTGAGTGCTCCTCAGCCCTTCTGAGTATGTTATCTCAGGGATGTTTAACCCCTTGCTGGCTGAGACTTGTGTCTTCTCCTCATCTGTATCCCATAGAGTCGATATTTCCCAGATTTTAAGCTCATTACAAGGTATAAAGTAGTGAAAACTCAGGAGCTCATGTTCAGTGCTGCTTACTCCTGGGCTGCTGCGGTGATAGGAGATAGATCTATAGATAGATAGCAAAAATAGTATAAGGTATGAACGGCACCGCAGGTCCAAAAACAAATGGGTGCCAGCAGATGTTGACGTGATCCAATCTCCAAAAATGCAGAAAAAAGAATATTCCACGGCACTCCAGAAAAGTAAAATAAATGTGACTTTTATTTGCCAACGCAATGTTTCGCTCCGCACACTGGAACCTTCCTCAAGCAGTGATATGAGATGGATTAGATTTATATGCGCACATATGTACACAGATAATATACATTTGCCCTGGATACTCTGTGCCGGTGGAGTACCAATGAGCCACATTGTCCTAGGATATTTAGGATGCGGTAACATAACCACACGGTTATCACAATAAGGCCTCATGTATACAACCGTATTTTCAGTCCGCATCCGATCCACATTTTTTGAGGTTCAGAGGTGGATCCATTAATTTCTATGGGAGTGCGATAGTGTGCTGTCCGCCTCCACGTGTCCATCCTGCAAATTGGTCCTCGTGTTGTCCATTTTGCAGACAGGAATAGTCATTCTTGCTATCGGGCCCATGAAAAATGTGTCATGCACTTCTTCTTTTGATATCTGTATTTGACAGATCTGCTTTTTGCGGACCACAAAGTACAGTCATGTGCATAAGGCCTAAGTCACATGGGGTTTACACCATAAATTGCTATTGCTTTGTGGCGCAGATTTTGGCTCCAATCTGCTTCACCCCTAGAGCCGTAACTAGATGTCCCTTCCTATAGTAAGGGTTCATTCACACGTCCGTAATTTGGGTCCGCATTCGTTCCGCAATTTGCGGACCTATTCACTTTCAATGGGGCTGGAACGGATCCGCATCCGTTTTTCCGGGATCCGCAATTCCGTTCCTGAAAAAAATAGAACATGTCCTATTCTTGTCTGCAATTGCGGACCAGAAAAGGCATTTTTTATATTAAAGTGTCTGTGATGTGCAAAACACTTATGGACGTGTGGATGGACCCTTAATGTGTAAACTGTACTGTAGTCAGGGCCGTCTTTAATATTGATTGGACCCTGGGCAAAAATTTACTTGGGCCCCCTGGATCCCACCTTCCCACACCTTAGCATGCAATCACGCCCTCCACCACAACACACACACAAAAAATCCACACAATCTGGTAGAGTCCAGTGAATGACTGTAAATCCTTCCAGTTCTGAAGACTCCAGCGGCTCAGGATCAGTGCTCTGGGCTGGAAGTGGGCACCGCTCTGCAGGAAGGAGACCAGGGCTCGGCTCACCCTAGTGTTACAGTGCACCCCAGCACCCCACAGTATGCAGTATAGCACCCTATAGTATACAGCACCACACAGTATGCAGTATAGCACCCCACACTATACAGTACCCCACAGTATATAGTAGAGCAGTATAGCAGCCCACAGTATACAGCACCTCACGGTATACAACACCTCACTGTATACAGCCCCCCACACTATACAGTACAGCAGTATAGCACTCCCCCCCCACTATACAGGCCCCCCCACAGTATACAGACCACCACACAGTATACAGACCACCACACAGTATACAGACCACCACACAGTATACAGGCCCCCACACAGTATACAGCCCCCCCCACAGTATACAGCCCACCACACAATATATAGCCCACCACACAGTATACAGCCCACCACACAGTATACAGCCCACCACACAGTATACAGCACCCCACTATACAGTAGTTTACAGTATATTAACATAACAGCCCCTGTCACCTTTTTCTGATGTAATCTTTACACAAAAAAGCTCCACAGTTAACTTCTGCAACACTCAGTAGGACCTGTGATGACCTCATAGCCATGTGACCAGTAATTGCTAGGTTACTGGTCACATGGTAATGATGTCATTAAGGTCCTAGAGCAAAACTCATTAAGGTCCTAGAATTAAGATCATTAACACAGTACGATCATGATGCCTGTGTAGCCGACAGCCTGACACCCGGGGCAGTAGCTAGCAGGGCTCAAGAGGCAGCTGCCTTGGGCCCCCCAGGAGCAACTGGGCCCAGGGCAGCTGCCCCTTTTGCCCCTTGGTAAAGACGGCCCTGACTGTAGTCAGCGCAAAGTCTCCGCTCGCTAGCCCATTCACGAGACATTGCAAAATAGCCCCGGATTTGCGGTACAAATGCTCGCCTTTTCAGACTGTGCCGTCAAAAACCTCTTATGTAAATACACACTTGGGCTATCTGCATGCAGGTTTCAAACCCAAAACATCTGCACATTTTTGTTGGTGCGGGTTTTTGTGCGTTTCCACACCAAAAAGCATGTGTTACATTTTTGTACGTGCCAATTTTCATTGAATGTGGAATCTGCGTCAAAAAAGGACTGGACAGTTATTTTTTCATACTAAGGTTCTGCATGCCTTTGTGGCGCAGATTTTTGTCGCAGGATCCGCACCCCCAAAATTACCCGGATTGTACATTCTCCCGATTTTCAGCGGCAGATTTTTTGCATGCCTTTTTAACTTATTCTTTTTTTTCCTGATTTTCAGTGGAAACTCTGGATGCAGAATCCTCATCAAGAATGGACAGGACACTACTGGTGCGGTTTTTAAAACCGGAACCGGAAAATCTATAAAAGTGTTGTATGTTTTAACATGTGGCAGCTTCCCCACTGAAATCCGTTGGAAAGTTCTGCGCACGTTTTTGATGCCGATTTTTAGGATCGAAATCCACACCTGAAATAATCTATGTGAACATATTCTGAGTACCTGCACACGAGTTCGCACCAAAAACTTGTTACTGGTACTGTATTAGGGCTCATGCCCACGAACGCGTTTTTTGTCTGTTCTTTTTTTTTTTGCAGCCTGTATGTGAAACCATTAATTTCAATGGGGCCTCAAAAAAACGGAAATATCTTCGTGTATTCCGTGTCCGTTCAGCAAAAATTAGAACATTTCCTATTCTTGTCCGCTTTGCAGCCAAGGACAGGCATTGTTGCAATGGATCTGCAAAAAAAATGGATGCAGCACGGACGTCACATGGATGTCAGATGTTGCGGCTCCGTGTACATAATGTTTTGTGCATGAGCCCTTACGATGTAGTTTTTCTGCATGAGTCTGCGGGGAAAAAACTTGCGTAATCTGCACCATGTGCACATTGCCTAAAACGGGGGTTGGGGAAGAGACTTTAAAACTATGTCCTTGGTAAAGGAAAGTCTAGCCACGACTCAGCATACACACACCCATATATATATACATGCATACATACATAAACCCATATATATATATATATATACATACACACCCATATACACATACATACATACATAAACCCATATATACACACACACCCATATATACACACACACCCATATACACATGCATACATCCACCCATATATACATGCCTACATGCACCCATATATACATGCCTACATGCACCCATATATATACATACATACACACCCCAATATACAGTTGCAAGAAAAAATATGTGAACCCTTTGGAATGATATGGATTTCTGCACAAATTTGTCATAAAATGTGATCTGATCTTCATCTAAGTCACAACAATAGACAATCACAGTCTGCTTAAACTAATAACACACAAAGAGTTAAATGTTACCATGATTTTATTGAACACACCATGAAAACATTCACAGTGCAGGTGGGAAAAGTATGTGAACCCTTGGATTTAATAACTGGTTGAACCTCCTTTGGCAGCAATAACTTCAAACAAACGTTTCCTGTAGTTGCAGATAAGACGTGCACAACGGTCAGGAGTAATTCTTGACCATTCCTCTTTACAGAACTGTTTCAGTTCAGCAATATTCTTGGGATCTCTGGTGTGAATCGCTTTCTTGAGGTCATGCCACAGCATCTCAATCAGGTTGAGGTCAGGACTCTGACTGGGCCGCTCCAGAAGGCGGATTTTCTTCTGTTTAAGCCATTCTGTTGTTTATTTACTTCTATGCTTTGGGTCGTTGTCCTGTTGCAACACCCATCTTCTGCTGAGCTTCAGCTGGTGGACAGATGGCCTTAAGTTCTCCTGCAAAATGTATTGATAAACTTGGGAATTCATTTTTCCTTCGATGATAGCAATCCGTCCAGGCCCTGACGCAGCAAAGCAGCCCCAAACCATGATGCCCCCACCACCATACTTCACAGTTGGGATGAGGTTTTGATGTTGGTGTGCTGTGCCTCTTTTTCTCCACACATAGTGTTGTGTGTTTCTTCCAAACAACTCAACTTTAGTTTCATCTGTCCACAGAATATTTTGCCAGTACTGCTGGGGAACATCCAGGTGCTCTTGTGCAAACTGTATACATGCAGCAATGTTTTTTTGGACAGCAGTGGCTTCCTCTGTGGTATCCTCCCATGAAATCCATTCCTGTTTAGTGTTTTACGTATCATAGATTCGCTAACAGGGATGTTGGCATATGCCAGAGACTTTTGTAAGTCTTTAGCTGACACTCTAGGATTCTTCTTCACCTCATTGAGCAGTCTGCGCTGTGTTCTTGCAGTCATCTTTACAGGACGGCCACTCCTAGGGAGAGTAGCAGCAGTGCTGAACTTTCTCCATTTATAGACAATTTGTCTTACTGTGGACTGATGAAGAACAAGGCTTTTGGAGATACTTTTATAACCCTTTCCAGCTTTATGCAAGTCAACAATTCTTAATCGTAGGTCTTCTGAGAGCTCTTTTGTGCGAGGCATCATTCACATCAGCCAATGCTTCTTGTGAAAAGCAAACCCAGAACTGGTGTGTGTTTTTTATAGGGAAGGGCAGCTGTAACAGACACCTCCAATCTCATCTCATTGATTGGACTCCAGTTGGCTGACACCTCACTCCAATTAGCTCTTGGAGATGTCATTAGTCTAGGGGTTCACATACTTTTTCCACCTGCACTGTGAATGTTTACATGGTGTGTTCAATAAAAACATGGTAACATTTAACTCTTTGTGTGTTATTAGTTTAAGCAGACTGTGATTGTCTATTGTTGTGACTTAGATGAAGATCAGATCACATTTTATGACCAATTTGTGCAGAAATCCATATCATTCCAAAGGGTTCACATACTTTTTCTTGCAAATGTATGCATATATATATATATATATATATATATATATATATATATATACACCCTCCCAAATATATACAGTACAGACCAAAAGTTTGGACACACCTTCTCATTCAAAGAGTTTTCTTTATTTTTATGACTATGAAAATTGTAGATTCACACTGAAGGCATCAAAACTATGAATTAACACATGTGGAATTATATACATAACAAAAAAGTGTGAAACAACTGAAAATATGTCATATTCTAGGTTCTTCAAAGTAGCCACCTTTTGCTTTGATTACTGCTTTGCACACTCTTGGCATTCTCTTGATGAGCTTCAAGAGGTAGTCACCTGAAATGGTCTTCACTTCACAGGTGTGCCCTGTCAGGTTTAATAAGTGGGATTTCTTGCCTTATAAATGGGGTTGGGACCATCAGTTGCGTTGTGGAGAAGTCAGGTGGATACACAGCTGATAGTCCTACTGAAAAGACTGTTAGAATTTGTATTATGGCAAGAAAAAAGCAGCTAAGTAAAGAAAAATGAGTGGCCATCATTACTTTAAGAAATGAAGGTCAGTCAGTCTGAAAAATTGGGAAAACTTTGAAAGTGTCCCCAAGTGCAGTCACAAAAACCATCAAGCGCTACAAAGAAACTGGCTCACATGCGGACCGCCCCAGGAAAGGAAGACCAAGAGTCACCTCTGCTGCGGAGGATAAGTTCATCCGAGTCACCAGCCTCAGAAATCGCAGGTAAACAGCAGCTCAGATTAGAGACCAGGTCAATGCCACACAGAGTTCTAGCAGCAGACACATCTCTAGAACAACTGTTAAGAGGAGACTGTGTGAATCAGGCCTTCATGGTAGAATATCTGCTAGGAAACCACTGCTAAGGACAGGCAACAAGCAGAAGAGACTTGTTTGGGCTAAAGAACACAAGGAATGGACATTAGACCAGTGGAAATCTGTGCTTTGGTCTGATGAGTCCAAATTTGAGATCTTTGGTTCCAACCACCGTGTCTTTGTGTGACGCAGAAAAGGTGAACGGATGGACTCTACATGCCTGGTTCCCACCGTGAAGCATGGAGGAGGAGGTGTGATGGTGTGGGGGTGCTTTGCTAGTGACACTGTTGGGGATTTATTCAAAATTGAAGGCATACTGAACCAGCATGGCTACCACAGCATCTTGCAGCGGCATGCTATTCCATCTGGTTTGTGTTTAGTTGGACCATCATTTATTTTTCAACAGGACAATGAGCCCAAACACACCTCCAGGCTGTGTAAGGGCTATTTGACCATGAAGGAGAGTGATGGGGTGCTGCGCCAGATGACCTGGCCTCCACAGTCACCGGACCTGAACCCAATCGAGATGGTTTGGGGTGAGCTGGACCGCAGAGTGAAGGCAAAAGGGCCAACAAGTGCTAAGCATCTCTGGGAACTCCTTCAAGACTGTTGGAAGACCATTTCAGGTGACTACCTCTTGAAGCTCATCAAGAGAATGCCAAAAGTGTGCAAAGCAGTAATCAAAGCAAAAGGTGGCTACTTTGAAGAACCTAGAATATGACATATTTTCAGTTGTTTCACACTTTTTTTGTTATGTATATAATTCCACATGTGTTAGTTTATAGTTTTGATGCCTTCAGTGTGAATCTACAATTTTCATAGTCATGAAAATAAAGAAAACTCTTTGAATGAGAAGGTGTGTCCAAACTTTTGGTCTGTACTGTGTATGTGTATATATATATATATATATACAGGTCCTTCTAAAAAAATTAGCATATTGTGATAAAGTTCATTATTTTCTGTAATGTACTGATAAACATTAGAATTTTATATATTTTAGATTCATTACACACCAACTGAAGTAGTTCAAGCCTTTTATTGTTTTAATATTGATGATTTTGGCATACAGCTCATGAAAACCCAAAATTCCTATCTCAAAAAATTAGCATATCATGAAAAGGTTCTCTAAACGAGCTATTAACCTAATCATCTGAATCAACTAATTAACTCTAAACACCTGCCAAAGATTCCTGAAGCTTTTAAAAACTCCCAGCCTGGTTCATTACTCAAAACCGCAATCATGGGTAAGACTGCCGACCTGACTGCTGTCCAGAAGGCCATCATTGACACCCTCAAGCAAGAGGGTAAGACACAGAAAGAAATTTCTGAACGAATAGGCTGTTCCCAGAGTGCTGTATCAAGGCACCTCAGTGGGAAGTCTGTGGGAAGGAAAAAGTGTGGCAGAAAACGCTGCAGAACGAGAAGAGGTGACCGGAGCCTGAGGAAGATTGTGGAGAAGGACGATTCCAGACCTTGGGGGACCTGCGGAAGCAGTGGACTGAGTCTGGAGTAGAAACATCCAGAGCCACCGTGTACAGGCGTGTGCAGGAAATGGGCTACAGGTGCCGCATTCCCCAGGTCAAGCCACTTTTGAACCAGAAACAGCGGCAGAAGCGCCTGACCTGGGCTACAGAGAAGCAGCACTGGACTGTTGCATGTCATTCGGGAAATCAAGGTGCCAGAGTCTGGAGGAAGACTGGGGAGAGGGAAATGCCAAAATGCCTGAAGTCCAGTGTCAAGTACCCACAGTCAGTGATGGTCTGGGGTGCCATGTCAGCTGCTGGTGTTGGTCCACTGTGTTTTATCAAGGGCAGGGTCAATGCAGCTAGCTATCAGGAGATTTTGGAGCACTTCATGCTTCCATCTGCTGAAAAGCTTTATGGAGATGAAGATTTCATTTTTCAGCACGACCTGGCACCTGCTCACAGTGCCAAAACCACTGGTAAATGGTTTACTGACCATGGTATTACTGTGCTCAATTGGCCTGCCAACTCTCCTGACCTGAACCCCATAGAGAATCTGTGGGATATTGGGAAGAGAAAGTTGAGAGACGCAAGACCCAACACTCTGGATGAGCTTAAGGCCGCTATCGAAGCATCCTGGGCCTCCATAACACCTCAGCAGTGCCACAGGCTGATTGCCTCCATGCCACGCCGCATTGAAGCAGTCATTTCTGCAAAAGGATTCCCGACCAAGTATTGAGTGCAGAACTGAACATAATTATTTGAAGGTTGACTTTTTTTGTATTAAAAACACTTTTCTTTTATTGGTCGGATGAAATATGCTAATTTTTTGAGATAGGAAATTTGGGTTTTCATGAGCTGTATGCCAAAATCATCAATATTAAAACAATAAAAGGCTTGAACTACTTCAGTTGGTGTGTAATGAATCTGAAATATATGAAAGTCTAATGTTTATCAGTACATTACAGAAAATAATGAACTTTATCACAATATGCTAATTTTTTGAGAAGGACCTGTGTGTATATGTATATATATATATATATATATATATATATATATATATACACACACATACACACCCATATATACATGTATGCATACACCCATATATACATACACATAGATACACACACACACACACACACACACACACACACGCATATATACACACAGATACATACATACATACTTACACCTCCCATATAAATATATATGTGTGTGTGTGTGTGTGTATATGTATGTATGTGTGTGTGTATATATGTATATATATATATATATATATATATATATATATATATATACATAAACCCCCCATATATACATACACCCATATTTACATGCATACATACACCCATATATATAATATTCAACCAATATTAACCGGACAGAGTTAATCTAAAAAAAAAGGACCAACAAGGAGCCATAATTATCACCAAACAAATGAACATGACTTTCGTATATTTGAAAATCCCAAAAAGCTTTATTATAAATATACATAAACAATACATACATACAAGATAATAAAAAAAAGACAGCACAAGGCAGGACACACGGATGAGGAACAGGACCCAAGGAGAGGCCGGGAGATCAGCACACCAAAGGACATGGAAAAAGAATGCTGGCTAGAAAGGCATCCCAAAGAACCTCATGGCAACAACGCCCCAAACTAAATACAAGAGAGGCGATTGTAAGAATATTGAGGTTTGGTGAAAGAACAAAATAAGCATACCCTGAGTGGTGTCGATCTCTCGGCAGACTCCTGACCCATATATATCAGTCCTGATCAAAAGTTTAAGACCACTTGAAAAATGGCAAAAAATCATATTTAGCATGGCTGGATCTTAACAAGGTTCCAAGTAGAGCTTCAACATGCAACAAGAAGAAATGGGAGTGAGACAAAACATTTTTTGAGCATTCAATTTAATGAAAACAACGAATAAACTGAAACAGGCTTTTTTTCAGCTGATCAAAAGTTTAGGACCACACCTCCCAAAAAAACTTAATCCCCCCCCAAAACAGAAATCTAACTTCCAAACATGAACTCGGTAATGAGTAGCTCCACTGTTATTGTTTATCACTTCCAAAATCAGTTTCGGCATGCTTGATGCAAGCGTTTCAATGAGGTGAGTGGGAACATTTCTCCAAGTGGTGAAGACGGCCGCACGAAGGCCATCTACTGTCTGGAACTGTTGTCCATTTTTGTAAACTTCCCTTGCCATCCATCCCCAAAGGTTCTCAATTGGATTTAGATCAGGGGAACACGCAGGATGGGCCAAAAAAATGTTATTCTCCTGGAAGACGTCCCTTGTCCTGCGGGCATTGTGTACTGTAGCGTTGTCCTGTTGAAAAACCCAGTCGTTACCACACAGACGAGGGCCCTCAGTCATGAGGAATGCTCTCTGCAACATCTGGACATAGCCAGCGGCCGTTTGACGCCCCTGCACTTCCTGAAGCTCCATTGTTCCACTGAAGGAAAAAGCACCCCAGACCATTATGGCGCCCCCTCCACTGTGGCGCGTAGAAAACATCTCGGGTGGGATCTGCTTGTCATGCCAGTAACGTTGGAAACCATCAAGGTTACATTTTTTTCTCATCGGAGAATAAAACTTTCTTCCACCTTTAAATGTCCCATGTTTGGTGCTCTTGCAAAGTCCAAACGAGCAGTTCTGTGGCGTTCAAGGAGACGAGGTCTTTGAAGACGTTTTTTGTTTTTGAAGCCCTTCAGTCTCAGATGCCGTCTGATGGTTATGGGGCTGCAGTCAGCACCAGTAAGGGCCTTAATTTGGGTCGAGGATCGTCCAGTGTCTTGACGGACAGCCAATTGGATCCTCCGGCTCAGTGCTGATGACATTTTTTGGGGTCTTCCACTAGACTTTTTTGTTCCATAACCCTCAGGATCATTTAAGAAATTCCAAATGACTGTCTTACTGCGTCCCACCTCAGCAGCGATGGCGCGCTGTGAGAGACCCTGCTTATGCAGTTCAACAACCCGACCACGTTCAAAAAGGGAGAGTTTTTTTGCCTTTGCCATCACAACGTGTGACTACCTGACAGAAAATGACAATGAATCCACATCTTTGCACAGATTTGGCCTTTTAAAGGCATGTGGTCCTAAAATTTTGATCAGCTGAAAAACAGCCTGTTTCAGTTTATTCGTTGTTCTCTTTAAATTGAATGCTCAAAAAATGTTTTGTCTCACAACCATTTCTTCTTGTTGCATGTTGAAGCTCTACTTGGAACCTTGTTAAGATCCAACCATGTAAAATATGAATTTTTTGCCATTTTTCAAGTGGTCTAAAACTTTTGATCAGGACTGTGTGTGTGTGTGTGTGTGTGTGTGTGTGTGTGTATATATATATATATATATATATATATATATATATATATATATACATGCATGCATACACCCATAGATACATACACAAACCCATATATACACTCACAGATTCATATATACATGCATTCATATGTGTGTATATTTAAGACCTATTGGTCTGCATAGGAGCTGTATACCCAAAGCGGTAGGAAGTGTTTTAATTAAAAAAAAAAAAACTTTCAAAGTTTTAATTTTTTATCTTTATTAGAGTTATTACAGCAATCGAAGAAAATTAATTTCAAAAGTATTCCTATCCTTTAGTCGTTTTTATTGGCTGTGTCTAAATGTCTCATGCTTTTAATGTGTATTACTTAAGTATAGGCCCATTTCTGGAGATTGCATTTTATTGTTCTCTCTGTGATTTCTTTATATAGGCACCACTTGGAACCGAACCCGAGTTGGGGAAATGTTTTTTTACAGTACAAATTAATTTATGAAGTCATTACGCAAAGTCTCGTGGGACTTCGCAAAGTAATAACTTCTGCTCATCGGAGCCAATACATTCTAATACTGTACAGAGCTCCTGCTCCGTACAGTATTGGAACAAAGTTTTATGCAAATCGACTTCGAATGTTTCATCCGAAGTCGATTCGCTCATCCCTAGCGATGAGTCATGTGACACAAATGAACTCATTGCATGCCATGTATATAAGCCATTATTTAAAGGTGTAGTCCTATGGAGACAAGCCCTCCGTGTAGTCGAGCAGGTCCGGCGGGGTGCAGATGTTGACGATGCGACCAGCTGAACATGGTGGAGGTGGCTCATAGAAGTGAACAGGCTTGCGCCGCAATACCGCACATAACCTGTGTATAGGTGTGGCGCTGTTTATTGGAAGAAAGCAGCTTTGTATATTTTTGAATTATCCTGGAAAATAACTCCAGATGTACAGTAGCAGTATCGTGTTTGTCATTTGGCACCTTTTGTGTATCATCTTTGTTTAACCGCTTAATAACCAATGATGTACATGTATATATGTTAGTGGTTGCAAGCGGATGTACGGAGCAGGCTCAGGAGCTGAGTCCGCTCCTTATACGGTGGGTGCTGCCTGTGTTTTACAGCTGACACCTACACGCAGCAGGTCCGGATGGGAGATGGCTGTACGTTTAATCACCTAGATGTGGCTGTCAATGGCGTCTGTGGCACCTGAGCAGTTAGAGGGAGGAGGCAACCGCTATCCTTTCCCCCTCCGGAAGGCAGTTATGGGGTGTCACTTGGTTGTTATGACAGTTGGGGACAATCTATGCTACTGCTTTTATCACAGCAATACAGCCGGTTCAAGTACCCAAAGGGACAAAAAGAACTAACAAAGAAACTGTTGAATAAAGTTTTATAAAACAAACCAAAATCTATTAAAAAAAAATACCAAATTCTCATATTAAAATGATAAAAAAAAAAAAAGATGAACATAATTGGTATTGCTGAATCTTGAAACATTATTTATCCTGCTTGGTGAACACCTATATAAAAAATAAATAAATAAAATTCACCAGTGCCAGAGTTTTCTTTAATGGTCATCACCCCCAAAAATTGAGCAAAAAGTGATTGATTAAAAAAAAGTTGCCTGTACCGAAAAATGGTATCCGTGAACAGCTCCGTCAGCAGGAAAATAAAATGGTTATGGGGTCAGAATATGGTGACACAAAGCGATTTTTAAAGTTTTTAATTTTGTTTTTTGTTTCTTACCTATTTTTATATTGCCTTTATTGCCGTAATCGTACTGCCCCACAGAATAACATATTTTTACGGCACTATCAACACCATAAAAACAAATCCTTAAAAAGAAAAACAGAATTGCGTTGTTTTTTTTGTTTTTTTCCGCTTACACCCCACAAATATTTCTTGAGGGCTTCTCATCACATTATACGGTATAAACTGTTCAAGACATACATACATTAGTTTAAGGGTGCATTCACACGACCGTATTTTTGGCTTACGCATCCGTTCCGCAATTTTGTGGAACGGGTGCGGACCCATTTATTTCAATACGGCCGCAAAAGATGTGGACAGCACACAATGTGCTGTCCGCATCTGTAGATCCGTTCCGCGGCCCCGCAAAAAAGATAGAGCATGTCCTATCTTTGTCCGCAGTCGCGGCCAAGAATAGGCATTTCTATCATGGGGCCGGCTACATTCACACGGCCGGTATCCGTGTTTTTTGGATCCGCAATTTGCGGACCGCAAAACACATACGGTAATGTGAATGTAGCCTTATTTATCCAGCAAAAAAAAATAAAATAATGAAACGATAAAGAATAAAAATTGTATGGTTCTTTGAAGACAGAAGTTGCCCTCCCAAAATGTCCTTGCTCCTTAAGGGGTTAAAGGGCATCTGTCCGCAGTTTTGTCCCTATGACACTGGCTGACCTGCTACATATGCACTTGGCAGCTGAAGGCATCTGTGTTGGTCCCATGTACATATCTGCCCGCATTGCTGAGAAAAATGATGTTTTATTATATGCAAATGAGCCTCTCGGAGCAACGGGGGCGTTACCATTACACCTAGAGGCTGTGCTCTCTCTCTCTCTCTCTCTCTCTCTCTCTCTCTGCAACTGCTGCACCCCCTCTACTTTGATAGACAGGGACAGGCAGTGTAAATGTGAACATACCTGTCCCTGTCAATCAAAGTACAAAGGGAGCTGCAGTTGCAGAGAGAGCAGAGCCTCTAGGTGTAATGGTGACGCCCCCGTTGCTCCTAGAGGCTCATTTGCACATATTAAAGCTTCATTTTTCTCAGCAATGCGGACACGTATGTACATGGGACCAACACAGATGCCTTCAGCTGCCAAGTGCACATGTAACAGGTCAGCCAGTGTCATAGGGACAAATCTGCTGACAGGTGGGCTTTAATCAAACATATTTGGCTCTGCTACATCACAGTTTTTTCTTTCCCTAGCATGTTCAGCGCTGGATAGGGCAGGTTAGTTGCTGCCTCTGCTGGGCCTGCAGCCTCCTGGTCACGGCTGGTGGGACCACTCAGGGTAAAACCTCCTTAAAATTCTGCTCTGTCAACTACAAGCAGTTGCTGGAGAGCCATTGAGACGTGATAGAAGTGTTATGAAGTCAAACACGGAACTAATTGCTGCCCCGAGGAGCCAAGCCTTCCGAAAACAAACATCGTGCAAGTTCCCGCCTGCAAATAATCAATGGATCCTTCAGAAATAATGTGCCGTTTGCCACACGAGATATTATTTTTACTAAATATGTCGCCTGTTGCTGTAATATGCAGAGTGTTTGGGTGTAATCCCGCTCTATTGACTACGCTGGCAGCTGAGCAGAATGCGCAGTTCGTGGTATTTCAGTATTTTCTGTCAATGAATACTGCCGTTCATTGCTTGCGTTCAGAGAATGGAAGCTTGAAGAGATTGGAAATGTGTGCGGCTTTATCTATTTATATCTAACTTACCGCTTTTCCCCAAAAAGATCTGTAAATGGAGCTGTAAGGCTGGGTTCCCATCCGTTTAACGTATACAAAAAACCTATGCCATACAGTAGTATCTGTTCACCATAGAGTTCTATTGTAAAAATACATTTAAAAAAAGTATGCCATTGTAAAAAAAGAAATAAAAGTTTTACTGGACTGTGCAGGATACAAGAACGTGGTACGCTGCGTTTTTGTATCCTTTTTTTTTACTAACGTATACGTCAAACGGAGGCATAAACCGTGATGTGAACCGACTCTAAGTCGCATATATAATATTTTAAGTAAATCTATGGCTTCATATGTGCTGTCCAGTCTGTTCACTGGTTGTACAGCACTCCCATACAGTTCATGAAGCGAAAAGTAATACAGCCTGATAAGTGCACAACTAATACCGCCCTCTAACAGAACATACAATGTAATATTATCCTACAGTGTATATATAATACTGCCCTACAGTGCTCATATATTACCAAAATAGAAATGCCATACACTGCCTAAATTATTATTTATTATATGCACGTATATAGCGCTATTATATTCTGCAGCACTTTACAGACATTACCTTTTACATCACACTGTCCCCAATGCCCAGTTTACTGTATATGATCAGTGTTTTCTACAGTGTGAAGGTAAAATATTTTGCTGTCGCTCTTGCTCGCCCCATGTGTTGTCTAGGCTGAGTACCACATGGTTAATGTAATCTGGGCAATGTATAGCAGTAGTATTTAAGCAGTGCATGGCATTATTCTTCAATACTACTGCAGTAAATTAGAAACACACTAGTATTAAACAAAGTTTTTTTATTTCTTATGCACTACTAAGGTGCCATTATTTGTGCACTGTAGGGTGGTATTACCTGAGCGCTATAGGGTGACACTGAAGGGAGTAATATAAGCCGTTGCGTTCTGATTTGTGGACAGTCATCTATAAGTTGGATCAGAAGGGACAGACAAGACACGGGAAGACTTATTTTTTTGTGCTTCTCTTTTGCAGTGACCCATATGTGAAATTATCCCTGTATGTCGCAGATGAAAACCGAGACCTTGCATTGGTGCAGACAAAGACCATAAAGAAGGTAAGCTGTGACCGTGAGCGTACCGTATCCGATAAGTAGATTGGTCATAGGGAAATGCCCATACATAAAACCAGGGTTATGTTATTACTGAACCTGTACGAGGACAGAAGTATCCTTAGGCTCCATTCACACGTCCGTGGTGTGTTGCCGACCCACAAATTGCGGATCCGCATCAAACACCCGCCCGGCACCTCTATAGAAATGCCGACAAGAATAGGACATGTTCTATCTTTTGCAGAGCTGCGGACCCGAAGATCGTGTGCTGTCTGCATCCATTCTGTCCCCATAGAAAATGAATGGGTCCGCACCCGTTTCGCAAAATTGCGGAACGGATGCGTACCCATTTGCCCACCGTCTGGCACTGTCGTTGCTGGTCTCCGTCTGGCACTGTCGTTGCTGGTCTCCGTCTGGCACTGTCGTTGCTGGTCTCCGTCTGGCACTGTCGTTGCTGGTCTCCGTCTGGCACTGTCGTTGCTGGTCTCCGTCTGGCACTGTCGTTGCTGGTCTCCGTCTGGCACTGTCGTTGCTGGTCTCCGTCTGGCACTGTCGTTGCTGGTCTCCGTCTGGCACTGTCGTTGCTGGTCTCCGTCTGGCACTGTCGTTGCTGGTCTCCGTCTGGCACTGTCGTTGCTGGTCTCCGTCTGGCACGGTCGTTGCTGGTCTCCGTCTGGCACGGTCGTTGCTGGTCTCCGTCTGGCACGGTCGTTGCTGGTCTCCGTCTGGCACGGTCGTTGCTGGTCTCCGTCTGGCACGGTCGTTGCTGGTCTCCGTCTGGCACGGTCGTTGGCTTGGAGTCATCCGTCTGGCACGGTCGTTTGCTGGTCTCCGTCTGGCACGGTCGTTGCTGGTCTCCGTCTGGCACTGGTCGTTGCTGGTCTCCGTCTGGCACGGTCGTCTTGCTGGTCCCGTCTGGCACGGTCGTTGCTGGTCTCCGTCTGGCACGGTCGTTGCTGGTCTCCGTCTGGCACGGTCGTTGCTGGTCTACGTCTGGCACGGTCGTTGATGGTCTCCGTCTGGCCACGGTCGTTGCTGGTCTCCGTCTGGCAAGGTCGTTGCTGGTCTCCGTCTGGCACGGTCGTTGCTGGTCTCCGTCTGCACGGTCGTTGTGGTCTCACGTTCTGGCACGGTCGATGCTGGTCTCCGTCTGGCACGGTCGATGCTGGTCTCCGTCTGGCACGGTCGATGCTGGTGGTCACTGTGTTGTCTTATATATTTTTTAAACCACATGGCACTTTGTGAATGTATATTTTAGTCCCCAAGTCACTGTTCGACAAGGGCCTGATAGATGAAGAAGACCTGGGGAGCTCTTCTTTGCCCTTGGCCTCTGTAGATCTGGAGTCGGTCTCCATCACTGTTGCTATGTATGTAAGTACAAGGATCAATCCTCCCCGATGGTACTTTTTCATCTGTGACCTGTCATTATTATTTACAGAGAGGGATTTGGGGGGGCGGGGGGCTGTATACAAAACATTGGTCCCCGGCACTGGCCCGGTCTCCTTAAGTACATTTTAGCTTTTGCCTGTGGTTGTTTTTGTGTTAGTGATTGGCTTGTGTATTGTGTATGGATCGTGTACATTTTTGTTTGCTAGCTTTGTCTTTAGCTACAGCTAGCCATGTAATGTACCCACTGACCCGAGCAGCGCCCTCCCCGTGTTGTCTGTGTTTCCAGACTGTACCAGCTGCTGGGGTTGGTGCTGGTCATAGCCAGTGTGAATGGAGGAGGAGGAGGAGGACTCTGTGCCCTTCATGATATGAGCTTTGTTCATAGCTCGAGGCTTTGATAAGAATGTTTTACTGTTTGCATTGTTTCTCTGTAGTGCTGCAGGTTACTGTCGCTGCCCGCCATGGAGGCTGTGACCAGTCAGACTAGTTGGCGCTGACCTATAATATACCTTGTACTTTAGGATTTATTTATTTATTTTTGAGTTTTCAATATCACTGCTTGCTGTCAGAATGTTACTGTTTACATTTTGAGGCTGAAAATGTATAGACCTAATTACTGTCACAACTGTGAGAGTTTGTTACAACGTACCACGTTTAGGCAATCCTCTGTGAGTTAGGCCGCGTTCACCTCTATGGCAACAGATCCGGCAGAGAGCCGACTGACAAATTTCGCCGGGTCTGGTGTTGCCGGATTCTATAGTTCACCGACTGATCCCTATTGACTATAATGAGGACTGGCGGTGATCCGGACGCTTTATGACATAAATGACAGGTTTCGGCTGAGGAAAAAACTTTGCATGCAGACAGCCGGTATTTGTACCGGATCAGCTTGCTGCAGATGTGAATGTGGACTTAAAAAAAAAAAAAAAATCCCTGCAGGCAGGAATTATCATAAAATAATAAAGTAACATACTCTCACCTATGTTGATCCCCCCACTGCCTTTAGCATCACCACTCCAATCCTGCAGCCATGGCATGTCCATATGTCACATGACCTCTGCAGCCAATCGTTGGTCTCAGCGATCATGTTCTGCATAACCAGTGAATGGCTGCAGTGGTTACTGTGGTATACAGGCACGTCATTGCTGCAGCCAAGAAGATATCGAGGCTGCTGCCTTGTGGAGGATCAAGCAGGTTTCCAGCTTCGGGATATAAAAAGGAAAGCTTTCATTCACTGACAGCAAACACGATTGTGGAATTGAAACACAAAGTCTCTTAAAAAACTGGAGAACTTTTCTGTGTCCAGTAATTAGGATTTAGAAGCGGATTCCTGTAGACTGGGCTGAGTGCGGGGAACGAGAGAGTGCAGCCTCTTAAAAATAGTGGCCTGTTATCAGGCCGGCTGCCTCCTGGCGCTGGGACAGGAATGCTTTTTGCTGCTCCTTTTATTATTTGTCCTCTTGTGTTTCTCGGTATTGTACTTTGCTGTCTGGCATCTCCGTGAGCTGGATGTGTTATAGGAATTCTTCAGCCCTGTAGCGCTGCGTCCCGTTGGGTGGGGGAGGCAAAGATTTGGCATATGTACTTCCACCAAAGCGTGCACTTCTTGTCACTGGTACCTGGTAATAACACTGCTACATGTGATCATACCGTATCCCTAGGATATGAAAAGAAGAAATCCATATAAAAGCAAGTTGCTCAGACAATGGCGCCATTAGATGGTGTTCATACGATGCTGTCATGTCTGCATCGTGTGATTATACAGTGACTTGAAAAAGTATTCATACCCCTTGAACTTTTCCACATTTTTTCATGTTACACCCACAAAAAAAGGGAATGTGTCATCGTTCAAATGTCACCTTCTGTTGAAATCATTTTTTATATTTAACATATTTTGAAATAATTTGAGTTTTTTTTTTCCATATACAGTATTTAAATCAAAAAGATAAAATCCTGCAGTTTTCGCACTGTCCATGTCACTTCTTGGCCTGTACAGATCACTTTACCACAGTTATCTGCTTATCTGTCATTCTAATCCTGCCTGTAATGATATCACCTCTGTGTATAGATAAGACAGGATCCGCCATTCACAATAGGCGATCGTCAAATCTTATCTATTCTTACCTTGTACAATGACCTCTGCACAGGTCAAAAGGCATGCCTAGAAAACTCTCCCATAGAAGTCAATAGGGTCCCCCCCCCCGGCCATGTGTCTATGGACCAGTAAAGCAATTTTCTTAAGGGTTTCTAAAGCTCAGACAAGATGGCCGCCCCATAATCCTGTTCAGGCAATAGAAGAAATAAATCTGTAATCACAAAATAAAAACAGATTAGAAAAATGTGTCACTATCTGATTTTAACTGGCAGATAAGATTTTTGGTGACACATTTCCTTTAAATGTATTTTAGGGTTCGTTCACACATCCGCAAGTGTTTTGCTGTCCGCAGATGGCGAGCCCTGTTATAGAAATGCCTCCATGGCGGCGAACAAGAATAGGACATGCTCTATCTTTTTAACTGGGCCATATCTTTTGCGGCCCCATTGAAAGACCCATTCATACAGACATGTGAATGGACCCCGATTTGGATTTTGTGTACTGGACACAGTTTGCGATTTTTATTTATTAAATATTTTTAAACCCATGTATCATTTTCTTTTCATGGAAGAAAGGGATGTAAATGAGCTCTTAACAAGCTCTGCCTCTGATGCCACCAGATGTAAGGCAGCGATCCTATAAGTCAGTGTTCAGCTCTTTAAATAAGCCTATAAGTCTCCGACTAAGGCGCTATCTCCCCAAGGAGAGAGAGTACCCCCCAAATGTTTTCTTTTCACTTCACACATACTTGCTACTTTTGTGTTGGTCTACCACATAAAATCCCAATAAAATGCATTTAAAGCAGTTATCCTATGACTAATGTAAAAAATAAAAACCAGACCTCATATAGTACACGACAATACCTTTCTTACAAAGCTAGAACCAGCCCTGTACCTCACATGGATCCAGAGATCTCCCCATTCATTGCTCGGCTAGATTTATATCAAGCTGGCAGGTCAAGGGGAGTGTCTTTTCTTCTGCAGCTCAGGGGGCGTGTCCATGCTCTCCCTATCACAGCTCAGGGGGCGTGTCCATGCTCTCCCTATCACAGCTCAGGGGGCGTGTCCATGCTCTCCCTATCTCAGCTCAGGGGGCGTGTCCATGCTCTCCCTATCTCAGCTCAGGGGGCGTGTCCATGCTCTCCCTATCACAGCTCAGGGGGCGTGTCCATGCTCTCCCTATCACAGCTCAGGGGGCGTGTCCATGCTCTCCCTATCACAGCTCAGGGGGCGTGTCCATGCTCTCCCTATCACAGCTCAGGGGGCGTGTCCATGCTCTCCCGATCACAGCTCAGGGGGCGTGTCCATGCTCTCCCGATCACAGCTCAGGGGGCGTGTCCATGCTCTCCCGATCACAGCTCAGGGGGCGTGTCCATGCTCTCCCGATCACAGCTCAGGGGGCGTGTCCATGCTCTCCCGATCACAGCTCAGGGGGCGTGTCCATGCTCTCCCGATCACAGCTCAGGGGGCGTGTCCATGCTCTCCGATCACAGCTCAGGGGGCGTGTCCATGCTCTCCCGATCACAGCTCAGGGGGCGTGTCCATGCTCTCCCGATCACAGCTCAGGGGGCGTGTCCATGCTCTCCCGATCACAGCTCAGGGGGCGTGTCTCTGCTCTCCCGATCACAGCTCAGGAGACAGCTGAAGGATAAAACTGAGCATGTGCGGCCATCTCAATGAGGAGGACAAAGGAATAAGCATAAGTGCAAACAGCAGGTGGCACTATACAGATACATTTTATTGAATAATTTAGTAACCATGCAAAAATTTTTATTACATGCAATTACAGAAGTATTCGGCTCCAGATGCTGGTTTCAAAACTATAGAATATTTTTCGTGGGACAACCCCTTTAAGTTTGTTGATCTAACGTGAGAAAATTTGGAAAAGTTCAAAGGGTATGAATACTTTTTCAAGGTGCTGTATCTCTGATAGAAATACGGTTTACTGAAAGGATTGACGCTTGGCCATTTGTGTATTTGAGAGATAAATTGTCCATAACCTCTTTAGGACACAGGGCGTACCTGTACGTCCTGTGCAGTTCCAATCACCGGCAGGCGGTGATCGGTCCTGTGACCCCCCCCCCCCATCCCCCGTGTCGGCGATCACAGCAAACCGCAGGTCAATTCAGACCTGCGGTTTTGCTGCGTTTCTAGGTTATTCGTGTCTCTGGGGACCCGATAACCAGGAACAGGATGGTGATCGGTGGTGTGATAATACACCACCAATCACCATCCTGCGATCCTGAGAGGTGATGGTGACATCACCTCTGAGGATCGGCTCTGATTGGTTGCAGGGGCGGGCGGGCGCTTCAAATTAGTGTAGTGCTCCTCTCCTTCTCCTTTTATGTCTGGGAGCCGAGGAGAGAGGAGCAAGCTGCACAGATCTCCAGCCCTTTTGACCCTCCAC
Organism: Bufo gargarizans; assembly: GCF_014858855.1. Taxonomy (NCBI): domain Eukaryota; kingdom Metazoa; phylum Chordata; class Amphibia; order Anura; family Bufonidae; genus Bufo; species Bufo gargarizans. The sequence continues at coordinate 720,603,182 of NC_058080.1, read as the reverse complement.
AGTAAAAGGTACTTAGGGAAAGGTTAGGGACAGGTTAGGCTTGGCAGGGATATTCAGGGAAAATTAGTGGGAGAAAAAAAAAAAAAAGGTTTTGATTGCAGTGTCTGGGGTCCACAGCACAGCTGTGTGACCCTAGATCTGCCCAGGGGTGCTGCAGCTTGCCCCCTGCCCCTCCCCCCAACCTTTTTTGGGGCACAAGCAGTTTTATTTCTTTTTTCTGCGTACGCTGACTGTGGCCGGCACTCTTAGCGTCAGGCCACTGTTAGCGCATCGCACACACCACATGTGTAGGGGCACGGGTGTTCATGTACTTACCCTAAACCTAACAGACAAAAAAATAAAAAAAACAGGGCAAAAAACACCCGTGCCCCCACACATGCGCACACCAAATAAAGTTTAACACACACACACACACACACACGCACACTCCCCTATAGCCCGCCGGATGTTCTCGGCCGAGAAGGCATACGCCCAGCTTGCCTCCGAGTCGGAGAGTCCCAGTGAGGACGAGGAAGACCCCACTTTCCTTTTATCATCCACGTCCTCATCATCTAGCGATGATGATGAGCCCCCAAGGCGGCAGAGACGCCGCCAGGAGGAGCAAGGGGACTACCATGCTAGGGACCCTGTGGCCCACACTAGTACGAGCAGCTCTGGGGCTCGTACTAGTTTTCCGGCCCACCAGATAAGTCCACCTGAGCCCCCTACCGGTGAACTTGTCTGGTGTAGCCCAGAGCATTTTGAGCCTGCGATTCCTGATTTTGTTGGCCAAGCAGGAATCCAGATTCCCACAATGGGCTTCACTGACTATGACTATTTTAGTCTTTTTTTCAGTGACCACTTTGTAAATCTGATGGTGGAGCAAGTGAACCTGTACGCCCAACAGTTCGTTGCTCAACACCCGGGCTCCTTTTTGGCTAGGGCCAGTGGCTGGACTCCGGTCAGTGCAGCCAAGATGAGGACATTTTGGGGCCTTGTGTTGCACATGGGCCTAGTCAAGAAATCTAGTGTCAGGCATTACTAGAGTGGGGACGTCCTCTACCAGACCCCACTTTACAGTACGGCCATGACACATACCCGGTTTGAGGCCATACGGAAATGCCTGCATTATGCAGATAATGCAGCATGTCCCCCCCCCAAGGTGATACTGCCTATGACCGCCTGTACAAAATCAGGCCGGTCATCGATCACTTTGGGGCCAAATTTGTGCAGGCCTATGTACCTGGAAAGGAGGTCGCGGTTGATGAGTCTCTCATTGCTTTCAAGGGGAGACTCATTTTCCGCCAGTATGTTCCCTCTAAGCGGGCAAGGTATGGCGTGAAGCTGTACAAACTTTGTGAGAGTACCTCAGGGTACACTTACAAGTTTTGTGTGTACGAGGGGCGAGATTCCCGTATTCAACCCCCAGAATGTCCCCCCACTCTGGGTGTTAGCGGGAAACATGTGTGGGACCTTATGCACCCACTGCTAGGTAAGGGTTACCACCTGTACGTGGATAACTTTTATACTAGTATCCCCTTGTTCTAGTCCCTCGCTGCCAGATCAACATCCGCTTGTGGGACCGTGCAGAAAAATCAACGTGGCCTTCCTACCCACCCCCTTCAGGTACCTATCCCCAGGGGTGCGACCCGTGCCCTTACCAGTGGAAACCTGTTGCTTGTCAGATATAAGGACAAGAGGGATGTCCTTATACTGTCCAATAGTCCTCAAGCCCGATTGTATCGTCGACTACAATCGGTATATGCGAGGAGTTGATCTCTCTGATCAAGTCCTCAAGCCATATAATGCCATGCGCAAAACCCGGGTATGGTACAAAAAAGTTGCGGTCTACTTGGTACAGGTTGCCTTGTACAACTCTTTTGTGCTGTCCCGGAGCGCTGGCAACACAGGGAAATTCCTTCAGTTCTATGAGGCAGTCCTTAAGGCCCTGATCTTTTCTGACCGGGAAAGAGCAGGCCGGAGTACCTCAGGAACTGGAGCTGCCCGGATTGTCCCTGGCCAACACTTTCTAGGTGTGGTCCCCCATACTGGAAAGAAGGGACTGACCCCAAAAAAGTGCAGTGTGTGTCACAGGAGGGGGATACGGTAGGACACCACCACTCAGTGTGACACGTGCCCCGATCATCCGGGCCTCTGCATTGACGGTTGCTTCAGGGAGTACCACACTTCCATGGAGTACTAAATTTATAATCCCCTTCCCCAATTTTAGCCACTGAAAATCGGAAAAAAAACTATGGTTCTCAGACTTGAGACACTAAAACTAAAATAAAAAAAATAAATAAAAAAAGTAGACATATTGGGTAACGCCACGTCCTTAAGAATCTGCTCTATAAAAATACCCCATGACCTAACCCCTCAGATGTACACTGTAAAAAATAAAAAATACGGTGCAAAAAAATGTATTTTTTTGTGACCTTACATCACAAAAATTGTAATAGCAGCGATCAAAAAGTCATATGCACCCAAAAATAGTGACAACCGTCCTCTCATCCCGCAAAAAATGAGCCCCTACCTAAGATAATCGGCTAAAAACAAAAACAAAAACTGACTCTTAGACTATGGAGATGCTAAAATGTTTTTTTGTTTATAAAAAGATAATATAGTGTAAAACCTAAATAATTTTTTTTTTAAAGTAGACATATTAGGTATCGCCGCGTCTGTAAGAATCTGCTCTATAAAAATACCCCATGACCTAAGTCCTAAGAACACTGTCAAAAACATTTAATAAAAACTGTGCCAAAATGGCAATTTTTGGGCAAATTTTCCATTTTAATCATTTTTTTTTCCAATAACAAAGTAAGGGTTAACAGCCAAACAGAACTTAATATTTATTACCTTGATTCTGCAGTTTACATAAACACCCCATATGTGGTCGTAAACTGCTGTATGACCAAACAGCAGGGTGCAGAAGGAAAGGAACGCTGTATGGTTTCTGGAAGGCAGATTTTGATGGCGTTTTTTTTTGTCACCATGTCCCATTTGAAGCCCTCCTGATGCACCCCTAGAGTAGAAACTCCATAAAAGCGACCCCATCTAAGAAACTACACCCCTCAAGGTATTAAAAACAGATTTTACAAACTTTATTAACCCTTTAGGTGTTCCTCAACAGTTTATGGCAAATGGAGATAACATTTCAGAATTTTTTTTTTTGTAACCTTGCCTCACAAAAATGTAATATAGAGAAAACAAAAATCATATGTACCCTAAAAATAGTCCCAACAAAACTGCCACCTTATCCCGTAGTTTACAAAATGGGGTCACTTTTATGGAGTTTCTACTCTAGGGGTGCATCAGGGGGGCTTCAAATGGGACATGGTGTAAATAAACCAGTCCAGCAAAACCTGCCTTCCAAAAACAATACACAGTAGTTTACGGCCACATATGGGGTGTTTCTGAAAACTACAGAATCGGGGCAATAAATATAGCATTTTGTTTGGCTGTTAACCCTTGCTTTGTTACTGGAAAAAATTTATTAAAATGGAAAATTTGCAAAAAAATTTAAATTCTCAAATTTCATCTCCATTTTCCAATAACTCTTGTGCAACACCTAAAGGGTTAACAAAGTTTGTAAAAATCCGTTTTGAATACCTTGAGGAGTGTAGGTTCTTAGATGGGGTCATTTTTGGGTGGTTTCTTATTATGTAAGCCTCACAAAGTGACTTCAGACCTGAACTGGTCCTTAAAAATTGGGTTTTTGAAACATTTCTGAAAAATTTCAAGATTTACTTCTAAGCCTTGTAACTTCCCCAAAAAATAAAATGTCATTCCCAAAATAATCCAAACATGAAGTAGACATATGGGGAATGTAAAGTAATAACTATTTTTGGAGTTATTACTATGTATTATAGAAGTAGAGAAATTGAAGCTTGGAAATGTGCAAATTTTTTTTTTTTAAATTGGCAAAAATTATTATTATTTTTTTTATAAATGCATTTTTTTTACTCCATTTTACCAGTGTTATGAAGTACAATATGTGACGAAAAAAACAATCTCAGAATGACCTGGATAAGTCAAAGCGTTTTAAAGTTATCACCACATAAAGTGACACTGGTCAGATTTGCAAAAAATGGCCTGGTCCTTAAGGTGAAATATGGCTGTGTCCTTAAGGGTTAAAGGGGTTTTCTATGTATTTATTTTAATTGGTTGGTAAGATGCGAGTAGGCAGCGGATCTCACTGGAGCGTTGCAACCTCTTCAGACAGCTGATTGGCTAGGGTCTGATATTGACGATCTAATCTGAGGATAGGTCATCAATAATAAACATCCGGAAAACCCATTTAGGGTGGAAATTTGTTCCACCTTTAAAAATATTAAAAACATTTAAAGGGAATTCATCGCCTATATATTTTTCTCACTAATTAAAACCAGATACTAATTCATTGTATTATTTTTATAATCTGTTTCTATTTTCTAGTTGAAGCTTTTTCTTTTTTTTTTTTTTCATTTTGTGTACACTGAGATATGGGGGGGGGGGGGGATGGGTTAGGGTTAGTGGGTTAGGGTTGGGGGGGAGGTAATCATCTTTCCATGGATGCTGTTAACAGCCATCAGAGTGATGCTGTAATGTGGCCACCTGCCTGGGCCATAGGAACCTGTAGTCTGGAGATGCTCCTTAATGTCTATGGGAGATAGTTGTGGGCATGCTCTATGACCTGTGCAGAGGTCATTGTGCAGGGAGGGGGAGGAGGTGAGCTGTATCATCACCCATTGTGAACAGTGGATCATGTGTTAACTATATATAGGTGTTGTCTGACTTTGTAATCCTGTCTGGGATAATAATGAGGTGACTGCTGAGAAGGGATTTCTACATAACATAATTCTTAGTGCCCGCAGAGCTCTGCTGCACCTTTGTGCTTCTTTGTTTGAGCTTTATGTAATTAATAGTTCATGAAGCTTTTTCCTGTACACATTGCTGTTGTCGTACAGTCAGCCTGTGTTATAGAAAGTTGACTTTTTCTAGCAAGGGCCGGCGCGGAGAGTTGTCAGACTAGTTTTCACCGTCGAGGGCTGAGCTACTATTGAATAACACATTTATTGTTTACTGTGTAATAAAGTGTAGCCTGGGAGTCATTCACTGCACGGCCTGCGGAGGACAAAGGTGTATGGGACTGTCGTAGTGTCTGCCTGTGGAAGACTGTGGGGATAATTAGGCCTGGACACAGTTTGAGAATCATCTGGTTTAGACGCTTTCATCTTCCCGCTACACGGTCAGTAAAATAAATGAATTGTGGTGTATGGAAGGTTATGTAGCAGAGCTGAAGTGGTTGCTTCAAAAGATGAACTACGTTGTTGATTTACAGTATTGATAGAATGCTGTAATCCACAACTAGCACATCCAAAATTGCCAACTCTGCTCTTCTACATCCTACAGGGTTGTGTATGTCCTCAATAAGTGTTTTTTTTTACGTTCATGTAGTTCATTGTAGTTCATGGTAGGATATTGACTTAGGCCAGAAGTTTGGAACAAACGGAGTGCCTGACTTGCCCCTTTACAGACAAGAAAATGGGTTCATCTATATACTGTAGATATCTATATGCATGTATATGGGTAAATAAAGCACCCACTTTACAATCTGGATTGATGGGTGAATCTGGATTGATGGGTGAATCTGCATTGATGGGTGGATCTGGATTGATGGGTGGATCTGGATTGATGGGTGGATCTGGATTGATGGGTGGATCTGGATTGATGGGTGGATCTGGATGGATCTGGATGGATCTGGATGGATCTGGATGGATGGATGGATCTGGATGGATCTGGATGGATGGGTGGATGGATGGATCTGGATGGATGGATCTGGATGGATCTGGATGGATGGGTGGATGGATGGATCTGGATTGATGGGTGGATGGATGGATCTGGATTGATGGGTGGATGGATGGATCTGGATTGATGGGTGGATGGATGGATCTGGATTGATGGGTGGATGGATGGATCTGGATTGATGGGTGGATGGATGGATCTGGATTGATGGGTGGATGGATGGATCTGGATTGATGGGTGGATGGATGGATCTGGATTGATGGGTGGATGGATGGATCTGGATTGATGGGTGGATGGATGGATCTGGATTGATGGGTGGATGGATGGATCTGGATTGATGGGTGGATGGATGGATCTGGATTGATGGGTGGATGGATGGATCTGGATTGATGGGTGGATGGATGGATCTGGATTGATGGGTGGATGGATGGATCTGGATTGATGGGTGGATGGATGGATCTGGATTGATGGGTGGATGGATGGATCCGGATTGATGGGTGATGGATGGATCCGGATTGATTGATGGATGGGTGAATGGGTGGATCTGGATTGATGGATGGGTAAATGGGTGGATCCGGATTGATTGATGGATGGGTGAATGGGTGGATCCGGATTGATTGATGGATGGGTGAATGGGTGGATCCGGATTGATTGATGGATTTTGATTGAATGATGGATGGATGGATCCATGTTGACTGGATGGATTAATAAGGGTTGATTGGTGGATGGCTGAATCTGGATTGATTTGATGGATGGATCTGGATTGGTGGATTGATCTAATTGACAGATAAATAGATCTTGATACGTTGATGGACAGATGGGTAGTTAGATCCAGGTAGATGGATGAATAGATTTAGACAGATCTGTATGTGAATAATTAGATCTAGAACAGGCAAACACAAGCTCTTCTGGTCCAATGGCCACTCTGTTACATTAAACTAATCCTGGGGCCTGAAACGAAAACGTAAAGCGCTATTACCATCTGAGACATTTACAGAATATTGAAAGTATATGGCATAAATGGCTGATTCCAGTGCAGAAAGGAAGTGACTGTGCCTGCTTGTCTCCAGCGGCTGTAGTTGTGAGTTGCTGAAACAGCCGACGTACAGCCACAGACGAGCATGTCTATGACCAGATGATTGCACAGAATGGCCACCCGACACGGATAGTCATAGTAAAACCCTTGACCACTGGAGCTGAAGATGGCCAGGCCAGGCTAGGTGCTGCCAGATCTTGCTTCATGCAGATACTGTGCCCTTGAGAAACCTTTTTTGTTTTGAAAACGCTCGCCCTAAAGAATCCAGTCTGTGCCAGTCCGATATTCCCTCGTAGCATCTTATTAATATTTTCTGTAAACAGCGGGTGCGCTCCTTGTTCCAAATCCTGGTTGTAAGGGATTGCACTATGTGATAGATTCTAGTCCTGGACTGTGCTTCCTCATCTCGAGTTATTATTGGCCCAAGCCCCCACCACCACTAACAATGGCACTAGGAGTGTGTATGCTGGGAGTTGTAGTTTCACAACAGCCAGAGTGCCACATGTTTCCGACCCCTGCTTACAATCCCTCGTCTTGCTCCACATTTCTAAGAAAATGCCCCTTCTCTGCTGGTGTAAAATAAGTGTTCATACAGTATTGAATTCCCCAGTGGTCCAGTGCAGTAGAGGGTGTTAATACCTGGTGGTCTAGGTCAGTGGTGGGCAACCTTTTTTTTCAACTGAGCCAAATATCGCCAAAACCACGATTGAAATTTATTTCGAGAGCCACATTTTTAAAACCTAAAATATTGCGTCAACAGTACCAGTGAGGACTATTAGGGCTCATGCACACGACCGTGTGCCCGCCGTTGCCATATTGCAGGCCGCATACACGGGCACTGGCCGTGTGCAGCCCGCATCAAGGACCCATTCACTTCAAGCGCATGCACTACTTTTTTGCGGTGCGGAGGCACAGCCAGAAGCACCACGGAAGCACACTGTAGCACTCATATCTCGGATCCTGGACCCATTGAAGTGAATGGGTCCATGATGCGGGCTGCACACGACCGTGTGCAGCCTGCATCATGGACCCATTCACTTCAGAATGCGCTACTTTTTTTGCGGTGCGGGCAGTTGGATGCGGATCGCGAACCCCATTTAAGTGAATGGGTCCGCGATCCTCATGCAGCTGCCCCATGGTCTGTGTCCGTGCATTGCGGACAGCTATTTGCGGTCCGCAGCACAGGCATGGCGCCCTTACATTCGTGGGCATGAGCCCAGAGTGTGTTTTTTACATACTTTTATATGTACTTTCTTTTATTTGGATCTTTATTATTATTTCATTTTATCTTTATCATTTTTTACTTTTATTAAACTTGTCTGCAGATGTGGATGTAATGTGGATGACGCACTTATGGGGGATATCTGTGGATGACGCACTTATGGGGGATATCTGTGGATGACGCACTTATGGGGGATATCTGTGGATGACGCACTTATGGGGGATATCTGTGGATGACGCACTTATGGGGGATATCTGTGGATGACGCACTTATGGGGGATATCTGTGGATGACGCACTTATGGGGGATATCTGTGGATGACGCACTTATGGGAGATATCTGTGGAGGGCACCTATGGGGGATATCTGTAGATGACACATATATAGCATAAGATGCTATATAAGTGCCCTCCACAGATGTCCCCCATAAGTGCCCTCCACAGATGTCCCCCATAAGTGCCCTCCACAGATGTCCCCCATAAGTGCCCTCCACAGATGTCCCCCATAAGTGCCCTCCACAGATGTCCCCCATAAGTGCCCTCCACAGATGTCCCCCATAAGTGCCCTCCACAGATGTCCCCCATAAGTGCCCTCCACAGATGTCCCCCATAAGTGCCCTCCACAGATGTCCCCCATAAGTGCCCTCCACAGATGTCCCCCATAAGTGCCCTCCACAGATGTCCCCCATAAGTGCCCTCCACAGATGTCCCCCATAAGTGCCCTCCACAAAGTAAAGTAATGTATTAGTGGGGGGGAAGGGAGGAGGCAGGGACACTTGCGGTGGGGCCGGTGCACACACACAGGGGGCAGCTCCTACCTTTCTGCTGCAGGACATTTCGCTCCTCCTGGTCCTGAGCTGCGGCCTCTTCACCACTCCTCACATGACCGGTGTTCTGCTGAAAGTCCGCCGCTGCCCGCCCTTCTGCTGCTGTGCGCAGCGTGACATCTCACCCTCCGTCATGCGCCTCCTGCCCCGCCTGCCTGCTTCATTCATAAAGTGGAAGGAGCAGACAGACTGGGCAGGAGGCACATGACGGACATTTTGAAAGCTTGACATTTTGCAAGAAAGGCCGCCCACCCGCCAGCCCGAACCAAAGAGCCGCATCTAAGGATCAAAAGAGCCGCATGTGGCTCGCGAGCCGCGGGTTGCCGACCACTGGTCTAGGGTAACGCCCCTCCTTGTGTGGTGTAGACTAGAAGAGTGGTTTATATTTGATACCCTACTGGTCTACATGTCGTAGTTTTATTCCGGGTCGCCTATCTGTTTGCCGTGCTGCAGACTAACCTCCATTATAGTGAATGGGGCTGGAGCCGACTTCTGGTGGCGCGGTGTGCTAGCGGTCACACCATGACGGATCCGCCCAAAACGCGAGTGTGAATGTAGCCTAAGAGTGTTCACATACTATTTAATTCCCTGGTGGTCTAGTGTAGAAGAGAGGTTAATATTTTTTATTCCCTGATAGTCCAAGGTAAAAGCTAAATTATTTCCTGGTGGTTTAATCATCTCCACAGGCACCATTGATGTGCCCTGTCCCTCACAACAAGGGACTGTGATATTCACATCTCATTCAGTTTGCCTAATGAACACCTCAATATCGGGTGGAAGAAGACCGGGATACAATGACAACCACAAAGTTCTGTGATCGGGCAGAGTAATTGGGTACGGTACTTCCGAACCCCTCTACCTGCACTCCATAAGACAAAGACACTTTTTAGGAAGATGGGCATATATATCCCAAGCTACGTTCGGAGACTTGAAGGAACTGAAGGCATATGAGTTCCACTGCTCGGCATCATTAAGATGTCATAAGCGAGACACAGGTGACAAGGGCACAGCTTGAGTGACACCACAGGGCAGATGGCAGGGACCTCATCCACAGGACATGTATGTGTCATCATGGAGTAATCAGTTCTGTGTTATCAGCTTGTTCTCACTATGGTAGAACACTGATCCTATTGGCAAATGGAAAAATAGTGTTGATTTCTTCCTTAATATATCTTTATAGCGGTCGGAGCTCTGAGTTTCTAATGCACAATGTATAAGCCCCTGTATAGCATAAAGAAAAACATACATTTCTGTCTGTCTGCCTGCAGCCACCACCAGGGGGAGCTTACCGGGTGCTTGACACTGAGATGTAATCCATACTATAACATACATTTATAGGAGGATGCAGTTAATTCACTTAATTCAAATGCAGTATATTTTGGACTATAAGACTCACTTTTAACAGGAAAAAATCTTCCTGCAGACTATAAGTACCTGCATCTTATAGTCTGCAGTCAGGGTGGTCCAGCAGTGTCAGACCTCACTGACTGCTTCCTTAAAGGTTTTTTTTCAAAGACTTTTTGAACTGATTATCCTCTGGATCGGTCATCAGTATTTGATTGGGTCCAACACCCGGAACCCCCAGCGATCAGATATTTGAGTAGGCACTGGTGCTGGCGCTCACTCCACGTTCCTTGGTCACATGGCCTTAGGAGCAGCTCATCCTCAGGTACTGTATTGTACTGTACACTATAACTTGTGATGGTTATTGTGATGTTGCTACTCCTATCACGTCACCACATGCGCCATTGCTGCTTGTTTCATTGGTCAAAAGATGAAAAACTGGGTTTAACAGGAGATGACTATCAGCCCCCTCTATCCTATACTATTAAAGCTAGTGGCATTGGCCTCTCCACTTCATTAAACTACCAGGAAAGTTTCAATAGGTAGAAAATATTACATTTTAAATTTTCTGATGTCTAAACCTAAAAATACAGTATTTTTCATACTATAAGACCCAGAGTCCTATAGTCCGAAAAAAAATAATTGTATTTTTCTAACGCTTTATCAGGATTTGTGTAAAAACAAAAATAGTACCCTAATGTTTCTGTGTAATTGTGCTGATTTCAGAACTCTCTGGTAAATTACTTACTGGTAGGGGTGATTGGTGCTCTTCAAACCAATTTCAACCTTTTATTACAAAAAAAATAATCACTATGAATAGGTTTGCTTGACATGGTCTTCTGTTAAATTTAAAAAACTCCACTCTCTGACTCGCAGTTTCTGGGAAAGCTGGGTGACAATCAATGAGTCTATCATTATAACTTCCAAAAGCTTTTCCATACTGCAAAATGGTAAATCTAATAAATATGCAAAGATGTAGCTGTGTTGATAGATGCCTTTTATCGCCTCATGTTGGCACAGTTCACAACATGGAATACTTACAGCATACTTACCAACTCTTGAAAAGTGTGGCGCACAATTATTTTTTTTTTACCAAATATCCTGCCCGTTTATGTAGCACATGCCCTAACCCAAGACATTGAATCCCAAGCAGTGAGTATGACCTCCCGCCCCTTTATACAACCCTAAATACATACCCCCTGGAAAAAAAGATCAACTCTAATAAATCAAAACCCCAAACCAGACACCCTAAATAGACCCTAGACAAGACTCTTAATAAATAAACTCCAGATCAGACTCTCTAAACTAATACAGACCCCAGACAAGGCCTTCTAATCAAATACAGACTCCAGACCAGACTTCCTAATAAATCATCAGAACAAGATCATCCCTAAAAGATCCCAGAACAGATTTGTTAAAGTAATACAGACCCCGGACCATACTCCGTAAACTAATACAGACTTCAGACCACAGTCCTAAATAAAGACCCCAAACCATGTACCCAAAATAAATAAAACCCAGGCCAAGCATCTTAAATAAAAAGACTCTAGACCAGACCCCCCCTCATATATATACGATCTCTAGGCTACACTCCTAAATCTAGACTCCAGACCAGACACCTTAAATAAATTATAGACTCCAGACCAGACACCTTAAATAAATTATAGACTCCAGACCAGACACCTTAAATAAATTATAGACTCCAGACCAGACACCTTAAATAAATTATCCCCAGACCAAACCCCCTAAGCTAATACAGACCCCAGACCAGACCATTTAAGCTAATACAGAGCACCTGACCAGATCTCCTAAGCTAATGCAGACTCCACACCTGACTGTTTAAGCTAATGTAGACTTCAAATCAGACCCCCTAAACATATACAGACCTTAGACTAGACTCCTAAATGAAGACCCAAGACCCGACAGCCTAAGTAAATCGGTCCCAAACCAGACACCCTAAATAAATTAACCCCAGACCAAACCCATTAAGCTAATACCAACCCCTGAACAAAACTCCTAAGCTAATACAAACCCCCAAACCATACCCGTTATGCTAATACAGACCCCCGACCAGATCTCCTAAGCTAATCCAGACCCCTGACCAGATCCTCAAAACTAATACAGACCACCGACCAGATCTCCTATGCTAATACAGACCCAAGACTAGACCCTCTTAGCAAATAAAGACACCAAACCAGCCTCTGCAGATACCCTTCTCTCCGCATTCCTGCACTCGTTTTCAGCCGTAGACGCCACAGGAGAAACCTTCTTGAGTTCAGCCTCCTCAAGAGTTTGCAAGTTTGGCTATGGTTTAGAACCCTTGGGGCTTTGTTTGCCACAGTACAATTTCCATCCACATTTTTATCCACTTGACAGAAGAAAACGATTCAAGGATGTGTACATTTTTTATATATTTTTTTTAATTTTGTAGTGATTTGGGTTTGCGTATGATGTTATACGGGAAAGACACTGTTTTGTCCTAATGATGAATTCAGTGCTGTCATTGACACGTTCTAGAGCCTTCTCGCCTGCTCGGGCCCTAAATGATCTCCATGCTATCTATAGATCTCTATTTTTAGGTCAAAATTACTCTTAGATCTCCCTAGTCACCCATATACTTCCACCCTCTGAGATCACTGCTGGGATCCCGTTACAGAGCAGCCACCTCGGCCTTTGTCACCTGATCTTTGTGAACGTAAAATAACCCCCCATTAAATATGTACGAGAACCTGTCCCCATTACTTGTCGTCAATTTATAAAAAAAACTTTCTCTTCATTTTTAGACACTGAATCCAAAATGGAATGAAGAATTCTTCTTCAGAGTAAGTAAAATTTGTTTCATTTTTTTTCTTTTTTTTTAATGGCTTTTAGCTGGTTGAAGACCCCCCCGACGAGGGTGAGAACAGAGTGAAGAGGCGATGGCTGTTTTTCGACTGTGTTTTGTCCATTACTGTTTTTAGAAGGTCAATGGGCTTAGCAGAGGAGCGTAATCTCCCTTGTCTGAGCGCTGGATAAGAGCAGAGTGTGAAGCAGAAGTCTCTTTCCAGGCCGGTAATTGATTGTACAGGCCTGCAGCAAAAAGGCCGAGGCATATCCACAACCTATAGAGGCCTCAGGACAAGAATACACGCTCCGATTGTTTGACGTTTGTTACCGTTGAGACCCATTTCAGCATGGGAGCTGTATACACAAAACGGTAGGACATTTTTAGGAGTTCTCCACGGTTAACCATGGGTTGCCTTTGGTTTTCACTTCATTGAGGCTAAGCTGCAATACCGCACAAATCCCGACTAAGGCCTATTGCACACGACCGTATGGGTTTTTTAATGTTTTGCGGTCAGTTTTTCACGGATCCGTTGCTTAGTTTTTTGTTTCCGTTTCTGTTCCGTTTTTCCGTTCCGTTTTTCCGTATGGCATATACAGTATACAGTAATTACATAGAAAAAATTGGGCTGGGCATACAATTTTCAATAGATGGTGCCGCAAAAACGGAACGGATACGTAAAACATATGGACGCATTTCCGTATGTGTTCTGTTTTTTTTGCGGACCCATTGACTTGAATGGAGCCACGGAACGTGATTTGCGGGCAATAATAGGACATGTTTTAATACGGAAACGGAATGCATGCGGAGTACATTCAGTTTTTTTTTTCAGAACCATTGAAATGAATGGTTCCGTATACGGACCGTATACGGAACGCAAAAAACGGCCCGTAAATGGAAAAAAAAAAAAACGGTCGTGTGCATGAGGCCTAAGTGTGGCATTGAGTCTGGGGGGAAAAAAACGTATCTTTAAAGGGGTTGTCTCACTTTGGCAAATGGCATTTATCCTGTAGAGAAAGTTAATACAAGGCACTTACTAATGTATTGTGATTGTCCATATTGCTTCCTTTGCTGGCTGGATTCATTTTTCCATCACATTACGACCACTGCTTCAGCGCAGAGAGGCTGGTGCAAGCACGATCACTGATTGCAGGGTGGTCGTAACCCTTGGAAACAAGCAGTGTATAATGTGATGGAAAAATGAATCCAGCCAGCAAAGGAAGCAATATGGACAATCACAATGCATTAGTAAGTGCCTTGTATTAACTTTCTCTACATGATAAATGCCATTTGTTACAGTGAAGATAACCCCTTTAAGAGTACGTATACTCGGGGTGTAAATTGTGCAAGAAAAATCTGCAAAAAAAAAAAATCCACAGCATACATTCACATCACATACACACCACATTTCTGGAAAGAAAATCTGCAGCGTATCCACCATGTGTAAACATACCCATAAAAATACATTGGCTGCAAAAATAGGATACCATTAAAAAATGTTGCAACCATTTTAAAGATCTCTGCTTGCAGTCTTTGAAGAAAACATTACATTTGCATTCAGATGCTGGGAACCACTTCTGACCTAGTTTTGCTCACAGCTGAGGGTTTGCTACAATGTATCGGGTCTGGCCATTCTGTCAAAGCAGAAAACACTTGAAGGGGTATTCCGGTAGGTACAAGTTATCCCCTATCCACAGGATAGGGGATAACTATCAGATTGGTGGGGGTCCTACCGCTGGGACCTCCACTGATCATGAGAATGCGGGCCCCGTGGTGCCCCCTGCAAACCTCTGGCTGCTCCTCTAAAATGACTGGAGCAGCCGACCACACGTGCGCGTGACCACTCCATTCATTTCTATGGGAATTCCGGAGATGGGGAGCACTATACTCGGCTATCTCCGGAACTCCCATAGAAGTTAATAGAGCGGCCATGTGCATGTACGACCAGCTGCTCCTGTCATTTTAGGGGCGCTGCAAGGGGCGTCCAGATGGTACAGGGCCCGGGTTCTTGTGATCAGTGGAGGTGCCAGCAGTAGGACCACCACTGATCCGATAGTTATCCCCTATCCTGTGGATAGAGGATAACTTGTACCTACCAGAATACCCCTTTACATTGTATCTCAGGACTAGACTTGCAACAAACCTTCAGCTGTGGATGTATGAGAGGTTATTGCAGCCCTGAGGTGTGTCTCTTTCTGGGAAAGCTGGGTAAGAAGCACATCGTTATGCAGAACTAGCCTGATGCGCTCTTCTGGGTTTAAAGGGATTGTACATGGTTGAGAAACATTGCTCCTGTCCTTAGGTTATGTGTGGTATTGTAGCTCCGATCCAGTCACTTTAGTGGAGCTGAGCTGCAATACCAAACACAGCCTATAGACAGTTGTGGCACTGTTTCTGGATACCAAACCTGTAAAGGGGTTATGTCATGATTGATGTACATGGCAGTCTGTTTCTAACAAAGCCAGAACCAGCCCTGTACCTCATATAGATCCAGAGATCTCCACATCCATTGCTCCAATTGTTCTGCTACATTTATTTCAGGCTGGTAGCTCAAAGGGCGTGTCTGTTCTGCCGCTTTACTCTCCCTATCACAGCTCAGGGTGTGTGTCCTTTCTGCTGTAGCTCTCTCCCTTTCACAGCTCAGGGGGTGTGTCCTTTCTGCTGTAGCTCTCTCCCTATCACAGCTCAGAGGGTGTGTCCTTTCTGCTGTAGCTCTCTCCCTATCACAGCTCAGAGGGTGTGTCCTTTCTGCTGTAGCTCTCTCCCCATCACAGCTCAGAGGGTGTGTCCTTTCTGCTGTAGCTCTCTCCCCATCACAGCTCAGAGGGTGTCTCCTTTCTGCTGTAGCTCTCTCCCTGTCACAGCTCAGAGGGCGTGTCCTTTCTGCTGTAGCTCTCTCTCTTGCACAGGGGGGAAAATCCTTTCTGCTGCAGCCCTCTCCCTATTACAGCTCAGGGGGGCCTGTCCTTTCTTCTGTAGCTCTTTCCCTGTAACTGCAACAGCTTCTTACATAAGATATGTCTAGTGGCTGTTGCAGATTTTAACTGAGCGCGTGCGACCACCTCAGTGAAGTTGACAGAGAAATAAAGGAAAGCACAAACAGCATACAGGTGGCGCTGTACGGATAGATTGCGTTGAATATCTCAGTGGCTACACTACATTTTTAATCACATTCAATTACAAAAGTATTCAGGCAAGTACACAACCCCTTGAAAGGGCTCGTCTCCTCAGAACTCCCTCAGTGCGCCTGCGCCGATGACATCACCGAAAGAGAAGACGTCATCGGCGCAGGCGCACTGAGGGAGTTCTGAGGAGACGAGCCTCCTCATCTCAGAGCGCCTGCGCTGAATGAACACAGGCGTGCGATTTTTAAAATGCTGACGGGGCCGGCCGGAGGAGGAGATCGCGGCTGGCCCTGTCAATCAACACGACGAGGGGGCAGTTTTTTGCGGCGGCTACCAGCAAGTAGACGCCCTACTTGCTGGTAGAGACCTGATTTGCATATTATAAAACTTCGTTTTTATAAGAAACAGCCGCATGAAAGTAAGTGACAACATTATATTCTCATATATCGCACTATAAGGAATGTAACTAGCCCCCCCCCAAAAAATGACTTTAGTGGGGTGACAGAAGCCCTTTAAGGAGAGCCTTGTGGTAGTTGTAATGGTGGCCCTATTAGTTTTTAGTTGTTACAGAGGACTACTCCTTTATATATATATTTGGTGGTGGGGATGTTCTGCTTGACATTTTCTTGCTTTGTTTTATAGTGGGAGTCAGTGAGCCCCCCCTCCACGTTAACATGAGCAGCTCCAGTTTTAATGAGGGGCAGCTGCAGTATCGGCCTCCCATTCCTGGCTACGACCGCGCTCTAAATCCAGTGTGAAACCTCCCAAATATTTCCCTTTTTTTCAGTTTTGCTCATTGTCGTCCCGTATAATGCGCGCAGCAGCAGCGTGTGAAAATAACATTTCCCTCTGGTCTAAAACCTCACCACCATCTTCTGCCACATCAAGCATAACTTGTGGTTGGCTGCTGTACATTCCATCGCTCAAGTATTCACACCATCTCCCCAATGAACGGCACAAAATCCATATGCTGCGAATTGCTGCCACATAGTCAACATGGACCACAACCCGAGCCCCTGGGGATTTTCCATCCTGGTCCATAGTTTGTTGATTGGGCACATTGTTGTGTGAGGTATTGGGAGGTAGATGTACAGATGTAGCAGTGCAGAAATTGTCAAATCTTTTGGGTTGCAGCAAATTGCAAACTCTGTACTGCTGCTTTTTTATGAACGCAGCACTGTGGTATCTTACGAGCTCTGCACCGCTGCACCTTACAATCTCTGCACCGCTGCACCTTACAAGCTCTGCACCTCTGCACCTTACAAGCTCTGCACCGCTGCACCTTACAAGCTCTGCACCGCTGCACCTTACAAGCTCTGCACCTCTGCACCTTGCAAGCTCTGCACCGCTGCACCTTACAAGCTCTGCACCGCTGCACCTTACAAGCTCTGCACCGCTGCACCTTACAAGCTCTGCACCTCTGCACCTTACAAGCTCTGCACCGCTGCACCTTACAAGCTCTGCACCGCTGCACCTTACAAGCTCTGCACCTCTGCACCTTGCAAGCTCTGCACCGCTGCACCTTACAAGCTCTGCACCTTACAAGCTCTGCACCGCTGCACCTTACAAGCTCTGCACCGCTGCACCTTACAAGCTCTGCACCTCTGCACCTTACAAGCTCTGCACCGCTGCACCTTACAAGCTCTGCACCGCTGCACCTTACAAGCTCTGCACCGCTGCACCTTACAAGCTCTGCACCGCTGCACCTTACAAGCTCTGCACCTCTGCACCTTACAAGCTCTGCACCTCTGCACCTTACAAGCTCTGCACCGCTGCACCTTACAAGCTCTGCACCGCTGCACCTTACAAGCTCTGCACCGCTGCACCTTACAAGCTCGGCACCGCTGCACCTTACAAGCTGGGCACCGCTGCACCTTACAAGCTGGGCACCGCTGCACCTTACAAGCTGGGCACCGCTGCACCTTACAAGCTGGGCACCGCTGCACCTTACAAGCTGGGCACCGCTGCACCTTACAAGCTGGGCACCGCTGCACCTAGCAAGCTCTGCACCGCTGTACCTAGCAAGCTCTGCACCGCTGCACCTTACAATCTCTGCACCGCTGCACCTTACAATCTCTGCACCGCTGCACCTTACAATCTCTGCACCGCTGCACCTTACAATCTCTGCACCGCTGCACCTTACAAGCTGGGCACCGCTGCACCTTACAAGCTGGGCACCGCTGCACCTTACAAGCTGGGCACCGCTGCACCTTACAAGCTGGGCACCGCTGCACCTTACAAGCTGGGCACCGCTGCACCTTACAAGCTGGGCACCGCTGCACCTTACAAGCTGGGCACCGCTGCACCTTACAAGCTGGGCACCGCTGCACCTTACAAGCTGGGCACCGCTGCACCTTACAAGCTGGGCACCGCTGCACCTTACAAGCTGGGCACCGCTGCACCTTGCAAGCTGGGCACCGCTGCACCTTGCAAGCTGGGCACCGCTGCACCTAGCAAGCTCTGCACCGCTGCACCTGGCAAGCTCTGCACCGCTGCACCTGGCAAGCTCGGCACCGCTGCACCTGGCAAGCTCTGCACCGCTGCACCTGGCAAGCTCTGCACCGCTGCACCTGGCAAGCTCTGCACCGCTGCACCTGGCAAGCTCTGCACCGCTGCACCTGGCAAGCTCGGCACCGCTGCACCTGGCAAGCTCGGCACCGCTGCACCTGGCAAGCTTGGCACCGCTGCACCTGGCAAGCTTGGCACCGCTGCACCTGGCAAGCTCTGCACCGCTGCACCTGGCAAGCTCTGCACCGCTGCACCTGGCAAGCTCTGCACCGCTGCACCTGGCAAGCTCTGCACCGCTGCACCTGGCAAGCTTGGCACCGCTGCACCTGGCAAGCTTGGCACCGCTGCACCTGGCAAGCTTGGCACCGCTGCACCTGGCAAGCTTGGCACCGCTGCACCTGGCAAGCTTGGCACCGCTGCACCTAGCAATGTAGCAGAGACGAGTTTATCCTCCAACTCATCAGATCTACATTACTTGTGACATGTGTGACTCTCCTTAGCAGTGTTACCTGCAGTCCTATTTAAAATGTCATATAACCAGCAGTGACATACTGAGTTCTGCTACATCTTAGAAATGTTTATTGCCTTTGGCACAGCTTAGTATGTGAAAGGGTTGAACGTGGCATTTTGTTCTCCTGGGGGGCTGCATTGTGTATGTATGATGTACTTGCATTGTGCTTGAGCAAACTCAGCTCTGCTACTCTGAGAATTACCTGCTGCTTGACACTTATTTTTCTTTTTTCCCCTTAGGTCCATCCCACCAACCACAGGCTGCTATTCGAAGTATTTGATGAGAATCGATTGGTGAGTGCGCTGGTGCTTACTCCTTGCTGATCTGCTTTATATCCTGGATTGAACGAAGTGGTTCGTTGAGCAGAGTTAATTGCGTGATGATTGAGCGGTTGAGTCTAAGGAGATGAAACCATATATATCACGTGATCTGTCGAAGAACACTTTTATCTTGTACTCCCCTTTCTTTACATAATTTCTTATACTCCAGAGCTGCGTTCGCAATACTGCATTATGGAAATGAGTATAGGCAGTAAATACTGCATCTCCCATAATGCACTAGAGCAGATGCAGAAAGTTTGTGTTTTTTGAGAATTTTGACTGAAGCATTGCACGACCTGCTGCATGACTCACGACCAGGAGTAGTCAATCGAATCATATCTGCATTAGGAGAAGTGTCGTGTTTCGTATAAATTAGCATTTGCCTGAATAGTGTGCATTCGATTCTGCCCTGTAAAAGCTTTTTCTGGAAATAAAAAGCTCCACCTCTTTTCGACAGAGCAGATAGAGCTGAGATTTCATGCTGTGAGAGAGAGAGAGGCAGCTGCTTTACCCAGTGTTTGGACACAGAGCTTCTTCACTGCAGAGACCACAGTGAGAGAAATATTGCTAAAAGTTAAACCTGGTGCTTTGTCATGGGGGGTATTTAGGACTGATATTGTCTGGGGTAGTTTTAAGATCACCCCTTGCAATGTCAGTACGATATAACAGTAGTTTCTGTATCCTGGATTACGGTGCTGTTACTCTACCGTACGACTCATTACCTTTCGGATCTGTTTGAATAGCCACCTCCGAAATTGTTACCAAAATACTCTGGATAATACAGCTATGCTTAGTGAAGGAACCTGGATGGCGATGGCGCCTCAGACTCTACTAAGAATGACGCAATGTGTCCGTTTTGCCCGGAGTAATCCTTTGATGGATCTCAGTAGGTTTGGGGCTCATGTAGTAATACTCAAGAACACAGTGTTTTGGGTATCACTTTTTTTTGGCGTTCACTTATTCTGGGCCTTGTGGGTTTTTTTTTTGCCAGTAACTTTTTTCCCCGATTCCCTTCCTTTTGCCTTACTACTGCCTTATTCCTACTGATAGCCAAGCCCTGCCTCCCCCTGCAAGCCCTGCCTCCCCCTGCAAGCACTGCCTCCCCCTGCAAGCACTGCCTCGCCCCCTGCCTCGCCCCCTGCCTCGCCCCCTGCCTCGCCCCCTGCCTCGCCCCCTGCCTCGCCCCCTGCCTCGCCCTGCAAGCCCTGGCGCCCCCTGCAAGCCCTGGCGCCCCCTGCAAGCCCTGCCTCCCCCTGCAAGCCCTGCCTCCCCCTGCAAGCCCTGCAAGCCCTGGCGCCTCCTTTCTTTTTCGATCACTTTTAGCAACTTAAAAAAGCGCTCTGCCATTTTATCATACAGAGGACACCTTCAGTATTGTCCCCCTCCTCCTGTGTTCAGAATTTAAAAGCCATTATCTTAAGAATACTTCCAGGTCAGAGGTTATCTTGTGCAGCTGTCATCTGGTTAGGGCTTTGGAAGGGATATCTTGCGGTGAGGCTCGGAGAGATAAGCTATATGTAGACATTGTCCCCATATAAGGGAATACTGAGCAGCGCTGACCTCGTGGAGGAGGCAGGTAGTAGGCTGCTGCCCGTTTTGTGAATTTACTATGAGATTTTAAGGCATGGCTCCATGATGAAATGTATGGTGGTCACCTAAACGCACAATTCCACCATGCCCATTGGAACCACAAGAGCTGCTGATCCAGGTACTGTCATAGATATGTCCACAGTACCATTAACCATAAAGATTTAGCTCCAAACAGGTGAAGGGTCTATGAATTCATGGTGGACTTGTTTGTTGCTAATGGAATTTTCCATTGGTTAGTGTTTTTACTTCCCTTGATTCTGCATTAAATTTTTCCACACGATGGATGTAGTTGTGTGAACATAGCCTTGGGCTGGGTTTACGTGCTGCTGTATTGTACCTTTGCTGTGGTTTTGCTATGCAGTTTTTGCCTTTTTTTTTTCACCTGTAAATACAGTACAGACAACACATGTAGTCAGCGGCATATCTTCCATGGAGGCAGACCATGCGACTGCAACGGGGTAAGGGGGCATGGCACTGAACTCCGTCTTCTGTTCCCAGCATGAAAACACTGTAGCCACCACTAGATCATTGCAAAGAGATTATTACTAGGGATGAGAGAATCATCCGAAGTCGATTCACATAAGGCCTCATGCACACGACCGTTGTTTTAGTCCGTGTCCGTTGTGCCGTTTTTCGTCATTTTCTGCGGACCCATTGACTTTCAATGGGTCCGTTGAAAACTCAGCTAATGCACCGTTTGCCAGCCGCGTCCGTGATCCGTGGTTCCAGTCCGTCAAAAAAATATAACCTGTCCTATTATTTTCGCGGACAACTGTTCGCGGACCCATTCAAGTCAATAGGACCGTTAAAAAACGCGGAGGCACACAAGATTGTCATCCGTGTCCGTGCAGTTTTTTCCTATCATTTGCATGGCAATCCTGTCTTAGACTTTTTTTTACTTTCCTTTATGTCTGGTGGTCCTCCAAAAACAAAGGAAGACACACGAAAAACAAAAAACGGAAACGGATCACGGAACAACGGAACCCCATTTTGCGGAACGGAACACAACAACGGTCGTGTGCATGAGGCCTAATACTTAGTTTGAATATTGTGCGGAGCGAGCGCTCCGTACAGTATTAGAATGTATTGGCTCCGATGAGCCGACGTTATTACTTCGCGACTTCGCATAATAACTTCATAAATCAATTTCTACTGTAAAAAAAAAAAACATTTCCCGAACTCGGGTTCGGATCCAAGTGGTACCATGAGTTTGCATTATAGCCTAGGAGTTACAACACCTTCACACAGTTTCCAGTCATTGACAGTAAGCAGAGATCTTAAAAACGCTGAAGAATTGAACCAAAAAGTACACAAGAAAGTTGTAGAACTTTTCGTTCTTCCTTGAGGGCCCGTTTATAAGAATGCTCATCGGGCAAGGTTTTATTCTTTATTTTCTAGGAATTCTTCATCTTTTAATGAAGCAGGTTTTCCAGTGAACAGAAATGCAAATATCAGACGGCGGCTCCTGAGAACCAAATTCGCACACGTTCACCCCCAATCTGGCACCTTCACATATTGTATTACAGCCTCACATCTGTAAGACGGGAGGGCGGGGGAGGGGTGCAAGGAGCCGAGATGCAAATATGGAATTTTTTATTCTATTTCATTTTTTAATTAGTAAATATAGAATTTGGGAAGTTGCAATTTGCAGGATCCTGATGTCTCTGCAGCACCTGTGATCCTGGCTGCCCCTGACACCCGCACTGTCTGTGGTGTTGGCTCTGGATCCCGATAGAACAATGAAGGATTGTACTGAACCTTGGCACTTGTCTTGTAAACCTTTCTGCCACAACTCTGTCTGAAACTTGGATCTCGGAAACTCCATACCCGCTCCAGATTCTCACAGCTGATCTTAAAGGGATTTCTGGTTTTATGTTCATATAGCTTAAAGGGGGTTCCTGAGATTCTGGTAATGATGACCTTATCCTCAGGATTGGTGGGGGGGTCCGACATCTGGAACCCTCACGATCAGCTGTTGGAAGAGGCTGTGGTGAGCGCCAGGACCTCCTCAAGCACAGCGCCACCCGTTGCATAGTGGCTGTGTTTGGTACTGCAGTTCCATTCACTCGAATAGGACAGAGCTACACCTAGGCCATGTGACCGATGAATGTGACATCACTGGCCTAGGAAGAGTCCGCCTCCTTCGCTGAAGAGCCGCAACCTCTTCAAACAGCTGATCGGTGATGATAGGTCATCAATGTCAAATTGTCGGACAACCCCTTTAGGCTAGGTCTACACGACGACATTTGTCGCGCAACATTTTTTATAATGATAGTCTATGGTTTCGCACTGCAACATGCAACATGCTGCAACGCGACATTCGCAAAAAATCCATTCAAAACGCATTGCGACACCATAGACTATCATTATAAAAATTGTCGTGCGACAAATGTTGCAGTGTAGTTGTGCCCTATCTGTCACGCGACTTATTCGTCGTGTAGACCTAGCCCTAATCACTGAAACATTCTGCAACTATTCTAATAGACTTTGGGGGTCATTTATTAAGACTGGCGTTTAAGACGCCAGTCTTAATAACCCCTATATCTGGCGGTGGATCCGTGAAAGTTATGAAGAGGCGCAGGACTAGTCATAACTTCGGGTCATCCAGCGCCAGTCTAAACGTAAGCTCCCTTAACCATTTTCTAAGTCTAGACAAGGCATAGAAAATGATGGCTGAGACGGGCCTGCTGACCCATGCCCACCAAGATCACCTTTTTTGACCTGGGTGTTGGAGGAGAAAAGTCGCAGATTGCGGCCAATCTGTGCCTGAGATGCGCCTAATGTAGGCATATTTCAGGATGATAAACGATCCGCTTTGTGTTTCAATTCCTTGACAGGTTCCATATATCTGTTTGCTGTCAGTGAATGAGAACTCTCCTTCCAGTGGCAGTAATCCTGCCCATAACTGGTCCTGTTCTCAGCTGAGAAGTGGATACAATTGTATCCAGTCTAAACAATGTTCCCAGATACATTGTAGCAAACTCCAGCAGCAGAGGGGTATGTGCAATTGGAGCTGATGTTCCTAGCTCACAGAGAGCCCCCTCTGGGGTTGTCACTCCACTTTCCTGGGCTCCTGAATGGCCAATCAGCTTTTCCCTGCATTGACTTTGGCAATGGGGGATAAATCACCACCTACGGTGGCTACCTTTTTTCAGTTTGTGACTCTAGGACGTGTAAATCCCCAAAAGGGTGTATCCAAAATGTATTATTTTCATGTTTTAGGGGGGCTTCACATTGCCAGAAAACCCCTTTAACTCTTTAATCTGTGCAGTTCGGTAAGTGAGATGGTGTAACCCTATTACTAGGCCTGGTGACCACCCCTGCGGGGGGTGATGCAGTGAAGCCATGTTGGTTATCACCCTGCTTTCCCCCCTCCCCCCCTCCAGCATAAGGGCTTGTGCACACGACCGTAGCCTGTTTTGCAGTCCGCAAATTGTGGCTCTGCGAAACGCGGATACCGGCCGCGTTCATTCTGTATTTGCGGGACGAAACATCCGGCCCCTAATAGAACAGTCCTATCCTTATCCGGAATGTGGATGCCATGGCGCGGATAAACGGATGCGGCTCTCCACATCTTTTGCAGCCCTATTGAAGTGAATGGGTCCGCATCCGACCCACAAAAAATGCAGATCGGATTCGGATAAAAGATACAATCGTGAGCATGAGCCCTAAAAACGGGTAACACTCCAGAACAGAATTTTTAACAAGAGGATTAAGGACACAGGGGGTGAATAGGATGCTCTTTAAAGGAACCAATCCCCAAATTATGGACAGCTCCTTGAAAACCAACATGCCCCATTGGGCTTTAATACAGAATTAGTTTTTTCCATGTGCTACGGCTTCAGCGTGACATATCAAAGGGCGCTGCCATAGCTCAGATATACTTCCGCCTGGCTGTCTTCCAGGGAAAGGGAAATGACTACCAACCGGGGCTGTTGCCATTTAGGTGAAATTACACTGTGTCCCTTGTTGGCACTGATCAGACAGCTTAAAGGGGGTGTCCGGGATAAAAAATAAATAAAATCATAGGTACTGTATTTCCACAGCAGCACCACACCTGCATCTGGGTTGTGGCTGATATTGCATCTCGACTCCATTGGAGTAAATGGGCTGCAATACTACACATGACCTGATTCCTCAAAAACAGCGCCTCACCTGCATGTGAGTTGTAGTTGGTGTTGCACCTCAACTCCATTGAAGTAAATGGGCTGCTATACCACTCACAACCTGTGGACAGGTGTGGCGCTGTTTTGTTAAAAAACAAATAAAAAAATCCTGGACAACTCTTCGAAAATGTGAAATTGCCCTTTAAATATTTTTGAAATCTACACATAAAATACATATAAACCATAAAAATAATAGCTAAAAATCAGACGTGCGCCTCGGTATGTTCTCCCTTGAGGCGACTTCCCCCCGCTTGTGTCTTTAAGCCGCGTGGCCATATTTCATGTCTAGTTTATGTACATAGCAGCCGCCCGGCTCTTCTTGATCATATAGGGAATAGCTGGGGAAGGTCATTCACACAGTTTACTGGCGCTGTGAAACGCGCCTGTGTTTCCTCTCTTTCTTTCTTTTTTTTTTTTAACTTTCCCTTTTTTCTTGCCAAGAGACAAGTGCCCAATGAATACGACGCGGTTTAGGTTTACAAACAGCCACGAATGTGAACGTTCTCCCACTGCTGCTGGATCCTGATGGAAAAGTAGCAGCTGGGAAGGTGCCGTCTCAGGCTCTCGCTGTTGGACACACAAGAGGAAAAAAAAAAATCCTCCCAAAAAAAACAACTTTGCTTTCAGTGGCGAGGGGGGACAGCGTCACATGACTCCGGTCACCCTACCCTATGTGACAGTATGTAGAAGCCCTGGTTCCTCTTATCCAATCATGCCTGGAATGCTGCTTGTCACTTAGGCTATTTCTGCTATCTGTCGCTATCAGGACTGCACTGCTAACAGTTTGGCCGATGGGACGCTTTTTCCTGGAGTTTGTTTTTGGTTTTTGACTGCTGGCAGAGCCCGAGACGTTGCTCCCTCGTCCTTTTTCCTGCCCGTCGTTAAAACCATGGCCCATCGGCTACGGTTTCATTTCGGCTCCGGCAGAAGCAATACAGCTCCCGAGTCAGACGTCCTAGACCAGGAGAGAGAAGACGACTTTTTCATGGCATTCCATACCCTGCCGAGGAGGAACGGGACTCACGTCTTCACGAGGCACTACGAAGATAGAGAGTTCCAAGAAGAAGGTGCTCTGAAACGAAGCACGTCCATGTTTATTCCACAGCTGCTGCAGAACATTGACGTGCGCCCCACCAGAAGCTCTTCTATGCAGATCTCTCTCCAGAGGAAAGGGACAAACGACGGCGCCGACGAGTGCGAGAGCGGGGAGTTCTCGGAAGAGATGCTGTCCTGCGGTTTTGAGGACTTCAATGAGCACTACATATCGGCTGTAAGAAAAAATTCCTCTACTGTAAGTACTCCGCAGGATACTCCTAGTAATTCGCCGCCCCATGTATACGAGTCTGGGAGGCTGCAAGTCAACGGGGCAGTTTCCTTCCCGCCAAGATATTCCGGCCATCGCTTTACGGAGCAAAATGGGAATATTCACTATGGCACCGATGGAGAGGAAGAGGTGCACGTGCCTACGTGCAGCAAAAATATTGGCGGAGTCCGAATAAACAGTCAGACTTTCGCCCCCGACATTCGACAGGTGAGACTGGTTTCACCCGACCACGATGCCCAAAACGGGTCTAGCACCGAACCGAGACGTTGGTCGCTACAGCATCTTCCGGACACGTCGGGGAGTCCAGGGAAGAGATGTTTCGTTTTCCAGCTTCAGCAATCTCAGACTACCAACTGTAGTCTGGGGGGAGAGTACAATTTTGGGTTTACCGGTACAAAGGGAGACCGACTGGTTCGATATCCTCGTATTCGACTGGAAAGGAGTACCTCCTACCCACTGCAACCACGTCCCGAGACCATCAGCCCCGTGGAGAACGGGGCGAATACAGAAGGCAGCAGGTCTTGTAGTCAGGACTTTACTGATAATAGTCCGAATGATTCCAGAGAACGACCCTTGCCGGGACAGGGGTGCTCGTTTAAAATTAGACAAGAGCAAAATGTTAGGCAGCCACATTTTAGGATACTGGTAACTCGTGGGAACGAAGAGCAGAATAGCGACCAAGGGCAAAATATTGCTGGAAATTCTGGATCAGCAGCCGGAAATGACACGGTAAGTCACAGCCGCCTGTATCTGGGGCTTCATACACATCCAGTCCTGGTAGACTTTGTAGATTTTCTTTTTAAATTTTTTCTATTTTGCAAATTATTATTATTATATATTTTTTTTAATTTTAGTCATGTTTGATGGCTGGCTCCAGCAAATCTGACTACTATGACTAAAGTCGTAGTCTGTGGACCTTTTGGAGTCCTAATCCTTGTCAGTCCCATGAACATTGTACTTGACTTTTATCACATACTAAGGCCTCATGCACACGGCCGTTGTGCGGCCGTTCCGTGCATTGGGGACCGCAATTGCGGTCACCGATGCACGGGCAACATCCGTGCAGCGGGACGGATCCATTCAACTTGAATGGCTCCGTGGTATGTCCGCACTGTGAAAAAATATGACGTGTCATATTTTTTTGCAGGGCGGAACCACGGAAAGAAACACTACGAAAGCGCTCCAAAGTGCTTCCGGTGTTCTGTTCCGTGACTCCGTTCCGCATCTCCAGAATTGCGGACCCATTCAAGTGAATTGGTCTGCATCCGTGATGCGGGGTGCACGCGGCCGGCATCCATGGATTGCTGACCCGCCGTTTGCGTGCCGCATCACGGCCACGCCCCCCCAACGGCCGTGTGCATGAGGCCTAAACGTGATAAAAAAATAAAATAAATAAATAAATAAACGATTCCATTTAGCAGCCGCTTGGTGAATTATACAAAAATTTTTTTGCAGTGTTGATGACTTTGTATATGTGAGGAGGTCGCTGATATTCTAGGGAATATATGAATTTATAGACATGCACATGATTTTAAATAAAAAGGGCAGATGGGAAATCTTTTAAAAAATTCTTTAGATGGTCTCCATTCTGATGTTGCTAAGGCTACTTTCACACTAGCGTTCGTCGGTCCGCTCGTGAGTTCCGTTTGAAGGGGCTCACGAGCGGACCCGAACGCAGCCGTCCAGCCCTAATGCAGTCTGAATGGAGCGGATCCGCTCAGACTGCATCAGTCTGGCGGCGTTCAGCCTCCGCTCCGCTCGCCTCCGCACGGACAGGCGGACAGCTGAACGCTGCTTGCAGCGTTCGGGTGTCCGCCTGGCCGTGCGGATCCGTCCAGACTTACAATGTAAGTCAATGGGGACGGATCCGTTTGAAGATGCCACAATATGGCTCAATCTTCAGGCGGATCCGTCCCCCATTGACTTTACATTGAAAGTCTGGACGGATCCGTACGAGGCTATTTTCACACTTAGGCTGTTATATGCTAAAATAATGCAGACGGATCCGTACTGAACGGAGCCTCCGTCTGCATTATTATGATCGGATCCGTTCAGAACGGATCCGATCGAACGCTAGTGTGAAAGTAGCCTTAGTTATATCTAGTCCTAAGAAAGCTGGGTGACAACCAATACAGATCCTTAATGGCGGGTTGTCACCCAGCCTAATATGTTTAGTAACAGCCTTCCAGGTCTTGTATTGTTGCGAAGGCTGATTTACTCCCGGGGTAAGTGATCTGTATGGGTGGCCTTATTGTCTCGGACCCAGCTTTCCCAAAAACAACATTACTTGGAGGGAAGTTTTTACTTTAATGGATGCTTAAAGGGGTTGTCTCACTTCAGCTAATAGCATTTATCATGTAGACAAAGTTAACACCAGGCACTTACTAATGTATTGGGATTATCCATATTGCTTCCTTTGCTGGTTGGATTCATTTTTCTATCACATTATACACTGGTTATGACCACCCTGCAATCCAGAAGTGGTGGTCGTGCTTGCACCCTATAGGAAAATGTTTTTCGGCCTATGCACACACCCCTGGTCCTGGCAACCAGAGAAGCAAATGCCATTTCCTATAATGTGAAAGCACGACCACCACTGCTGTTTTGCAGGGTGGTCTGTAACCATGGAAACAAGCACTGTATGATCAGATGAAAAGATGAATCCAGCCAGCAAAGGAAGCAATATGGATTATAACAATACATTAGTAAGTGCCTGGTGTTAACTTTCTCTACATGATAAATGCAATTTGCTGCACTGAGACAACCCCTTTAATCTTTCGGCGGTCCTGCTTACTGTGCTTAACCCCAGCACCCTCCACGACCCCCACCCTTTTGCCCTCCGTATTTGGGGCTGTATGAAAGGAAGATGAATCTTTCCATGTATCATGTGTTTATTCTCCATGTGTCTGGAAGTCCCAGGAGCTCCTTTCAAAGGCCTCTTATATAGACAAGAGATGGAGAGGAGATAAAGAGAAGAATGTGGCAGTGACTTGGCTTTGCCTTTATAGGTGCAGTGTGGTTCCCCAGGATCGGAGGTAGGAGCTCTGCTGTCTGCACGCCGTGAAATGCGTCAGCACCTTGCAGTGGAGCTCTGACTTCTGCCTTTCAATGGAAAATAGAGGTTAAACAGATGTAGCCCAAATGGTTACTAGAATGTGAGATGACAGATTTACAAGTCCTTGAATCCTTCGTTTTCAGTATATTTTTCTGCCGCTTCCTTAGTTCTGTCCGTTTCCGGGAAAGCTGGGTGTCAATCAATATGCCAACATGACAGGTGTCATGTCTAGTAAAATCTGAGAAGCCAAGACACCTAGAAAATGATTGCTTTCTTAGTCCCTAATAGAACAGCACATCGTAAAGGCTTTGAGCCCCCTGTTACAGTATGGTTTCTACAGTGCAGCAACATACAATGGCGCGTTCTCCTCATACGGTATCTTCCCTAGACGTGTCACTTGTCAGGGCCCTGCAGTCCTGTGACTACTAAGCTCCATCCAGGGTCGGAGAAATGATGAATAGAAGGGGTTTCTAGTTTTAAGTTTCTGTTCTGCAATTCTTAAGACCATCATCTCTGGTTTCTTATAAGGGAGGCGATTCATCTGTAACTACTGTATATGATGATTGGAGTCTTCCTTACAAATTTAAGAGCAAATTGTAAAAATGTTGTGCTCCTTGTTGCAGTATGGTTTCTACACCTTAGCAACCTGGAGCCAGGGGTGTAACTACCATAGCGGCAGACCATGCGACTGCTATGGGGCCCAGGGCAAGAGGGGGCCCAGTCTTAGTTGGGATCATCCCCTCTTCTACTGGAGGTGAAAACTTGGTCAGGACTCAACTTTTAGCAAATGAGGCCGTGGAAAAATGGCCCAAGGGTCATTGAAAGAGGTTTAGGCGGAAACCCTTATGTCCTGTGTGGGGGGCCCGGTTTGATCCTTGCTATGGGGCCCTTACTTCTCTATGTACGCCACTGCGAGGAGAGTAGTAGTATAAAATGCATAATGGGAAATAAATGATAGATTTGGTCTTTTCCATTCTGGAATTTTCACCCCTCATCACTGGTTTCCTATGGGGACATCATCGATGTTTCATGTGATGCTTGAAGTCTTAATTTGGGACTCATTTATCTGTATATAAACCATATTGTTGCAGGGGGTGATCATATATTTGGGGCCCTGTGTAGGCAAAACAACGCCCCCTGTTGGTATTTGACAGGAAGAATCCCAAAAATCCACATTCATTGTGCCACGGAATACAAAACCTTAAAGGGGTATTCCCATCTCAGACAATGGGGGCATATCGCTAGGATATGCCCCCGTTGTCTGATAGGTGTGGGTCCCACCTCTGGGACCTGCACCTACAGCGAGAACGGCGCGGTGAGAGCTGTGGCTGGAGGACCTCGGATTTCTCGGGGTCCGTCCACCACCAAGCGCTGCTCCCATAGAAGTGAATGGGAGCGCACCGCGAACGCGCGGCCCATGCTCCCATTCATTTCTATGGGGCAGACGGAAATAGCCGAGCCAGCGCTCTGCTATTTTCGGCGGCTCCATCGAAATGAATAGAGGGCGGATGCACATGCGCAGTGCGCCCTCTGTTCATTTCCCTGCTCCGTTCTCATTGTAGGTTGTAGGTGTGGGTCCCAGAGGTGGGACCAGCACCTATCAGACAATGGGGGAATATCCTAGCAATATGACCGCCATTGTCTGAGATGGCAAAACCCCTTTAAAATTGGGACGACACCTGATGATCTGGAAGTAGATATACACTCACCTAAATAATTATTAGGAACACCTGTTCTATTTCTCATTAATGCGATTATCTAGTCAACCAATCACATGGCAGTTGCTTCAATGCATGTAGGGTTGTGGTCCTGGTCACGACAATCTCCTGAACTCCAAACTGAATGTCAGAATGGGAAAGAAAGGTGGGCTACAACAGCAGAAGACCCCACCGGGTACCACTCATCTCCACTACAAATAGGAAAAAGAGGCTACAATTTGCACAAGCTCACCAAAATTGGACTGTTGAAGACTGGAAAAATGTTGCCTGGTCTGATGAGTCTCGATTTCTGTTGAAACATTCAAATGGTAGAGTCTGAATTTGGCGTAAACAGAATGAGAACATGTATCCATCATGCCTTGTTACCACTGTGCAGGCTGGTGGTGGTGGTGTAATGGTGTGGGGGATGTTTTCTGGGCACACTTTAGGCCCCTTAGTGCCAATTGGCCATCGTTTAAATGCCACGGGCTACCTGAGCATTGTTTTTGACTGTCCATCCCTTCATGACCACCATGTACCATCCTCTGATGGCTACTTCCAGCAGGATAATGCACCATGTCACAAAGCTCGAATCATTTCAAATTGGTTTCTTGAACATGACAATGATTTCACTGTACTAAAATGGCCCCCACAGTCACCAGATCTCAACCCAATAGAGCATCTTTGGGATGTGGTGGAACGGGAGCTTCGTGCCCTGGATGTGCATCCCTCAAATCTCCATCAACTGCAAGATGCTATCCTATCAATATGGGCCAACATTTCTAAAGAATGCTATCGGCACCTTGTTGAATCAATGCCACGTAGAATTAAGGCAGTTCTGAAGGCAAAAGGGGGTCCAACACTGTATTAGTATGGTGTTCCTAATAATTCTTCAGGTGAGTGTATATTGTTAGGGGCAAGTCTTCTATTGATGGGAAGAGGCATGAATACTATGCCTGACTTGTTAGAGAAGAGCAAATCTCAACTCCATAATAGAGTTTTAGTTTTCTTCATTATTATCCAAAAATCGGTCTAATCATCAGGAAAAAAAATCTGACAGTGTTATATGGTTAATATTACTATTGTTCTTTGGCATCGTATGGCAGTGTTGGGATAAATATAAAAGTACTGGGACACCTCCACGTTACACCTACAGAGCTTTTATGACATCCAGTTCTAAATCTATAGGCAACAATATGAAGTTATCTCCCTCTGCTCTTCTGGGAGGGCTTGTACAAGATTTTGAAGGGCGTCTGTGAGAATTTTTGGCTATTCATCCAGAAGGGCATTTGTGAGGTTAGACACTGATGTTGGAGAAGAGAACCTGGCTCACAGTCTCCATTCTAGTTCATCCCAGAGGTGTTGGATGGAGTTGAGGTCAGGACTCTGTGCAATCAAGTTCTTCCACACCAGACTTGCCCAACCATGTCTTTATAGACGTTGCTTTGCGCGCTGGGCACAGTCATGGTAGTACAGAAAAGAGCATTCCCCAAACTGTCCCCACAAAGTTGGAAGCATACAGTAGTCCAGACCATGATGTCTTGGTCTGCTGAAGCATTAAGGTTTCCCTCACTGGAACTAAAAGGTCTAGACCAACCCCTGGAAAACGCCAAACCTTACATCTAGCACAATGCACTCAGGCAGGTAACGTTCTCCTAGCTTTGACCAAACCCAGGCTAACCATCAGACCTCAGATAGAGAATTGTGATCCATTAATCCACAGAACACATTCCCACTGCTCCAAAATCCAGTGGTGCCATGCCTTTCACCACTCGATCCGATGCTTGGCATTGTGATTGGTGATTTAAGGCTGGCATCTATCTCCTTGGCTTTGGAAACCCATGCCATGAAGCTCCTGGCACAGCACAGTTTTTGTGCTGATGTTAATGGCCGAGGAGGTCTGGACTCTGCAGTTATGGAGTCAGCAGAGCATTGGTGACTTTTATACACTATGCTCCTCAGCGCTTGGTGACCATGTTCTGTAACTTTACGTGGTCTTCACTTCGTAGCTGAGTCGCTGTGGTTTCTTCCAATTTACAATGATACCACTCAAAGCTGTTGGTGGAAATTTCATGAACTGACTTGTGGCAGCGGTGACATCCTATTACCGGACCGTGTTGGAATTCGGAACAACTCGTTCTGCATGAGCAGATGGCATGGCTAGGGGCTGGATTTTATACACCTGTTGCAATGGCACTGAATGAAACACCTGACTTCAAGGATTAAGGAGATGTGTCCCAATACTTTTCTTCATATAATGTATATTGTACAATCTTCTACAAATGACAGTTTATGAATTAGCAGAGATCGGAAGTCTCCACAGTCCAGTGACCACAGCATATTCTTTCAGTATAATTTCATGCCGGGATGGAGACATGGGGCACCTTGCTCCTCATTCTTCTGTTGGGTAGGATTGACAGCTTCCTATGATATGACTGCCTCCTTGAAAGGATAATGGACTTTATTATAGCACATAACTCATGTCCTGCTGTGAAGTCCACCTCCGGACACAGATCTGTGTGTATTCCTGGTGCCTCCAGCAGCTGTTAACCCTGTAACTCTTTTTAATTCTTACCCCCCAGGACAGTATCTCCCATTAAAGCCCATTAGTGCGTAGTTCAGGAGAGAGGGCCCCATAGCAATGTACAATATAGGGCCCCTTTACTGGTGCTGGATCTTTCCAACCCACCCAGAGTCCATTATATGCAGCCCTCCTTTATTGCTCATTTGGCATCAGTTGGGTTGGGGCCCACCTTATGGAGTTTAGTGGGGTACAGTACATAGAGTAGAGGTTCCCCTAACAGAAAGCAAAATGGGACCCCCCTACTGGTCCATTTTCACCCACCAGGTGGCCTAGCACTTTTCTCACTACCCACCACACATCCTTGTCCAATGTAGGTGGTGACCGGACCCACGGACCTGTATTATCACTCTGGTGGGGAAGGGGCATAGATCAATGTAATATTGACCCCCCTACCAGTAATGGCTAACCTCGGCACTCCACCTGTGGAGAAACTACGACTCCTAGCGTGCTTCATTTATTTCTATGAAGTTCCGAGAACAGCCAAGCAAGTGTGCATGCCGGGAGTCGTAGTGTTACCACAGCTGGAGTGCTGGAGATTAGCCATCACAGCCCTACACCATATGATTCCACTGGTGGTGCCGCTACGGTTCCTGTGCTCTTGTATATATTAAAGAAATTATCCCATGACTAATGTCAAAAATGAAAATAATACATCATATAGGACATGAC
Organism: Bufo gargarizans; assembly: GCF_014858855.1. NCBI lineage: Eukaryota > Metazoa > Chordata > Amphibia > Anura > Bufonidae > Bufo > Bufo gargarizans. The sequence continues at coordinate 720,568,620 of NC_058080.1, read as the reverse complement.
AATCTCTTTCTAACAAATCTACAACCAGCCCTGTACCTCACATGGATCCAGAGATCTCCACATTCATTGCTCGGCTAGATTTATATCAAGCTGACAGCTCAAGCTGACAGCCTATCTTTTCTGCTGCAGCTCAGTGGGCGTGTCTCAGCTCTCCCTATCACAGCTCAGGGGGCGTGTCTCAGCTCTCCCTATCACAGCTCAGGGGGCGTGTCTCAGCTCTCCCTATCACAGCTCAGGGGGCGTGTCTCAGCTCTCCCCATCACAGCTCAGGGGCGTGTCTCAGCTCTCCCCATCACAGCTCAGGGGACGTGTCTCAGCTCTCCCTATCACAGCTCAGGGGGCGTGTCTCAGCTCTCCCCATCACAGCTCAGGGGGCGTGTCTCAGCTCTCCCCATCACAGCTCAGGGGGCGTGTCTCAGCTCTCCCCATCACAGCTCAGGGGGCGTGTCTCAGCTCTCCCCATCACAGCTCAGGGGGCGTGTCTCAGCTCTCCCCATCACAGCTCAGGGGGCGTGTCTCAGCTCTCCCCATCACAGCTCAGGGGGCGTGTCTCAGCTCTCCCCATCACAGCTCAGGGGGCGTGTCTCAGCTCTCCCCATCACAGCTCGGGGGGCGTGTCTCAGCTCTCCCCATCACAGCTCGGGGGGCGTGTCTCAGCTCTCCCCATCACAGCTCGGGGGGCGTGTCTCAGCTCTCCCCATCACAGCTCGGGGGGCGTGTCTCAGCTCTCCCCATCACAGCTCGGGGGGCGTGTCTCAGCTCTCCCCATCACAGCTCGGGGGGCGTGTCTCAGCTCTCCCCATCACAGCTCGGGGGGCGTGTCTCAGCTCTCCCCATCACAGCTCGGGGGGCGTGTCTCAGCTCTCCCCATCACAGCTCAGGGGGCGTGTCTCAGCTCTCCCCATCACAGCTCAGGGGGCGTGTCTCGGCTCTCCCCATCACAGCTCAGGGGGCGTGTCTCAGCTCTCCCCATCACAGCTCAGGGGGCGTGTCTCAGCTCTCCCCATCACAGCTCAGGGGGCGTGTCTCAGCTCTCCCCATCACAGCTCAGGGGGCGTATCTCAGCTCTCCCCATCACAGCTCAGGGGGCGTGTCTCAGCTCTCCCTATCACAGCTCAGGGGGCTGTAGAAGGATGAAACTGAGCATGTGCGGCCTTCTCAGTGAGTAGGTCAAAGAAATAAAATAAAAAAAACAGCAGGTGGCGCTATACAGATACATTTTATTTAATAACTCAGTAGCTATGCTAAATTTTTAATTACATGCAATTACAAAATAATTCAGATCCAGGGGCTGCTTTTAAAACTGCTAAATATTTTTCATGGGACAACCCCTTTAAGTATATGTAAGAACAGATGTTACAGAGCTAAGTTGGTTATTTAAGTTTATTTTGTGAGTGGGGTTTGTTAGAATCCCACTGATAGAATATTGATGCCCGAGAGAACCCCTTTAACATTTATTCAGGAGCCTGCAGTCCTGTGTAAACCTGCAGCTAACACATTTCGATGTCGCATTGCATGACAAATCCAGCTCTGCTACACTCCTCCACATGTTCTCTCATTGCTCTTCTCCTGAGCTGTATATATACACTGTGTCGCTCTGCTTGCATTGTCTGGCGGGAACCCTAAATTAACCTATTCTAATATTCGGCTTTCTGACTCTTTAGACCGACTGCACGTTCTCAGCCGAACATCTTGATCAAGCAGCGCAGACTCAACCGCACAAAACGAGCTGTGCTTGGCACGCTGTGATTACCGATATAGTTAATGTGATAACAAACAAAAAAAAAGCATCGTAAACCCCAGCAGAAAAATAATGAAGATTCAGGCTGATAAGTGCGGAAAATGTGTAGGCAGCAAAATTGCTCTTCTACCACGCTTGTTCTCTGCGTGACACATCTGATGCATTTGCTGTGTTTTTGTTAGTCGGAACTATGTTACATCATAAAGTAACCACGACTTTTCTGACTTTTTATAAAATAAGTGATCTTCCTAATGTTGAAAGTCCCAAAAAGTCCAAAAACAGAGGCAGGTACCAAGGTCGCTGCGAGTAAAGGCACTTATAGTGATCTGAGTAACACAAGTGTTAAAGGGAATGTATCAGAAAATGGCCTATTGTTTAAATCAGGGATGCCCAACCTGCGGCCCTCCGGCTGTTGCAAAACTACAACGCCTAACATGCATGGACAGCCTACAGATATCAGGGCATGTTGGAAGTCGTAGTTTTGCAACAGCTGGAGAGACACAGGTTGGGCATCCCTGGTTCAAATCATGTTTTTTTGGTTTTTGTTAGAGGTTCCCTGGACTACAGATACCCTTAGGATAGGTCATCAATATCAGATCGGCGGGAGTCTGACACCCTACGGATCAGATGTTTTCAGGCTGCCGCGATAATACAGAATATGGAACGGAAGCAGAAGGCTCCGTATTTAGTGTTTTTTTTTTTTTTTTGGGCACTTCGTATTCAAGCTCTGATCACATTTACTTGAATAAGAGCTGAGCTGCAGTACCCCTGCACCGCCACTACACAGTGGATGGCGCTGTCTGCCTCCAGCTCCGTACACCGCACACTTCTCTGTGCTGCTACAGCCCAAAACAGCAAATCGATTTGTATAGTCGAATTCGTTGAGAAATCAGACTTGTTGAGCAGTGAGGAGGCTGGCGCTGCTGCTCAAGAGATGCCTTCCTTCCCCATGACTGGCAAGGCCAGGCCCCAAGTAGTGGCGCAAGCGCAGAGGCTCTGCATCTGCTGCCTGAGCAGTGCACATGCCGACTGTGCATGCGCCCCTCACATCTAGGTACGCCCGGAAGTGTAGTGGTACATGCACAGTCAGGCTCTGCCGCCATACCTGCAGATGCTATCAGAGCAATGTGCAGGCGTGAGATTGAAGGGGCCAGGCTTGATGTCTGCCTCTGTCAATCAAGGGGGGGGGGGGGGGGGGGGGTCTCCTGAGCAGTCAGATTTTTCAACAAATTTGATTTGTACTAAACAACTTGTTCATCACTAGTGCTGAGTGTCAGGCCCTGCCGATCCAATACTGATTGCCCATCCAGAGGATATCTGTAGCCTATAGGACCCCATTAACCGTCTATGTAGAAGAAGTTTTGATGATTTCCTTTTTTTTTATTTCTCCATGTCCTCTATATTAAAAATAGGCTGACATTTCCTTTTCTGTGAAGATTACGTCTCAGTAGTCATCTCATCATCATCAGAACCAGGCTTACAACGTAACACATCTGTATAGATAACACAGGATCCTCCATTCAAATTAGGCGCTGTCAGAGTTTATTTATTGTATGCACTTATATAGCGCTTCTATATTCCGCAACGTCTTTGGAGTGTGGGAGAAAACCAAAGGAAACCCACCCAAACACGGGGAGAACATGCAAACTCCATGCAGATGTTGTCCACGGTCGGATTAGAGCCTAGGACCCCAGCGCTGACGGCACTAGTGCTAACCACTGAGCCACCGTGCTGCACTATATCTACTCCCATCTCCCTGGACTATGAGGTCACAGAGCATGCCCACAACAAGCCACAAAATGGTTGTTTTCGTGGGGTTTAACTTGTGTGAATATAATTCCACACTATGCAGGACATAAAATCTTATGGTGCTGTTTTGGTTTCATACTTGGATAACCGGGGGAGCACCTCTTGGGTTCCTTTTAAAGAACTATGAGATGGAGATATTAGATTGTGTGCCCACAGGACATAGTGGTGCAATATAAATGGTCCATAAAAGTACTTCCCTGATACATATAGTGCAATAAAAACCTTATTATTCAGAGTAGGCTACCTCGGCAGCACCACGGCCTGGGCTGTGCACCCGCTGACGTTCCTGGGCATGCTCGGCCAGCAGCTGCTTCTGTAAAACATTCATAGGGGCGTCTGTAGTCCTAGAGCCTCCAAGTATTTATGACCTTTCCAGATACCTTCTGTTTTAGTCAGAAGTCCTACAAGTGGGCAGGAAAATAATAATGTCAGGGGGAGTTTTCTTTTTATTTTTTATTTTTGTAATGTCATCAACTCAAGGATCTGGTAGAGATCTGCTCACTTTTTTTAATGGGTCGCTAACTTTAAAAAAAAACAACTTTTTATAGGTCATAGAAAAACCTATCAAAAGTTTAGATCGGTGGGGGTCTGAGCGCGATCCCTCGAACGAGGAGAGAGAACATCACGCATATCGCGCTCTCTCTACTCGCTGCACGAGACGGGCCCCATAGGAGCCTATGGGAGGGCACTATGCATCCCCTCATTCTAGGGATCGAATGGACTCCTTGATTTTTCAGCAAAAGACAGATCATCAGATGATCATGCCGTGCGCACATCATTGTGGAGGATCGCGGTGGAGGTTTTCCAACCTGGCTGTCTTTTCGGCAGACAGAAGATTTCAGCCATTATGAGCAAGTGCTAATTTTTCAAGCTATGGTTGGCTTTTACCTCATGTATATCGGCAACTTTATACAGGTCCAATTGCTATAGGGTCTGCATGGCTGAAATCCCACAAGACACAGTATTGGCATTCGAAATTGGCTGTATACTGGTGCAGCGACCCAGTGGATCACTGCTAAAGAGTTAATTCAGTGCTAAAAGGGTTAATATTCTGTGGCATTGATGTGATTTCAAGAGCTGAACATGGGAATACAGTTTAGTTATCGGGCCCTATTCAGCAGGAGGAATGCTTCTCCTGCCCCCTCTGAGCTAAGATGTAGTATGAGATAAATAGCCAGAGAGTAAGGAGCTGCATATACCTGTGCAGTGTGAGGCCTACTACTTCAAGGAGTCTCCATCCTTACCTGCTGAGGACATCCTTTATTATTACCAGCGTCTGGGGTATCCCTTACCCTTTAAGAGGTTTTTATGATATATGTCCCTCTGATAGAGCAAGTTGTCGTGATGCCAGTTGCATTTCAGCAACGAGGACATGGAGTCCCCTTTAAGATGGAATAAGTGTTGATACTCAGGTGTAGGATTGCCAGAGGGGTGTAGAGTGACCTACTATCTCCCTGAAGGTGTTTTATGCACGTGTCACGGTGCTCCTACCTGGATATCCTTGGATCTCAGACGTTGTCAGACGAAGCCGTGCAAAAAGGGTTAACGGTTTAAGGATTTGTAGAATAAATTAAGTCCCGACTTGTATTGACGTTGAACACAGCTCTACTTGGCATAAACTTTTTTCAAGGAACAATCTTCCAACTTTTTCTTGGTTATCAGCAGGTTTTGGCATGAAGTTCTGGCAGGAAAACACTCTAAGCTCTGCTACATCTGAACTCTCTCAGCTCTGCTATGTTGGCTGAATTAACCACCTCCCGACCGCTGTACGCACATATGCGTCCGGGAGGTGGTTGCTTTATTCCTCCTGGACGCATATACGCGTCTTCTCGCGAGACGCGAGATTTCCTGTGAACGCGCACAGGCGCGCGCGCTCACAGGAACGGAAGGTAAGCGAGTGGATCTCCAGCCTGCCAGCGGCGATCGTTCGCTGGCAGGCTGGAGATCCGAATTTTTTAACCCCTAACAGGTATATTAGACGCTGTTTTCATAACAGCGTCTAATATACCTCCTACCTGGTCCTCTGGTGGTCCCTTTTGTTAGGATCGACCACCAGAGGACTCAGGTAGGTCAGTACAGTCCCACCAAACACTACACTACACTACACCCCCCCCCCCGTCACTTATTAACCCCTTATAAACCCCTGATCACCCATGATCACCCCATATAAACTCCCTGATCACCCCCCTGTCATTGATCACCGCCCTGTCATTGATCACCCCCCTGTCAGGCTCCGTTCAGACGTCCGTATGATTTTTACGGATCCACGGATACATGGATCGGATCCGCAAAAAGCATATGGACGTCTGAATGGAGCCTTACAGGGGGGTGATCAATGACAGGCGGGTGATCACCCATATACACTCCCTGATCACCCCCTGTCATTGATCACCCCCCTGTAAGGCTCCATTCAGACGTCCGCATGATTTTTACGGATCCGATCCATGTATCCATGGATCCGTAAAAATCATGCGGACGTCTGAATGGAGCCTTACAGGGGGGGTGATCAGTGACAGGGGGGTGATCACCCTGATTACCCTGATCACCCCCTGTCATTGATAACCCCCCTGTAAGGCTCCATTCAGACGTCCGCATGCGTTCTGTGGATCCGATCCATGTATCCATGGATCCGTAAAAAATCATGCGGATGTCTGAATGGAGCCTTACAGGGGGGGTGATCAGTGACAGGGGGGTGATCACCCTGATCATCCCCTGTCATTGATAACCCCCCTGTAAGGCTCCATTCAGACGTCCGCATGCGTTTTGTGGATCCGATCCATGTATCCATGGATCCGTAAAAAATCATGCGGATGTCTGAATGGAGCCTTACAGGGGGGGTGATCAGTGACAGGGGGGTGATCACCCTGATTACCCTGATCACCCCTGTCATTGATAACCCCCCTGTAAGGCTCCATTCAGACGTCCGCATGCGTTCTGTGGATCCGATCCATGTATCCATGGATCCGTAAAAAATCATGCGGATTTCTGAATGGAGCCTTACAGGGGGGGTGATCAGTGACAGGGGGGTGATCACCCTGATTACCCTGATCACCCCCTGTCATTGATAACCCCCCTGTAAGGCTCCATTCAGACGTCCGCATGCGTTCTGTGGATCCGATCCATGTATCCATGGATCCGTAAAAAATCATGCGGATGTCTGAATGGAGCCTTACAGGGGGGGTGATCAGTGACAGGGGGGTGATCACCCTGATTACCCTGATCACCCCCTGTCATTGATAACCCCCCTGTAAGGCTCCATTCAGACGTCCGCATGCGTTCTGTGGATCCGATCCATGTATCCATGGATCCGTAAAAAATCATGCGGATGTCTGAATGGAGCCTTACAGGGGGGTGATCAATGACAGGGGGGTGATCAGGGAGTCTATATGGGTGATCACCCCCCTGTCATTGATCACCCCCCTGTCATTGATCACCCCCCCTGGTAAGGCTCCATTCAGACATTTTTTTTGGCACAAGTTAGCGGAAATTTTTTGTTTGTTTTTGTTTTTGTTTTTTCTTACAAAGTCTCATATTCCACTAACTTGTGTCAAAAAATAAAATCTCACATGAACTCACCATACCCCTCACGGAATCCAAATGCGTAAACATTTTTAGACATTTATATTCCAGACTTCTTCTCACGCTTTAGGGCCCCTAAAAAGCCAGGGCAGTATAAATACCCCACATGTGACCCCATTTCGGAAAGAAGACACCCCAAGGTATTCCGTGAGGGGCATATTGAGTCCATGAAAGATTGACATTTTTGTCCTAAGTTAGCGGAAAGTGAGACTTTGTGAGAAAAAAACAAAAAAAAAATCAATATCCGCTAACTTATGCAAAAAAAAAAAAATTCTAGGAACTCGCCATGCCCCTCATTGAATACCTTGGGGTGTCTTCTTTCCAAAGTGGGGTCACATGTGGGGTATTTATACTGCCCTGGCTTTTTAGGGGCCCGAAAGTGTGAGAAGAAGTCTGGGATCCAAATGTCTAAAAATGCCCTCCTAAAAGGAATTTGGGCCCCTTTGCGCATCTAGGCTGCAAAAAAGTGTCACACATCTGGTATCGCCGTACTCAGAAGAAGTTGGGCAATGTGTTTTGGGGTGTCATTTTACATATACCCATGCTGGGTGAGAAAAATATCTTGGTCAAATGCCAACTTTGTATAAAAAAATGGGAAAAGTTGTCTTTTGCCAAGATATTTCTCTCACCCAGCATGGGTATATGTAAAATGACCCCCCAAAACACATTGCCCAACTTCTCCTGAGTACGGCGATACCACATGTGTGACACTTTTTTGCAGCCAAGGTGGGCAAAGGGGCACCTTTCGGATTTCGCAGGCCATTTTTTACACATTTTGATTGCAAGGTACTTCTTACACATTTGGGCCCCTAAATTGCCAGGGCAGTATAACTACGCCACAAGTGACCCCATTTTGGAAAGAAGACACCCCAAGGTATTCCGTGGGGGGCACGGCGAGTTCCTAGAATTTTTTATTTTTTGTCACAATTTAGCGGAAAATGATGATTTTTCTTTTTTTTTCTTTTTTCCTTACAAAGTCTCATATTCCACTAACTTGCGACAAAAAATAAAAAATTCTAGGAACTCGCCATGCCCCTCACGGAATACCTTGGGGTGTCTTCTTTCCAAAATGGGGTCACTTGTGGGGTAGTTATACTGCCCTGGCAATTTAGGGGCCCAAATGTGTGAGAAGAACTTTGCAATCAAAATGTGTAAAAAATGCCCTGCAAAATCCGAAAGGTGCACTTTGGAATATGTGCCCCTTTGCCCACCTTGGCAGCAAAAAGTGTGACACATCTGGTATCGCCGTACTCAGGAGAAGTTGGGCAATGTGTTTTGGGGTGTCATTTTACATATACCCATGCTGGGTGAGAAAAATATCTTGGTCAAATGCCAACTTTGTATAAAAAAATGGGAAAAGTTGTCTTTTGCCAAGATATTTCTCTCACCCAGCATGGGTATATGTAAAATGACACCCCAAATCACATTCCCCAACTTCTCCTGAGTACGGCGATACCAGATGTGTCACACTTTTTTGATGCCAAGGTGGGCAAAGGGGCACATATTCCAAAGTGCACCTTTCGGATTTCACCGGTCATTTTTTACAGATTTTGATTGCAAAGTACTTCTCACACATATGGGCCCCTAAATTGCCAGGGCAGTATAACTACGCCACAAGTGACCCCATTTTGGAAAGAAGACACCCCAAGGTATTCCGTGAGGGGCATGGCGAGTTCCTAGAATTATTTTTTTTTTGTCGCAAGTTAGTGGAATATGAGACTTTGTAAGGAAAAAAGAGAAAAAAAAAAAAATAATCATTTTCCGCTAACTTGTGACAAAAAATAAAAAATTCTAGGAACTCGCCATGCCCCTCACGGAATACCTTGGGGTGTCTTCTTTCCAAAATGGGGTCACTTGTGGCGTAGTTATACTGCCCTGGCAATTTAGGGGCCCAAATGTGTGAGAAGTACCTTGCAATCAAAATGTGTAAAAAATGGCCTGCAAAATCCGAAAGGTGCACTTTGGAATATGCGCCCCTTTGCCCACCTTGGCAGCAAAAAAGTGTGACACATCTGGTATCGCCGTACTCAGGAGAAGTTGGGGAATGTGTTTTGGGGTGTCATTTTACATATAACCATGCTGGATGAGAGAAATATCTTGGCAAAAGACAACTTTTCCCATTTTTTTATACAAAGTTGGCATTTGACCAAGACATTTTTCTCACCCAGCATGGGTATATGTAAAATGACACCCCAAAACACATTCCCCAACTTCTCCTGAGTACGGCGATACCAGATGTGTCACACTTTTTTGCTGCCAAGGTGGGCAAAGGGGCGCATATTCCAAAGTGCACCTTTTGGATTTCACCGGTCATTTTTTACACATTTTGATTGCAAAGTTCTTCTCACACATTTGGGCCCCTAAATTGCCAGGGCAGTATAACTACCCCACAAGTGACCCCATTTTGGAAAGAAGACACCCCAAGGTATTCTGTGAGGGGCATGGTGAGTTCCTAGAATTTTTTATTTTTTGTCGCAAGTTAGTGGAATATGAGACTTTGTAAGAAAAAAAAAAAAAAAAAAAATCATCATCATTTTCCGCTAACTTGTGACAAAAAATAAAAAGTTCTATGAACTCACTATGCCCATCAGCGAATACCTTAGGGTGTCTACTTTCCGAAATGGGGTCATTTGTGGGGTTTTTCTACTGTCTGGGCATTGTAGAACCTCAGGAAACATGACAGGTGCTCAGAAAGTCAGAGCTGTTTCAAAAAGCGGAAATTCACATTTTTGTACCATAGTTTGTAAATGCTATAACTTTTACCCAAACCATTTTTTTTTTGCCCAAACATTTTTTTTTTATCAAAGACATGTAGAACAATAAATTTGGCGAAAAATTTATATATGGATGTCGTTTTTTTTTGCAAAATTTTACAGCTGAAAGTGAAAAATGTCATTTTTTTGCAAAAAAATCGTTACATTTTGATTAATAACAAAAAAAGTAAAAATGCCAGCAGCAATGAAATACCACCAAATGAAAGCTCTATTAGTGAGAAGAAAAGGAGGTAAAATTCATTTGGGTGGTAAGTTGCATGACCGAGCGATAAACGGTGAAAGTAGTGTAGTGCCGAAGTGTAAAAAGTGCTCTGGTCATGAAGGGGGTTTCACCTAGCGGGGCTGAAGTGGTTAAATAGGAACCTTTTCTTCTTCTGCTGTAACTGTAACTTAGCTGTCTGTAGTCTATATCTATCTTTATCTTGTTCTCTATCTTGTCCAGGGAACCTTTCCTCCTGGCTTCTTGAGGCTTTCAGCTTAGGCCTCTGGGCCCAGCAGAGCAGACAGTGCTCTGCTGGTCGACACACAGCCTTCCCCTGGGAAGGGGTAGACTAGACTGACTTGAAACTAACTCAACTCCTCCCTCTCTAGAAAAAGGGATTGAATGGAAGAAGGGCTCCATCCTAGGTAACTCGGCTCTGCCGGAAATTGCCGCCATCTGCTGGTGAACCAGGCACATTACATGCTAAACATTACCAAACCATAAATACATTTACACATTGTGCAGGACCTAGGGATAAATACACAAGATGATACAGGGTACACCATTAAGGATAGTGGAGGGGTAAAAAGAGTGGTAATGCCCCATTGCATGGCGTTACACATGTACCAAACCTCTGAGAAGGTAATTGCTTGTTTACGGCAACAGACCTTACTGCTTGTTGAGAGCAGATATATTGGGAGATATATTGCTGTGGTGCCCACCACACTCACACTTCTATAATGGCCTGGCCACTCGTTTGAGGATCTGCACCCTGCAGCCTGGGCACTACAGTAAATATTGTAAGAGATATTTTGTACCTCTCTGGCCGATTTGGATTTAATAGAGAGAGACTCGGGGTCAGCTATCTTAATGTACTCTGGAGAAAAACTGAACTACCTCAGTCAAGTGCCTTTTTGCACCCAAATACGGCCTGCTTACTGTCTCGCTCTGCCATCAACCATCTTCTGGGCCAGGCCTCCTGCCTTGCATCCTGTCACCACACACCTAACACCAGGGGCATCCGAGCAACCATCAGGCAAAAGCTCCAAATACCAGAGAGTACCCTGAGGGGAGGCATGGTTGTGCCCCTGCAATCACTGTACACGTGCTCCAGGGTGGTCTAGCGGGAGATGAATTAGCCGCTTATTGCCAGCACTCCCATCCTCTCCAGTTCCAGTCATTCACCTTTCCCGTGGGCTGGCACAGTGCACTGGCACACCGGATACCATCACAACTGCCTACTAACACTATGGACACCTTCACAGTGGTCTCCTGACATATGAGATGCCCGCATGATGACATACTGACAGGAGGTCTCAGGTGCCCCATCACAATGCACACAATAGTGGCATTTGGTACACACCAGATGCTAGCACAATTTCCTGCTGAGACAAAACTTATTAAAGGGGCTTTAAGAGACCTAACCTCAGGATAGGTGATAAATATTGGGGAAGTCCGGCTCCTGAATCGCCACTAGTCAGCTGTTTCGTGCAACCACTGTCGCCAGGAACTATATGGTGGATGGAGCTGGAAGCAGAAGGTTCAGTCCACAGTGTAATTTCCATTGCTGGTGTACTGCAACTCAGCTACTATTTACATAAATGGGAGCTGAGATGCCTAACCCTAGCATGGCCACTACAGGGTGGACACAGCTTTCTGCACCCAGTGCCGGCTGGCAACTGCCAGGTGCAATCAATCAGTATGGGGTTTCAAGAATCAGACCCACACCAATCTGATATTGATGACCTATCGTGGGGATAGGACAGGTCATCCATATCCAAGTCATGGAAAACCCCTTCAACCCAATAGCTTACTGGCATGTGGCCCACCATCACTTACACTTGGGATCCCAAGCAACTTGACTTGAGTATCTCATGACGGTGGCATGGTGCCACTAGGCATCCAGTTGTGGCATGTTCTGCTGGAAATCGTAGACATATCTCATCATCCTCTGGCTTGCCAGACATTGGATATAGATTGACAAGGATATGAAGAGCTGGACGCCCCATAAAGTATCCCATGAAGCACACAGACAGGAGTCTCACGGATTTCTGCTGGTGTCATTGATAACCAAGGAAGCCAGCAGCTGCTGAAACCAGAGAGTCCAATCAATAGGACAATGTTTCATACATTCCTGCCTTTCAGTCACATGCTTTTAGTCAGCACCTCTCACACCTCTTTCCTCTGCCTTTCTGTAACTTTCCTGACGCTGTGACTCACGTATGATGTATAGGCCATGCACTGCACGTGCACAGACTTCAAAAAAAGCCTTCAGCTTCTATAATCTCCAGTCCTCTTCTGTCCTATGCGGTTGGTTGTGTAGAAACAGTTAAATCCTGGGTTGTAGCACAATAATTGTTTAGGTCGAGATGTAGAATTAACGTCTGAAAATAATACATGGCAGATATTATTCATACACCATATGGAGCCAGCTGTGGCGTGAAAATTCCCAGTGGTCCATGTGTGATTTCATCTTTAGTTTGCTCAGCATGAACCATGAAGAAGTTAAGAAGAAGCGGCTGAGCCAGCCAACATTTAGGGATATTTTTGGTGGCCTATAGGGTTTCAGCAAAATCGAATTGGTTTTTGTCTAGTGTGCTCCATTAAAGGGGTCTTCAGTATTGATTGTTGATCTATCCTCAAGATAGATCTTCAATATGAGATCGACAGTGGTCTCCGTCTTGACACCCCCTACGATCAGCTGTTTGAGGAAGCCACAATGCTCACCGTGGCTTCCAAGCACAGCGCCGTCCATTTGATTGTGGCTGTGCTTGGTAACCTTTGCCATGTGACCAATAATTGTGACATCTCATGGCCTAGGAAGAGGCCTGAGTGCTTATGTAGCACTGCAGCCTCTTCCTACAGCTAATCGGCGGGAGTGCCGGGAGTCGAACCCCCATCGATCTCATATTGATGACCTATCCTGAGGATAAGTGGAGGAAGTACAATAGGAATGCTTCAAGGTTATATGTAGTGCGGTAGACCATTCAAGGAGAAGCTGAGATCTTCAGAGCTGATTTTAGATGCTAATCAGATCCTGTCCACAGGATTGGGGATAACTATTAGTTTAGTGGAGGTCTGACTACTTAGACCCTCAACGATTACAAGAACAGGTCGAGCATGTGCCATGCAACTCCCATTTATTCCCTATGGAACTAACACCCGGCAATTTCCAACATAGAGAATGAATGGAGTGGCATGACACATAGTTGACCAGGCGCTCCATTCATTTCAAAGTACTGGGCCTATGTTCTCATGATTGATGGGGGTCCCAGCAGTCAGACACCCGCTGATCTAATAGTTATCCCCAATGCAGTGGATAAGAGAGAATTTCTTACAACTGTAATACCCCTTTAAGGATGTTAAGGGGAAAGTCTTGTGTATTTGAATTGAGTTTTATTCATTAGATGTAAGTCTATAGATGAGAGACTGTGTGTTTTTGTATTTTTTTTTTTTAGATGTTGAAGCCATTTAATTTCAGTTTTTTTTAATTTGTGAGTAAGTAAACAGAAAAATGTCATCAACTATTTTTAGTCTCCAGGAAAAAAGAATATAACAAAAAACTAAATGACTCGGCTCTTTCTGTCTCAGTCTATGCAGAAAAGCTGATGTTGGCTACAGGAAACCGGCAAATGCCACCTTATGAAGTCTGCTCTAGCGGCAAACCTGTGAAAACGGGAATATCATTTTTCTAACATGTTTACAATCAATCAAATCTTGATTTTAATAATCAAATTTTGTTATTCCTTTCAAGAAGGTCAATAGCCGCATGACAATGGTCATGGTTGCCACAGGTTATTCTCATGCCATATTTAACATTCCGGTTCTTGAGTCTTCCTGGAAAATCTGATTTTGGAAATTGAATCTTAAAGGGGTTGTACACAGGGAAAAAAATATTTGGAAACCACTTAGAATGGTATAAAAAAAAGGGATCCTCGCTCATCCCTGGCCGCTGTCGATTACTGGGTTGACCTTGCTCTACAGCAGGGATGTCAAACTCGTGGCCCTCCAGCTGTTTCAAAACTACAACTCCCATCATGCCTGGGCATACTACAGCTATCAGGGAATGATGGGAGTTGTAGTTTTGCAACATCTGGAGGGCCATGAGTTTGACATCCATGCTCTACAGGAAATGTGGCTTCTTCCATTTGTAAGGTGCTAGATCTGTGCAGATAATGAATCTGATAGACCCAACTGACTCACAGTTGGGTCTATGAGGATTTCATGATTTTGTGCCCAGGAATAGCGCTGCATGCTTCGCCGTTTAGACTGACGAATTCAACAGAGCCTCCAGCAGCAGTGTAAAAGGAGCCTAACTTATCTGAATTGTCCTGCCATTGACACTTTTTGAATCACTGCCCCCATCTCTCCACATGTTTTGTGAGAAGGACACCTATGGAGTGATGACATAAGTGTCACAACCCTTGGTCATGGTCGTGACTCCTTGGGAGCCGCATGCAGTTACCCGCGGTTTTGGTGTTGTGTCAACCGCAGCTGGGGGCACTTAGTGGTTTGCCTCAGGTGCGGTTGCCGCGGATAACAGGCATGCGTGCGGTTGCCTTTGGCAACGTGTGTTTATGTGCACTCCCTTTGTCGTTTTGTGGTGCACGAGGTTATATGTTGTATGCACGGAGACACCTTCCTTCACCTGCGGTTGTCCGCGGCAACGTCTGTTGCTGTGTGCATGTGGTGGCAGGGTCTCGGCCTGCTGGCTGTTCCCCAGAACATGGTTGCCACGCATGCCGTTGCTGGCGGTAACAGGTGAGTGTGTTGGTGTGTGTTATGTATTTTGTGTACTTTCCCCTTTATGTGTGTTTTCCCTTTCCTATGGTGCTGGAAGGGTTAACGCTCTTCCCAGTGTGTGTGATGTCACTGGGTGTGTTCTGACCGGTGGGTATGGCCACTTAGGCCTATAAAGCCTCGTTCTCTGGCTTGGCTCAGTAGGTTGCTTTCAGCCAGGCATGGCTGGAGCAGCCTCCTGTGTGTTTCCATCTACCAGTGGGGGCCTCCCTTCTGGTCATAAATCTTTGTTACACGGTGTTATCTAGGTGTGTGTGGGGTTTTGTGTTATTGCAGCTTATGGTCCAGGGTTCCTGTGTGATGTCTGGTGTGTGCTGTGTTCCTTGGTGTCTTGAACTAACAGCACCTGCACATGGGTTCCTGGTTGTGTTGTCTGTGGCAGGTGAGTGATGTGTTGGTTCCATTTGCCTGTCACTGCCATAAGTTGTTTTCTGTTTCCCCTTGTCGCTTGGCCATTGAGACTCCTGCTCCTCCGTGCCAAGGAGGAGTAGGTCGTCTCACCCAGCTCCTAGGTCAGGGATCTGCGGAGGGTCAGCAGGGATCCGAGGTTCCTGAGTATGGGCCCTCCTACCATCAAGGTCGGCCCATGCAGGTAGGAGACAGGGTCAGAGTTAGGGACGCAACAGGAGGTGACCTGCTCCCTAATTCTGTGTTGTTTGGCCAAGTGGTAACCCTACCATCTCCTGGCACCGCACGGCTAGGGGTTTCCCCCACCTCCAGCCGTGACAATAAGTTTCTGAACCTGTAGGACTCTAGGTAGAGGATGACATGTATGACCTGGCGGGATGTGGTCGCTCTAAGCGTCGGTCACTGAGCGCTGCTGTCATCAGATGATAGGAGGCAGATAGCAGGTTGTCCTGTAGGGTGACCGCCACGTGTATCTGCAGCTTATATAAAAGATTGATAGTGCCGTTATACAACATGCTCTTTGACCAAGTGACTAACTGGGCAGGGTTCATATAGCCAAAACGGAACCTCTCAGCAAAACGAAATGGAAAGATGAAGATTTCCAGTCAACAGAATTTATGGACTAAAGTGCTAAAGTCATTCAACCTCTTTAGGGGCAGCCATATTGATTATCACCCAACTTTTCCAGAAACTCTTGTCATCTTATCCTGATTTGGTCTCAGTTAGGGGTCAAGTCTTGTTTCATTCTCCACATTCAGACTCCTTGGTAAAAATAAGAATCAACAGAAGAGTATCAGGACGCATCATCGATGTCTTCCATCTGCTTGGGGGTCTGTTGTTTGTTTTGCCGTCACTGTAACGATGGCACAGCAGATCTTCATTGAACTGTCAGGACGATAATGTCAGATACCAAGCAGAACAGATGCAGGGCGAGAAGGAGGAGTACGGATTCATAAATGCAGCCAGTGTCCTCTACTATATGGAAACTTGGAATTGTAAATCAGCTCCCAAATGGCTCATCACTCAGCTTTCCCACAATCATGAATGGCAGATCTACTTAATTATGAATTGTGATGTCCAGAGACTTTAAGATGTAACTTGGAGATTCTCAACTATATTGCAAGAGCTTTAACAGGGTCCTATAATGTGCCATCTACTGTGCAATACTCATAGGACCACTCAGCCAATAGAGCCCAAGTTTAACTTCTGCCTTTGCATCTTCTGTAGCTAAGCCTTTAAAAATACACCTTCATAATCCAGCTGTATTGCTATATAAATAGGTTAAATGGCTTTAAGAACTGGATTTAAAGGGGTTTTCCAGAACTCAAAAGCTGAAATGGAAAACTTATTGGTTGTCATCTAGTTTTTCTGCATGGTAGAATCAAATATATTCAGGTTGAGGGTGAAATAAGGGAATGAGGGACTCACATTTCACTTTTTTTTTTTTATTATTAATAGGTATTTATATCCTTTGGCATTTTCTGAATGTAACTGAATATAACTACTATAATACTGCTCCTCTGTACTGAAATATAACTACTATAATACTGCTCCTATGTACTGAAATATAACTACTATAATACTGCTCCTATGTACAAGAATATAACTACTATAATACTGCTCCTATGTACAAGAATATAACTACTATAATACTGCTCCTATGTACAAGAATATAACTACTATAATACTGCTCCTGTGTACAAGAATATAACTACTATAATACTGCCTCCTATGTACTGAAGTATAACTACTATAATTCTGCCTCATATGTACAAGAATATAGCTACTATAATACTGCTCCTATGTTCAAGAATATAACTACTATAATACTGCTCCTATGTACAAGAATATAACTACTATAATACTGCTCCTATGTACAAGAATATAACTACTATAATGCTGCTCCTATGTACAAGACTATACCCACTATAATATGTCTGTCCTTGTAATGTAGCTACTAAAATTCTGCCCCTGTGGCTACAAATATGTGTATAAATACGTAAACAGGAGATGTTTGTGTACTTTGCTTCCAGTTTCTTCATACAACCTGTTAGGTTAAAGTATCACTCATCATGTTCTCCTTGCTTCTATGTTGCAGTAAATTCACATATTTTCATAACCCTATAATTGTTTAACTATATAGATTCTGAGACAAGTATTTGTTCAATCTGATGACAAGCAGCAGAGATCTAGGTGTAACTCATTTCCGACCTGCCTTCATGTGAGATGTGTGCTGGTCGGCTATCAATACCAGCACCAAATAATTACCATGACTATCCTCCACAGAACCCTCAGTTCTATTAATGCTCATCTCTCTTTAGTTGCGGGCTACTCTTTCCACAGAGTTCATGAAAGGGTCAGATAAACATTTAGTTGCTTTAAAAATTGGCCCTGCTCATTTATCTAATTGTAGGACGTGGTCGTGTTACATGGTATTTTAAAACCTGTTGGGGTTTACTAGTGATTTATCTCACTGTACACTATGGCCAGGGCCCAGGAAGTATGAAATACTATTAAAGGAACAGTCAGCATTTAACTTGACCACTATTTCTATAAGAATACAAATAATACTGCCCCTATGTATAAGAATTTAGATCCTATAATGCTGCTGCTATGTACAAGTACAGGCATGCTCAACCTGCGGCCTTCCAGCTGTTGCAAAACTACAACTCCCAGCATGCCCGAGCTGCCTACAGCTATCAGCCTACAGCAGGGCTTTGTGGGAGTCGTAGTTTTACAACAGCTGGAGGCCTGCAGGTTGAGCATGCCTATACAAAAATATAACTACTATAATATTGCTCCCTATGTACAAGAATATAGCTACTATAATACTGCTCCTATGTACAAGAATATAGCTACTATAATACTGCTCCTATGTACAGGAATATAACTACTATAATACTGCTCCTATGTACAAGAATATAACTACTATAATACTGCCTCCTATGTACAAGAATATAACTACTATAATACTGCCTCCTATGTACAAGAATATAACTACTATAATACTGCCTCCTATGTACAAGAATATAACTACTATAATACTGCCTCCTATGTACAAGAATATAACTACTATAATACTGCCCCTATGTACAAGAATATATCTACTATAATACTGCTCCTATGTACAAGAATATAGCTACTATAATACGGCTCCTATGTACAGGAATATAACTACTATAATACTGCCTCCTATGTACAAGAATATAACTACTATAATACTGCTTCCTATGTACAAGACTATACCCACTATAATATGTCTGTCCTTGTAATGTAGCTACTAAAATTCTGCCCCTGTGGCTACAAATATGTGTATAAATACGTAAACAGGAGATGTTTGTGTACTTTGCTTCCAGTTTCTTCATACAACCTGTTAGGTTAAAGTATCACTCATCATGTTCTCCTTGCTTCTATGTTGCAGTAAATTCACATATTTTCATAACCCTATAATTGTTTAACTATATAGATTCTGAGACAAGTATTTGTTCAATCTGATGACAAGCAGCAGAGATCTAGGTGTAACTCATTTCCGACCTGCCTTCATGTGAGATGTGTGCTGGTCGGCTATCAATACCAGCACCAAATAATTACCATGACTATCCTCCACAGAACCCTCAGTTCTATTAATGCTCATCTCTCTTTAGTTGCGGGCTACTCTTTCCACAGAGTTCATGAAAGGGTCAGATAAACATTTAGTTGCTTTAAAAATTGGCCCTGCTCATTTATCTAATTGTAGGACGTGGTCGTGTTACATGGTATTTTAAAACCTGTTGGGGTTTACTAGTGATTTATCTCACTGTACACTATGGCCAGGGCCCAGGAAGTATGAAATACTATTAAAGGAACAGTCAGCATTTAACTTGACCACTATTTCTATAAGAATACAAATAATACTGCCCCTATGTATAAGAATTTAGATCCTATAATGCTGCTGCTATGTACAAGTACAGGCATGCTCAACCTGCGGCCTTCCAGCTGTTGCAAAACTACAACTCCCAGCATGCCCGAGCTGCCTACAGCTATCAGCCTACAGCAGGGCTTTGTGGGAGTCGTAGTTTTACAACAGCTGGAGGCCTGCAGGTTGAGCATGCCTATACAAAAATATAACTACTATAATATTGCTCCCTATGTACAAGAATATAGCTACTATAATACTGCTCCTATGTACAAGAATATAGCTACTATAATACTGCTCCTATGTACAGGAATATAACTACTATAATACTGCTCCTATGTACAAGAATATAACTACTATAATACTGCCTCCTATGTACAAGAATATAACTACTATAATACTGCCTCCTATGTACAAGAATATAACTACTATAATACTGCCTCCTATGTACAAGAATATAACTACTATAATACTGCCTCCTATGTACAAGAATATAACTACTATAATACTGCCCCTATGTACAAGAATATATCTACTATAATACTGCTCCTATGTACAAGATTATAGCTACTATAATACGGCTCCTATGTACAGGAATATAACTACTATAATACTGCCTCCTATGTACAAGAATATAACTACTATAATACTGCCTCCTATGTACAAGAATATAACTACTATAATACTGCCTCCTATGTACAAGAATATAACTACTATAATACTGCCCCTATGTACAAGAATATAACTACTATAATACTGCCCCTATGTACAAGAATATAACTACTATAATACTGCCTCCTATGTACAAGAATACAACTACTTTTCCTAGGCCAGTGACGACGTGTTCATCGGTCACATGGCCTAAGAGCAGCTCGGCCCCATAGAAGTGAATGCGGCTGAGCTGCAATACGAAGCACGGACACTATATGGTGTACGCTGTTGTGCTTGCTAAGCATGGTAGAAAGCCGGAGCACTCACAGGGACCTTCTCAAACAGCAGGGGTCCCATGTGTCAGACCCCCACCGATCAGACACTTACGACCGATCCTGAGGATAGTTTAGTATAAAAGACCTGGAAAACCCTTTTAAGATTTAGGTGGAGAATCCTTAGAAATGTCATGGAAGCTTTTACAGACTATGGTCAATTAAGCTTGTTCTTTTGATAGTTTCGATGCCAGTGAGATTGAGCAAGGGAGGACGGCGAGGTTGTCAGGTGCAGGGGAGAACAGCAGCCTTGATGCTACTAGGAATTACGAAGACTTGACGTTCATAACTCAGAAGTTTCCACTTCAATTTACATTGCTGGTGGAACATAGCAGAGTGAGAAGTGACAGACACCCGGCGTAGTAGACACTGCTGACCTTCCAGCAATGCAGGAGCAGCACTGCTGACTGGTCTCAAACCAAAACAATGAGGCAGTGCAGAAGGAATGCTCCTCAGGTTTCAATATGAGAGCAATGATGGGTGACTGATTAAAGGGACCCACCACTTACAGCACCTATTACAGGCCCCCTGTGAAGTATGATGCCATGATCTCAATAATACACCCTAGCTATGAACATGCCAGCAGAGAGACCATGTTCATAGGCAGAAATACCTGCTCAGGCTACTGCTATAGCGTCCATGAAGTGGGGGCTCCTGCTCAGGTTGACTCCATGTCCACCAACATTGTATATGTGTCCACGTGAGAAGGAAGATGGTGTAGACGGCAGCAGCTCTTTTGTATACAGGGGTGCACCTAGCCTTTCTGCTGCCTGAGGCGAAAACTGAAATGACCAAATTTTCAACCTAACCCCTTCCCTCCAGCCTCACTGTTAAAGGCATACTTATAGTGCTACAAAACATACTGGTTAAATTAGCGATTAAGTTGAGGCCTTTCTGCTTCCCCCTACTTGTCTCTTTCCTGGTGCTACCTGAGGCAATCGCCTCACCTTGCCTCATTGGCGATGCACCCCTGCCTGTATACCAGATGGAAATGGGCCACTAAAGTTCTCCTGTTTTAAGATTGAGGGGTCTTCTGACCCACACCCTAACGGTGTGCCTCTAGTCATAATGGAAGATCTAAGGTGAAGGAACCTGCTGGCTATCTAGTGTACAGGGAGGGATCCTGAAAAGTACCATACATGGCTAAGGTTGGAACAACCTTGTATCAGGATACCGTTTTCATATCCTCTTCAAATCTATGACTGAATAAATGTACGATTTAGAGGGTTTTTCGGGAATTAGATATTGATAATCTATCCTCAGGATAGGTAATCAATGTTAGATTGGTGGGGTTCCGATGCCTGGTACCCCATCTGATCAGTTGTGGCACCAGAAACGGAAGGTAAAACAAAATTAAGCCAAAAACTCACAATAAAATCCTATTTAAAGAGGCTGTTCAGGATTTTTATTCCCCTCAAAAATGACTCCGCTCTCCGTGAAATTGACGGCATATACTGAGAATATACCATCAATGTCAGATAGGTGCGGGTTCCCTGAAGTGAAGGAGAGCGCACTGCGCATGCGCCACGTGCTCTCCATTCCAGCGGTGAACGGAAGGTGGCTGCGCATTAGGGTGTTTCATTTTGTAATGGAAAAAATAAAAATTAACATTTTTGCAGACTTTGCTTAAGCCCCGAGTCTGAGTGATGTAAAAGATATATATGCCAAATTTTAAGAAGATTGGATAATATTTAGAGGTTGCACACTTTTATCAGTTTTGTAAAAGAAGGCAAAAAATATAATTTTTCAATGTTAATTGCTTTTATTGGGAAAACTAGAAATCACTAACTTAAAATAATATTAAAACTAGACACTAAGATTAATAGGTAGTATGATTGGCAAAACGTGTTATATTAATCAACTTTGAACGATGCAATCCCTTCTTTTGTTAGCTTGGCGACGACTTTTCTGTGATGCTCGACTATCCTCAATAAGAATTGTTTTTGTTTGTGATTTGTTAAATTTTTTATCAGCGCAACTCCTCTTTCTGCGGTATCATTGACCACCTTAAGAGCGTTCACATGGCTTCTTAGAGAATCACTGCAGTATTCTGTCACGTCGTGGATCCCAAACAATTCAAAGAACGTCTTTGCTTTATTCGTAACAAAATGTCTCAGGTGTTTTCCTTCAAAAACTAGGTTTTTACCCTCTAATCGTTTCATATTTTTTTTCTTCGCAGGTTTGGTTTCCGAATCTTTAGTCATATTTTCCTTAACAGCCTGAGTAATATGTTTGTCTAAATAAGCCAATCCCACATTTGTTTCTGACAGATACCAAAGGTGTCTCTTAGCAACTGTGAGAGCACTTTTTTTGACGTCTGCATCTGGGTAAGTGCTCAGAAGCTGTAGCATATCCAAATCATTCTTTGGAGCCCATAGATTTACAATTGCCTCGTGCAAAAAGCAAACATATATGAGGCTGACAAAATGTGCAACCCATTTTGTTCCTTTCAATTCTCGTTGAGGAATGTTCAACTGTTTAGTGAAGAGGACAATTTTAAGTGCATATATTGCCTTTGCCATCCACCTTGCTTGATGCAGAGCCCCTGGGATCCTGAAACTGAAGTAGTTTTTAGACCAACCTCCTAGGTACAGGAGTGAAAGTAGTAATCAATTTGTGCAACCCTTAAATATTATCCAATCTTCATCAAATTTGGCAAATCTGGGCGTAAGCAAAGTCATATAAAAATTGCATCTTTAAAAAAATGAAACACCCTACTGTGCATGCATGGCTGCTCTCTCTTCACTCCATGGAGTCTATCATGGAGATAGGAGTGGATCCCAGAGGTGGGGCCTGCCAGTGTCTGACATTTATGGCATATCCTAGCGATAATCCACAATGGGTTGTCCCATCACAGACAAGGGGGGCATATTGCTAGGATATGCTCCCATTGTCTGATAGGTGTGGGTCCCACCTCTGGGACCTGCATCTACGCCGAGAATGGAGCAGGGAGAGCGGTGGCTGGAGGAGGTTTCGGCCACCACCAAGCGCTCTTCCCATACAAATGAATGGGAGTGCACCGTGCTTGCGTGACCACAGCTCCTATTTATTTCTAAGGGGCCAGCACTTGGCTATTTTCGGACCCCCACTGATCTGACAAATAAGTTTAAATCTTGGCAAAACCCCTTTAAAAACAAACTGGTATCGTCACTACAGTGAGAGCAGATGTGGCCATTGCACCTGGCCTGAGCCCCTTTACCACGTACAGTAGGCAGACGCTGATACTGTACGTGACATATAACACCGCAACAACAAAAAAACTTTTCATCTGCTACTGGGCAAAAATTATTTGTCCTATACTAAATAGAGTGCAGATTACAAATCCGAAGTCAGAATTGTTGTAACATGCCACGAAATGTTGCTATGCATAAGTATGCCTAAATGAATGAAGCACTTGGAAAGCATTGAATAATTTTTAGTAGAACGAGTTTTACTCCAGCAATTGCCTGATCTACATCAAAGTTTGCGTAGTAAACAGTGTATGAAAATGTAATGGAATAACAAAATTTCAAAAAGTCTAGTTTTTCAGTTTAAAAGTCTTACTTGAGCAAGGCCCAGTACTGTTAAAAGTCCTTCAGGCATCTGCTTTTGTGTTTGTGAACAGTCCTATTTTCCCGTTGCAAAAACAAGCAGTAGTCCCCCATCATGTTGGGATTCCAGCGGCCTTGATACCTGTTCTCTGTTGTAGATACATCTTTATGGAACCGCTCTCCATGTTCGTCACTTACGTGTCCCAAATTGGGTGGGGAAAAAGTCAAGATGGGAATGTAAGAATGACATTCGGCAGCAAAGTTGTTCATCTGCTGTAAGCATGTTGTCTACTAATTCAGCATAGTTTGCAGCTCGTCTGTTCCCAAGGAAGTTCTGCACCACTAGCACAAATGCAGCCCAAGCTGCAAGACGCACTCGCTTTGTCAGATTCATAAGTAGTGTATTTGCCACATATGTGTCAGAAATTGTCTGGATCGTTAACACATTTGCGTTTATCCATCTAAGTTTCAAAACTGATAGCACTATAACAGATCACTTTATCAAAATCTGTCCAGCTTGCCTTATATACTTACTGCTGACATCAGCCTGAGTGCGTCCGAACAGGTCTGGACATGTCCATTGGCATATCTCCAATATAATGCATTAATATTATAACTGAATAGGCTTTGCATGTATAACTTAACCCTTTAAGGACCTCCGCCGTACATGCATGAAGTCCGGTCCCCAAACATGGCGCCCGCTCGTAAGTGCGGCGGGCGCCATAGCTGCCGGGTTTCTGCTATTTTAATTAGCAGAGACACGCGGCACATGTATGTTATCTGCCATACATTTTCCCTTTTCAGATGCCGTGTTCAAATGTGACCACGGCATCTGCGCAGTCCAGAAGCGGAAGTCGCACACTTCCGCTCTGGTAACAGCGTTCCCCGGCTGAGATCGTGGAACCTGTTACATGGATCTAATAGGCTGAAGCCTCAAGCAGGCTTCGGTGCCTATTAGATGACTACACCAATACAGGCCACTAGGTGGCAGCATTGTAATGGTATAGTGCAAGTGAAGGGTTCAATGGTGTCTATATAGACCGCAATGAACACAATAGGCAATCTAATGATTGCCAGGTATTGTCACCCAAGGTGACTTAAAAAAATCCAAAAGTAAAAAAAAGTTTTTGTAAATATAAGTTAAAAAAAAAAACATAATGAGCATCACCGCGTGCGAAAATGCCCAAAATATAACAATATTAATGGTATACGGCAAATGGCGTAACGAGAAAAAGAATAAAACAGCCAATTTGCCATTTTTTGTCACTTCAACTAACCAATCATTTTTTTTATAGAAAGTGATCAAAAAGTCGCACACTCTTCAAATTGGTATCACTAAAAAGAACAGATCGTCCCTCAAAAAAATGAGCCCTCACACAGCCCCGTAAACATAACTACAAAAAAGGAATAGCGGTCAGAATACAGTTAAAAAACAAAAAATTTCCTCAAAGGTTTAAAAAAAAACATTCTGTATTAAAACAAAAAAAAAAAATATACAAGTGTGGTATCGTTGTAACCGTACTTACCTGGAGAATTAAAATAACAGGTCAATTTTACCGCATAGTGTACAGTGTAAAATAAAAATTATAATAAAAACCTTTATCAGAATTGCGTTTTTCCCAATTCTACCCCATTTGGATTTTTTTTCCTACTACTTTTTTAGTTTTCCATTCACATAGTCTTATGAGGGCTTATTTTTTTTTCGGGACAAATTGTACTTTCTAATGGCACCATGCAACCGTAAATGGTGCCATTAGAAAGTACAACTTGTCACGAAAAAAAATAAGCCCTCATAAGACTATGTGAATGGAAAACTAAAGAAGTTAGGACTATGGGAAGGCGGGGAGTGAAAAACGAAAACGCAAAAATGGAAAATCACAGGGTCCTTAAGTGGTTAAAATCTAGACGCGTCAGGCAAATTCCGAGTTCATATTTGGAATCTGAGCGCTCATTTTTGTATAAATCACATGTTTTTCTATCGGTAGCAAAATCATTGTTGCGCGGTGTATTTGGCGGACCCCTTTTACAAGTCTGGGGAGAT
The DNA here is from genome assembly GCF_014858855.1 of Bufo gargarizans. NCBI lineage: Eukaryota > Metazoa > Chordata > Amphibia > Anura > Bufonidae > Bufo > Bufo gargarizans. The sequence continues at coordinate 720,542,858 of NC_058080.1, read as the reverse complement.
TCAAGTTACGCCCCTGCCCTTGGCTACAGCTACAAATGATGATTGACAAATTGATAAGTGTTGAATTAATCCCAACCTATTAATGTAATTACAGAGTGGCTCGTGCGTCTATAAAAAAAAAAAACTGCATAATGAATGGAAGCTGTAAGTGAACGCGAACAATGACTGATATGTAGGTGGTTCCTATTTTTTGTGTAAGATCCGGTTGTCATGGCACTGCTCGGCTTTGCTTTTCCCGACGTGCCACAACTATTTTAGGATACTTGTTCCCTCGCTGTCGTAACTTTAACATCGCGCGTGCTTAATCCGTCAAAGGCCCGGCGTCTGTACACGGAGAGCCGAGCACGGAGCGGTCGTTCACAAGTGTACACGTTGTCCTGACGGCCGCCGCATCCATTATCTGCTTTGTTATCTGGATTGGGAGGGAGGGAGGGGGGGATATCCACCATGCAGCCCTCTCTTGTGTCTATGCGGACAGGGTAGGCGAGAGTTAAACTGCAGGAGTCCCTTCCACGTTACAGACGGAATCATGTACAGGGCTAGACCTGACTCACTCAGCGTTCATCTCGGGGACTGTCAAGGTCGCAGCGTGCAGGTGAGTCTCACTGTTAATATTTAATGTCGCCCTTTGTGTGTGTTCCCTCCTGCTTGGATTCGGCTCCATGTCTCCCACAGCTTCGCCGGCCCTGGAATTGCTCAAACCCCCTATGATTAAGTAGCCGTACGTCATGAGCTTCTGTGGCAAGTAAGGTGAGCTGCAATTCGCCGATATGGACGTCCTTGGAGATTCCAGGTGTCCATAAATCTAGGCGTATAGGAGGGCACAGTATTCCCAGATACACGGCACGGGAATAGGGAGAGTTTGTGCCAAATTGTGCGTAAAATGACACTTTGTTGTATCTCACTGTGTTACATCGTATTGGGTTTAATAACACGATGTATATGTCACAATGTAACAATCTTATGTTTCAGTGCTTCAATATTTCTTTAAATATTTGAGATTGGGAAAGGGGGGCAGTTTTGTGGGTGGCGGATATGCTCTGTTCCTCAGAAACCGTTCCATCCGCAGTGGTCATCTGACCCGTATGTCCACTATGGCCCCATCCCAAATTAAAAACATGCCCTTAGAAAATAAAACAGATATTTGCAAACCTGTCTACTAGACCCAAAGTACTCAGTAATGGGGTGTCAGCTGCAGGTGTCAATGATGGGTCCTGCTCCCCAGAAGAGTGGGTGAGGTGCCCCAGAACAGTGGGTCTGATGGCCCATATCAGAAGGTCAGGCATCCCCATAACAGTGTATCAGATACCCCTATTCCTGAGCATCAGCTGCAGATGCCCAAATAACTCTGTATCAGTTGTCCCCATAACTGTGCATCAGCCACCGATGCCCCCATAGCTGTACAACTGCCACCGATGCCCCCATAACTGTACAACTGACGCCCATGCCCCCATAACTGTTCAGGTGACACAGATGCCCCCATAACTGTACAACTGCCACAGATGTCCCAAAACTGTACAACGCCACAGAAGACCCCAAAACTGTACAACCGCCACAGAAGCCCCCAAAACTGTACAACCGCCACAGATGCCCCCAAAACTGTACAACCGCCACAGATGCCCCCAAAACTGTACAACTGCCACAGATGCCCCCAAAACTGTACAACCGCCACAGATGCCCCCAAAACTGTACAACCGCCACAGATGCCCCCAAAACTGTACAACCGCCACAGATGCCCCCAAAACTGTACAACCGCCACAGATGCCCCCAAAACTGTACAACCGCCACAGATGCCCCCAAAACTGTACAGCCGCCACAGATGCTCCCAAAACGGTACAACCGCCACAGATGCCCCCAAAACTGTACAACCGCCACAGATGCCCCCAAAACTGTACAACCGCCACAGATTCCTCCAAAACTGTACAGCCGCCACAGATGCTCCCATGACATGTTTGTCAAATGCCTCAAAACATGTGTTTCTGAGATGCCCCAGAATGGGCGTCCGCGTCGGAAACCCCAGAACATGTCAGTCACAGTTGCCCCTGTATCAAGGAACGGGAGGCTTTTTTTTGTGGTGGATGTTGGGTATTGTAGTTCAGACAAATACCAGGCTAGCCTGGCATGGCTGTTTTATATACTGGTATATTGTTTATAAAGCTGTGGTGCACGATGACATTCACTTTACATCTAACAAGAAGCAATGTAAACATTTGGTTTTATGTGTCCTCGCTGCCAAAAAGAGGAGTTGCGCTTTCTGTTGTTGTGTTTCACCCTCTACCATTACACATCGCAGAACAAAGAAAGTAAAAGGAATGATCCTGCCATGTTCACTGCCACAGTCCTCCTCTCCTAGGCCGTGATATGGATCAGTTGCATTGTGTGTGCGCTGGGGACAGGTATTTGCCTTGTGTGCACTTGTGTATCAGCAGCTTTTATGTTTCCATGTGGCTGTGGATATGGTTCTTACAATGTCAAAACTCTGGCCATAGGGACAATCCTTCTGCTTTAAAGAAAACTCTATGTATATGGAAGTCCTTGGTTTGTAAGAAAACTGTGTGACAACCAATATTCTCCATGGCAATTTTCCTTTCCGGATTTAAAGGCTATGTACACCTTTGTAGTCAATTATTTTTTATATGATTGCATTTAACTTATTTTTAGCTAAAAATCATATTTTCAATTGGCCTTTATTAAAAATATTGAGCTGTTCAGTCACAAAGGGTTAACTTTTTCTAAGGCCTCTTGCACACGACCGTATGTATTTTGCGGTCCGCAAAAACTGATCCAAAAAAAAACGAACAGATGACATCCGTGTGCATTTCGTATTTTGCAGAACGGAACAGCTGGCCCTTCATAGAACAGTACTATCCTTGTCTGTGACATGTTCTATTGCTTTGCGAAACGGACATACGGAAACAGAATGCACACGGAGTAACGTCCGTTTTTTTTGGGGCGTACCTATTGAAGAGACACGGAAAGAAAATAAGTTTGTGTGCAAGAGGCCTAACTGTGTAATTGTTACTTTGACTTTGTGCCGGTCATTTAATTACCCTAATTTCTAAACGACTGAGAGGTCATAAACACTTATTTAAGCCATATTCTTATCAGTAAGATGAGGATTGAGCTTTAATGAGTGTTTCTGATATGAGAGAGCAGAGATAAGGAGCCCCTCTTCTCCTCAGATGACAGAAAGGACAGAAAAAATCCACAGGCAGCTAGTAGAGCATCTCAGCTATGTACAGAAAAAGGGCTCCATATTGTTAATAAAGACCAATTGAAAAATAATTTTTAGCTTAAAATAAGTATAATGCAATAATATTTTATTTTTTTGCCCCCAATGGTGTACATAGCCTTTAAATTAGGCAAATTTGCTACAAAGGATAACCCCAACATTTGATCTCTAGAGTGCCTATTGCCTGTAAGGCCTGCTCCTGTTCTACAAGGGAACGCCTCTGAAGAAAAGTCCCCTTTGATGCATGCTCGGTCCATTTCTAATTGGTTGGACAGTCCTGCAATGGTCCACATGACAAAGATCAGACTGTTGTAACTACATTGACTTAATAGTCTCAATGGTCAATGTGGACACTTGGAACTCTGGGAAACCTGTCTGACAACCCCTGTGGGATGTCAGACTGTAATAGTGGCATTACAGTTGTCACCTAGTTTAGCAGAAAAGTTTTCAACTAGGAAAATGATTAGACTTTTCGAGATTGATTCAAAGGCACTGGATCTATTCATTTTGCTTTTGACCTCCGTAGGCACACAGTGGTCTATGTCGTCTATAGGCGCCCATATTGTTTTTGTGGGATGCCTGTGTAAGAGACAGTACAGCAAAACACGCTATCCATATAGATACAAAGAGGTGCACCACCCATATACTGTGCCTTGCAAAAGTATTCACCCCCCCTTGACTTTTTTGGTAATTTGGTGCCTCACAACAATTGTTTGAGGATTTGTATCATTTAATGTACAGAACTTGCCCACAACTTTGAAGATGTGTTTTTTTTATTGTGAAGAAAACAACAAATAGGACAAAATAACAGAAAAAGTCAATGTGAATAACTATTCACCCCCCCCCCCCCCCTAAAGTCAGCACTTTGTAGAGCCACCTTTTGTGGCAATCACAGCTCCAAGTCGCTTTGGATAAGTCTTCCCACATCTTACCACTGGGATTTTTGCCCGTTCCTCCTTGCAGAACTGCTCCAGCTCCTTCAGGTTGGATGTTTGCGCTTGTGAACAGCAATCTTTAAGTCTGACCACAGATTTTCTATTGGATTGAGATCTGGGCTGGGACTCGGCCATTCCCACACATTTACATGTTTCCCCTTAAACCAGTCAAGTGTTGCTTTAGCCGTGTGTTTGGGGTCTTTGTCCTGCTGGAAGGCGAACCTCCGTCCTGGCCTCAGATCACACACAGAGTGGGACAGGTTTTGCTTAAGAATATCCCTGTATTTAGCACTATCCATCTTTCTCTCAACTCCGACCAGTTTCCCAGTCCCATTCCCCCAGCATGATGCTGCCACCACCATGTCTCACTGTGGGGTTGGTGTTCTTTGGGTGATGTGATGTGTTGGGTTTGCGCCAGACATGGTGTTTTCTTTGATGATCGAAAATTTTAATTATAGTCTCCTCAGACCAGAGCACCTTCCTCCATACATTTTGGGAGTCTCCCACACGCCTTTTCGCAAACTCACAACGTGCCTTATTGTTTTTAGCTAAAAGTAATGGCTTTCTTCTGGCCACTCTGCCATAAAGCCCAACTCTATGGAGCGTACGGCTTATTGTCGTCCTATGTACAGATCCTCCAGTCTCTGCTGTGGAACTCTGCAGCTCCTCCAGGGTTACCTTAGGTCTCTGTGCTGCATCTCTCATTAATGCCCTCCTTGCCCGGTTCGTGAGTTTTGGTGGGCGGCCGTCTCTTGGCAGGTTTGTTGTTGTGCCATGTTTTTTCCATTTGGTTATGAATTATGATAGATTTAATGGCGAAAAAGCGTCCGTTTATGTGCAACCTGGCCTTTTTTCCTATAGCTCCCTTTCAGTATTGTAATTTTTCTTTTCTTTTTTTATACTTTTTTGGCACATTGCGCCAGTCATCTATTTCATTAAAATTCATGCGTAATTGAACTGTTTTGCACAATCCAGACGATATCAGCAGATGGCACGTCACCCACACAAGCCTCTAACTCTCATTCTTACCCGGGAAGCCTTAGATTTGCTTTCTGCCATTTTCCTCGAAACAACGTACTGCTTTTACGACTAGTGGGTCGCAGAGAGGGTTCTTGGTTGACTCCTCCAGAACAGAGCATTGTCTAAACCAGGCAGAGATTTACTCATCTGCCTACGCTCTTTCTGAAAGTTCACAATCCTTCCTGAAATGTAGGCACCAGGGGGTTGTCACCACATTGGCTGAATCATAGGTTGGTGTCGAGAGGTGATGTCATTGGAACTGGATGACATCTGTTGTAGGTTGGTACTGAGTGGGATCCATTGAGAGACTGCATGAAATTCAGTGCTGGAGATAGCTGAAGACAAGCGCTTCGTTATTTCCGGCAGTTGAATGAGGTGGCAGCGTCCACATGTGTCCACCCTTCATTCCAGTGGGGGAACACTGAGCCCTGTTCTCGTGATCGGAGGACGCTCAGCAGTTGGACCCTGGCCGATCAGACACAGTATAAGGGGATATGTTGTTGTTGTAATGGAACTCCCGCATTAAAGGAGTATTCCCATCTGGACATTTATAGTATACTCTTAAATAGCGCACTTACTCAGCTATTTTCAGATCGCCCATCAGAGCGAATGCAGAGAGCTGCGCATGTGCAACCACCTCTACATTAATGGCTTTGTGAGACGAGGTCCGGTAATCAACATACAGACGTGGACAAAATTGTTGGTACCCTTTGGTCAATGAAAGAAAAAGTCACAATGGTCACAGAAATAACTTTAATCTGACAAAAGTAATAATAAATTAAAATTCTATAAATGTTAACCAATGAAAGTCAGACATTGTTTTTCAACCATGCTTCAACAGAATTATGTAAAAAAATAAACTCATGAAACAGGCATGGACAAAAATGATGGTACCCCTAGAAAACACAGAACATAATGTGACCAAAGGGACATGTTAATTCAAGGTGTGTCCACTAATTAGCATCACAGGTGTCTACAACCTTGTAATCAGCCATTGGGCCTATATATATGGCTCCAGGTAATCACTGTGTTGTTTGGTGATATGGTGTGTACCACACTCGACATGGACCAGAGGAAGCAAAGGAAAGAGCTGTCTCAAGAGATCAGAAAGAAAATTATAGACAAGCATGTTAAAGGTAAAGGCTATAAGACCATCTCCAAGCAACTAGATGTTCCTGTGAGTACAGTTGCACATATTATTCATAAGTTTAAGATCCATGGGACTGTAGCCAACCTCCCTGGACGTGGCCGCAGGAGGAAAATTGATGACAAATCTAAGAGACGGATAATCCGAATGGTAACAAAAGAGCCTAGAAAGACTTCTAAAGAGATTCAAGGTGAACTTCATGCTCAAGGAACATCAGTGTCAGATCGCACCATCCGTCGTTGTTTGAGCCAAAGTGGACTACATGGGAGACGACCAAGGAGGACACCATTGTTGAAAACGAATCATAAAAAAGCAAGACTGGAATATGCCAAACTACATGTTGACAAGCCACAAAGCTTCTGGGAGAATGTCCTGTGGACAGATGAGACAAAAATCGAAGTTTTTGCCAAGGCACATCAGCTGTATGTTCACAGACGAAAAAATGAAGCATATCAAGAAAAGAACACTGTCCCTACTGTGAAACATGGAGGAGGCTCTGTTATGTTCTGGGGCTGCTTTGCTGCGTCTGGCACAGGGTGTCTTGAATCTGTGCAGGGTACAATGAAATCTCAAGACTATCAAGGAATTCTAGAGAGAAATGTACTAGCCAGTGTCAGAAAGCTTGGTCTCAGTCGCAGGTCATGGGTCTTGCAACAGGACAATGACCCAAAACACACCGCTAAAAACACCCAAGAATGGCTAAGAGGAAAAAATTGGACTATTCTAAAGTGGCCTTCTATGAGCCCTGACCTCAATCCTATTGAGCATCTTTGGAAGGAGCTGAAACATGCAGTCTGGAAAAGGCACCCTTCAAACCGGACACAACTGGAGCAGTTTGCTCATGAGGAGTGGGCCAAAATACCTGCTGAGAGGTGCAGATGTCTCATTGACAGTTACAGGAAGCGTTTGATTGCAGTGATTGCCTCAAAAGGTTGCGCAACAAAATATTAAGTTAGGGGTACCATCATTTTTGTCCATGCCTGTTTCATGAGTTTATTTTTTTACATAATTCTGTTGAAGCATGGTTGAAAAACAATGTCTGACTTTCATTGGTTAACATTTATAGAATTTTAATTTATTATTACTTTTGTCAGATTAAAGTTATTTCTGTGACCATTGTGACTTTTTCTTTCATTGACCAAAGGGTACCAACAATTTTGTCCACGTCTGTAAGTGCAGATCCCAGAGGTGGGATATCCAACTAAATAGTGCACTTAGTGCACCCATAGGAGGAAATGGAGCAAGCTGTGCATGCGCAACCACCTCTTCATTCCTAGCAGTGCGAGATGGGTCCCGTTCTCAACACAGGTGCAGAGCCCAGAGGTGGGTCCCGCACGTATCTGACATTTATGGCATATCCACATAAATAACGCACTCATTCAGCTATTTTCAAATCCCTTATCAGAGTGAATGGAGAGAGCTGCGCAACCACCTCTCCTTTAATGGCATTGTGAGATGGGGTCCGGTAGTTAACATAGAGGTGGGACCCACACCTATCAGACATTTATGGCCATATATCCACATAAATGCACTTAGCTATTGTCAGATCTCCCGTAGGAGAGAATGGAGAAAGCTGCGCATGCGCAACCACCTCTTCATTCATAGCAGTGCGAGCCGGGTCTGGTTCTCTACATAGGCGTGTATCCCAGAGGTGGGACTTGCACCTATTAGACATATATAGCATATGCACATGAAATGGTGCACTCACTCAGCTCTTTTCAAATCTCCTATAGATAGAAGCGAATGGAAAGAGCTGCGCATGCGCAACCACCTCTTTGTTCACAGCAGTCTGCTCCTCAACATAGGCGCAGATCCCAAAGGTGGAACCCGCACCTATTGGACATTTACTGCATACCTTTTTATAGCTATGTCATAAAAGTCGAGATTAGAAGACCCCCATAAGATCTGGTCTGAGATCTACATTTCTCAAAATGTTTGCATAACAGCTGTGCGTCATTGTAGAATCATAATTGCGTCTTTTTTTTTATTTTTATTTTCCTAATGTCTTTGTCAGTCTAATTATTCCGCTATTCAGTTGCACAGCTAGATGTATTTCTCTCACAAGCAGGGGGAATCTGTGGAATCTGCTGGCACTGTACTGCTGTTATGTCCCTTTCCTTACTTCCCACTATGTTTGTTTTCAGCTCTGATGAAGTTCACAGAACAGATAAGGAGGGGGAGATCCCACAGAAAGGCAGGGCGCTGCTGTGATCTTAAATAATTGCTTCTGCACTGCTATTGATCAGGCTCGGGATTTCAGCTAACTGTGACCCCCCCCCCCCCCACTTCCTGTTTTTATTTGAATGGTTTAGTCTGGTTGTGTATTGGATTGGGGAGACTGGTGTATGTACGAATTGTGGTTCAAATGCTGTAAATTGCTTTTGCTTGCGCACTGCTATTGAAGATCACAGCAGCGTCCTGCCTTTCTGTGGGATCTCCGCCTCCTTATATAATATAAGGGGGAGGGGCATAGAGCCAAACATTTTGCGAGGTGCAGCGCTTTTTACATCTCCCCGATGTCCTATCTCAGATATTGGCTGTACCGACGGCCAGTGTCTCTTTAGGTGAGGTATATTACTTGTATATACCACCCCACTATTGGCCACCACTACTGTGCAGGCGCTGGTAGTCTAACATTGGAGCGCCTCTGCTGCATTCTGTGGGTTTACTTCCATGGTCATTGCCAAGGACTATAATGACACAAGCCTGTAATCATAGAATTAGCTGAACGGCTCTCTTTCCGTAATCCTCATGTCGAAATACGTAATATGCCATAACCTCCTCCGCGTCCCCTTCACAGACACACAAGTTCAGCGCATGTTGCTAGGTGACGTGAGGACCTCCTTTTCAAAGTGCCGCTATCGAAAGAAAGGCCTTTGCAAACCAAACAGGCGACCTCCCTGCTTCTCTTCAGAGCTCCATTGTGCGGTTTTCAATGGAGCAGTGGCATTACGGTTTATGTAAGGCAGACGCTGTACTTTCCTGCTACTGCTCCTGCAGATATTTTTCTTTTTATATGTATATAGACCTATATCATGCCGAAGGGCTTAAAGCTTCTCCGCATCTTCAAGAAGTTCTGCAGAACCTCCTAATACGCACCTCAGCTGCTGCAGAACCTCCTAATACGCACCTCAGCTGCTGCAGAACCTCCTAATACGCACCTCAGCTGCTGCAGAACCTCCTAATACGCACCTAAGCTGCTGCAGAACATCATAATACACACCTTAGCTACTGCTGAACCTTATAATACACACCTTAGCTACTGCTGAACCTTATAATACACACTTCAGCTGCTGCAGAACCTAATAATACACACTTCAGCTGCTGCAGAACCTCCTAATATACACCTCAGCTGTTGCAGAATCTCATAATACACACCTCAGCTGCTGCAGAACCTCATAATACGCACCTCAGCTGCTGCAGAACACCATAATACACACCTCAGCTGCTGCAGAACTTCCTAATACGCATCTAAGCTACTGCAGAATCTCATAATACACACCTTAGCTACTGCAGAACCTTATAATACACACTTCAGCTGCTGCAGAACCTCCTAATACACACCTCAGCTGCTGCAGAATCTCATAATACACACCTCAGCTGCTGCAAAACCTCATAATACACACCTCAGATGCTGCAGAACCTCCTAATACACACCTCAGTTTCTGAAGAACCTCATAATACACACCTCAGCTGCTGCAGAACCTCATAATACACACCTCAGCTGCTGCAGAACCTCATAATACACACCTCAGCTGCTGCAGAACCTCAGAATACACACTTCAGCTGCTGCAGAACCTCATAATACACACCTCAGCTGCTGCAGAACCTCATAATACACACCTCAGCTGCTGCAGAGCCTCAGAATACACACTTCAGCTGCTGCAGAACCTCATAATACACACCTCAGCTGCTGCAGAACCTCAGAATACACACCTCAGCTGCTACTGAACCTCATAATACACACCTCAGCTTCCGCAGAACCTCCTAATACACACCTCAGCTGCTGCAGAACACCATAATACACACCTCAGCTGCTGCAGAACACCATAATACACACCTCAGCTGCTGCAGAACCTCATAATACACACCTCAGCTGCTGCAGAACCTCATAATACACACCTCAGCTGCTGCAGAACCTCATAATACACACCTCAGCTGCTGCAGAACCTCATAATACACACCTCAGCTGCTGCAGAACCTCCTAATACACACCTCAGCTGCTGCAGAACCTCATAATACACACCTAAGCTGCTGCAGAACCTCCTAATACACACCTCAGCTGCTGCAGAACCTCCTAATACACACCTCAGCTGCTGCAGAACCTCCTAATACACACCTCAGCTGCTGCAGAACCTCATAATACACACCTCAGCTGCTGCAGAACCTCCTAATACACACCTCAGCTGCTGCAGAACCTCCTAATACACACCTCAGCTGCTGCAGAACCTCATAATACGCACCTCAGCTGCTGCAGAACCTCATAATACGCACCTCAGTTGCTGAAGAACCTCATAATTCACACCTCAGCTGCTGCAGAACCTCCTAATACACACCTCAGCTGCTGCAGAACCTCATAATACACACCTCAGCTGCTGCAGAACCTCATAATACACACCTCAGCTGCTGCAGAACCTCATAATACACACCTCAGCTGCTGCAGAACCTCATAATACACACCTCAGCTGCTGCAGAACACCATAATACACACCTCAGCTGCTGCAGAACCTCCTAATACACACCTCAGCTGCTGCAGAACCTCCTAATACACACCTCAGCTGCTGCAGAACCTCATAATACACACCTCAGCTGCTGCAGAACCTCCTAATACACACCTCAGCTGCTGCAGAACCTCATAATACACACCTCAGCTGCTGCAGAACCTCATAATACGCACCTCAGCTGCTGCAGAACCTCATAATACACACCTCAGTTGCTGAAGAACCTCATAATACACACCTCAGCTGCTGCAGAACCTCATAATACACACCTCAGCTGCTACTGAACCTCATAATACACACCTCAGCTGCTGTCGAACCTCCTAATACGCATCTAAGCTACTGCAGAACCTCATAATACACACCTTAGCTACTGCAGAACCTTATAATACACACTTCAGCTGCTGCAGAACCTAATAATACACACCTCAGCTGCTGCAGAACACCATAATACACACCTCAGCTTCTGCAGAACCTCATAATACACACCTCAGCTTCTGCAGAACCTCATAATACACACCTCAGCTGCTGCAGAACCTCATAATACACACCTCAGCTGCTGCAGAACCTCCTAATACACACCTCAGCTGCTGCAGACTTTCTTTTTGGAATGATTATATAAAATACTTGGGAAGATTCAGCAGCTCCTGCAGGCATTTTCTGATTGCAGCAGCCGCCTCCCTTGTCCAGTGAGATTTATACTGTATGTGTCACTGCCTATTGCTTCCTGCTGATGTCTTGTGGGGAATGTTTGCTTGAGATATTGATTTAGGTAAAGGGACACTGTCACCTGGATTTCACTTACTGAGCTATTAACATCACCACATCAGTCTCCACGATTTACATAAAAATATACTAGTATTACTGCCCTGTGTCTTGTAATTTGTCTATAAAATGGCTTTTTATTAATGTGCTAGATACCCCAATAAGGAGCCCAGCTGCTGCAGAACATCATAATACACACCCCAGCTGCTGCAGAACCTCATAATACCCTCTTTGGCTGCTTCTGAACCACATAATACGCAGGGGCGTAACTATAGGGGGTGCAGAGGTGGCAGTCGCTACCGGGCCCAGGACCCATAAGAAGACACTATATTATAGAAAGTGCATGCTGGTCAAGTTACACCTCTGGCTGGAAGAAAGGGGTCAGGTGAAGAATTTGGCATATGGGGGGGGATGCTGTTTAAATTTTTTCCTCAGGCAGCAGGAAAGCCATGTGCTCCCCGGCCGCTAGCCACAAAGCACTGAGGGAAAGGGGGCCCAAGCTGAACTTTTGCACTAGGGCCCATAAACCTTTAGCTACGCCCCTGATGATACACACCTCGGCTGCTGCAGAACATCACAATACACACCTCGGCTGCTGCAGAAACTCATAATACGCGCCTCGGCTGCTGCATAACATCACAATACACACCTCAGCTGCTGCAGAACATCACAATACACATCTTTGCTGCTGCCGAACATCACAATATACACATCTTAGCTGCTGCAGAACATCACAATATACACCTTAGCTGCTGCAGAACATCACAATATACACCTTAGCTGCTGCAGAACATCACAATATACACCTTAGCTGCTGCAGAACATCACAATATACACCTTAGCTGCTGCAGAACATCACAATATACACCTTAGCTGCTGCAGAACATCACAATATACACCTTAGCTGCTGCAGAACATCACAATATACACCTTAGCTGCTGCAGAACATCACAATATACACCTCAGCTGCTGCAGAACATCACAATATACACCTCAGCTGCTGCAGAACTGCATAATACACACCTCAGCTGCTGCAGAACATCATAATACACACCTCAGCTGGTGCAGAACATCACAATACATAGCTCAGCTGCTGCAGATCTACATAATACACACCTCAGCTGTTGCAGAACATCACAATATACACCTCAGCTGCTGCAAAACATCATAATATATGCCTCAGCTGCTGCAGATCATAATACACAACTCAGCTGCTGCAGAACCTCATAATATACACCTCAGCTGCAGCAGAACATCACAATACACATCTTAGCTGCTGCTGAACATCACAATACACACCTCAGCTGCTGCAGAACGGTATACACACCTCAGCTGCTGCAGAACATCACAATACACACCCCAGCTCCTGCAGAACGGTATACACACCTCAGCTGCTGCAGAACATCACAATACATAGCTCAGCTGCTGCAGAACTGCATAATACACACCTCAGCTGTTGCAGAACATCACAATATACACCTCGGCTGCTGCTGAACCTCATAATACACACTTCCGCTGCTGCAGAACCTCATAATATACACTGGTCTAAATGTATTCTCTGACCTGCTAGAAAGGTGCATAATGTAATCTGTAGTGAATGTAATCTTCTCATCAGTGACTGTATTTGTTAATTATACCCTCCCTTCTGATCCTCAGCTGTGTCATGTACCAACTCCTTGCCTCTCCAACTGACACAGGACAGGAAGTCAGTTACTTCTCTATTTATACCTATGAGACTGACATTGAAGCTCCCATAGGACAACATAGAGAAACGGACTTCCTGTCCACGCATATGATGCTGTGTGATTGCTGGTCGGTCACATGACACAGCTGAGAAGCAGAAGGAAGGGGATAGCTCACACATACAGACACTGGTAAGAAAATTGCATTCACCACAGATTACATCGTGTACAGTTCTAGCAGGTCAGATGATAACATTTTTTAGCGGGAGTTCTTTGTTAAAGTTTTTTTTTTAGATTTTAATATTGATGACCTATCCTCATAATACACACCTCAGCGCAGCGCCTCCACAGGGGAAATGAAGCATTACACACTGTCCATTCAAATGAATAGGTTAAGTGTAATACAGGACAGGCCAAGTCCTCTAGAGCGAGGCAGTCAACCAGACCCAGAATACACTAAGGGTGCCTGCACAGGGTGCGGATTACACGTGTTTTTTTCTCCACACGTACGATTTATTGGCGATTTTCTGCACACAAATCTGCGTCGTGTGCAGTCAACCTAATAAAGTGAATGCTGCGGCCTCCTCGCAGCTCACCAAGCACAGCTCCGCACATTGTATAGTGGCTATGCTTGGTATTGCAGCTCAGCCACATTCACGTGAATAAAACCGAGCTGCGCGTAGGCCGCGTGACCGATGGCCTAGGAAGAGGTCATGGTGCTCCAAGAGCGCCGAACGGCTGATGGCCAGGGGTGCTGGGGATCGGACCCCGCGTCATCAGTATTAAACACTCAGACAACCCCTTTAATAATGACCCTGCACAATGCCTTACAACACAAACTAGGGGGGGTCATTTATTACGTTCGTCTGGCGTAAAAATGGCATGTTTGTGACTAGGTTAAGGCCCTGCCTTAGACGGAATTGGGGGGGGGGGGGGGTGGCATAGTTTTTAAGACCGCTACATGGACTACTATATATGTGCCTCATTTATGAAGAGGGGGTGATGAAGACCAGCATAGAAAGCCGTCTTAGTCGGCGAGGCAGTGTTTTTCATGATAAGTTTAAGTGTATTTTTGTTTTTCCTTCTGTTTAAATGTTAAACCTGTCGGCTCACATTACGCACGGAGCCCCGCGTTGTAATAAGGATAATCAATGTGTAAAGGTATGCCTTCGCTCCCCAGTAACGGCAAAGGAGCCAGATACGGAACAGCGGTTACCATGGTAACAGTCTCCCAAAATGATGTGTAGGTGAAGGACGGAAGAGAAAAAAAAAATCATGCCCAGTCACAGAAAATTGATTGGTAAATTAAGCGTCACCTAAGGACTGTATGAGCTGCTATACCAAACAAAAAGGGACGGGAAGGGGGGGCTAGGAATTGCAAGTTTGCGCTGCCTGGCGGTGCAGAGAACACACGCTCGGCTTTGTCTTATTCCTCCCAAGACTTGGACGTATCAAAGCAATCACCAGGAGCCAGCGAGGGTTTCCTTTCCCCCGGAGTTGAGCGTGAGTCTCCCTGCCTTTCCTTGTGCCTTGCTTCCTTTCTTCTTCTTCTCAGGGAGGCGTCCATTTTGCAGTCACATGCTTAGGGTGGGAAGGACAAAAAAAAAAGATTTCTGCCAAAATATGGGAGGATTTGAGTTTTATTCTACAGTATGTCTGAAAAAATTTGGGGGTCGTCTTTCCTTTGTTGTGTGGGTCACGATGCAGATGGCTGAGCCTATGTGATCAGCAGGATGGAAGACTCCTCATTATATGATCCTATGGCTGCCGCTGCGAAGAGGTCCTGATCGTCGTGATAATAGTAATGCTGATAATGTGAAGCAGCAAAGCCGAGGTGGTCATTAGTCTCAACACTAGGTGATATCTGTATTGCACATAAAGCTGCTCAATGCACAGATGTAGCAGAGCTGGGTTTGTCGCGACCTGTACTGTATACAGTCAGTGTTCTGTGGGCTTTGGACATATGTTGCGTGTTTCCATGTAGGATTAGATCTAGGGTCTGCGCTGTCCCTTCTATGTGATATTGTTTACACATTTTGGCGAATACGGTTTATTTATTGTGGGGAATTATGAACCTGTCTAAAGCAAGTACTCTGTTACCCATAGCAACCTATCACAGTGCAGCTTACATGTTTCAAAAGCAGAATATGAAATGAAAGTTTGGTTGCAATAGCTTTTTTTAGGCTCCATTCAGACGTCCATGTGTGTGTTTTGCGGATCCGCAAAACACAGACACCGGCAGTGTGCATTCCGCAATTTGCGGACCGCACATCGCCGGCACTATAATAGAAAATGCCTAATCTTGTCCGCAATTGCGGACAAGAATAGGACATGTTCTATTTTTTGGCGGAAACGAAAGCATGGATGTGGAAGTGCAAATCCTCAAATACGGATGCGGACAGCACATTCCGGCCCCATTGAAAATGAAAAGGTCTGTACCCGTTCCGCAAAATTGCGGAACAGATGCGGACCCATTTTGCGGACGTGTGAATGGACCCTTATAGACAGTAAAACCTTTCTAACATTAAAAAAAAACTGCCTGTGTTACCCATAGCAACCAATCACAGCGCAGCTTTCATTTCATATTCTGCTCCAGGAAAATGAAAGCTGAGCTGTGATTGGTTGCTAGGAGCAACAGAGGCAACTTTTCCGTCAGACAGGTTTCATAAATTGCCCCATCCTGCTTATAAGAAAAGCTCTTGTCCATAACAACCAATCACAGCTCAGCTAAGAGCTTTTCTTATAAGCAGGATGGGGCAATTCATGAAACCTGTCTGACAGAAAAGTTGCCTCTGTTGCTCCTAGCAACCAATCACAGTGCAGCTTTCATTTTACTAGAAACTTGTAAGAAATTAAAGCTGTGCGGTGTTTGGTTGCTATGGGCAAGTTGGTGAACCCTAACATGAAAACTGCCTCTGAAGCCCATAGCAACCAATCACAGTGCACCTTTCATTTCGTATTCTGCTAGTGAAAAATGAATGCTGCGCTGTGATTGGTTGCTGTGGCCAACGGCTTTTGTTATAGACAGAATGGTGGGGGCCTAACAGAAAAACTACCTGTGCTACCCATAGTAACCAATCACAGCGCAGCTTTCATTTCATATTCTACTTCTGAAAAATGAAAGCTGTGCTGTGATTGGTTATTGTGGACAGCTTTCCTTTCAGGTTCAGAAATCTGCCCCACCTGTGCCATGAAAAGTTTAACAATTTCTTTTTCTGCATATTTGGGTATTATACTACAAAATTGAGACAAATAATCCAAGTGTTTGTATAATTCTTCACATTGTAGCACCCTGAATCAGAGGCACTCTTGACACTTAAGGAGCACGCGCTCGGCTGTGAAGTGTCCATCGAAGTGATTGTTCTTGTAAAAATTGGCACCTGTGCTGGCGCCCCGGGCCTCTTTCCAGGAAGCTCGGTGATGGCAGAAACCACTGCAGGGAAAGGTTTCGACCTAAATCAAGTGGCAGTTTCATGACATGGAGGAGCAGACAAGGTGTAATGTGTCAGGACATAGCGTGCTGTTCACCATTATGTCTGTGAAGCCTTCAGGAAGTCGGCTCCTTGTCACGGGCAGACTTCTGCAAGAAATGACGGCCCGGGTGTCTACGAAATTATCACTGACTTATCCCACATATGTTTTCGGCATGTAATGTACAGACATGAGAGGCAGATACATTCATTGATAATTAGTGCAGTGGGAGGATTGCTTAATCGGTTCTTTTTATGTCCATATGTAGATGTAGCAAAGCCTGAGCCACTGCAGAGTGATGCTTGCGGCCTGGATTTTTTTAATTGGGGACAAGGGATGCACAGCCGGGGGCCTTTTGGGAGGGATGCACAGCCGGGGGCCTTTTGGGAGGGATGCACAGCCGGGGGCCTTTTGGGAGGGATGCACAGCCGGGGGCCTTTTGGGAGGGATGCACAGCCGGGGGCCTTTTGGGAGGGATGCACAGCCGGGGGCCTTTGAGAGGGCTGTACATTCTCGTCCTTTGGGGGGACTCACCGAGCCTGTGCCTTTGGAGGTGAGGGCACCGACCCTGGGGCTTTGAAGAAGTGCAGAGTTTGGGCCTTAAGGGTGGGGCTCAGGACCTGGGCCTTTGGAGTAGTGTAGAGCCTTTTTGGGTGGAGCTGCACAACATGGAACTTTTTGGGGGCCACACAGCCCCATATTATTTGGGAGGAAGGGGGGGGATATCGTAGAGCCATGCCTTAGTCAACACATAAGGATGCCACAATGAGTTTTTTTCTGCCGGTAAACCTACCTAATCGTTAACAAAAGATTGTGACCTTTTGTTGCCTGCAGATCTACTCGCTGTGATAGCACCACGTGTAATCTGTACAGTCCTACCAGCAGTCAGCAATTACTCCCCTCAGGAGACATGGCCGAAAATAGACGGCGGCTATCTTATTTTATCAGTCTCTATCAGGTTCCAGTTCAGTGGAGATCCTGTGCCCAATCTTCCATCATGTGTTCAGACTGCTCAGGTACAATGATATCGCCGCTGATGCTGAATGCGGTGTTACTAGAAGACCTTGTCAGTCCAGGGGGCTTTATATGGCCTTCAGTTTAAAGGGATTCTGTCACCAAGATTTGAGCTAGAGAGATTTTCATATAATCTCATCAGTCTCTTCGATCTAATTAAAAATATACTAGCCTTACCCCCACATGTCTGGTCATTTAGGCAAAAAAAAAATGCTTTTATTCATATGCTAATTACCTTTGTAAGGTCCCTCTGGCCGTTGGAGCCCAGCTGCGCCCCTCATCTTGGAGCCCAGCACCGCCCCGCTGTTAATTATTCACCCCTCTCATCGCTGATTTATTTTTTTCTAGTGCACCGTAATCTCGCGCATGCGCCCAGCATCAACTCGGCCGGGCCCACGCGGTGTCCTGGCAGCAGCCTTACAGAAGGAAGCGCGCATGTGCGAGCTGTCTGCGCACTTCGCTCTTCCTTTAGAGATTACGGCGCACTAGAAGAAAAGAAAAAAAAATCAGCGAGGAGAGGGGTGAATAATTAACAGCGGGGCGGTGCTGGGCTCCAAGATAAGGGGCGTGGCTGGGCTTCTACGGCCAGCCCCTGAGGCTCCTTACAAAGATAATTAGCATATGAATAAAAGCGATATATTTTTTTTGGGCCTAAATGACCAGACATGTGGGGGTAAGACTAGTATATTTTTATCTAGATCGAGGAGACTGATCAGATTATGTGAAAAGCTCTCTAGCTCCAATCTTGGTGTCAGAATCCCTTTAAGAAAATTGAAGGCGCCGCATAGCCATTATGCAGACCAACTAAACAGTGCCGTCTTCATAAGTTTAATTCGATCCTTCTGCAACCTGTTCAGCCCCGCCGTTCTTGACCGGCATGCGACATGACTCCACCATGTGGTCTTATCCTTCATTTAAGTGCTGTCAGTGAATTGAAACATTCTTATTTATATCTGAAAGCTGTAACAAACTCTCACGGCTGAGAGTTTGTTACCGTTGTAGCCAATCAATGTTATCTAAGTTACAGTATATATCAAAAAGTACAAATCTGTCTTAATGGTTTGTTACAATGTAACAATTCAGAGTCCACTGGATGCAATTGTTACAGACCTTCAGCTGTAACAAATATTAGGTCATACAGGCTATGTTTACTGCTGTTGGGGATCTTAACTTTTCTGTAGTCACATCCACAGCTGCATTCAGACTTCTACTAGTTGTCCTTGGTTCTGTCAGATAGCTTAGCCTTTAGTGGGTCCAGACATGGTGGATTCCAAGGACCAAACCTGAGGTGGTTGACCATTGGGTTTTCTAAACCCAATCTATACTATACTATACTATAGAAATATGAGCATACTCCATTTTTTTTAATTATTTAATTAAGCTCCCACAGTGCACTGCTCTTTGGAAACCAGCAGAGTTCTTATCTTGATATGTGAACAGAGAAGAAAAGATCACTTAAATGGGTCCTACATGATCAGGAGTAAATTACATTGAGTGACGGGTTGTAAGTGATTAGCGGATACTTCCTTACAGTTGTACTCGGCTTAAGAGGTTTCTCAGAAATGCACCTTAAAAATAACTTCTCCTCGCCTTGTATTTAGACGGCTGAGTGACACCGAGAGGTGTGCGGAGAAGTGTTGGAATTTTACAACGCTTCACTTAAGGAACCCCTGGGTGATAGGACCCGGCATCATCTGTGTAGCAGAGCTTTCAGTACTCGTGGGATTATATTTTAGTGTCCTGAGAAGCCAGGCTAGGACGAGGGCCTGTTACCTAATGTCCAGAGCCATCTTGGCCCAACAGGTCCATGGACTTTTCATTCAGAGATCTTGGAATTAATCCAACTAAGTGTGAAAGACCATTATAAAAGTTACTGTAGCGCAAGACAAGCTTATTCCGAGCCTGGCACTACTACGGTGGCCACCAGTTACCAGTATTAGGGCATAGAGTGCACAGTGTGGCAGATATTGTTGTGGAACCCTTTGGCAGACACTGTTGCAGCGTGCCTACCAAAGCAGAGGATAGGAGTGAAAGTAGCAAGAATGGTGGTTGTACTTACTCACTCTGAAACCCAGCTGGGCTGTACAGTGATGGGTAGGGTGCACCTACTCTTGGGGTTCTGCTGTTGGATGGTGGTTCAGGCTGCCTTTGATGTTGATGAATTGTGAGGTGCAAGACAGGGTCTCCTGCAGCGGTGGAGGCAATGATGAGGCAGTTTAGCAGAAGAAAGAATCAAGTTCAGGAACATGAGTAACAGTTCTCTGCGTGCATGGACTGGCAGTCCTTACACAACTGTATAAGGGAAAGTAATAGCCTTTTAATACAGAATGCTTACTACAATGTCGATTGAGGGGGGTTAAAAAATATAAAAAAATAACTCACCTCATCCTCTTGTTCGCGCAGCCGGCATTGTCTTCTGTCTTCTTCTTTCAGGACCTGCAAAAGGACCTTTGATGATGTAATCACGCTCACCGCGTGGTGACATCAGCGCAGGTCCTGCTGAATAAAGATAGAAGGGAAAATAATAAAATCTACAGAACACCTAACCAAAACCCGAACTTCAGTGAAGAAGTCCGTGTTCGGGTCTAGGTACTACATTCAGTTTTTTATCACGCGTGTGCAAAACGCATTGCACCCGCGCGATAAAAACTGAACAACGCAATCGCAGTCAAATCCGGAGCAAATCCTGGACGCCCGTGAGAAAGAGGCTTAAGTCTCTGGATTCTGCCTTTTAGGTTTGTCCAGGACCCGGAAGCCTTTCTTTTTCTGGACAATGTTTGCTATGGAGTCTATAAGCTTCTTGGTAAAGGGATTCTTTCACCTGGAGTTTAGCTATAGAGATTTTCACACCATGACATCAGTCTCCACGATTTACTTTAAAATCTACTAGTCTTACCCCCATCTGTCCTGTCATTTACGGTAAAAATCGCTTTTATTATTATGCAAATTACCTCTATAAGGAGCCCAAGGGGCTGTCCCTCTGACCAGAGGGAAGTGGCGCAGACAGCTGGTGCATGTGCGCTTGCTTCAGTGAGGCTGCTGCCAGGACACCGCGCAGGCCTGGACCAGTGTAACCATGGCGCATGCGCGAGATTACAGCGCTCTGGAAAAAAAATATAAGCGAGGTGAAGAGTGAATAATTAACAGAGGGGCGGTGCTGGGCTCCAAGATCATGGGCGCGGCTGGGCTCCAACGGACAGAGGGACAGCCCCTTGGGCTCCTTTATAGAGGTAATTTGCATATTAATAAAAGCGTATTAATAAATGCAATAAATTTTTACCCTAAATGACAAGACAGATGGGGGTAAGACTAGTAGATTTTAAAGTAAATCGTGGAGACTGATGTGATGGTGTGAAAATCTCTACAGCTAAAATCCAGGTGACAAAATCCCTTTAGCAGTCCACAGGGCTTCTACTCGCACCTCCTTTTAACACTGGAGTGATTTTCAAATACGTAAATTCTTTTCTGTCCATTTTAGCTGATCTTTAACCTTTCTTGTCAGCTAGTTTTCTTCAGGGCTGCGTTCTGCTTGCCTCAGCACACATTACACTGGCCAGGCATCCACTCCTTATGGGGAGGATGACAACAGCCCCATATAGCAACTGGTTGCTAAGGCCTGTTAGCTGCTCCGTACACATAAAATGCATAGTTACACCATAAATCACAGTTTCAATCTGTCAATAGCATACTCCTACAAAATGCACATGAAGACTATTTGTAGTGGGACACTGCCCTAGGGCCAGGACCTGATTACAGCAGTACCGAAAGAGGCCAATGCCCCGGGGTCTCCACTATTTAAGGTCTCCACTACCACATCCCTTCCTCCAGCAACTTTTTCTAGACTTCCGCCCCATGTCATGTGGAGTCAAGGTGCCAACTGTGGTATGATTTTGGCATTGATATAGTCACATTCATATGAGCATTACATGGTGATATCATGAAGGCATCGTAACTGCTGCATTTATGGGGGGAATTTGGACTGGCACTGTTACACTGACAAAAAAACTGATCAACACACCTTAGGCTGCTTTCACACTAGCGTTCGGGTGTCCGCTCGTGAGCTCCGTTTGAAGGGGCTCACGAGCGGACCCGAACGCAGCCGTCCAGCCCTGATGCAGTCTGAATGGAGCGGATCCGCTCAGACTGCATCAGTCTGGCGGCGTTCAGCCTCCGCTCCGCTCGCCTCCGCACGGACAGGCGGACAGCTGAACGCTGCTTGCAGCGTTCGGGTGTCCGCCTGGCCGTGCGGAGGCGTGCGGATCCGTCCAGACTTACAATGTAAGTCAATGGGGACGGATCCGTTTGAAGATGCCACAATGTGGCTCAATCTTTAAGCGGATCCGTCCCCCATTGACTTTACATTGAAAGTCTGGACGGATCCGTCCCAGGCTATTTTCACACTTAGCTTTTTTTTGCTAATATAATGCAGACTGATCCGTTCTGAACGGAGCCTCCGTCTGCATTATTATGAGCGGATCCGTTCAGAACGGATCCGCCCGAACGCTAGTGTGAAAGTAGCCTTATTGCTTCATGGTCTTCATGAGTTTCCAGTTATGATACAAAACATCTATATCTCAGATCAGTCCCCTAGGTTATTTAGGGGAAGGACATGTGAATGACCTCCCCTGGCACATTTGGCACCTCATATACCTTTATGTTTGCAGGTATGCCTACTTTAACCAGCAGATGCTGACAGGCAGTGAAATTGGTCAGAAGGTTTTCCCCCCAGTTCCACTATGCTGGAACCAGCTCATGATGTCATCATCCATCACTGCCTTTAAAGGGGTTGCCATTTATCATGTAGACAACATTACTACAAGACACTTACTAATGTATTGTGATTGTCCATATGCAGCGGTCCGCAATCGTGACGCCACTTGGTTGCAGCGCCACAATCCCAGCGTCTGGGGGATCCCTTGCCCCTTAGGAGGTTTTTAAGAAATATGTCCCTCTTATAGAGCAAGTAAACGTGACGCCAGCTGCAGTTAAGCAACGGGGACATGGAGTCCCCTTTGTAGATGGTAATGTTGGTACCCAGTGTAGGAAGGCCAGCGTGGTGTTAAATAGGCCACAATATCCCTTGAGAGTTTGTGTAGTACTTTGTCACGGTGCTCCTACCTGAATACGGGTGGATACCAGACATGGTCGTCCAAAGCAGTGCAAAAGGGGATGAAGAACTTGGATGGTGTAGAACAAAGTTGAGTCCAGACTTGGTAAACGTTTGAACAGTTAATTTTACTTGGCATAAACGGTAATCCATACAGTTTCCAGACTTCATCTTAGTCATCAATAGATCTCAGCAGGCAAATACTC
Source organism: Bufo gargarizans (assembly GCF_014858855.1). Lineage (NCBI taxonomy): Eukaryota > Metazoa > Chordata > Amphibia > Anura > Bufonidae > Bufo > Bufo gargarizans. Next base: position 720,519,561 of record NC_058080.1, on the reverse strand, counting down.
TCTCTGCAAACAAACTCATCTCTGCTGTATCCTTCATGTAGCTCTCTCAGCCCTGCTATGCCAGCAATAGCAGTCTGTCTCCCATTGTAGGCAATCCCATGAACTTCTTGTCAAGCTTTAGCTCTAGCTTGGAATTAGGCAATGCAAGCCCAGGAGGGGGCATGCACCCAAAATGGATTTTAGAGGCAGGGCCTCTGAGCCTAGCAGAGCAGGCAAAGCTCTGCTAGCCAACATAAAACCTTTCCCCAGGAAGGGGTAGGCTAAACTACATTCACTAACACTAAACTCCTCCTTTCATTCTTTCTCTCCCTCTAAAGGGAGAAGGAACAATCCAGTCCATTCCCTGCAACTAAGCACTGCCAAGTGGTGCTGCCACCTTGTGGTAACCAGGCACATTACATGAAACACAACAATTACATGGAATAAATATGCACATTATTCTGAGATGACATAAAATACATTGGATGACAGGTATTAGCACATAGGAAACAGTAGCAAGGTGCCAAAAGGAGTAGTAATGGCACTCTGGGTCATTACACATATTGCCTTCTTTGCTGTCTAGATTCATTTTTCCATCACGTTATACACCGCTTGTTTCCACGGTTACGACCACCTTGCAATCCAGCAGCGGTGGTCGTGCTTGCGGATTGTAGAAAAAAGTGATGGACTAGGCACTCTCCAGCAGTCCCAGCCAGCAGAGAGGCCGGGACTTTTTCCTATAGTGTGCAATCACGACGACACCGCTGATGGATTGCAGGGTGGTTGTAACCATGGAAACAAGCAGTGTATAGTATGATGGAAAAATTAATGTAGCCAGCCAAGGAGGCAATATGGGTAATAACAGTACATTAGTAACTGCCTTGTATTTATCTACATGATAAATGCCATTTGCTAAAGTGAGACAACCCCTTTAATAACTGTTTGTGCCTGTGAATGAGGTTTCCGCTCCTTCTGATGACTTAGATTTGTGTAGACGCTGTGAGCTGGCATGACTGGTACATTGTGTGACATGCCAGCTTATGGACAGCACGTGTCCGCTCTGATTTGAGTATTCCTTCCTCGTCTCTATGGAGCCCCCTGGTGGTGAGGCAGGGTAATCAGTAGTGGCATCCTATATTTACTGTATAAATATATAGGCTGTGTATACATATACAGTTATTTCAAGGGTCACTGACAAGGTGCCCGCTTGTTTCTGACCTGATACCATCAGACCTTGTTATGTATTGTTGGTGTTCTGTTCTCTGTGTTTTGTGTATTATGCCCATTACTGTGGTGGCGTCGTGTAGCATTACATTTATGTGGGTGCAGCTCTGATCCCAAGTGCCCACTCATGATCACGGATACCTCCACTGACATAAAGCCACCGATCAAGCAGCCATCAGTGGACAGCACTCTACCATCGGTACACAGGGCAGTAATGACCAGGGGGCATGGAGTGCCAGGGACTTCACAATAACCCAGGATGATTTAAAGGAGGGGACAAAAGGGAAACTTGGTGGTAACATTTAAGGGTTGTGTGTAGTGAGTGGAAGTGTGCACTGTATAGTGCTTTTTGAGGGCTCTGCGTAGTACCTTACCTATAGTTTTTATGGGGACTATATAGTGGTTTTTGTAGGCACTGTATTGGTTGCCGCTGTATGATGTAAGTGGTATCATTTTTGTACTTCTGCCTCTTTGTATTTGTGCACGATATCATTGTTTCTCAGTGACTTTTGTAATTCTCCATTGTCCTGCAGGAAGGAGAAAGGGGCTATTAAAAATGTTTGCCCAAGGTCTACATATCATAACCTGCTCCTGATCCTACCCTCAAAATCCTTTGGGGGCATTACTGTGGTTTCCTGAGTGTTGTCATTTTTAGACCCGCTAGCTGATAAACAGCTTTTCTGTTGCCAAACAAAAACAGCATGCTGATGTCATAACTGTTAATGAACATGCGCACAGAACAGCTAGCCATGAGCATGCGCCCACAACGGCCAGCCATGAGCATGCGCCCACAACGGCCAGCCATGAGCATGCGCACAGAACAGCTAGCCATGAGCATGCGCACAGAACAGCTAGCCAAGAGCATGCGCACAGAACAGCTAGCCAAGAGCATGCGCACAGAACAGCTAGCCAAGAGCATGCGCACAGAACAGCTAGCCAAGAGCATGCGCACAGAACAGCTAGCCATGAGCATGCGCACAGAACAGCTAGCCATGAGCATGCGCCCAGATCGGCCAGCCATGAGCATGCGCCCAGATCGGCCAGCCATGAGCATGCGCCCAGATCGGCCAGCCATGAGCATGCGCCCAGATCGGCCAGCCATGAGCATGCGCCCAGATCGGCCAGCCATGAGCATGCGCCCAGATCGGCCAGCCATGAGCATGCGCCCAGATCGGCCAGCCATGAGCATGCGCCCAGATCGGCCAGCCATGAGCATGCGCCCAGAACGGCCAGCCATGAGCATGCGCCCAGAACGGCCAGCCATGAGCATGCGCCCAGAACGGCCAGCCATGAGCATGCGCCCAGAACGGCCAGCCATGAGCATGCGCCCAGAACGGCCAGCCATGAGCATGCGCCCAGAACGGCCAGCCATGAGCATGTACACACATCTCTATAGTTCTTATTGTAGGGACTTGTTGTGTTATGTCTCCTAGCATTTTCGGACGACCTTAGGGTTCAGGTATGAGGTTTTGTGGTCTTGTAAAAAGGAGGGCCCATCTTGCCCGTATTCGATGTCAGCTGGCACAGGGCGCAGGAGGCATCCGGCCAGGAATAACTTTGACTTGGGCTGACATCACAGACCAGCTGCACATCCTATAGCCTGTCTCTGGGAAATAAACAGGTCATGTCACATCCCCTGTGAGAGCAAAATGTCTCTCCTGTTAACCCTGGAGGTGACAGAGCAGCTCCCGTTAACCCTTTGTCTCACCCAACATGTCACAGTGTGCTGTCCACGTTGAAGTAAAGGGGTCCGCATCCGATCCGCAAAAAAAAAATGCATGCAAAGGGGCGCTTACATGTAGTACCATATTTAGACTTGGGGTACGCTCAAGTGCCCTGTATCTATCATTATATTAAAAAAGAAGAGCAACTAGAAACCTGCGTCATGGTCTCCTATATGGATGACAACCACCAATGGCTGGCATCGCAGTGCCTTTTAGCAGTTGTCCCCTGTGTGTCAGTATTTACTTTACTTCTAACATTTTATTCATGCCAAATAAAGCTCTGTTGCCATGAATGTTTGAGGTGGGAATACCCCTTTAACTATGTTTGTTAATGCTGGTCTTCAGTTCTGGCTCCATACAATACTCATTGTTTGATGGTTCAGGCTTGCATTACCGGACTGTAAACCCTGCCGGCACTTGCTGTATTCATACTGTGAGTCAAATCAACGCGGCGTAAATATAGTATATCCATTACAGTGTGCCACGCGCTCCGCTGCCACTTGAAGCCTTGATTAAGGCCTTATGCACATGGCTATTGCTGAACTGCGGTCTGCAAAACCTCGGACCTGCAAAATACAGGTACCGGCCACGTGCACCCTGCACTTTCCTCAGTCCCTATTTTAGTAATGTCTGTTCTTGTTCACAAAATGGACAAGAATAAGACGTGTTCTATAATTTGCAGACAGCGCACAAATGATATCACCAATTTTCGCTTCCCCATAGAAATGAACGCGTCCTCGTGCGATCCGCAAAGAAAGCAGATCCGACACTGACCCAAATACAGTCTTGGGAATGAGACCTAAAGGGTATTTTCTGCTTGCCGCTTGTATTGCAGCAACTATAGATTCATTCACCAGGTCGTGCAACTCGTCAAACATTAAAAGCTGAGCAAATATTTTCTTATGCATGTGCAACGTCCGACGGTGGCAAAGGGTCCCTTTAAGAAATATTTGTGACGCCAGTTGCAGTGAATCAACAACGGGACAGAGTCCCTTTAAGAAATGGTGTTGGTGGTGGTACCCAGGTGTAGGTGAATGGCTGAGTGGTATAGGGTGGCCTACAATGTCCCTTTGGGTAATGTTGTGTCACGGTGCTCCTACCTGGATATGCTGGACCCCAGGCGTTGTCTTCCGAAGCAGAAAAAGGGGAAAAGTTAACTTGGGGATGAAGAATAAATTGAGTCCAGACCTTGTGATGAAGTTCAATAACTGCTTTTTCATAAACATTTCTCCAAACGGTTTAAAGACTGTCTTGGTCCCAGCAGGCTTTAGCATTAAAACTGTGGCATGCAAACTCCTCTCTGCTCCATCTGTTGCTCTCTGGCTCTGCTGTGCTGACAGGCGGGCTATAGAACTCTGCTTCTTCTTTATGCTGTACTTCACTTTGTAGTCTGGTTTGTCTCTAGATTTGTTCAGGAAAAACTCCTCCTGACTTCAGAGGCTTTAAGCTGTGGCCTCCATATCCAGCAGAACTGAAGGTGCTCTAGCTGAGGCGCGTCAAACGGCAACGTGCCCAGCCCTTGCTCCCTTACCCTAGAAGAGGGGGTAAGCTAGACTGCCCCCTAGCAAGGATGTAAGCTAAACTGACCTCTAACTAGTCCCCTCTCCTCCTTAGAGGGAGAGTTAGAATGGAAAGAAGGGCTCCATTCTCTCTAACTGTAGCTCTGCCATGCTTCCTGCCACCTACTGGTGAACCAGGTAAATTACACTTGAACATAACAGTTGCAAAATAGGAAATGCAAAGTGTTTGGACCTTAAAAAAAATACACAGATGACATGAGGTTAACCAATAAAGACAGTAGCGGGGTGCAAAGGTGGTAATGTTACTCTAGGGGGGTTACACATGGAGCAGGGCTGCAGGGGGCATGGCTATAGCACCCAGCACTTGTGTGTTTAAAGGAATTGTCCATGTATCATGCACCCTAGAAGGAGAGCCCCCTGTTTGAGCCAAAGAGCTGCTAACAAACAAACAAACAGACTTGAGTCTTTGAATTAATAGCCACCATGTGTAGATCTACATTCCCTTGTTATTTTTAAGGTCTAAAATTGTGTTCGGCTTTATTTCTTAGTGTCACGGCTTTGTTTTTGCAATATAAAGTAAAAAATGTCTCTGCTTAGACATAACATTAAATATGCTAACTGCCTGTAGTCACCACTAGAGGGAGCTTACGACATACTGTGTTATTATTGAATTCAATGTATAAACAATATGCAATGTGCTCCCTCCAGTGGTGGCTGCTGGTTATAAGCCTGCTGTTCTTTAGGGCTCATGCGCTGGAACATGTGCCAGCCGTTCCGTGCATTGAGGACTGCAATTTGCGTTCATTAATGCATGGGCATCATCCGTGCGGCTGCCACAGACAGATGCAGTCCCATTCAACTTGAATGGGTCTGTGATCCGTCCGCAACGCCAAAAAAAGAGAACATGTTCTATTTTTTTGCGGTGCGGAGGCACGGACAGAAACCCCATGGAAGCGCTCCATAGTGTTTGTGGGGTTCTGTGCCTCCGTTCCACACCTTCCGGGTTGCAGACCCCTTCCAGTGAATGGGTCCGCATTCGTGATGCGGTACACAGATGGCTGGTGCCTATATATTGCAGAGCCACTATTTGCGGGTTGCAATATGGGCATGGCCGAGCAACGGCTATGTACATGAGGCCTTAAATCTATGTCTATGAATTCAATGTATACACAGTATGCAGTGTGCTCCCTCTAGTGGTGGCTGCAGGTAGTCAGCCTGTTATCTTTTACTTCTACGTCTACATAGGGGATTTGGAGTTGTGTGTCGGAAAAAACTAAGCTTGAGTGGTTATAACGATATATTAGGTTAAACATTGTTGCCAATTTATTTCTTATCTGGATAAAATAAGAAATGATATTGAAGGGCAGTCTTTCAGACCTCCCATGTGTCCCTCTTTGGAAGGACAGTCCCTACTTCTGTCCCTCTTTGCTCCTTAAATTTCTCTATTTTTGATCTGAAGTACAGATTTGCTTTATTACCTTTACCATATTGATCCAGACAGTGTTTTTGTATATTAGACCCTGCCTTGTATATTAATTCATTATTTGATGCAATTTGGATTTTAGAAACTTCTGTAATTTCTGAATATATTGAAGTGTAAAGATTTGCAGGAAACATAGATCTTTCACACAATGAACCATAGTGTCCCTCTAAAAAGCTGGGAGGTATGGACTTTCACGGTAAGACATCCAGTGACTTCAAAGATGACTCCAAAAAATTGTTGGTGTCAATTGTGTATCATCTCACTGGCCGCTGGCTCGGGGGTTTTTAGCAGCTCTGTTTTCTTGTAAATGGATATGCCTGAGCGTGTAAGTTAATCATTTCCGCGTTCCTTGTTTCGCTTGATTAAAAAGTTTTTATCTGTCTGCACCCGTTATGTGTACAATGTGATTTATCCCTTATGTACTATACAGCCCCTGAGTTATTATTGCTTCTGGGAATACAGTCCTGATCAAAAGTTTAAGACCACTTGAAAAATGGCAAAACATCCTATTTAGCATGGCTGGATCTTAACAAGGTTCCAAGTAGAGCTTCAACATGCAACAAGAAGAAATGGGAGTGAGACAAAACATTTTTGGAGCATTCAATTTAATGAAAACAATGAATAAACTGAAACAGGCTGTTTTTCAGCTGATCAAAAGTTTAGGACCACACCTCCAAAAAAAACTAAACCCCCCAAAACAGAAATCCAACTTCCAAACATGAACTTAGTAATGAGTAGCTCCGCCGTTATTGTTTATCACTTCCAAAATTCGTTTCGGCATGCTTGATGCAAGCGTTTCCATGAGGTGAGTGGGAACATTTCTGCAAGTGGTGAAGACGGCCGCACGAAGGCCATCTACTGTCTGGAACTGTTGTCCATTTTTGTAAACTTCCCTTGCCATCCATCCCCAAAGGTTCTCAATTGGATTTAGATCTGGGGAACATGCAGGATGGGCTAAAAGAATGATGTTATTCTCCTGGAAGAAGTCCCTTGTCCTGCGGCCATTGTGTACTGTAGCGTTGTCCTGTTGAAAAACCCAGTCGTTACCACACAGACGAGGGCCCTCAGTCATGAGAAATGCTCTCTGCAACATCTGGACATAGCCAGCGGCCGTTTGACGCCCCTACACTTCCTGGAGCTCCATTGTTCCACTGAAGGAAAAAGCACCCCAGACCATTATGGGCCCCCCTCCACTGTGGCACGTAGAAAACATCTCAGGTGGGATCTGCTTGTCATGCCAGTAACGTTGGAAACCATCAGGACCATCAAGGTTAAATTTTTTCTCATCAGAGAATAAAACTTTCTTCCACCTTTGAATGTCCCATGTTTGGTGCTCTCTTGCAAAGTCCAAACGAGCAGTTCTGTGGTGTTCAAGGAGACGAGGTCTTTGAAGAAGTTTTTTGTTTTTGAAGCCCTTCAGTCTCAGATGCCGTCTGATGGTTATGGGGCTGCAGTCAGCACCAGTAAGGGCCTTAATTTGGGTCGAGGATCGTCCAGTGTCTTGACGGACAGCCAATTCGATCCTCCGGCTCAGTGCTGATGAAAATTTTTTGGGTCTTCCACTTGACTTTTTTGTTCCATAACCCTCATGGTTGATTTAAGAAATTCCAAATGACTGTCTTACTGCGTCCCACCTCAGCAGCGATGGCGCGCTGTGAGAAACCCTGCTTATGCCGTTCAACAACCTGACCACGTTCCAAAAAGGGAGATTTTTTTTTTTTCCTTTGCCATCACAACGTGTGACTACCTGACAGAAAATGTTTCAGTTTAATCGTTATTTTTAATTAATTGAATGCTCAAAAAATGTTTTGTCTCGCTCTCATTTCTTCTTGTTGCATGTTGAAGCTCTACTTGGAACCTTGTTAAGATCCAACAATGTAAAATATATGATTTTTCAAGTGGTCTTAAACTTTTGATCAGGACTGTATTTAAATGGGGTTATCCCACGACGAATGTAAAAAATTAAAATCATACGTCTAGTACATGACAGTCGTTTTGTAACAAAGCTAGAACCAGCCCTGTACCTCACATGGACTCGAAGATTTCCATATTTATTGCTCAAATTGTTCTGCTAGGTTTATTTTAAGCTTTGGGGTGTGTGTCCTTTCTTCGGGGGGGGGGGGGGGGGGTGTCCTTTCTTCGGGGGGGTGTCCTTTCTTCGGGAGGGGGTGTCCTTTCTTCGGGGGGGGGGTCCTTTCTACTGCAGCTAGTGGCAGTTGAAGGATGCAACTGAGCTTGCGTCTCCATCTCACTGAGGACAGAGAAATTAGAAAAGAGCAAACAGCAGGTGGCGCTATACACAGAGATTTCATTGAATAGCTCAGCGGCTATACAACATTTTTAATTAAATGTAATTAAAAAAGTATTCAGATCCAGGCGCTTGTTTGAAAACTGTCGAATATTTTTTGTGGGACAAATTTTTTTAAGCTCTTACCCATCTTTCCAAGGACCCCAAGCATCAATTCAGTCTAGTTGTGCAAATGACTCCTGACAGTTACAGTATTAGGGACCTGTAATGGGGGCTTATTTTTCACTAGACTATCCCAATATTTTGGGATCTGTGTTACCCCTAGCAACCAATGAGACCTCAAATTTTATTTATTTTTTCTCACTAGGGTGATTTTTAGGTGTTTATTTTTTTACAAAGCATGATCTGTCAGCAGGGTCAGCCCTATTAAATTCGGCATCCTGCTGATTAATATGATACCCGTTTTGTGACGATCAGTTGCATCTTTCCCCCAAAAAACATTAAGGGGTGTGGCCAGCACTGGACAGCTGAGGTGCACTCAGGAGCTAGGCCCCGCCCCTCAGTGCACTCAAACCCTCATTTGCAAAAAGAACAAGTGTCTTTTTTTTTTTCTTCTCCTTTTCTTGGGAACTCCACAACCGACTTTCACAAGAGGACTCCCCTGCATAACGGAAACAGGACGGATCCGTTATGCAGCCCATAGACTTCTATTATGACGGAATGAATAACTGAATTACTCTAAAGGCATTCCGATATGCATTCCGTCATAGAATTGCGTTATGGTCTGTGGTAACGGAATCCATAACACAATTCACCTTTTACCAGTACACGAAGCGTGAACGAATTTCAAAATATGAAATTCGCTCATCTCTAATGTCATAGACACATGTCCTACTGGTGTAGCCTGTGATCTCAAACCCCCATTGATTCACTGAATTAATGGTCTAAGTGTAGCACTCTAACCCCATTGATATTGTCCAGAGATTTCTGTTGCTGAAATTCAGACACAGCACAAATCTCTATGCTGTGCCAAAGGGGTTAAACCCCTAAATTTTAAAGATTAATTGCAATTTATGGTCACAAATTTCCCCATGTGTACTCGATGCCTGTGAGAAGAACATATCAGAAGATTGTCTTGAGTTTAAGTTTTTAGCTGACCCTTGCCGTAGTTTGTAGGTCACTAAACTTTGTCCTATTTGTCTTTACAGACGAGAGATGACTTCTTGGGTCAAGTTGACGTGCCTCTAAACCACCTACCGGTAAGATGACCGGGGTTCTTATTCGCCCTTTGTCAAGCAACTTCTTCAGGACCCTCAGGGATGACCTTTACCCATTTTTTGAAGATCTAATATTTGCTTTCCTCCTGCTCTAGTTTGGGTTATGATGTTGGGTAAGGGAGGTTAAATATTTGCAGTCAGGGTTATACAATGGTTTTGCTTCATTGATGCCCTCCTACCTTCAGACTGCCGGCATGTTGATCCCTTAGTGACCACCCATACTCCTTTTTACGACAGCCTAGTCTCAGTGCTGCGCACGGGGACTAGGCTCTTACAGGAGAGCTAGGCTCCTGCTCTAAAGGCCCAGATTGGCAGAAGGACTGAGTTAGGCTGTTTAACCCTTTAAATGGTTTAGAGGGAAGCGGCTTCCTCTGTCTCCCATTAGTACCCCGCAAATGAGATTGTGGGGTGCTGATGTCTTGGTATGGGAGCCTGGGGCCTAATAGCATTCCCAGGCTTGTCTGCAGTGTATGGCCATCAGGATCCACCACTTTGGCGCATCCTGATGTTGACGATCAGGTATAGCACTGGCGATTAGGGATGAGCGAATCGACTTCGGAGGAAACATCTGTCATAGGATCTCAATAGCAGGGGAAAACATCCCTATTTATTGTCAATGGGGACAAAACTGAACTGAAGGGAACAGAGTGCACCAGAATGCCTTCCGTTCTGTTTCATTGCGTTCCCATGACGCACGCAAAAACGCAGAAAGCAGCGTTTTTGAGTGCATCCTGGGATGCGGAGCAAGATGGACGTCATGACTCACAATGTAAGTCAATGAAGACGGATCCGTTTTCTCTGACACAAAAGAAAACGTATCCGCCCCCCCATTGACTTACAGTGGTTTGAGAGACGGATCCGTACTTGCTATGTTAAAGAAAATACAACCGGATCCATTCATAACGAATGCAGACGTTTTTGCTGATCCATGACAGATCCAGCAAAAACGTTGGTGTGAAAGTAGAATTACCTGTAAATGAATGAAAGTTTTTTTTTTTTTTTTATTGGATTCTGATGACCAATGTGAGCAGAAATTCCTGAGGGCTCACATACTTTTATAGGACCCAAGCTTTTTTTACATCAAGCATTCCTTCTCCAAGAATAATGTTTAGATATTGAGCAAAGCAAAATGTGCAGAGCGAAAGATGACGTTAAAAATTAACCTTCTTGTTAACAGACCGAAGATCCAATAATGGAGAGGCCGTATACATTCAAAGACTTTTTACTGAGACCAAGAAGGTGAGTGTTCCCTGAAGGGTCCTAGTTTATATGCTCAGTCCACACATGAAACTTCTCACTTGACGAGTCTTTATGTTGAATTTTACAGCCACAAGTCTCGGGTGAAAGGTTTCCTGAGATTAAAGATGGCGTATTTGCCAAAGAACGGGGCACAGGAGGAAGAAACCAGTGAGCAGAGGGAAGAAGCGGAGGTAAAATGAGACTCGCCCTATACATTATATTATATCTTTCTTCATGTCTGTCAGGTTGTCTGCTAAGAAAGTCCATTCTGGGTAGTCACATCTCTTAACATTTCTGTTTTAGTAACTACTTGTAATAACAATTCTCTAGCATCTATTCCTATGTCTCTATATTGTGCCATTCCTTTATTATTACTGCTAGAACTATGAATGACTCATGTGACTGGGTGCGACTAGTTAGTGTTGTGCCCCTGAACAGTCTGACATCTGTCATGAGGATAGATGCTCCAGAATTGCTATTACATGTGGCATACAAGTAGGGGAGAGCGAATCGCGCTTCGGATCCAAGATTCGAAGTCGACTCGTTCCCCGTTTTAATGATGTACCGAGAGCTGTCTCTGTACAGCAGTTTAATGTACGTGCTTCTTGGAGGCAAAATTCCTTAAAGGAGTTCTCCGGGAATTAAGAAAATGAAAATACTTAAATATTAATGTATTATAAATATATTCCCAAATACCTTTCATTAGTTATAATGGCTCGCTTTGTCTAGGAAATAAAATGGTCGCCGTCCTATTAGTACACACAAAACCTGTCCTAATCACACTGGAGGACAAGTGACTTCACAACACTGAGCTAAAGAGCCGCCTCATCCTCATCTCTGCTCTGCTTGTCAGGGATTATGATCCTGAGTACAGCTGTTAAGATCTTCAGCTGAATCTCTGTGGGAATGGAGTTCATGAGGAGACCTGAAGTACAGAGAAGACGGACAGGACAGACTGTGGTGATGTGAGGCTGTCATAATGCTGCTCATTAGCCAGATCTCCACCCTTCTCTCTACACTTCATGTCTCCTCATGAGCTCCATTCCTACAGAGATTCAGCTGAAGATCATATTAAACTGTATACAGGATCATAATCCCTAACGAGCAGAGCACAGAGGAGGATGACGCAGCTCTTTAGCTCAGTGTTGTGAAGTAATTTGTCCTGCTGTGTGATTAGGACAGGTTTTGTGTGTACTAATAGCATGGTGGCCATTTTATTTCCATTGATGATTGATCCCCAGACAAAACGAGCCACTATAATGAAAGGTATTTGAAAATATATTTATTCTAAAGTAATATTAAAGTATTTTCATTTTCTTAATTCCAGGAGAACCCCTTTAAGTCACTTTGGTGAAGAACTTCGGGCTTCCATTCTACAACTTTTTAAAAACATTTAAAACAGGAATCCGAAGATGGCTTCGGTACCGAGGTACCAGCCAGTACTGAAGCCGACTCCATATTCGTGTTTTAAAATGTTTTTAAATTTGTAGAATCAAAGCGCGACTTAGGACTTAACAAATTTTGTCTCTACGAAGCCTATACATTTTAATGCTGTACGGAGAGAGGTCTCCGTACGGCATTAAAACGAAGTTGGGGAATGAATCAACTTCGAATCTTGGATCCGAAGCTCAATTCGCTCACCCCTAAACAAGAGAGTCAGACATTTTGAAATCCAACAGCTTAATGCTTCTCTCGCCTGTTGGGGAGAGTTGGGTGGCCACCATACACATTAGATGGTCAGCTGGTCGTGCCAGCAGGTTTGGCTGATATTAATGGCTATGCTTAGCATTTTACTACCTTTTGAACACATTTTGCCATTCTCCATTGTGAGAATCCAATCACTTTGACGTTGGCTAATTGCTTCGACAAAGCGGCTACAACTCTGATGCCTTGGACTGGTCATCCTATAGATTGTCTTTGGCTATCCTGAGACACACCAAAGGAAGGGGAACAGAGTCACAGAATATAGACTCCCCAATGTCTCTCTAAGTTTCTGTGCACATCAGAATTGTGGCTTTCATTTATGACAGAAGCCACAGCACTGTGCCAGATCAGTTGGACAACAGCAGCCCCTGACAGACCACCTTGACTTGAGTTTCCGTCAAGATGTTCTTCATCTCTTGGTGGGAAAAACAGTGCTGCATGCAGTGCTTTTTATGTTAAATGTGACAGCATTTGCAACGGATGTGCCTCCGATGCAGATGTGGTCACAGCTGTCAAGTTTGTGACTGAAGGGTCAGTGACCATAGACATGGTATTTGTTGACCATCTCATGAGGTCAGTTAGACAGATTGAGTTTCAGCTGATTCAGTTCTATATTTCTAGGATCATATTGAAACAAAGTTTAAGTAGCTGCTATTAGATTTCATGTTATGTTGGCTTGCACAAATTTAATACAGTGTGGCCCTTTTCTTTTCTTCCAAAGCAATGCCACATCTGTTGTGTGTGGAATTGCAGCTTAGCCCCATTCACTTCACTTTGTTCCTCTCCTTGTTTTTACTCCAAATTATTCAGGATTAGTGTTGAGCGAGTCCTCGTGCTTCGTGGTAGTTAATACATTTTCTGTGAATGGTGGTAAAAAAAAAAAAAAATCATACTTACCTCATCCAATTGATCTCAACGAGCTGGCTGCTGCCATCTTGATTGAAGATCTAGCATGAAATCCCGTGCGTGGTGACATACGGCCGACGTGATGACGTCATCACGGGCTGAGCGAGATTTTGTGCTAGATCTTCAATCAAGATGGTGTGAGACTCGCTGCGATCAGATAGATTAGGTAAGTATGATTTAATTTAATTTTTTTACATTGTGCTGCTCCCCTTCATTGCACCCCTCAGATGCCACATTTATAGCTGATCGAGACATCTAAGGGGTACAGTGATGGTGAGCAGCGCAATCGCCGCTTCTTGTCATTGCACCCACTACTTAAAAAAGAAATGTGCTTTGTGGCGGAGTAATTTATCACAAAACAATTTATTTTTTTTTATTCAGCAAAGCAGTCAAATTTAAATTTTACAATACAACATCTGCTGCATGATTTCACAGCTAGCAAATTTCACTTAATTTTCTATTAGGGCATTGACATCAGGGATGTGGAGTCGGTAAGCCAAACTTCTTACTCAGATTCCTTCATAAATAAGCAATAATTTAGTAATACATTTCCTGTAGTAACTGCTAACATCAGTCTTTTTCTTACCATCATCTAAGTACGGTAATCGGGATACTATAATAGAACTTAAATCATATTTATTGGAGTACAATTTCTGAAATTCCTCCAATTTTTTTATTCTAATAAGTAAATATATAATGCACTATGCATTTAGTAACTGGAAAAAAACTCTTATACACTTAATAATGGTAAAAAGAATCTATGTATGTCCTAGGAATGCAGGTTTAAATTGGAATAAAAGAAACATGTAAAAAGTGTATCGCTGCCATGAAAGGGTTTTCTGGGAATTAAAAACTTTTCACAGGAGCCCACAGCCTGCCTCTGCTATGGAAAGATTCATACATGCTATCCACAGCTCAGGTCCATGTGTTTGTCTTACGATCTTTAGTTTGTTTTCTTCCTCTCTGCCATGGGAATGATCATCACCTCTGCTGCAGCCAATGACTGGATTCAGCGCTGAGGTGTCCACAGAAGGCACACCACCACTGAAGCCAGTTATTGGCTGCAGCAGAGCTGATGATCATGCCTGTGATAACCGTGGGACTGGAAGATTGACACACTGAAGGCAGCATGCAGGACCAGAGCGACGGGGGGTAGGTAAGTATAATTCTTTCCATAGCGTTCGGAGGCTGTGGCCCCCTGTAAAAAGTTACTTACCCCTGGACAACCCCTTAAAGCTGTCTTTCTGTCTTGTCTAGCAGTTCTGAGGTAACTGCAGGCATGCCCACTAGTGAGCATCCTCCTCTGGTTTTTAGAGGAGGAACTTGCTATTGAAGATGTGCAGCACAGTTTCAGCTATTGTAACTAAGAGCCATAGAACAGCATGGAGATACCTAGTATAAGGGACAGGAGAAACACAGGAGAGGTGAGAACTGATTTTCTATCACCCATAGAACATCCTGCTTATCACTCTTTATAGTATAAAGACACAGGAGAGGTGAGAAATGATTATCTTTCATCTCTAGAACACCCTGTTTATCATTGTTTATAGTATAAGGGACAGAAGAGAACACAGCAGAGGGGAGAACTGATTTTCTATCACCTCTAGAACTTCCTGCTCATCACTTTTTATAGTATAAGGGACAGGAGAGGTGAAAACTGATTCTCTATCACCACTAGAGCACCTTGCTAAATACTATATATAATATAAGGAGAGGAGGACACAGGAGAGGTGAGAACTGATTATCGATCACCACTAGAACACCCTGCTTATCACTGTTTATAGTATGAGGACAGGAGAGAACACATGAGAGGGGAGAACTGATTATCTATCACCACTAGAACACCCTGCTTATCACGGTTTATAGTATAAGGATAGGGAAGAACACAGAAGAGGTGAGAATGGATTATCACCACTAGAACACCATGCTTTTAACGGTTTATAGTATAAGGAAGAACACAGAAGAGGTGAGAACTGATTATCTATCACCACTATAACACCCTGCGTATCACTGTGTATAGTATAAGGACAGGAGAAAACACAGAGATAAGAAAGGATTATCTATCACCACTAGGACATTCTGCTGATCATTGATTTTGATAAATAAGGGCATTAGAGTTATAGAGCATAAAAGATATGTATGATTAACATTTCAAAACTTTTCTAAATGTATATGAGAGTTAGTAGATTAATTACGCAATATTAATAACAGATAATATTATTTTTAAGCTGCAGCGGTAGTTGGTACAATAATTCCCAAACTAGCGTGGACTCCGACTCCACAGTCCTGGTTTTAATAAAGGGGCATCCTTCATTTGGCACTTCCATCAAAGTGAAGACTGACTACAAAGACCCCCTCTCTCTCTCTCTCTCTCTCTCTGTAGAACCCTGTATGTCTGTGTATTACAAAGACATTCAGCTGATTTAATTCGGTAATGGTAATGCTGCTTTTCTCCTGTGGAGGCACTGCAGGAAAGTTGAACGCCAGTCATGTTCTCTGGCAGATTGCAGCTCACATGGGGTTCAATCAGTGAAACAACCTGCGATCTGCTTCTTTTTCAGAGACCAGCCGAAAAAGAGACCCATCCAATCTTTATTACCAGGCTGTTATACCAAAGTGTTGATTAACCCTGCAGATGATATTTACCGACCTAGATTTCACGCACAGTAAATGTATAATTCATAATGAGCCTTTCAGTTTGCTGAATAGGTTGATCATTTGCTCAGAGTGAAATCACTTAATGAGACAATAGACAATTGTTCAGGGGTGGTTGCTTGGCCAGTGGGAGCTCCAGGTCCATTTAATCCTGATTTTTGTCTTGATAATTACACAGGAGACAAAAACATATTTTACAGGTTGGACTGGTAGCTGGGAGGTGGATAATAGATAAGTGATTTCCGATGAGTTGTTCTCTTCTAGAAATAATAAAAGGTTCAAGCTGTTTCTTAGGCCGGCCATACATTTTAAGCAGGTCTTTAGCCGACAACCCCCCTTCCCAATATAAATTTTCACTTGGGTTTTGGCTATAGAGAATGGGACATAAACTGGTTGCAGATACGTTTGGTGGAAGCGTATCTCCAATGAGATCAGAAGAATCTGACATGTTGAATTCCAGACATTCTTTCCCAAGAGGTGGGACATCACTATCATTGGTGGGTTCATAAAAAAAATTCATCAAATGTGCATGGCCATCATCTTTAGTTAAAACTGGTTGCAGGTAACAACCAAAATGGCTGCTATTATAGCACAGATAGATAGAGGTTGTCACCTAGCTCTCATGAAAACCAAATCTGTCTTGCGAAGCAGTGATATTGGAATCCATGAAGGTTGGCCTCTTGTGGGTGCTCAGTTTTTCATTAGCAGTGTCATCTCATGACCTACATAATGGAGTTCCCGATTGTAGACATGTAGTTGACATATCATGAGCAACATTCAAGGTAAAATCAACCAATGGCTTAAAATTCATCTGAGCAATTTGTGTTGATTCCCCACTTCTCAAAGTTTAACGTATATTTAAAGCTCCTCAATGCTAAACTATGTGGGATTTATTTTTTATTCCAAAAAGGACCAAGTAGCAGGTTATTGGCTGACAACTCAAGTTGAATAAATTGTATGTGGAATTTCCCCTTTAAAATATAATTTATCATATTCTTATTTTCCAGCATGCCTGGGATGTTGTAGACTCAAATGACTCTACCTCTCCACACCAACAAGAGCCGCCGGCTCCCCCTATGCCTCCAGGATGGGAGGAGAAAGTGGACAATCTTGGGCGTACATATTATGTTAACCATAATAACAGGACCACACAGTGGCACCGGCCAAGCCTAATGTACGTATCTTGAATGCTATTGTAGTACTCATCCAGAATTAAATGACGGTATATCAAGCCTGCCTAGATCTGTGTGTAAGGAGTTTAGTCAAACACATCTCAATATTGACCAAATGAATACAGTCTCTGGTAACTCACTTGTATCCTTTCTCTGTATGCTGTGTGAGGGTCCCCAAGGCTCCTTCCTTCAGTGATAGCACATACTGTTTCTTAAAATATGATGTATATTCCTGATCATTACCCAATGGTCTTCCAAATTTTCATTCTGAAGGTGCAGGATTTTTAGACCAGTTTTCCTCAAGCATTAAACTGAAACAAGTCTGTGTAGTATGGAGGGGGCAGTCCTGTATATAGAAAATAACACCTGTGACCTGTTCAATACTGAAACCATGAAGGTCCATTGTTGGCATCTGTGGTGACCTGAAGGGTTATATCATATCTGTTTTTCCACACAGTGGAACTCCCAAGCCCAGATAGAAGACCACGCCACCTTGCCCCATCCAGATGTTTTTAACTCCTTAGGCCTCATGCACACGACTGTTGTTTTATTCCGTGTCCGTTGCGCCGTTTTTCGTGATTTTCTGCAGACCCATTGATTTTCAATAGGTCCGTTGAAAACTCGGCTAATGCACCGTTTGCCATCCGCGTTCGTGGTTCCAGTCCGTCAAAAAAATATAACCTGTCCTATTATTTTCGCGGAAAACTGTTCGCGGACCCATTCAAGTCAATGGGACCGCTAAAAAACACGGATGCACACAAGATTATCGTCCGCGTCCGTTTTTTTCCTATCATTTGCATGGCAAACCTGTCTTAGACTTTTTTTTTTACATTCCTTTATGTCTGGTGGTCCTCCGAAAAATAAAGGAAGACACACGGAAACAAAAACAGGTCATGGAACAACGGAACCCCATTTTGCGGAACGGAACATAACAACGGTCGTGTGCATGAGGCCTTACTCTAAAGTAGTCTCTACTCACTTACCTGAATGCAGTCTGTAGTAACTCGCTTCCAGTATATCCTGTACTCGCGTATACTGCTTGAGGGTCCCCAAGCCTCCTTCATTCAGAGCCTATATTTAGAATATTTTTTATATTATTGCACATTACCCAGTGGTCCTCCTTGTTTTCATTCTGAAGGTGCAGGATTTTTAGACCAGTTTGCCCCATGCATTGAACTGAAATAAGTCTGTGTACCATGGAGGGGCAGTCTTGTGTATAGCAAACAGAATCTGTGACCTGTTCAGTAACCATGAAGGTCCATTGCTAGCATCCATGGTGACCAGAAGG
The DNA here is from genome assembly GCF_014858855.1 of Bufo gargarizans. Taxonomy (NCBI): domain Eukaryota; kingdom Metazoa; phylum Chordata; class Amphibia; order Anura; family Bufonidae; genus Bufo; species Bufo gargarizans. The sequence continues at coordinate 720,501,142 of NC_058080.1, read as the reverse complement.
ATTGCCCCATCTGTTACTCTAAGCAGTTGAGCTCCCAAGCCCAGACAGAAGACCACACCACCTCGCCCCATCCAGATGTCTGACTATAATGCCTTACACCAAGTCATGAGTCTTTGTAATTATCCATAATGCTGCTCATTTCATGTATAAGTACATAATTGGTCAAATTGCTGTTTCAATTCTGTCACTGTCTCCAATATCTTTACTCCATACTTACACCATTCATCGAAGTTTGTGTAGCAGTTGCTGTTCCATGCTACCATGTTCTGCCTTTTACCATCTTCTCTTGCCCATCACCAGAGACGTCACATCCGAAACCGATAATAACATCAGACACATACAGCAAGAGGCCCACCGAGTGTTCCGGTCCAGGAGACACATTAGTGAAGACCTTGAGCCAGAACATGTAGAAGGAACAGATATACCAGAGGTGAGTAAAGCTTCGGCCTAGCAGCTTGGTCTGGGCCCTGTATCCAACGATGGCATGTTTTCTACATCCTCAATTTCAAAAACATGCTTAGGTTAATTCCTTCCTCGAAAAAGGACATAGCATTACATTGTTACTGTGGTGTTCTTACAGCGTAATGATAGGTCCACTAGATGGCACGTGCAAAGGGGCTGTGTCAATGCCATTAGCAGCAAATGCCAGCAGCCATGACCGTGACATCTAAGGAGTTTGACAGAAGAAGGGGGCTCCCTCTGTCAGCCCATCGGTGATCATCAGGTACTGATGGCTCGGACCGGCCCACAGGGGAATAGGTGACTCCAAAAACACTGGGTAGAATAATTAAAAACTACAGAGTTTATTATTATTATATTGCATCTGGTGGTGATGACGACTTCTAGATACAGAGGCCGGACAACTTGTATCTTTGTTTTCCCAGGGACTTACCCTCTAAAAGTGGTTGCAGGAACCCTAGGCACCCGGTCCGACACTGCCTGACAGAGATATCTAATGTGGTTTGCCGTCAGTTTTATCAGCCAATAATAATTTACAATAGGAAATATTTGTAAAATTCTGCAACTGAAAGGATCACAGCTTCTAATCCCCCAGTGGACATTTTACATTCAATAGCATTTTAATAAAGTAAGCCCCCCCCCACTATATATATATATATATGTGTGTGGCAAAAGTCTGGACACACCCCTTTAATTGCTGTAATTTGTAGAAAATTGACTTCTAGTGTGTGAAAGTATTAATTGGGAGAGATGAATTATTTGGTGGTGGAAAGTCAGGTTTTTCCAGTGGGAAGGGGGTCATGTGATATATCAGTCTTGACTAGAATTTACTCAGAAACGCACTGGAGGTGTCAGTTTTGACTTATCTTTACCTGCCCACAGTGCTTTATATGACATGTTCTATGTGTCCGTCATTCTGCCGGATTCACATGGTTAACCGTTTAATCCGTTCTCCGTGACCATGCTGAAGAACCGCAAGCCATATTTCTTCACAACACTGTAGGATTCGCCATTTCAGGTAAGCCATATTGCGCAATTCACAATATGGCGGCTTTCAAAATGGCAGCTGAAAACGTTACCTCCCTCCCAATTAATACTTTCACCCACTGGAAGTCCGTTTCTACAAATTCTCCAAATTCCCAGACTTTTTCTCACTACGTATATTTGCAAAAATGCAGGATGAAATCGCTCAGCACGACGCTCTATTTAGTCCAGCAGAATAACTGACCACGCGACGAAAACCTGACCGATCTCATTATAGTCAATGGAGTCCAGAGAGTGCCGTTAGATAACGGATCTAGTGAGTGTTGCTGCAATCGGAGCGACGCGTAGAAATAAAGATAACATGTTATGTGAACCAGTTACTGAAAAAAATAAAGTTTTTGGAACGATTGCTGGGGACGCGGAAAGTAGCGCAAATACCACAGGTATTGGGAGAGATTTATCAAAACTGGCAACCAATCAAATCCCACCTTTTCATTTTTCAGAGCTCCTTTGAAATAAATCTCCTCCATTGTTTCCAGATTTCTGAGCAGAAAATCCATAGCGTGATACGGGTGTAGCAAAGCGGAAAGGATCTCACCCGCACGCTGCTGAAAATTTCCATGTGTAAATTGACCTGCAGTGCTGATCTTAAAGGGGTTGTCCTGGATGTTGATATTGATGGCCTAGCCCTACTCTACTGTAGAATTGGCAGGGGTCCTCCACCAGCCAGCTGTTACCTTGAAGTCGGCGCATAATGGACGGAGCTGGTAGCTGCAGTGCTGATAGCATTCACTTGAATAGGAGCAGCGCTGCAGTTGCCAACTCTGTCCGTGACGCAATGGACGGATCTCTGTAGTTCTGGTGCCAACGACTACCGGTGCAGGAGCTACTGACAAACAGCCGATTGGCGGGGGTCTGACACCCCCCCCCACTCCCCATCTGATATTGATGCACTATCCTGAGGATAGGTCATCAATATCAAAATCCTGGACAAGCCCTTTAAACCCTGAACACGTCCATGCTTTTAGTGGATTTTACCCTCTGCAATGCACAGGGGAAATACTATGGCAAATCCGCAGCGAAATCCACATGTAATTGCGAGCAAATGTAGGGTCGCTTGTTTTTTTGGGTATATGTCAGAGGGTGTACTCTTCCTCCAGTTGTTCTCCAATTTGTCCTCTTCTAAAATGCATGTCACTGACACCTTGCCGGATCTGTCACTGGTCCTGTCATTCACCCTGGAGACTTTTTCTGTTTGGATCTGCACACCAGTGTATCGGGTACCAGACTGGCACGTAGGAAATCCATTTAAAGAGTCCCGCTCCTGGCCGATTCCTTGTTTACAGCCTGCAATATCACTTGGAGGTTATTACAGAGCAGGGCTGGCGTCGCTGGCACATGGCTCGCTAATCACCCCTGTCTCCTCAACATGAAAACATCTCGCTCTGCCCGTCTGATACATAGGGGCTTATTTCGTGCAACAGGCAGAAGTGATAACAACCACGACAGTTAACAGCTGATCTTGTGCTTTGTTGTGTCCCTGAAATCCAATAAACAGAACATCGTCGTCCACGGGATGCCAGCCGTACAGGGTTTAGGCTCACATAGCATCACGGACACCAGGTGACCCGAAATAAATAACTCTCAAACTGTTGAGTAACTTGGTGAATACTTTGCACTTCCTGTAACGTTTGATATTTTCTTCTCCATTCACATCTAAATTCCAGTGTCTTATGGCTTTGCAATACACCCGGCCGGCACCCCCATAGAACCGCCTATTCTTCTCCGCAATTGTGGACAAGAATAGGACATGTTCTATTTTTTTCCGGAGCCGCGTACCGGAAGATTTGGGGCGTGCTCCGGAAATGCGGATAGCACACTGTGTGCTGTCTGCATCTATTCATGCCCCATAGAGAATGAAAGGGTCCACACCCGTTCCACAATTTGCGGAACGTATGCGGACCCATTCTGTGGACGTGTGAATAGACCCTAAGTCATCAGTCTCTGATCAGTGGGGGTCTGACTTGTGACGCCCCTGTAAACCAGCTGCCTGAAGAGGCTGCAGTGCCTCTTCCTAATATACAGAGCACAGCGCCATACAGTGGCTGTGCTTGGTATTGCAGCTCAATCGAATTCACTTGAACAAAGGCCTTGTTGTGACTGATAGCCACGATTTACTGGCCAAGGAAGAGGCCACAGCACTCCGACCCTTTTCCAACAACTGATTGTCAGGGGTACCAGAAGTTGACCCCACAATGATCAGATATTGATGATCTATCCTCAGGATAGGTCATTAATATATAATTCCTGGAAAACCCCTCTAAAAATAAAGCTCTGGCTCTCTCATTTGCCTCCTTTCAGTTAGTGTCACTCTTAATGGACACATGTCCCACCAGTGGGTGGTGGTAAGACATTTTTAGTAGGGCCACCTACAGGATAGAGCAAGGATATCATCTTCATAAGGAAATATCTCAAACTCCGCAGTCATGATTTGGAGGGGGGCAGGTGGGTAAGGTCACAGACTGTGTGACAATGACAAGGAGACATGATCCAGACCTCTGGCGTGAATTCCAGTGTCAGCTCCCTGTGACCTTGGACAAATTAGTCAAGTATCTTTGTCCCGGCACCAAAAATAGATTGGATTGGGACACTGTCCTCAGTAATCCTCTGCAAACTCCACAGGATATAGTTAATATTGCATCTAACATTGTCACAGTGCAGAAAATTATTTAATCCGGCATTGGCAGGATAATCTATCGTTCATTCGTCCCTGCACAGTGTAATGATGGCTAGGAGCGCCGATCGACAAGATGATCGGTGCCGGTTTATGGGCGGATTATATATCGTTGGTAGTGGAGATCACCTCTCATCAGTTTGATGCCAAATTTAATTAGCAGAGGATCTTGTGCCTAATAGTTTGGAAATGGTAGACCTAAGAGGCACGAAAGCATGCAGGTTCCAGTAGAAATATTCCCCTTGGTTCTCTACATGTCGCTAACGGTTGCACAATATGAAAATGGACATTTAGAGATGTCAGCTAACCGGTTTAATAGCGCCCCCCACGGAAATAACTTATAACATAAACCAACTTTGCAGTGTAGCAGAGCCAAAAAGGCTTACTTTACATGTCTCCTTAATTGCCAGGAACAGCAAGTGTCCTGTTTGTCTGAAGTCAGGGTAGGGGGTGAGTCAGTGTCAGACTAAGGTTCCTTAGGATCACTAAGGAGATGATTCTGAAGGTCACCCTCCATCTGTAAAGAGTATGAACATGTCCTCTATTCCTTTAATTATTAATAAGCTCACATAGGGTCAACGCATAACAAGTAGACCCTTGTGGCAAGTTGAGTTGTCTTTCTACTGGACCTACAGGGGTCCATTAGAGCCTGAGCCTACCGGAGGATTCCCTGGTGCTCTGGTTGGCCAGTCCAACCTTTTTTATGATCTGGCACAGTTCTAGGACCAATGTGTCCATCTAGTCCAGTGCAGTAAATAAAACAGATGAGGCTTCCCCTAGATGAGGTAAAGGCCAGGCCTCTCACACTGCAATAGGAGACCACAGGCCACTGGTGTATCAGAAGCTGTTACCACAGATCTGGTGACTCTCTGTCCTCAATGTGCGCCTGATACCACTGGACACCACATGTTGCATCTATCCTCAGCGTAGTGGCGGGACCTCTCATATTTTATCACCAGATACTTCTCTTTAGGCCTTTCCCACCTGTCTGGGCACTGAAGGAGGCTAGGAGCACATGAGAGCAGCACAAGCATGCCAAATACCTCTCATCGACCTTGGTCTTCTGCTTTTTGCCCATAGTGACTATATCATTGAGGCTGTATCCTGGTTCTCAAGACCTCATTGCATATTGTGGCCACTACCGGCTAGAACCCTTTCCCCTGATCCCCTTCAGATCCACGTACTGCCAATAGCGAAAGACATCGGATCACACATAAGGTCGTAAATTCGAATGTAAAGGGAATATTGTACTTTATAAAGCTCCAGAAGAAAAAAAAAATCTAGATCGTCAGGCACTTAAAGGGCATCTGTCAGCAGATTTGTACCTATGACACTGGCTGACCTGTTACATGTACGCTTGGAAGCTGAAGACATCTGTGTTGTTCCCATGTTCATATGTGCCCGCATTGCTGAGAAAAATGAGGTTTTAATACATGCAAGTGAGCCTTAGGAGCCATTACACTTAGAGACTCTGCTCTCTCTGCATCTGCCACATCCTCTCCAATTTGACATGGGCAGGCGTGAATAAAAGGCATCACACCTGGCTCTGTCTATCGAAGTGCAGAAGGTGCAGCAGCTGCAGAGAGCCTCTAGGTGTAATGGTAACGCCCCCGTTGCTCCCAGAGGCTCATTTGCTTATATTAAAACGTCATATTTCTCCACAATGCGGGCACATATGAACATGGAACCAATACAGATGCCTTCAGCTGCCAAGTGCACATGTAAGAGGTCAGCCAGTGTCATAGGGACAAAACTGCTGACAGATGCCCTTTATAGGGCAAATAAATATAATGAATTCAATTAATTGCCCGGCCCTAGTTGGAATCTACGGGAAGCCTCAGGAGTTCACAGGGTCCCTACACAAAGCAAGTACCCATTTAGATTAAACCCGTGTTTTTGCGAGGACGGAAGGTGGATGGTAGATCTTATTCTCTGCTGTTTGTCGCCTTTGTGGAACCAGTCACTATAATTTGCCTTCAAGAACGCCAATCAATATTTCCACACTCCGTTTCCTGTCTTCTTCTGTAACCATTTCAGATGATTTCCGCAGACAGTGAAAACATTCGGCCGACTATTGTGAGCCATTGACTGATCCTATGGAGGACATTTCTTTTTTTCTTTTTTTACTTGGCCAATATTGCCTCCCGGTAGGTGAAAATGAAGCAGTCTAATACTAATATTGTTTGTTTCCATCTCCAGCCATGGGAGACCATTTCTGAAGAAATGAGTCTGAGCAGTGACACTCTGAACGCACCGCTGCCACCACCTGCCTCTCCAGTCTCCCGGGCCAGCGCTTTGGAACTTTCTGAGGAGCTTAACCGGAGGCTACAGATTAATTCGGAGTCCAATGGGGAACAGTTCAGTTCACTTATTGTAAGTAGAAAGATTGCAGTTGGCACACATCCGCCTCGCTACCATGACATGCCCAGCCTGCAATTAGTGCTGTGTGAACAAATTACAAGTAATTAGAATTCTGGAACTTGCAATCTACTAAGATATTCAGATCGTCCCTGCGGAGCATCAGTCACAGTTTCTTCTGCTCCTCAGTCAACTAATTTGATCATTTTGCTTCTTAAAGGCTTTGTAAAGGATTAGATTGTTTTTGTTTTTTTCTAAATACCGCACCACACCTGTCCACAGGTTGTGTGCAGTGTTTCAGCTCCGTTCCATTCACTATAATAAAAACGAGCTGTAATACCAGACACAACCCGTAGACGGGTGGAAGAAAGCAGCTCTGTTGTTCAGTCCTATACAGTCCTTTTCTTGCTATTTATTATTACAGTGGTCCCTCAAGATATAATGGCCTCAGGATACAATATTGTCAACATACAATGGTGTTTTCCGACCCATTGTACTTTGAAACTAGACTCAACATACAACGTCTCAGACTCAGATCCAACCAATCAAGGCCACTACTCTGGTTATCAGCTATTCCTGACTGTTATATGTAAGAACTTGTTGTATCTGTGTTAGGCTACTTTCACATTGGCGTTTTGGCTTTCCGTTTCTGAGATCCGTTCAGGGCTCTCACAAGCGGTCCAAAACGGATCAGTTTTGCCCTAATGCATTCTGAATGGAAAAAGATCTGCTCAGAATACATCAGTTTGCCTTCGTTCCATCTCCATTCCGCTTTGAAGGCCGACACCAAAACGCTGCAAGGCAGCGTTTTGCTGTCCATCTGACGAAACTGAGCCAAACGGTTCCGTCCTGGCACACAATGTAAGTCAATGGGGACGGATTGGTTTTCTCTGACACAATATGGCACAATAGAAAACGGATCCGTCCTCCATTGACTTTCAATGGTGTTCAAGACTGATCCGTCTTGGCTATGTTACAGATAATACAAACGGATCCGTTCTGAACGGATGCAGACGGTTGTATTAAATTAACTGATCCGTCTGTGCAGATCCATGACGGATCCGCACCAAACGCGAGTGTGAAAGTAGCCTTAGTTATCTGCTTATTTTTCTTAAATCTTCTTGGATGACATATTTTGGGGCTTTGGAACCGATTACTCAACTTACAATGGTTTCAGCATACAATGGTCGTCCTGGAACCAATTCATATTGTAACTTGAGGGACCACTGTATTTTCCTCCTGAACTAATTATGAACTAGCAATTTAACGTGAATGTGAACCTTCATCTTTAAAGGGGTTGTCCAGCATATTAATATGGATGTTCTATGCTCAGGATAGGTCATTGATATCTAATTGGTGGGTGTTCTACTTCCAGTACTTTGATTTGCTGTGTGAAATGGCCACGGTCCTCTGGTAAGCACCGCAGCCTCTTCCTAGGCCAGCGATGTAATGTTAGTCAGTCACATGGCCTTGGCGCAGCTCAGTGCCATTCAAGTAAAGGGACCTGGGCTGCAATACCAGGCACTGCCACTATACAATGTATGGCGCTGATTGATTAGGGGAGGGGTGTCGGGAGTCCATATTAAAATTTTGGACAACCCCTTTAATAAAATTTTACACATCAATGTGAAAATCCATCATTTTTAATTGTACAGTACAGAAAAGAAATTGAATTCTAAATGTCATTTTGAAAGACTTATCTTAATGTAATAATTGCCTGTGTGACTTATTACACATCAGCATCCAACATAATTATCTAATACTTAAATGGAATATTCCTTCAAGGATGAGCCAGGTTTAAGCTGCAGTATCAGATCCATCAACAGCAACTTTCTGATGGTTTCTACGTAACCAATTATGTTTAGGGGTCTAGAAAAGGTGAATAGTAATCCACATGAAATCGAGTACCACCCATATTATTATTCTATTTACTATTATGTTCTATTTACTAGTGTTTTTTTAATTATTATTTTTGAAGGAAATTAATGGTAGTGTTTTAGATTGCACCGCACTTTAACATGCAAAATGCACATAAATTGTCAATATACATAAATAGATTTTTTTTCTATCCCAGGGAATATAAATACTAACCATAGACACAACATTTTTTTTTCCACCGCAGCAAACAGCTTGGGAAAGACAAAAGGTAACATTTATTTGCAGTACAACGTGGTGATTTTTTGAGAAAAAATAAATCTTTCTAATGTGTTTTTGAGAAGGGATCAGCCTGTGTTACAGAGACCAGGGCATTCATCGTGTCTCTTTTGAATGTTGTAATCTGTTTTTCAGTTTTTCTAGAAATTTACAGAATTTCTTCAATTTACTGTTTTTCAGCAGAGGGAACCTTCCTCGAGGTTGCGGTCTTGCAGCGTGACAGATGGCGTCGCTGAGCAGGTTCATTTAGCAATGGTAAATCAAAGATCCCTTCACTTATTCTTATTTTTACTACTTGGTTGAGCTTTTTCCTGTGGAAAGGGAGCAGAGTCCTTAAAATTTTTGGCTTGGATCCCTTTGTTACATTTTTGGTTTTTGTAATCCTTGAATTTTCTAGAAATAAGGCCTCAGGTCCTTATATGGTCTGGCCAACTTGCAAGTGGTGGGGTGCCTACCCTTTCAAGGAAAGACATGAATGTCTCGACTCTAGAGGCCTACATTATGAGAACTTTTTTCCCCAAGCCATTATACAGAATTTGCTATAAACAGGAAAAATACTCCATTATGTTATGGTGATATCCTTGGTGGTTTGGGGTTCTTTTATTTTTCTTCAGTTTGTTTACTGTATAGTTGATTTATCCAATCGCCAAAATGTTCTCAAAATTTTATCACAGTGACTCTATAGTTCTGTAGCCAAAAGTCCAAAAACCCCCAACAAAAACATAAAACTTCCCATAGTCTTGTTAAATGTCTACATGTTTTTGGCCATTCATTGGCTTGATTATGAAACATTTACGTTCTTCATTTGAAGTGATTTTCCACTGTAAGAAAAAAAACATGGCCACTTACTTCCAAAAACAGTGCCATACCTTTCTGAAGATTGGGTCACAGCTCTGTTCATTTCAGTGGATCCAAACTACAATCCCAGTTACAACCCGTAGACAAGGGTGGCACTGTTTTTGGGGAAAACACAGTTCTTGTTTTCTGATCTTTTTAGCTTCGTCATTTTAAATATTAAGAAGGCTTTGTCATGACCAGGATTGACATTCAACAAAGGAGTAATCGCTGACTTGAGGCGTGTACTCAGTCTCCAATTAGGGGTAAAGTTTGGGGTGCAAACGTACCAGTCAAGTGTAAAGTGTTGACTGTTTTGGCTGTCTTGCGTGCAGGGGGGAAATTAGGGTAATCTTAAGGTGGACACCTTCAATAGCTGTCTGCAGGACACTTGTTAGATCAGCAGATATTCTTCCTGACTCCCCCATACACTTGCCCACTCAACGTGGCCGAGCATGAATGTCTTCTCAATGGGGAGAGGGGAGTAAGCCACCACCAGACACCTCTGGCAGCAGCTTGCAGAATAATTCAAGCACTGAAATACAACATGTCCGTTCCTCTGTTCCCCACAATATCACCTGTCGGGGGAAAAGTTGGCACAGGTTGGCCAACTTTTACTTTTATGTGTATAGGCACCTTGTTGGTCATTTACATATGGCAAACAAAGAAAGCCTGAAGATTCTAATCCCAAGAAACCAATATTTACCTTAATTGGGAGCAGGAACTTCTAAAGCTGGATATACATATAAGATAAATTTGGGCTGAACAAGCCAACAGTTCATCCGACAATGATCTTTCCCTTTCCTCCTATACACATGAATCTTGGCTCAGCATGTAAATGGGAGAGGGGACAAAGCTCCCAGACACCTCTTGATTCCCCGAGAAAAATATAATCAGGCATGTTCAAATCCAACATGTCCAACTCTTCATGGTAGATGTTGCAGGACAGTTGTGAGGTCTCACCATACACATTTAATGGTCTTCCAAAATTGGTGGGTTTTAGCGACAAACATCTAATGTGTATGACCTTTATAGAGGACTATAAAGTTCCCTCCCATGGAATATTGTTACAAGAAACCTCCATAAACAGTTTTTTACCCAATATTGATGTCCATTTTTTCATTCCCATTTTTCTTTTTCCCTCCTTTATCGTCAGAGACACATTATATCCTGTGATCTTCTTCTAATATGGGGCTATGAGGTAGCCTCTTTTTCTTTGAAACCTTCATGTAGGAGGATACTATGCCTCCGTAATAGAAAACTCAGGATTTTCCAGGTTGGGCACATTTTATCTTTGTTTCTCAGTTGAGTTGACGAGGTCGACTTGCCTCCCCAAAGGCCAGTATTTCTTTAAAAAAAATGAAAGGTTGAGTACTGAATATAAAAGAGTAAAGTAGCCATTCGCTTGAAGACATTTGGATGATATTCCCACTGAAGAAGTGTAAACTACTGTACGTGGATCTTTGATCATCTCATCTTCTTTTATCACACTACTTCAAAGTGAACATAGATGGTCCTGTAGCCAGTCAGAACGTGAGAACCATGACAGCAGCAGGGGAAGAGTGCTTTCATTTTGTAGGAGGCAATGACCTATCGACCATGTTATTGGTAGGATAATGTAGTTTGAAAGTAGACTTTCTCTATCAGAGGAGGAAATGGAGGCGGTCATTTCTTTGTGATTTTCATCTTCAACTTTAATGATGAAGGCTTTTGGAGTTCTCTGCGCATAATTTGCCCATAATTTGGTCTGCGGCTCTGGAAAAAACTAGAAAATTTCCTATTTTTATCCGGACAAGAATAGGCAGTTAGTTCTATGGGGGTGCCGGCCGAGTATATTGCAGATCCGCAATACACTACGGACGGTCTCCTCCTGGTTCTAGTTGACACCAATACACCCCTAACCCTTAAAACACATGTGATAGGGCGTCTTGCCGATCTGCTTTCAGGGATAAGTCTGGAGGCCTCCATACATATTGGATGGTCATCCAGCTCTAATGTGTATGGTGACCTTAAGAAATCGATGAAGAATGTTTTTAGCAGCTTGACCAAAGAAAGGATACAAACATTTTTTGTTTAATTTTAAGTTTATGATTTTTAAGGCAGTTTTTTAAGGAAATTGGTTCAAATTTTTATTAAAATGGCTGAAATTCTTTCAGGGTTTGATTGGGAAGTTTACACGTTGACTGATGCCTTATCGTAATACTTATATTTGAAAGCCAGGGTTGGGTAATTATGCTGTCATTAGCAGCTCCTATCACTCACACATCACTCGCTCATGTTTCACCTCCTCATACTTACAGTCGCCTACTCTTTCCAGGAATTCTCACAGGAAAAAATATTTTGGCCTACGCTGGACACCTGGCCCCTATCAGAATATTTGACACTGAGTTATGCATTAGGGAATCTAAATCTTGACAAATCTGCGTCTCTCTGTTCGAACATCTTTCCAATTAATGTCACTTACCTAATCAGTCTTGCGAATCTAACTCCTCTTCCTTAACAATTCATCTTCTTGGCTAATTAGAATTCATTCCTCAAATTGACCTTTTAATATATTTTTTTTAATGGCAACGTTATTGTTTAATAGCCAACCACCCCAACGGGAAGAACGCGATCTTCAACTGTGACAGGGGGAGAGGAATTCACGGTAATGTCTCTAGGGTTGTAGTAGGACAGTCCTGGGGGACCACTGGCCAGGCCATTGGTGGTGGGCTTATTACCAAACATGGTTGAAGCTAAATAATGTATTGGACCTTTGTCATTTTATAGTTGTGATATATATGTGCCTTATATCACAGTAGTTTGGCTACTTTACTACAGGATTTCGTGTTTGACATCGAGCTCCAGACTGATGCTGGTAGTGTTGACTTTGCTCCATTAAAGGGGTTGCCACATCTGGATATTTATGACATATTCATAGGATATAACCTAAAGGTCCAATCTCTGGGACCTGCTCCTGTTTCAAGAATGGGGTGCTGCTATGAATACAGAGCATGGCACACCTGCGCTGTGTCCTCCCCATTCACTGCTATGGGACTTCCGAAAATAGCTTAATCAGCTATCTATGCTGTTTTCAAAAGTCCCATAGCAGTGAACGGGGAGCAAGTCCCGCATGCGCGTCTTTCTCTCCATTCATGGCAGGGCCCGCACCTATAGGACATTTATGGCATATTCTATTGATATGCCATAAATGTCCAGATGGGAATACCCCTTTATGGCATGTCTACATAGCTCCAGGGTATGCTGGGAGTTGAAAACCAGGCCATCGTTCTATTGCTTGAGACCTAAATTGAAGAGGTTGCCCGCCCCATCGTCTCTCACAGTATTTCACAGATGTATAAAGTATGTTTTTTGGGTGTCTGGCAGCCAGGAACTCCAACAATCCTTGAGCCCACCAGGCCAATGGCGATCTACCAAGAAGTGTTATATATTGACATTGAGTTTGACATTAATGGGGGCATTATGGAAACCTATAGGGGCTCTGATTTCACTTCTCCTTTGACAGTACAGGGGGCATTATAGTCTCCTTTTTGGTGAGGGGTCCCAGCTCCTGGACTGACACTAAGGTCTTTATGACTTTTTTTGTCGTTGCCCCTTTAAAGAAGTTGTCAAGGATTAGAAAATACATAGTTGATTTCTTAAAAAACAGCACCACGCCTGTCCACGGGTTGTGGTAGGCATTGCAGCTCGGTGCCGTTTGCTTCACAATGCGTGGATAGGTGTGGCGCTGTTTGACAGAAAGCAGTTATCTATTTCTAATCCCGTTTCATTTATTTCATTTATTTTTGGTTCCACATGTCACTCCCATCATGCCTTAGTATGCATCTAAACTATTAAATAAGGCATTAATCCAGGGTTGATCCTGCTGATTAAAACAATGCTTTTCTTGTTAAAATCTGTTGCGCCGTTCGTTTTGATAAAAATGCAAATTAGGGCTTTAGTGCACCTAGAGGTGGGCCCTGGCCTGTTGTTGCACCTCAGCCCCTCTGCTTTACCCAACTTCAGCACACACACACTCCCCTTACCTTTTCTGACACATTGTGTGCTTGACTGGCCCTATAATCCTGCGTGCATACGCTTTAGATTACAGGGCCAGGCAAGAGCACCATGAGGATGTCTGGCCCTGTCAGTAAAGGGAAGGGAGACATGCCAAAGTTGGGAGAGCGGAGGAGCTAAGGTGCACCCATTGGTTCAGTGAAGCCCTATGCATGTGGATTCAAACTAAGATATCTCTTCAATGGTACGTCAGATTTTCATCATATCTGTGTTGTTATAATCAGCAGGATCAACCCCCCTAAGTGTGATAGTGTTGATCCTGCTGACAGGTCTTCATTAGAATCTATTCTGGGAGGAGCTTTATCCTGTGCACCTGCCAAGTACTGCAAATTGTATTAAAGGATGGTTTTTAGTTTCACCTTCCAACCACTGGCCTGAAACGCTACTACTTCCGCATTATTTTCTGTAATACTGCCCCCTAGTGATGAGAACATGAAACTGGAATTTTCCTGAATAATGTCTGTATTTCACTACTGTTGCACTATTAGATCCTCAGATCCATAGAAATTTTATGAGAGGAGGATTATTTTCTAGAAATTGTTTCATTTTTATTTATTTTTTTAAAACAAAGTTTTGCCAGTGATCACAGTATGGTAATAATTTCTTGCATACAAACAGCCATCCGTGGCCTATGTACATACCACTCCGGGCTTACCGTCAGGCTGGGAAGAAAGGAAAGACGCTAAAGGACGTACATATTATGTCAATCATAATAATCGCACAACAACATGGACCCGTCCAATTGTGCAGGTATGAAGATCCGTTCCAGGCACACACTTCCAATTTTTCCCTAAGAGAGGGGCCTTTAAGCAATTGTCCATCTTTTCCTGGGCTTGTGTAATCAAGGCTTGAAAGGATTTGGGATTTTGTGTCATCCACAACATTGTCCACATCCTTACTGACTTTATTAGTGGATGGCTGTACAGGTCCTTCTCAAAAAATTAGCATATTGTGATAAAGTTCATTATTTTCTGTAATGTACTGATAAACATTAGACTTTCATATATTTTAGATTCATTACACACCAACTAAAGTAGTTCAAGCCTTTTATTGTTTTAATATTGATGATTTTGGCATACAGCTCATGAAAACCCAAATTTCCTATCTCAAAAAATTAGCATATTTCATCCGACCAATAAAAGAAAAGTGTTTTTAATACAAAAAAAGTCAACCTTCAAATAATGATGTTCAGTTCAGCACTCAATACTTGGTCGGGAATCCTTTTGCAGAAATGACTGCTTCAATGCGGCGTGGCATGGAGGCAATCAGCCTGTGGCACTGCTGAGGTGTTATGGAGGCCCAGGATGCTTCGATAGCGGCCTTAAGCTCATCCAGAGTGTTGGGTCTTGCGTCTCTCAACTTTCTCTTCCCAATATCCCACAGATTCTCTATGGGGTTCAGGTCAGGAGAGTTGGCAGGCCAATTGAGCACAGTAATACCATGGTCAGTAAACCATTTACCAGTGGTTTTGGCACTGTGAGTAGGTGCCAGGTCGTGCTGAAAAATGACATCTTCATCTCCATAAAGCTTTTCAGCAGATGGAAGCATGAAGTGCTCCAAAACCTCCTGATAGCTAGCTGCATTGACCCTGCCCTTGATAAAACACAGTGGACCAACACCAGCAGCTGACATGGCACCCCAGACCATCACTGACTGTGGGTACTTGACACTGGACTTCAGGCATTTTGGCATTTCCCTCTCCCCAGTCTTCCTCCAGACTCTGGCACCTTGATTTCCGAATGACATGCAACAGTCCAGTGCTGCTTCTCTGTAGCCCAGGTCAGGCGCTTCTGCCGCTGTTTCTGGGGAATGCGGCACCTGTAGCCCATTTCCTGCACACGCCTGTACACGGTGGCTCTGGATGTTTCTACTCCAGACTCAGTCCGCTGCTTCCGCAGGTCCCCCAAGGTCTGGAATCGGTCCTTCTCCACAATCTTCCTCAGGGTCCGGTCACCTCTTCTCGTTGTTCAGCGTTTTCTGCCACACTTTTTCCTTCCCACAGACTTCCCACTGAGGTGCCTTGATACAGCACTCTGGGAACAGCCTATTCCTTCAGAAATTTCTTTCTGTGTCTTACCCTCTTGCTTGAGGGTGTCAATGATGGCCTTCTGGACAGCAGTCAGGTCGGCAGTCTTACCCATGATTGCGGTTTGGAGTAATGAACCAGGCTGGGAGTTTTTAAAAGCCTCAGGAATCTTTTGCAGGTGTTTAGAGTTAATTAGTTGATTCAGATGATTAGGTTAATAGCTCGTTTAGAGAACCTTTTCATGATATGCTAATTTTTTTAGATAGGAATTTGGGGTTTTCATGAGCTGTATGCCAAAATCATCAATATTAAAACAATAAAAGGCTTGAACTACTTCAGTTGGTGTGTAATGAATCTAAAATATATGAAAGTCTAATGTTTATCAGTACATTACAGAAAATAATGAACTTTATCACAATATGCTAATTTTTTGAGAAGGACCTGTATATTTGGATCCACAGACTCTGAAGTGCGTGGGGAGAAGCACTATGCAAACATCATCTGCTGATAGCATAGCTAGATTGTTCTAAGCATACCAGATAGCAAATCCACAAAAAATAATATTCAAGGAGGCACACCTTATGTCACAGTCCAACAATTCCCTGCATGTTTGTATGGGACTCTCAGCCCCAAGTCTGTGTGTGAACCGTAAATGAAGTAGCACTGTCTCCCTCTCTCACAGCAGGAAGTTACAGCACCATCTAGTGCACCAGCTGTAATTGAGCAGTTATATTGCTTCCAGCCAATCAGATGCTCAGCATCTCTCTTATTGGTATTCTTAAATGTAAAGATAATGTATTAAAGACTCTTATGTTAGGATTATGTTATGGTAGGAACACAATGACAATTCTGCTTCCACTTTCCATATTTAAAGAAAAAAATACCCCAAATTGTTCACAAATATAGATATCTTATTGATATAGGGGCAAAATGTACTTGTACTGATCCAGAGTTACAGCCTTTACTATTGTCCAGTTCTGCATTCGTTACTTTGCTGGTTGTCATTGGAAACGGTCAGCATTTCCCAAACAGCTTAACTCCAATTTGTTGCTCCTGTGTCAAATGACTGTACAGTGCCTCTACTATACCGTCCTGAATGCATATACCCAGATAAATCTCTATTCAGGCACTGAACATGAAATGAAAATGAAAAGGGTTTCATTCCCAAGCCTGCAGAAATGTGAATACAGCTCTTGAGTATACAGGCTGGAATTCAGGATCAGTACAATAGAAATGTCATGGATTAACAAGGTTTCTTTCAGAGGATAGAGTGATCCTCTGAGAGTGCCCTGTAGAGTAGGTGGTGCTTCACATTCATGGGTTGTCAAAGCCCCTCCCACAGTAAGGGAAAGCAGAGTAGGATGGGCTTTAATACTACTCACAGTTTGTGTATTGGTTGGGGATATTCTGTAAGTTGAAGCTCAGTCTTTATTGATGATATTTAGGATTGCTTTAGGTTGTTAACTATGTTTTGCCTCTAAACTAGCACGCTGAAGATGGTGCGGTCGGATCCACCTCAAACAGTAGCAACCATCTGAGTGAACCTCAGATCAGGCGGCCTCGTAGTCTCAGTTCCCCCACAGTTACTTTATCTGCTCCACTTGAGGTGAGAGTCTGTCTCATCTAATATGGGCCTTCTTCCGCTTCTTCTTCTTCTTCACTTACCAAGTTACCGCAATCTTATTTTCATTTTCTAATTTCGGCAATATCTGGTGAACTCTCGGGCTTCTTCTCTCTCTTCATGCTTTATAACGTAAAATCTACTTTCATCTGGTTGCTTTTGTTTCATTCATATACGCTTCGTAACTTTCCGTAAACTTCTTCTTGCTGATTTTCATTTGAATCTTTTTGTTTTAATGCTCGTATGTATACATACTATGTGTATGTCTTTGTTGTGCTTATTGGTGGTATTGTTGTGTATGTGAACTATTCTGTATTGGGTTACTATGGATTTATTTCAATGTTATTAATATTTGCAACATTGTATTTTTTTCTCCATCTTTTAACTTAAAGGCATATAAAAATTAAAGGCAATGGACACTGTTGGGGTAATTTTTATTTTTTTATTGCTTTTTACTCACTTTGGGCTAAAAATCCCTTTTGCAATTGATCTTTATCAAAAATTTTCGGCAGGTTTTGTGATACAGGGGTTAAATTGTAGCCCATTTGCAGACTGTCACTTTCTGTTTACTCTGAGATGATCCTCTACATGACTGCTGATGTATAGCTCATATCCCCTGACCTTATAAACACTCATTATACCTAAATTGTTATCAAGCTAAAAAGAAAATGGTTTAAATGAGTGTTTATAAGGTCAGGAGATACAAGCTATACATAAGCCATCATCTGACAGGACTCGGGCAAAGTGAGAAACTGAAATTTGACCGTGCCCAAAAAAACTGCTAAAATTTTTTATTAAAGACTATTTGCAAAGATTATATTTAGCCCAAAATAAGTAGAATGCAATAATAAAAAATAAAAAAATGCCCCCATGTTCATGTCCTTTAAGTTCTTCTATCTGACTCCACCAATGGAATTTTATAAGGGCATACTACTTAAAGCATAGGCATACCAGAGAAAACCTGGGCCTCATACTTAAATTCAAAATATGGCTTCCATCATGATGATGCTGAGTTCTGCCTCAACCCATCCTGTAACAGCTAGACCTTGTACTTGTGGGGTGGGACCCTTGGGCCAGTTTATTTTCTGTGCCTGTAAAGAGGAGGGTCCCCGCATTCATTTAATCCTTACAGAAGGGAATGGGGCAGGTCTTAGTCCAGGTCCCATCTCTCCATTGGCCATATAGCAATTAAAGGGACTGCTATGGGGCCTACAACAACCCCTGGCACAGGTACTAACCAATATTAATCTGATGGAATAAGAAAAATCAAGTCATTGGTTCATTTTGGGACATTTTGTGTAAACGTGAACCTAGTGCCAATAATAATAAGGGCCGAAGTATGGTATTCTGAAATATGTAGACAACTTGTGTTGCAATCTGTAGAAACTGAGGAAGTGTTTGTCTTCATAATTTATCTAAAGTCTACCAAAGAATGCCTTGAAGATGCTCTCTTCTTTGCTACTATAACCTCTGCTTTGCTTGTTATTGACCATAATATTCATAGTCACTCTCTTCACTGAGACATGTCAGATGATGTCATCAATGGAGGTCTCCTCTTTAAACTACGCCATTACTAAAGTAAGTGCCACCCCTGCCTCCGTTCTGATGCAGGTATGGGTAGAAAGTCTATAGTCTGAATCTCCTCTTTTGGAGATTGTACTTCAGCCCATTGGCATCGAATCCTAGACACAGACCCCCACCAAGGACCCTTCTCGACATGTCTCAGTGAACCTTCCTTTTAGTGTACATTTTCCTTTGCATATATTTTAGTAATGTTGAAAATCATATAATTATTTTACCCTACTATTCTTGTACTGATTCTGAGTTACAGAGTTTATTTCACACTCATTTCATGGAGTATGCTGCTGGTTCAGTGTCTGTACTGAGCGCGTTCTGCTATTTTTCTTCCTGGGAGTTGTCGTCAGGCTGTGTATATTGTCTGATGCATATAGATACAGCTGGCCCGGAATGCTCTGTGGCACAAATCATTGCCTGACAGTGACCCTCTGGTCGAGAGACCCTAAAACTGATCCGCAACAGAAGGGGTGAAAAAGCAGGGCACCGTATAATATTGTATCCTATTGCCCATTGCTTAACAAATTTTGAACCTGGACCATAGAGGTCAGCATGCACATGTAAAATGGCTGAATCTGACAATTTTCATAGACTGGCCAATTATCTAATATGTAATGGAGACGCACAACACAAAAGCATCAGGCATAAGAAGTTCCTTTTCCTTGTTCCCTTCTACTCATTGAAAACACAGGCTGAGCAGAGGGTGCATGTACTGTATATGGGAGAATCGGGGGGGGGGGGGGGGATAGATTTTGAGCTATATCTGAAATTTATGGGCAGCTTATGAGTATCAATATTTTTTTTAAGAAACAACAAGCAGAATTGTGAATGCAGCTCTGAAGTATAATGCAAACTGTAACTCTGCACCAGTACAAGATGCAGAGTAAATGTAACCTTTTATGTAGATTACATTTTAGAGATAGTGTTTTATGAGCTATACAATGACTATACATATTGGTGAACATAATGGCACTGTCGCACATAATAACACATTAAAAGCCGGCATGTGAAACATTCGGTTTGCAGTATTAATGTGTGGGACATGTTAATAGTGCTGATTGCTCTTTTTTTTTGTTAAATAATATATGCAGATTTTTATTGTGTTTTGCATGAATTTCTCACAGTACTAATTGAAATTAATCCTTGTTACGTCTGCATTGTGTTTGACTGTACAGGGTGCAAAAGACTTCCCAGTGCGCCGCGCAGTGAAGGATACATTGTCCAACCCACAGTCTCCACAACCATCTCCTTATAATTCTCCTAAACCACAACACAAAGGGGCACAGAGCTTCTTACCGCCAGGTTGGGAGATGAGAATAGCTCCAAATGGCAGGCCATTCTTTATTGACCATAATACCAAAACTACCACTTGGGTAAGCAACACTCTACTTTTATGTGAGCTCTATGGAGTAACTTCTAGTATATTATGTGTTCAGAGTCATGGAGATAGATACTTTGCATTAGGGCATTTGCCCAATGCCCTATTGTTAAGGTGGTGGGCCCTAGTAAACCCCTGATCCTTCTCCTGAATGGCCAAGAGGAATTAGATGGCTGCCTCCATGGCACATTGTATTGGATGTAGCCAGATGGACTCTTTGATGTAGCAATAGGTCCCTCAGCTGAGAGGATCACACCATTTGCATATGGTACACGCATTGTTTGCAGGCTCCCGATTGAGAATTTATGGGGCACTCTACATCCACTGGCTGACCTTCAAAAGAGCATCACATCCTAAAGTGGTCTATCATCCTTGCTGATTCCCTTTAAAAAAGGGGAGATCCATCTGTACAACATGTCTACATTTCCTCTTGGTGGCACATAGAAGACACCATTACAGGAAATCTGGGTTTCACTTAAAATTTGTTAAGCTTGCCATACACATTAGATGAACATCGGTTAAACCCTAGATTTCGGTGGAGCCGACCAACTACCCAGTGTGTATGAAGGTATCGTTAATCTTCCCTGATGATGGATGTCAGGAGGGAGGAAGAAGAGGCAGTCTTGTTGGATTTGAACAAACCTCATCCTTTGTGCTAACGGGAAATAAGCCGACACCAGAGGTGTCTAGCACCAGCCTGTTCTCCTCTGCCTATTGAGAACACATGCATACTCGGCCAAGAGTGCTTGTGTATGGGCGGCCATTAGCAACTAACTGTTGCCCAACAGCTACTTAGATGTTAGGACATCCTTACTGCGACCTTGCACTTTCTAAAAAGTGTAGGTCAAACAATCTTTTGGGCAACACCTATATTTCAGCCAAGCATGCATGTGTACTCAATGAGGAGAGGGGAGTAAGCCGATGCCAGACACTTCGGGTGGCAGCTCATTTTCTTTGAGAACATAAGGATTCATTGTTGAAATTCAACATACCTGATCCTACCTTCTCCTGATGGTAAAATGGCCACGGAGAAAGTTGGTACACCCCCATACGATAGGATAGCCGGCTGCTGTTGCCAAAATCATTGGGTTTGAGAGATTTTACTGTTATGTGCATGGACGTTACGTAGCAAATGACTTGTTTATTAACACGTGTCGGGCTATGCTTTATGATGTGTGACGTCTAGCTATAGCATCATCTGGTTTTGGAAAACAGTCATTGGCTACAATATGAAGTTGAAGAAATGTGTACTCCGCACACCTTGAATCCAATGTGGGTGCCCGTGAGAGTTGTAGAACAAATATAAGGTTAATCCACGGCACTCCAATTCTTGTGCAAAATTTTTATTTTATTTTATTTTGTTTACAGATTATCATTATATACATCCAGAGTGAATAATTAGTATATAGCCACATAAATTATAATTCCCGAACGTTTTGGTCTGGTGTGACCTTCCTCAGCGGGGTCTAAAGAAACATTCAGTCAGGTCCATAAATATTGGGACATCGACACAATTGTAACATTTTTGGCTCTATACACCACCACAATGGATTTGAAATAAAACGAACAGGATGTGCTTTAACTGCAGACTGTCAGCTTTAATTTGAGGGTATTTACATCCAAATCAGGTGAACGGTGTAGGAATTACAACAGTTTGCATATGTGCCTCCCACTTGTTAAGGAACCAAAAGTAATGGGACAATTGGCTTCTCAGCTGTCCCATGGCCAGTTCATTTCACGTGTGCTATTTGCATTTGGAATCTGTTTCTGTCAACTCTCAAGATGAGATCCAAAGAGCTGTCGCTATCCGTAAAGCAAGCCACCATTAGGCTGAAAAAAAACAAAACAAACCCATCAGAGAGATAGCAAAAACATTAGGCCTGGCCAAAACAACTGTTTGGAACATTCTTAAAAAGAAGGAACGCACCAGTGAGCTCAGCAACACCAAAAGACCCAGAAGACCACGGAAAACAACTGTGGTGGATGACCAAAGAATTCTTTCCCTGGTGAAGAAAACACCCTTCACAACAGTTGGCCAGATCAAGAACACTCTCCAGGAGGTAGGTGTATGTGTGTCAAAGTCAACAATAAAGAGAAGACTTCACCAGAGTGAATACAGAGGGTTCACCACAAGATGTAAACCATTGGTGAGCCTCAAAAACAGGAAGGCCAGATTAGAGTTTGCCAAACGACATCTAAAAAAGCCTTCACAGTTCTGGAACAACATCCTATGGACAGATGAGACCAAGATCAACTTGTACCAGAGTGATGGGAAGAAAAGAGTATGGAGAAGATAAGGAACTGCTCATGTTCCTAAGCACACCACCTCATCAGTGAAGCATGGTGGTGGTAGTGTCATGGCGTGGGTGTATGGCTGCCAATGGAACTGGTTCTCTTGTATTTATTGATGATGTGATTGCTGACAAAAGCAGCAGGATGAATTCTGAAGTGTTTCGGGCAATATTATCTGCTCATATTCAGCCAAATGCTTCAGAACTCATTGGACGGCGCTTCACAGTGCAGATGGACAATGACCCAAAGCATACTGCAAAAGCAACCAAAGAGTCTTTTAAGGGAAAGAAGTGGAATGTTATGCAATGGCCAAGTCAATCACCTGACCTGAATCCGATTGAGCATGCATTTCACTTGCTGAAGACAAAACTGAAGGGAAAATGCCCCAAGAACAAGCAGGAACTGAAGACAGTTGCAGTAGAGGCCTGGCAGAGCATCACCAGGGATGAAACCCAGCGTCTGGTGATGTCTATGCGTTCCAGACTTCAGGCTGTAATTGACTGCAAAGGATTTGCAACCAAGTATTAAAAAGTAAAAGTTTGATTTATGATTATTATTCTGTTCCATTACTTTTGGTCCCTTAACAAGTGGGAGGCACATATGCAAACTGCTGTAATTCCTACACCGTTCACCTGATTTGGGTGTAAATGCCCTCAAATTAAAGCTGACAGTCTGTAGTTAAAGCACATCTTGTTAGTTTCATTTCAAATCTATTGTGGTGGTGTATAGAGCCAACAATTTTAGAATTGTGTTGATTTCCCAATATTTATGGACCTGACTGTATAATATAGCTGTGGTCATAAAAAATTCTAGTATATACAATAATCTGATCAGGACAAGAGAAATGGAGGAAAAGGGGGAAAAAAGGAGAAAGAAGAGTGTCCCATCCGTGGATTGAAAAAAAGGGATCACAGAATGGTAAGTATGAAGCGAAACATGGTCATGAAAGTCAATTTCTATGGTGATACAGGACAGGGGGTAGGACCACAGTGAGTGCGCTAATGAGAGGAGCCTAGAGCTGGGAGCAGTAAGGGTTAATAGATAAACATAGAGTGATCAGAGTTCTAGAGAGAGCGCTCTGCAACAGATTAGGTTGTAATGACTGTATATAGAATTACCCTAGTGGCAGTGCGGTATGTGTGACGCTGGATGTGGCGTGCACGTGTGCCATTGTGCAATAAATACTATCGGCGGCTGAAAATACGTCAGGGCGCACGAAAATGACGTCAGTGCGTCCGAAGCCGTGCGTGTGGTGCGCGCATGCGCACTGGACTATAAGGTAGGGTATCGGCGGCTAGTGAGGAGCCGTCAGTGCGCAAAGAAAGACGTCAGTACGTCTGGAGCCGTGTGTTAAAAGGTAGCGTATGGGCAATTGGCGATCCTCAGAGTAAAAAAAGAGAAAAGACAGGTAGAACTAATAAGTGAAGGATATGTGTGTGGTGCATGTGCTGTTTGCGGACTACAGTATTAATAAGGGGGGATATCAGGTCAAAGGGTCAAGTTGGCGCATGCGCATAGAATATATGTAAATTCTGAGACCTCTGAGTGAGATGTCTGTAGAGTATCGAAATAAGATGGGTTACTCGATAATACAACAATGTCACATAATGTCAAATTGTAATGTAACATAATGTGACATAATAAAAAACAACATTATGTTGTAATGTAAAGTATCAAATAACACAGTACGATCTTGCCGATATACATAGGAATGACATCAAAAATCTGGGAAAATCTAATTCTATATACAGTCATTACATCCTAATCTGTTGCCGAGCGCTCTCTCTAGAACTCTGATCACTCTGTTTATCTATTAACCCTTACTGCTCCCAGCTCTAGGCTCCTCTCATTAGCGCACTCACTGTAGGTCCTACCCCCTGTCCTGTATCACCATAGAAATTGACTTTCATGACCATGTTTCGCTTCATACTTACCATTCTGTGATCCCTTTTTTTCAATCCACGGATGGGACACACTTTCTTTCTCCTTTTTTCCCCCTTTTCCTCTATTTCTCTTGTCCTGATCAGATTATTGTATATACTAGAATTTTTTTATGACCGCAGCTATATTATATGTTTCTTTAGACCCCACTGAGGAAGGTCACACCAGACCGAAACGTCCGGGAATTATGATTTATGTGGCTATATACTAATTATTCACTCAGGATGTATATAATGATAATCTGTAAACAAAATAATATGTAAAAAAAAAATTCCACAAGAATTGGAATGCCGTGGATTAACCTTATAATTGGCTACAGTATGGTCTCTTATCCATTGTGTTTAAAGAGAATGCATCGATTTCTAAAGCATGGTTTTACCAGGGTACTCACAGGTTTTGCAATTTTGTAATTACTCTGTTTTAGGCTCTGCTCACACTTACATAATGGTTTCTGGGATTGCTGTATTCTACTAAATATTGAGTTGGCAAACAGCAGCTGCGAGTAAAGAGGTGGAAAATGTTCTTAAAGGGAGTCTGTCAGCAGTTTTGAACATTTTAAACTACTGACAGCGCTATGTAGGGGCTTTGGAGAGCAGCAGAAACATACCTTTTGTGGTGCTTTGACTATCAGGAGTAATATTTGTAGAATATGAAGTTTTACTCTGCTAGATTCTGCTCCTGCAAGTGTCAAGGAGGTGGAGCTTGACTGTGAAGTGTCCTCTGTATTAAGCTGCTTCACAACCCCTTCCTCTGGGCTGAATGACAGCAGCAGTGGACTTCTAGATGGATGCTACAGCGGTCACTCAAAGCAGGGGGAGGAGCTTTGAAGCAGCTCAATGCAGAGAGCTCTTCACAGTGAAGCTCCGCCTCCTGAGCTCTTGCAGGAGCTGAATCTGGTGGAATAAAACTTGATAGTCACACTACTCCTGATAATAAAAGCTTTGTAAAAGGTGTATCTGTACTTCTGCCGCTACCTAGTGCTGTCAGCAGTTAAACATAGTCAGAACTGCTGAAACACTCTCTTTAAAAGTGTCTCCCTAACTAAAAAAAAATATATATAAATTACTAAATATACACATTTAAATCCCAAATTGCAGGACACTTATGCCTCACCCCTGTTCTTCCCAGGAACTCACACAGCACAACCTAGAATAGTCATTTTTTTTTCTATGCGGATTTGGAGCTCCGATAAGTTTTTAAGTACTAAATGGAAAATGTAACTTTTATATTTCTGGTATTGTATTTTTCTTTTCTTTTTTTAAAGCAGAATCCACTGCTCAAAGTTATTACAGTGACTTTTCACCATAGACGTACAGAACAAACTAAGCGCATCAATTTGTATAAAGCGTTTCATAATGCCAGCCTTTTTGTAAGAAGTTTAATCCTAAAAGTAGAGATGTGCTGCAGAGTCAGTTGTATGGATGCAGCAGGAGTATTGGTGCAGGACATGGAGTGAATGGTTGCTCACTAACCATAAACTGCTGAGCGGTTACCATGTGGCGGTTATTTTCTGCAGTACATTTCACTGATTGTCACAGCGTTGATTTTGAGGACTCTGTGCCTGTACCTACAGGCTATGACTTTATATAAACTTCCAGAACATCTTACAAATTGCAATGACTTCCATATTTCATCTAACTCGGTGATCTTCAACCTGCAAAACTACAACTCCCAGCATCCCGGGCATTCCATTCAGCATGTGAGAAATCAGCCCAAAGCTGTCCATTAGTTTTCAGCGAAGCATTCAAAGTGGAATTCGGTCTGAAATTTAGGAAAACGTAGTTTCGCAACAAATTCAAATTACTTCACGCTTCGTGGTAACAAATCAGTTTTTCCTAAAATGGCATCTGCACATTTTACAAAGTGATAGTAAGAATCTGGAACGCAAGATCACCCATAATGCCGTGCAGCCAGCCAATCTGCAGGTAGCCATCCCCTGTGATGTCATGGCCATATAAAAACCTTATCCCGCCTGGTCTCCACCATTGTCTTATGAGCTGAGCATAAGAAGAGATGTGGCAAGTGCTCAGGTGCTAGGGACAGTGTTGCTGAAAACGATAAATAGAAGAAAATTAGATAGGGAGAGTGCAGGGAGATTGCAGGGAGACTGCAGGGAGAGTGCAGGGAGACTTATTCTACGTCTGTTTTATTTATTCGTAAATTTACTTATTACTTCCTTTAATATTCTGTGTTTACTGTCAAATTACCTGGAGGAGATTGCAGGCCAGAACAGTAATAATGTGCATATTGTGCCCCAACCTAACCAGCCAAACCCCATACCAGCAACACCTCTGGTTAAAGGTGCTGCGCAGACATAAACAAGGAAGAAGGACTATACAATGCAGTCTTCATTATTAAATAAAGGCAGCAGCGGGCTAATCGGTAGCACAGATCTTCACTGCAGCATGGCCGCTCCGTGTAGTCATACCCTAAGGCAGAGTGGCCCGGGTGTACCTGATTTATAATGAATTTCAGAACTAATCGAATTTCTTGCCTAACTTTGGTGAAGTTGCTGAATCAAATTTTTCAAAACTTTGCTCATCTCGAATGTCCTATAGACATAACAGGGTGGCAACTACCTTCCTCAGCTCAATCATTACCAGCCATGGAGTGATCAGCAGCTGCCAGACACAACATGCAATGCTTATCCTGAGGGACACCATAGAATCCAACCTGTCTGATGACTGATTTAGAGGCGAAGTGTCCCATAGACATTAGGTTGTTAGTGGTCTCTTAGACGATCCTTCCATGACGTGTTCTCTAACTTTCTAATATGATGATTTTCAAGATCTCTGCTTGCTGGCAGTCAATGAGAGTGATCTAAGATTTTGCTGTGATTGTATCCAGCCCAGACAAATCCCAGGCTGTAGACGTCCCTGCTCTGATACATTGTATTTAGCTCATTGTCACATTCCTGTGTTGTTCTTCCTGGAATACATGATGCATGAATCAGATGAAATTTGGGAACAGTACAGGATGAGCAATGCAGAATAGGGAGTGCAGCTCTGGGGTATACTGCAGGATATGACTCAGGATCGGTACAGGATAAGTAATGTAATGTATGTACACAGTGACTAAGCCAGCAGAATAGTGAGTGCAGCTCTGGAGTATAATACAGGACGTAACGCAGGATCAGTACAGGATAAGTAATGTAATGTATGTACACAGTGACTCCACCAGCAGAATAGTGAGTGCAGCTCTGGAGTATAATACAGGATGTATCATACATACATATAGGATCACAACAATGATAATATTTTTCTAATGTTAAATGTCAAAGAATTACTTTACCCTATAAATCCTGTACTGACTCTTAAGTTACCGTGTTTATTTCACACTGTTCTCATTCAATGTTGCATTAACAATTCACATTACTCTAGCAGCTCCTGCTGGTTCAGTGTCTGTACAGAGTGTGTTATGCTTTTTTTCATCATGGGAATTGTTGTCAGGCTCTGAATATTCTGTGAAGTAAATACGAACAGCTGACCCAGAATGCTCTACGACACAGTGACCCACCGGTAGAGAGACCGGTTCTGTCTGCATACACGTTCACACACATAAACCATTCCTGTCTTCCAAATAAGAGGACTGTTCTTTGTAGTCTAACTTGTTTATTGGTAAAACAGGATTGTTTGATTGGCAAAATGATAAGAATACAAATAGCAAGTATAAGTATAGATAGCATGCACTATAACATTTGCATTAACACTGAAAGCACATGGTAAAATGGCTGCCTATACATAGGATTACATGTCTAGCTAACAGTAGTAACAACTTCCCTGAGTAACAATTACAACTAGCTGAACAGCTCTGCATAACATCATGTCCCTGAAACAAAGGTAGATCTCTCACCAGATATGCTTATACAAGGATGGTGGCGTTTAAGGAAGGAGACATTCAAAAGGACAGCTCTGCTGATGTGTCCCGGAGACTGGAGACTTCTCTTTCCCTGGATGCTTTTCACTTCCACAATTCAGTAGTCTTTGTAACAGAAAAACTAAGTGTAATACAACTTAGCACCACTAGATAGTGCTATAACCACACTAACCACTTGAGAAATACCAAGACTCTGGCAGAATGAACTAAAATAATTTTCTAACAGGGGTGCAAAAATTTTGACTTTGGACTATAGGGTCACTTTAATGTGCCCAGAAACATGTTGACAAAGGCTATATTTGCGCTGTATACTCTTATGGAATAAAGCAAATAAGGCTTCTTTCATATCTGCGCTTTCCCTTTCCGCTGTTGAGATCCGTCATAGGATCTCAATAGCGGGGTTAAACGCTTCCGTTTTGTCCCCATTCGTTGTCAACAGGGACAAAACTGAACGAAACGGAATGCACCAGAATGCCCTCCGTTCCGTTTGGTTGTGTCCCCACTGCGGACAGAATAACACTGCAAGCAGCATTTTTCTGTCCGTGATGTGTGGAGTAAGATGGAGCAGTCATGACTCACAATGTAAGTCAATGGGGACGGATCCGTTTTCTCTGACACGATAGAAAACAGATCCGTCCCTCATTGACTTTCAATGGAGTTCATAACAGATGCAGACGGTTGTATTATCATGACGGAAGCGTTTTTGCTGATCCATGACGGATCCAGCAAAAACACTGATGTGAAACATATACAAATGGCGATTACTGGGAATTTCTTTCTCCATAAACATGTAGCTTGGCCGAACCTCACAGAATAGTGAGTGCAGCTCTGAAGTATAATACATATAGATATACTGTATGAACTGTGAAATTATGAAGACACATTGTAATGAAAGCTTTTC
The DNA here is from genome assembly GCF_014858855.1 of Bufo gargarizans. Lineage (NCBI taxonomy): Eukaryota > Metazoa > Chordata > Amphibia > Anura > Bufonidae > Bufo > Bufo gargarizans. The sequence goes on along the minus strand of NC_058080.1, from coordinate 720,471,953 downwards.
TTTCCACCGTGGCAATAACGTCTTGTCGTTCTAATTATATATAATAGATGATTACTAGCTATTTAGATCTGTGTGATAACTAAACCTCTTCACTGTGTATATCCGTATAATTACTGTATATTAATCACATTTATGTATCTCACAGGAGGATCCGCGCTTGAAATTCCCTGTACACATGAGAACCAAAGCTTCTTTAAATCCCAACGATCTGGGACCTCTACCGGTGAGTATGTGACCGCGCTCTGTGATGTCATCTAGATTATCTTGCTACCAGTTACAACCAGAAAACGGTACACAGTCTTTTTTTTTCCAAATCCATTCTTTTTCTGATTCTAACATAAAAAAAAAAAAATTGTCCTATGTTCTGTACGCTGGGGGCGGCCATCTTACCTGAGCTGTTAACAGCATCTAGAGATAAGTTTTACACCTGCATGCACCATAGGAAACTAGTGTTTGGAGATGTTCTATGACTTCTGTGGGATCTGTGTGGAGGTCATTGTGCAGGGAGGGGGAGTAGATAAGCCGTGACATCACCTATTTTTAATGGTGGATCCTATGTTATTTACATGTAGGTGTTACCTGTCACTTTAATCCTCCTTGGTGATGATGATAATGAGATGACTATTGGCTCATTGGTCACAATTAGGCCACTTGCAGACAAGCGTTTGTCATGCTGCGAGTCTGCAGCGCAGCTTCCAGCCTGACCTCCCAGCCCTGCCTGGGGTTACCTAGCATTATATTGATTTATGATGCTATGTAACCCTTACAGTTCTGGAATGTATTGGATAACACTGGCAGCATTATGTCAGTGTTATCCAATACGTTCCAGAACTGTAAGGGTTACATAGCATCATAAATCAATATAATGCTGTGTGACTCCCGGCAGCGCTGGGGTTCAGGCCTGGAGCTGCGCTGCGGACTCGCAGCGTGACAAACGCTCGTCTGCAAGGGGTATTAGAGTTGAGTGAAGTGAGCTTTGGATACTTAATCCGAAGTCGCTTCGTTCAAAACTTCAGAATAAGGCCTCATGCACACGACCCTGCCATTTTTTGCGGATCCGCTTGCGGTCAGTGAAAGAGAGCACGCCTGCTACATTCAGATAGTCCTGCTCTGTGCTGAGAAGTGGATACATTTGTATCCAGTCTAGACAATGCTCTGTGAGCTAAACAGCCCGGACTCCAGACTGATACATTGTAACAAACCAGCACAGTTGTATCCGGTCTAGACAATGCTCTGTGAGCTAAACAGCCCAGACTCCAGACTGATACATTGTAACAAACTAGCACAGTTGTATCCAGTCTAGACAATGCTCTGTGAACTAAACAGCCCGGACTCCAGACTGATACATTGTAACAAACTAGTACAGTTGTATCCAGTCTAGACAACGCTCTGTGAACTAAACACATCAGCAGGAGCTGCACGAATCTCTCTGCTAGTTTGCTACAATGTATCAGTCTGGAGGCCAAGGGTTTAGCTGGCAGAGCATTGTCTAGACTGGATACAACTGTATCCACTTAGCAGGTCTAGCTATGGACAGGATTACTGCCCCTGAATGTAGACAATAGGGTTGTTATTCACTGACAGCAAAGTAATATCTTGAAAATTGTGATCACTGAACCTATAATTATCATGTGGGAAAGCTGATCAGCCACCACTGTGACCCTACCGGTGAATGGCTGTATATTTTCTGGTCATTTTTAATGCAATCGTTAGGAGTTGACATTTTTTGTTCAGTGAAGTGCAGTCATCAAAGCCTTGAACTTTATTTGCCATTATTTGTAATGAATCTTTGTCCCTTTCTTTCTCAGCCGGGTTGGGAGGAGAGGATACACTTAGACGGCAGAACCTTCTACATAGATCACAGTGAGTAATGTTTGGGCTGATGTGGACAATGTTTTGGGGCGAGCACAAAACGTTCAAGGGAAACATTCAAAATGGGAGAAAAGTCAAATGGGATCTACCGCGCACATACATGTTTATTGGGCACTGCTATACTTGAACAACATGATTGCCCAGCTTATAGTATGATGATGCAGAAGTAAACATCATGCGTATCACATTGACATCCGATCAACTGAGCTGCACCATGTCTGACAAACCCAGCTTTAGGCCTCATGCACACGACCGTTGTTGTGTTCCGTGTCCGTTGTTCCGTTTTCCGTGATTTTCTGCGGACCCATTGACTTTAAATGGGTCAGTTGAAAACTCGGATAATGCACCGTTTGTCATCCGCGTCCGTGATCCGTGTTTTCAGTCCGTCAAAAAAATATGACCTGTCCTATTTTTTCCACGGACAACGGTTCGCGGACCCATTCAAGTCAATGGGTCCGTGAAAAAACACGGATGCACACAAGATTGTCATCCGCGTCCGTGATCCGTGTCAGTTTTTTTCCTATCATTTGCAAGGCAAACTTGACTTAGATTTATTTTCACTTTCCTTTATGTCTGGTGATCCTCCAAAAATCAAGGAAGACACACGGAAACAAAAACGGAAACTGATCATGGAACAATGGAACCCCGTTTTGCGGACCGCGAAAAAATACTGTCGTGTGCATGAGGCCTTACTTGATATAATTGCACTACACCCAGCTGCTCCTGACTACCTCAGCCTAGCCGTGCCTGACAAACTGAGCATATTAGTATGCTGCACCGTGTCTGACAAAGCCGCTATTACAAATCCAGCCAAAGGCATCTGACAGACTGAGCTCTGGAACATATATAAGAACTGTATAGTACAGTTGAAGCAATCTTTATCTTGACACTTCAATTTACCTTTAGTGGCTTTTTTTGTGTCAATTTAAAATCTAATGCAACAGTGTATTACTGTCGAGCTTTAAAGGGAACCTGTCATCGGGATTTTGTGTATAGAGCTGAGGACATGGGTTGCTAGATGGCCTCTAGCACATCCGCAATACCCAGTCCCCATAGCTCTGTGTGCTTTTATTGTGTAAAAAAACCTGATTTGATACATATGCAAACTAACCTGAGCTGAGTCCTGTCCCCGAGAGGAGTCCTGTCCCCGAGTCGTCTCACGTACAGGACTCATCTCAGGTTAATTTGTATATGTATCAAATCGGGGTTTTTTACACAATAAAAGCACACAGAGCTATGGGGACTGGGTATTGCGGATGTGCTAGAGGCCATCTAGCAACCCATGTCCTCAGCTCTATACACAAAATCCCGATGACAGGTTCCCTTTAAGTTAAAGGGGTATTCCCATGTTGCATATCGATGGTAATATTGCTAGGATATGCCATCCCGGGCTGCTATCAGGGTAGTATTGACGGTACTGCAGTCAGGGGCCCAGCAGCTACTGTTCACTTCAGTGTAGTGATTATTCATGAAGCTGTGCTGGATATGGGTTGGGCCCTCTCCCAGCACATAGACTTTTACAAGTCTTTACGGAGATTTGTACTCCAGTCCTTTTGTATGGCAGACAAATGAGTTAGCATTACACTACAGACCTGCCCTGTTGGAAGGGTTCACGTTTTCTGTGCTTAAGGCCTCTTTCACATGACTCTTTTTTTTTTTTTTCGTTTACGGGCCGTTTTTTGCATTCCGTATACGGTCCTTATACGGAACCATTCATTTCAATGGTTCCGCAAAAAAAAAAACGGAATGTACTCCGTGTGCATTCCGTTTCTGTATTTCCGTTTTTCCGTTCCGTTGTAAGATAGAACATGTCATATTATTGCCCGCAAATCACGTTCCATGGCTCCATTCAAGTCAATGGGTCCGCAAAAAAAAACGCAACACATACGGTAATGCATCCATATGTCTTCCGTATCCGTTCCGTTTTTGCGGAACCATCCATTGAAAATGTTATCTCAGCCCAATTTGTTCTGTATAATTACTGTATACTGTATATGCCATACGGAAAAACAAAACGAAACGGAAACAAAAAAGGAACAACGGATCCGTGAAAAACGGACCGCAAATACTGAAAAAGCCATACGGTCGTGTGAAAGAGGCCTAAACAGCTATTTTCTTCACAAGCATAATATAAAATAAATAGTGTATTACTGAAAAAAAATGATGTGCCATTTACCAGTCACGATGAATAATATGTCCACTATATTGTACAGCTAAAAGCTTAAGATGATTACGTGGATGCCAAATACTCTCTTGTGATATTTCATACTAAGTATGTTCCAAAAATTATAATATTTTCTGCTTCATTTATTTTCTGTAGTAACAATAACTTTGCAGAAAATGATAAGGATTACTTTACAGATCTTGGTGGGATTTGAACCCCACACCACCTGTGCAGCAGACAGTAGCCTTACCCACTTCATGAATGTATTTTGTGCTGACCGCATCCATATGTCTGTTCTCTAGCCCCGCAAAAAATATAGAGCATGTCCTATTCTTGTCTGTTTTACAGACAAGAATAGGCATTGTTACAATGGATCTGCAAAAAAATGGATGCAGTACGGATGCCAAAAGGACATCATCCGTATTTTTTGCGGATCAGTGTTTTGCAGACAGTCGTCTGAATGTAGCCGTAAGGATAGGATTTTACCTGAATAACTAGTTACACACACTGTAGCTTTTTAAGCACAGAAAATCATGTCTTTCTAATAGAGCAGTTCTGTAGACTAGTGGTAAGTCTTTTGCTTGCTATACAGATAGTTTGCAGTTCAAATCCCCACCTAGGCCTGAGAAATGATTATATTGCTTAAAATTATGGCAGAAAAATTGAATTTCTACTTTCCAGCCTTTATGGTAAAAGTTACATTGTTCTGCAAATTTAATGTTACTAAAAATGGAGCAAAAATAATTACAATAAATGCATTTTTGTGACATACGGTACTTACTATTAAATATCACAAAACAGCATTTGGTGTTCCCTGTAATCGCCATAAGGCTACATGCACGTGACTGTCATCCGTATGCTGTCCTCATCCATATGTCTGATACGCAAATTATAGAACATACTTGGCTGCAAATTGAGGATTGAAGTCGCTGGGTCTAAAACAAAATGCGGGATGCACAAGGCTTATATCCATATTTTATGGATCTGCGTTTTTCAGATTGAAAACCGGGAATGGACATGTGCTGCGTGTGGCCTTATCTCTGCAATATAGTGACCACAGTATTCAGGGTGGTCAGTAAACAGCATAAATAAAAATGCTGCAATTTTTTTCCTTTCCGTTAACCCATAATAAAAGTTGATAGAAATGAAAATCTTACTGATGTGTACTGCAGAATGGCCTGATGCAAAAAAAATAAAAATGATGGCTATGAATGTGAGAAGTGCCAGAGGGTGGGAGGGGGCCACACAGTTTGCCTATAAGGGGCCCTAAAATTCCTGATGGAATTATATAGGTGCGAGACCCGCCTCTGGGACCCACTCCTATCTCCAGAATGTGGCCACTGAAGTAAAGGCGCAGCAGCCTCCCTCTGTTCACCGCTGCATGTTATGTAACAGTGCTGCCCAGACTATAATACATTTATTGCCACCTAGTGGCCGTGAGCAGTATTGCAGTCTTGTGTGTTTTTGGCTCGTTTGGGATTCCAGCCATAAGGAATCTCCCCGTACAGATGTCAGGATGTGAATGTGATCTTACTCTCTATTCAGGAAGTCAAGGTTTGATGTGTGGAGACAATGGTAACGGACGTTTAGTGCCCTCTTACGGTACTGTACTTTCCTACATACCATGCAGTGCTTGCATTTGACCTTCCCTGAAACTTTTCAGTTTGGGTTTGCAGAAGATTAACAAGTTTTGCGATTTCTTTTATTTAATTACAGATTGTATTGACTTATGATGTATGTTTGGTTTGCCGCACACAAGAGATATGGGAAAATAAGTCGAGCAGTGAGTTCTTATCACAAGGCCAATGCATTTGATGGGGGACACTCAAGAAGTCAGGCCTGCAGGGCAAGAAGCTGAAGCAAAGGGGCTGGACCTTTGCCAATCGGATATTGATAGGCCATCAGTAACAAGGTCCAGGATTAGAGAAACCTGTCTGCTTTCTTCCATAAACAGCGCCACACCTGCCAATGGGTCATGTCTGGTATTGCAGCTCACCTCCATCGAAGTGAGTCTTGCAGAACTTCAGTACTACGTTCAACCTATAAGTCTGGCACTGTTTTTGGAAGAGGGAATCTCTATTTTTCTCAATCTGATTCATTTCTTAAAGACGTATTTCCATCTGGACATTTATCTACAGTCCATCTACCTCAGGGACCTGCATCTCAAGAATGGGGACCCATCTTATGGGCGCAAATGCACAGCTCTCTCCATTTACTTCTGTGGGAGTTCTAGAAAAGCAGCCATGACATAGGGCCCCATTCTTGAGATAGGTGCTGGTCCCAGAGGTAGATCCACCTATGGTTGTGCCATAAATCCCCAGATGGGCATACCCCTTTAATATATAACTCCCCTACCAAGGTTCTTTCCCAATATTATTGGACTTGTTTTGTAGGGAATTTTCAGGCTACAAGCACACGGATGGCGTACGTGTGCGATCTGCAATTTGCGGAACGGCACGGACAGCCTTTAATATAACTGCCTATTCTTGTCCGCAAAGCGCGGACAAGAATAGGACATGTTATATTTTTTTTGCGGACCACGGAACGGAGCAACGGATGCGGATAGCACACGGAGTGCTGTCCGCATCTTTTGCGGCCCCATTGAAGTGAATGGGTCCGCATCTGAGCCGCCAAAACTGCTACTTGGATGCAGACCAAAACAACGGCCGTGTGCATTAAGCCTAAAGCTTAAAGGGGATGTCCGAGTTCAGAGTTAATAGAGGGGAGGTCATGTGTTTGGGACCCTCTTCTATTAGAGATCAGATAGAAAGATCATCACTTCCTCTCTGGAGGGCATTACAAGGACAGCTTATTGATTTTAATGGGAATTGTGTAATTCTTCATTTCCCCTGTGGTGGCGCTGCAGGAGAATTGAACACTTGCTCAAATGATGATCATAATTTCAGGTGCCCTTTGTGATAGTCCCTATGTATGTAGGTAAAATAGCTCCTAATATGAGAAACCCTCCCCCCAAAATGCCTTAATATCTAGTCTGAGCCTAGTCTGGATTGGGGGGGGGGGGGGGGTGTACCTTCGCTTATTCTTGGCAGGTAGGACATTGCTGCATGGCCAGTGTGATAAAACCAATGTCCTGACTTTATTTTCGGATCGTGGCATGGTTGATTTTATCTGTACACATTAATACACCTCCAGGCGGTTTTCCTTTTCCACTATGGTCTCCGTGTATGCACCATTGTTTTAACTAGTGTGATTGTCTTTTTAATATTATTGCAAAGTGACTTAGAGGTACGGAACGCCCCCCCGCCTGCACATAATGGACGGAACTGCTAACACGGAGAGAGGTGTCATTTTTCTCTCCTGTGCCCAAATTTAAAATCTGGACCTCGTTTTCCAACTATAATATGCTGGGTGGCTTTGTCCAGTACCAGGGACATGGTTATAATTAAAATGGCCGGATATCATGTACAATGTTCCCTCTTAGCCTTTATCGTATTGAGCAGTAAGGGCCCCGATCTTTGTACCTCTAAGCTAGACAATCTGAATAAGATGTAACTGTATAGCTCCTATACAGTGGCCAAGTGGCTACACCAAAATCCCTGCGGGTCTAGGGTATTAAAGGGGTTATCCAGGCTGCTGATATTGATGACCTATCCTGAGAATGGGTCATCAATATCAGAAGGCAGTAAAACCCCTTTAATTAAGTCCGTATCGACACATCCCTGGTAGTCTCAGGTAGTCATAGGGTGTATGGAAACATTACTGGGGTCTAGAGCAGAACAGAAGTTAGTGTCAGCATCCCTGGTGGTCTAGGGCCAGGAAGGGCTTAGTGTCAGAATCTCTGGTGGTCTATGGTAGTCATGACATGTATTGGGACAACCCTGGCTGTAGAGCAGAGAAAGATTTAAGCATCTCTGGTGGTCTAGGGCAAGGAAGGGGTTAGTGTCAGCATCCCTGTCGCTGTAGAGTACTCATGGAGTATATAGTAACAACCTTGGGGTCTAGAGCACAGAAAAGGCTATGAAACCCTGGTGGTCTAAGCAAAGGAAGGGATTATTCTTAACATCCCTGGTGGTCTAGGGCCAGGAAGGGCTTAGTGTCAGAATCTCTGGTGGTCTATGGTAGTCATGACATGTATTGTAATAACCCTGGCTCTAGAGCAGAGAAAGATTTAATCATCTCTTGTAGTTAAGGACAAGGAAGGGGTTAGTGTCAGCATCCCTGTCGCTGTAGAGTACTCATGGAGTATATAGTAACAACCTTGATGTCTAGAGCAGAGAAAAGGCTATGGAACCCTGGTGGTCTAAGCAAAGGAAGGGATTGTTAACATCCCTGGTGATCTAGGGTAGTCATGGAGTCTATGTATAGTAACAACTGTGGATTCTAGATTAGAGAAAGAGTTAAGCATCCCTACGGGGGCTTAACATCAGCAGCCCTGGTGGTCTATTAGTCATAGAGTGTGTATTAACAACCCCAGAGACCAGAGGAGAGAGAGGGGTATGCAACCCTGGTGGTCTAGGACAATAAAGTGGTGTTAGCATCTGTGGTGATCTAGAGCAGTAAAAGGGGGTAAAAGCCAGGATCTCTGTTGACCTAGGTGAACACCTGGTGTCCAGTGGGTTACTCACTTCTCCAGGCTCCAACCTTGTCTCTGCAGCAGGAAGTTGACCGCTGATTGTTTCGCCACCTGCAGTGATCGCAGAGATTGGTGCTTAGAAGCTATAACTAAACAGCTGCAGTGTTTTCTCTATGATTGGGCAGAGCGCTCCAAACCTTCAGTCATCCACTGGAGCAATGAAAGAAAAACGAATTTCTAGGAATATAGTAAATCTTAACCACTTTCTAAATCAAAAAATTCTGCAGCTTTCTAGTGTATGATACTTTGTGTTTCAATTCCTCATAATTTTCAAGATCCCTGCTTGCTGTCTCTGAATAAGAGCCTACTATTTTTAACATCCAGAGACTGAAAACCTTTAGAGACCTAATACTCCTCATAGTTGAGAGTTTGTTAGAATTGCTGTTGACAACACAAATCTCTCTCTCTCTTGTCCTCGATGTTTGCTACAGTGTATCAGTGCAGATAAAATGCATCAGCCTGGGCTGTTTTGCCTCACGCAGCTTCCTCAGATTTTGCATTCATTTGAATGGCAGGGATGGCAGTATATTTCTTCTCCTTTACTACTGTGTATCTAGACAGATGTGCCAGTCAGTGGGTAAGCTGAGCGGGGGTGTGAGATCATACGGTACAGCATGGGTGTTTATGTAGCAGTGTTGTGTGACACTATTGATTTTGTCAGATTTTTGGATTGTACTAAAATGTGGGAGCCGCTCAGCGTTGCCTGATATCTCAGCTCTGCGGAGATCCTCCAATTTAGAATGATTTATAACGAAAATTCTCTGTGCACTTCATTTGCAGATAGCAAACTAACACAGTGGGAAGACCCGCGGCTACAGAATCCGGCAATCACTGGGCCGGTAAGTAATCAAGAAGAGAAGGAGTTGTGTCAGATGAAAGTTAAAAGGACTTAATGAGATTGGGAAACGTTCCGGCTTTCTTCCAGAAACAGCGCCACTCTTGTCTGCAGGCTCTCTTTGGTATTGCAGCTCAACTGCACTCACTTCAGTAAGGCTGAACTGCAATACCACACAAAGCCTATAGACAAGAGCGCTGCTGGTTTTAGAAGACAGCTGCAGTGTTTTTCTAATGCCAACGCTGTATGATTTATAGTGAAGCTGTCATCTTTGTAATGTATCTTTCATAGGTTTTTCACCATTTCCGCGTAGGCTGCATTGTTTTTACGTTATAGTGTAGAACCAATAAAACTATTCCTAGATGGAAACCATCAACAAGTAGTTGATGGATTTTGCAGCTGTTTGATTTTTATTCTAAGCATTGAGTTATTTCCTGGTGTTGTCCACCCGACAGCACATACTGTATTGAACGCAACACCTCGTCATGTGGGGTCTTCCCTTTATGTAGAGGTTAGTACCTAGCAAAAATAGTTTAAGGATGGAAAACCGGCAGGGTAATGGGGGTTCAAGGCCAATTGTGCATGTCCACTACATGGAGGCACCACCTCGCAACGTATAGAACTTAAAGGGGTTCTCTGGGCATTTCACTTAGGCCTCACGCACACGGCCGTTGTTTTGGTCCGCATCCGAGTCGCAGTTTTTTTTATTTACAATATCATGCAATGAAAGAAATGAATGATCTGATTTGTGACTTCAATTGTCTTCCAGGCCGTCCCCTACTCCAGAGAATTTAAACAGAAATACGACTATTTCAGGAAGAAATTGAAGAAACCTGTAAGTGTCTCAACAGATTTGTGTTTTGTAAGGGTCAAAATGTATCACTTCCTTAGGACCATGTAAGAGGAAGGTGATATTGGTCACGACTGTTAGATATTTTGCGTTTCTTGTATCGGAGATAAGAGATGGCTGACTGGGGCTGTGACTGAGGTCACTGTGGCTAGCTTAGTAGGCCATCGCTTTAATATAGGACACCATGTCTTGTATAATGGGATACCATGGCTAATATTATGGGATACCATGGCTAATATTATGGGATACCATGGCTAATATTAAAGGGATTCTGTCGCCTCTTTTTACCCTATAGAGATGCGGACATGCGCGGCTAGATCGCCGCTAGCATGTCCGCAATATACCTGTCCTATAGCTGAGTGGTTTTATTGAGGCTGATGCCAGCACAGGGAAGGAACACTATGCCGTCACTGCGCATGCCCGAGCTCGCGCACCGCGAGATTATGACGATCTGACTTCGTGAGCAAGGAGGAGATTCGTGGATACAGGCGGTGCTGGGCTCCTTCACGGGGGACGTGGCTGGGCTCCAGAACAGTTAGTACAGCCCCCTGGGATCCTTACCAGGCTGATTTACATATATATAAAATCATTTTTTACACTCAATAAAACAACAGGACAGGTACTGTATATTGTGGACATGCTAGGCGACACCATGGATAGTATAATAGGATACAATGGCGAATATAATGGGGACCTATAGCTAGTATAGTAAGGCACCATAGCTTATATAATGGGGCACTGTGTCCATTATATTTGGAACACTGTAGCTAGTAAAAATGGGCATTGTGGCTAATATAATGGAATACCATGGCCAGTATTATGTAGCATAAGGGCTAGTATATAGTGGGGCACTGTGCCTAGTATAGTGGGGCACTGTGCCTAGTATAGTGGGGCACTGTGCCTAGTATAGTGGGGCACTGTGCCTAGTATAGTGGGGCACTGTGCCTAGTATAGTGGGGCACGGTGCCTAGTATAGTGGGGCACTGTGCCTAGTATAGTGGGGCACTGTGCCTAGTATAGTGGGGCACTGTGCCTAGTATAGTGGGGCACTGTGCCCTAGTATAGTGGGGCACTGTGCCTAGTATAGTGGGGCACTGTGCCTAGAATAGTGGAGCACTGTACCTAGAATAGTGGGGCACAGTGCCTAGAATAGTGGGGCACAGTGCCTAGAATAGTGGGGCACAGTGCCTAGAATAGTGGGGCACCGTGCCTAGAATAGTGGGGCACCGTGCCTAGAATAGTGGGGCACCGTGCCTAGAATAGTGGGGCACCGTGCCTAGAATAGTGGGGCACCGTGCCTAGAATAGTGGGGCACCGTGCCTAGAATAGTGGGGCACCGTGCCTAGAATAGTGGGGCACCGTGGCTAGTATAGTGGGGCACCGTGGCTAGTATAGTGGGGCACCGTGGCTGGTATAGTGGGGAATCAGGGCTAATATAATAGGGCACAAATGTTGTGGATACTATGACTGTAATTATAGGGTACTGTAGTTGTGAGCACTACATTTGTGTCATTATGCTGTACCTACCTTCCTTGTATGGATTCCCCCCTGTAACAAACCTTATACTAATTTTTAAGAAGGTCAATTGGCAAAGTCAATTTATATTTGAGTGTCAGTGAATTCTGTAATTAGAATTGGTTCCATCCATTCTTGGTGAAACTTGCAGGAAGATACCGCCTGGTGTGCCATGTATGTACTGATGTAGCAGAGCTGAGCCTGTCGTTTAACTGTTTTGGGGCTCTATGGTCTCTTAGTCATAAGATTTATTGGACCTAAAGGGGCGTCCACTTTTCCAATCCCATTTTGACCAAAGGATCCTCCAATGATTAGCTGATCCTGGGATCTCCTGATGATTGGACGCTCATGGATCAGCTGTAAACAGGCGTTCAGCTCCCCTGCAGCGCCACCACAGGGTAAATAAAGCATTACACAGGTTCTTCTGACATGTTTCATTAAAACGATAAACTTAGCTATAATTTGACAGTGCTATGTAAACCGTGCATATGTTCATAATATCTGCCCCATACAAGTCCGAATACCCAATACCAGTGGTTTCCAACATATATGGCCTGAGCCTGTTGGGTGTTGTAGTTTTGCAGTCACCAGTAGGAGACCATTATAGGCCCAAATCTTATAACGCTCCAGTCCTGCTCAGAACACAATTGTGATGCAGATAAAGTGTTTGTCATCTGCAAAGTAATTTGTTCTTTTTATCTAACGAGTCGAGAAGCCTCTTATTTATTTCTGCTAATTAGGGAGCGCTGATAAACGATGAGGATTGTTGTCTCCACAAAACAATTAGTGTCATTGTTCTTACAATTTGCAATTATGATTAAAATTACTACTTAAAAGACAAATGATGAACTTCACGTTAATGGATTTAGTGCTCAGTGGTGCCAGATTTCACTTGCAATTCCTTGCGGTGTTCCTCTGCTTCAGTTAAAGGGGTTTTCTGGGAGTAGAAAATTGACGACCCAGGATAGATTATCAGTATCTGATCATTGGGGTCCGACACCCACCTCCCCGCTGATCAGCTGTTTGAAGATACTGCAGTCTCCGGCATACCTCCACATTTTCCAAATTAACAAAGAGGGACATGTTGTGCGGTGTGCACTAGGCCACGCCTCTAACTCCACCCAAAACATAACCATGTACCCAATCCCAACCAGTGCTCTTAATGCCCCTACATAGTAGTTATTCTCTCTTCATGCCACCAAGCAGCATTTATGCCCACATTGTGCCTTTTCACAGAATTATGCCAAGCTGTGCCCCAGTAATATGCCCAGTTATGTGCCCCCTCATGGAATCATGCCCTATGTGCCCCTATTAATATGCCCAGATGTGCCCCCAGTAATATGTCCTGTTGTGTGTCTCCAGTAATATGCCCAGCTGTGCCACCAGTAATATGCCCTGTTATGTGCCCCCAGTAATATGCCCTGTTATGTGCCCCCAGTAATACCTCCTCTAAAGGCATTGTCTAAGTGAACCCCTCGATCTTCACTGTACCCCTGATGGTGGGGATAGACTTTCCTGAGGGGAACACCAGGTCGCTACCTCTTGAAAAGGATAGGTACACGAGGCAGCTGGTCCAGGCAGACCAGGAGGTACCAGGTAAAGGTACCAGTAGTACAGGCCTAGTCAGGCAGGCAGAGTTGTTACCAGGAGCAACAGTGCAGGACCAAAGGATGAGGCAGAGGTGTAGTCAGACAGGCAATAGGTCAGGGCAGGCGGCACAGGTACAGGTCGGGCTATCCGGTCCGGCAACAGGAGAGTCAAGGCAAGCCGTCGGGGATCAAACGGTTAGCAGAATCCAGGAACGAAGTACAAGTCAGGAACACACAGGAGTATCAGGATTTTTAGCAAAACGCAAGGATCTTGACACTGAGGCATCTGGGAAGGGGGCTAAGCCACTTATTTATGTGCAGGAGGGCTAGGGTTGGTCAGCGAGGTCACATGACCTAACCCATAAAGCCCAGGAAGTGATGCGCGCCGGCCTTTAAGGAAGTGCTGCAGGAAACCAGCAGCAAGCATGCTGTGGCCAGGGCTGAGAGGAAACTGTGGAGCGGATCCTCAGAACCACAGCACCTACACAGGCAGAGCCCAGGGCGGCAGCTGTGAATGGGAAGCACTGGCAACAGATCACCGCTGAGCACAGCGCCCGGGACCACGGTTGTAAGCAGGGGAACAGCGGCGCACAGCCGCCAGTGTGCCCCCAGTAATATGCTCAGTTATGTGCCCCTCACAGAAAGTAAAAAAAATAAACACCACATACTTATCTTGTTCCTAGCAGCAGCAGCAGCAGGACATCGGCTGCTCTGGTCTGTGGAGGAGGCGGAGCCGAGGCTGACTGCCAGCCGGCCCTGCCCCCCGCACAGACAGGAGGTGTGGAGAGCCGGCAGGGAGGGGGGAGGAGTGATGAGCAGGGAGCCGATGCTGGCTCTCTGCTTAATCATAATACAGGCAACTGTCTCTGCTTCCTATGATGCAGGGACATAGCTGCCAGAAAGCGGGACATAGCGGGACAGCCACTGAAATCCGGGATGGTTGGGAGGTCTCCGGTGAGCGCTGCAGCCTCCTCAGAGCTTACCAAGCACAGAACCGTCCATTGTATAGTGGCTGTGCCTAGTATTGCAGCCCAGGACCATTCACATCTCAGGATAGGTCATCAGTATCAGATCGGTTCAGGTCCAACTTCCAACATCTAGCTGTTCAAAGGAGGCATCACACTTGAGTGAATGCGCTGCAGCCTGTACCTCGGCCTATGACTTCACATCCTTCAGTCATATGGTTCAAGGGAATGAGCTGCAATACCAAGCACGTCCACTGTATAATGTATGGCGCAGTGCTCAGAACAGTAAGGGTCCATTCACATATAAAATATAAAAATAAAATAATCAGCAGGCACTTCACCATTCACACATCCGCAATTCTGTTCCTCATTTTGCGGAACGGAATTGTGGACCCATTCATTTCTATGGGGCCACATTATGTGCTTTCCGGATCCGCACTTCCGGGTCCACAAATCCGTTCCCAAAAAAAAAATAGAACATGCCCTATTCTTGTCCGCAATTGCGGACAAGATTAGGCATTTTCTATTATAGTGACGGCGATGTGCAGTCCGCAAAATGCGGAACGCACATTGCAGGTGTCCGTGTTTTGTGGATCCGCAAAACACATACAGATGTGTGAATGGACACTAAGAAGATGCCTCAGCGCTATGTATACCCAATAACTGATAGACAGGCGTGGCGGGAGTCGGAGCTGGACCAGCCTGATATTGGTCATCAGTGTTTAACTCCTGGAAAACCCCTTTAAATGTTTGATTTTGTCATTTATGGGATGGAAACACAGAAAGTCTGGTTACATTTTTCTCGGTCTCATTGGGCTGTCCGCTATTTTTTACTATTTTTTTTAAAACCCTGTTAGGGCAGCCACACAGGGAGTTTGAATCCAATACGCTTCCACAAAAATCAGTTACCCAACATCCTATGGGGGGTTCTGATTGGGGGACGTGACTACCCCCATAGGCTTAATAAAACTAGACAGAAAAAAATTCTCCCCAATATAAAAAATCTGGTTCTTTCATCCCCATAGACAGTAGGCTGTTGGCGGATGCTACCATTCTTGGTCCATCATCCTTTTGGAGCTGGCCATTTAGATTTGCTGTTGTGGAGTCCTAGAGGCGCAGGGGTTGAAAAGCTCAGTTGTTATTGTGACTGTTACCTTTTGAATATATTTACAATTTTTTACTCTAATTTTGTAAAGTGGTGATTTTTTTGGGGGGTCATTTCTTGTTTATTTCTCCATTCACATCCGAAGCTACCCAATATATTGTGCTGATTTAGCAGAGATCAATTATTGTAGGAGATTAAGCAATGGTTACGCGGATTATAACTGGTGAAAAATATTTCCAATTCTGTACAAATAACTATGGGTTTTTCCCAGGGGCAGCAGATACTGTCACTTTGGATGGGACTAGAGCATATAATAAAATAAAGCTCAAGTATTCATAGTGGTCAAATGTTCTGAATTTTCGGTGACTGTCCCTAATTTTCAGAGACAGTCCTGGCAAATGTGGGCTGTCCCAGGCAGAAAGCAGGCGGAGCTAACAAACTTGTGGGTGGGGTCAGGCCACTCCCAGAGGCATGGCTTAAATGCCCCAATTTTACCAACTAAAATGTTGGCAAGTCTGCATATTATGTGTGTCTAGATTGTGGTCAGGATATTGTTTTGAAGGTAGAGTGTTCCTTTTATGGTGTCGCCCTCTCTGGACTGTATTTGGAATCGCGTTTTAGTGAATTTGTTGAATAAACTTAATCCGTTTCTCATCTAACCATCCCTTTTTCAGGCTGACATACCAAATAGATTTGAGATGAAGCTTCACAGAAACAGCATCTTTGAAGAATCCTACAGAAGGATAATGTCCGTGAAGAGGCCCGATGTCCTTAAGGCGCGACTCTGGATAGAGTTTGAATCGGAAAAAGGCCTGGATTATGGCGGCGTGGCCCGCGAGTGGTTCTTCCTGTTGTCCAAAGAGATGTTCAACCCGTATTATGGGCTTTTTGAATACTCTGCTACGTAAGTCCCTTATTAAAGTGTGGGGGTCAAATGGCTGAGCACACGGTAGCTCCTACACACTAATATAATGTTAAAGGGGTTCTTCGCAAACTATTTAAAATGGCCGCCAGCATCCTTTCCTAGAATGTAAGTCGGACCGGTTGCCAACACTTGAGGAGCTGCCTAGAGGGGGATCACTACACTGCTCTATAATAGACGGTAATTTTGCGATTCTGCTTCTGATATACTATCATGGCTGAGCAGCCTGACAGGAACACTCCCCAATATGTAGCATAGGCAAGTGCTGAGCGTAGGGTGTATTGAGGCCTCCTCCAGGCAATGCTGCAAGTGGTGACAACCAGTCCTGATCACATTCTAGTAAAGGTTGCTGGCAGGCTTTTTTAGGGCTCTGTCACTCTGGAGCGCCCCGGGAGCCGTGCGGACTGTAAGTATACCGCTCCCCCGCTCCCCGCTCCTACTATGGCAACCAGGACTTTAATAGCGTCCTGGCTGCCATAGTAACACTGAAAGCATTTTGAAGACGGATCCGTCTTCAAATGCTTTCAGTTCACTTGCGTTTTTCTGGATCCGGCGTGTAATTCCGGCAAGTGGAGTACACGCCGGATCCGGACAACGCAAGTGTGAAAGAGGCCTTATTCCCAGAGAACCCCTTTATGACCTGTCCACAGCTGTTCTCCTCTTAAAGGAAAAAATTCCTTCCCAACTCCAAATATGGCAACCAGAATAACTTACTGGATCACTGACCCATTTCTAGTAATTTAGTAGTTTCTGTGCACTGCAGTCCACCCATTGCATTTATTATTCTGGTTGCCCAGCTATGATCCAACTCCAGCTCTGCCATGTCTGTCTCGTACCCTGGTGCCCAAAACTGTACATGATATTCCATGTGCGGCCTGAATACTGCATGTTACTAACTTTTGCAACAGCTGACTGGCACTGGTTGCTTCAGTTTACCATTCACTAATATCCCCAAGTCCTTTTCATATCATGTTAGGGCCCTTTTTACATGGGAGTGAACCTTCATTCGCCCGAACGTTGCCCTGTGGAAACATGCCCCCCGATCACCCAACAAGTGAGCAAATGCTCAAGTGTCAGGTGATGGCATCTTGTATGTGTTATTTGTTGGCAGCACATCACCTTCTATCACAATATGGTGCTCGTTACCAAGAAGAATATCTTTAAAGGGGTTATCCAATGTATAAAATATGCCCCCCAATGCCCGGGCGCCTCATATATATTGTACGTACCCCGGTACCTGCGTTGCTCCTGATCTCCTCACGGCCGTTGCTGCATCTCGTTTTATGCGTTCCGTATACGGAACCATTCATTTCAATGGATCCGCAAAAATAAAACAGAAGGTACTCCTTATACCTTCCGTTTTTCCGTTCCGTTCAAAGACAAAGATAGAACATGTCCTATTATTGTCTACATAACGGACAAGGATAGACCTGTTCTATCAGGGGCCAGCTGTTCCATTCCGCCAAAAACGGAATGCACACGGACGTCATCCGTATTTTTCGCGGATCAGTTTTTTTCAGACCGCAAAATACTGTGTGCAAGAGGCCTTAAACCTAGATTCTCTGCCCAGGCCTCCAACTTATTCCAATCCATCTGTGCTTTAGGCCTCTTTCCCACGACCGTATGCTTTTTCAGTGTTTTGCAGTTCCGTTCTGTTTTTTTTTTTTTTGTTTCCGTTGTGGTTTTCCGTATGGCATATACAGTAATTACATAGAAAAAATTGGGCTGGGCATACAATTTTCAATAGATGGTTCCGCAAAAACGGAACGGATACGGAAGACATACAGATGCATTTCCGTATGTGTTCCGTTTTTTTTTTTTTTGCTGACCCATTGACTTGAATAGAGCCACGGAATGTGATTTGTGGGCAATAATAGGACATGTTCTATCTTTCAACGGAACGGAAATACGGAAATGGAATGCATACGGAGTACATTCCGTTTTTTGTTTTTTTTTGCGGAACCATTGAAATGAATGGTTCAGTATACGGCCCATATACGGAACGCAAAAAACGGCGCGTAAACGGGGGGAAAAAAACGGTTGTGTGAAAGAGGCCTTAGACACGTGTAGTTACTCACCTTCGGTATGTCTCTCCATAGGGACAATTACACCCTTCAGATAAACCCAAACTCCGGTCTTTGTAATGAAGACCACCTCTCGTATTTCACATTCATCGGGCGGATTGCCGGCCTTGCAGTGTTCCATGGAAAACTATTAGATGGTGAGTGAAATCCTCTAGGCTTTCTTCATCTTGTATTTCACTACTATGCTGGTTCCTTTTTCTTCTTTACTTTGCTTTTTTTTTTTTTGCTTTTTACCTTTTTGCTTCCTTTTTTAGGTTTCTTTATTCGCCCATTCTACAAGATGATGTTGGGAAAACAGATAACATTGAAAGATATGGAGTCTGTGGTATGTCATTTTATAGGAATATATTTGGGGCGGGTTCAGGATGTCCTATTAGTGTTGTATGGATCTGCAGTATGGCACTCATAGTATCCTATGGGGTTTACATTTGTATGGGAACTAGGGTTGTCCACTGTGTACGTACATCTCAGTAACGCTGCGCACTAGTGTGTAATGCCATAAGAACCTGCTAAATCACTTTGAGGCTTTCCTCAGCCCACATGGAGCCCATGGATAGTGCCAGTGTCCATAGCTTCTACAAGAGAAGGCTTTGGTATTTGTACTGTGCATGTGCTCAAAGCGTTCATGGTGCACATAGAGGATGCCCATCACTACCTGGATATCCACTATCTGCGCCTGCGCTGAAAGCCTTTGATGCATGCCCAGTAAAAGAAAGAAGAGCAATCTTGGAAAGGCTATGGATGTCAGAACTTATTTAGATCGCTACCCGTAGGCACCGAGGGGACGGACAACTAAGGAATGTGCTCTTGATCCACGTGATGAGGTTGGATCTCTGGTCGTATTTAGTGGGATACGTCTTCTTTTTTGCAGGATAGTGAATATTACAATTCTCTAAAATGGATCTTAGAGAATGACCCCACTGAGCTGGATCTCAGGTTCTGTATAGATGAAGAAAACTTCGGTCAGGTACGTGAATGTGTACGGGTTTGTGATGTTGGGTAGATAGACATTGGATTTCTCTTCTTCCTTGCGATATACAGGCTGGATGTGTCATCCCATTATCATTAGAGAGTGAAATTATTCTGCTGCTGGAGACTAGATAGGCAGGATTATACAACTGAACTCAGCAGAGGGGAGAGCGTTATAGAGTAGGTGCTACCGACATGGGTGCAGAGGTAGCAGCCGCACCAGGGCCCTGCTGTCCGAGGGGAACCAGAGGCCCCTCTACCTCAAGAGAAAACACTGGTATTATAGATGGCACATGGTGAGTGAGGCTCTGGTACAGATCTCGGTGCCACCAGTTACACCCTGGCTAATAAAGATCTCAATCCAGATGGACAGTTGGAACAAGATATGAAGTTGTTCTCCACCCTGGAGCTCATCCTCTATGCCGTCAATTAGTGGTAGTGTAGAGCCTCCTTTAGAATAGGTAGAACATGGTAAATATACAGATATCAGCTGTGACTCTATTTGAAATGTTTGAAAATAGAAGGATTGAAAACTCGGCATCCTGTACTGTATTGGTATTTTTGCTTTTCAGACTTATCAGGTTGACTTGAAACCAAATGGGTCAGAGATGGTGGTGACGAATGACAACAAGAGGGAGTACATTGAGTAAGTGTTCTACTTCATAGGAGCAGGACTAATCCTTAATACACATCATATACACATACATTCACAGATCATACACCTATACCTCATATACATACACATGGTACAGGCATAGCTTACCCACATATCATATATGTACACATCATACACAAACATGCCACATACACATACATATCATATACATACTCATCATACACAAACATACCTCATACACATCATATGCACACATATACGGTACATCATACATACATACACACCATACACAGATCATATATCTATACCTCATATACATGGTACATGCATATCATACTCACATATAATATACAAACACATCAGATAATACACATTATACACAAACATACCACATATACATCATATGCATACACATAGGGTACGTCATATACACACATCATATACACGTATCTCATAACATCATACATATATATACACACACACACACACATCATATACATATATCATACATAAATACACATCATATACACACATCATATACCTATACCTACGTGCATATCCTACCCACATATCATATACTTACATGTCATACACAAACATTCTACATGCAGTATATATCATATACATACATACATAGACATCATACACAAACATACCTGATACACATCATATGCAAACACATACATCATATACACATATCTCAAACACATACACAGATCATATACCTATACCTGATATACATGCACATCATACACTTCCATTGTAACAGTCTAGGTCAGGGGTGGCCAAGCTTACAGACACAAAGAGCCAGGAAAAAAAAACGGATGACTACCAGGTGCCAAAAGCTATACATTTACACACGAGTCACCGTATTTTTCGCCCTATAAGATGCACATAGGTTTTAGTGGAGAAAAATAAGAAAGAAATGCATATTTTTTCATTAGCAGAGAAGAAAAAAAAAATATATATTTTTCATCAGACCCCCAATGCTCATCTGACCTAAGATAAGATCCCCAATCCTCATTGGGTCTCAGATCAGATCCCCCCCCCCCCGGGTCTCAGATCAGACCCCCTGCCCCCAGGTCTCAGATCAGACCCCCCAATGCTCAGATCAGACCCCCAATGCTCAGATCAGACCCCCCAATGCTCAGATCAGCCCCCCATTGCTCATATAAGATCCCCCCCATGTTCAGATCAGAACCTCCCATGCTTAGATCAGACCCCCATGCTCAGTACTATAATTTAAAGAAATCGCCTACCTCTCCTGATCGGGCACTGGGCTCCTGATCAGGCACCTGCTACTCTGCAGATCTGACACGGTCTCCACTGTGACCTGATGCGCACAGCATCGGATCATAGTGCGCGTCTCCACCTAATACGTTCTGACACTGTGCGCATCAGGACGTAGTGGCGAGCGAGCTGGAGCTGCAGAGTAGCAACGGTGCCTAATCAGGAAAGGAGATCTGAGCAAGGGGTGGAGAGTGCGCTGGTCTGACTGCTTCCCAGCTCCACCGCTAGAGCCGCACTTGAAGAGGCAAAGGGCCGCATTCGGCTCGGGAGCCGTGGGTTGGCCACCCCTGGTCTAGGTTTAGTCCTTTTCTCCAGCATGAACCTCTAGTATACTGATTGTGTGTGTGCGAACAGGACAAGGGTGGGGGTCCCTTTCCTAATCACAAAGGAATCTCTTTTCATACATGTCCACTCCCACAATTTTTTTTTCTTGTATATTTTTTTTGTTGCATTTTTTTTATTTTTTTTGTGCTCCAAAAGAGTGCAACCACAGACTAATGAGATCTCTGAGCAGTGATAGTCTGTAGCCGCCTCGACTCGCCCCACGGGTGCCTTCTGTTGCTTCGCCTACATGAAATGTCAGGAAATGAACTGAAATGGAGTTTCCCTTTTAAGTGATATTTTTATACTTGTGGAATATACAGTAAGATCTGGGCTTGACATTAAGCTGTATGGAACCCACAGGAGGAGTAGACTGGTAGCAGAGGAGAATGTTAGAATTATGTATATTCACACCTTCTATATGTCACTTTTACACATTTTTAGCCGATTGCTCCCCGGCTGTGACACTGTTGTAATGATGTCTTCTGAGCGGAATCATCCTGGGTATAAAACCTGTTATTCCAGCTCGACTTTTTCCAGGGGGCAGTGAGGTCCTTTAATCTTCATTTCTAAACCAAGGACAAATGCACAGGAATTGTTTGTAGACCTGGATAATGCACTGTAGATGCTGGTGCCGTGCAGGGATCTGCAGAATATATACAAAATCTGTATGGAAAAAACTGAATTGTATCCGATTTCTTTCTAAAGGTTTCACTTTTCTATCTTTTCAGCCTCGTAATCCAGTGGAGATTTGTGAATAGGGTACAAAAACAGATGAACGGGTTTTTAGAAGTAGGTTCTGGTTCTATATTATGTACATTTCTCTGGGTATCTGTATATCTTCAGTATATTTTAAAGGGAACCTGTCACCGGGATTTTGTGTATAGAGCTGAGGACATGGGTTGTTAGATGGCCGCTAGCACATCCGCCATATCCAGTCCCCATAGCTCTGTGTGTGTTTTATTGTGTCAAAAAACCGATTTGATACATATGCAAATTAACCTGAAATGAGTCCTGTACGTGAGAGGAGTCAGGGACAGGACTCATCTCAGGTTAATTTGCATATGTATCAAATCGGTTTTTTGACACATTAAAAGCACACAGAGCTATCGGGACTGGGTATTGCGGATGTGCTAGCGGCCATCTAGCAACCCTTGTCCTCAGCTCTATACACAAAATCCCGGTGACAGGTTCCCTTTAAAGTGAATCTACACCTTTTTGGTTCAGAATTGTAGTCTGGTTCACTTCTTAATATGTCTTTAAGTTGGTTAAAGCTCCTTTTTTTTTTTAAATAGAAAAGCTTCATATCCCCTGAATAGATATAGTGATGTAACAAAAGTTTTCTACTTTCAGTCACCACTAGAGGGAGCTGACTGCATACTGTATTACTATTCAGTTCATTATATCAAAGTATGCAGTTAGCGCCATCTAGTGGTGTCTGCATCCAGACAGAATGTTACTTAAATTCATGATTATGCCGAGGATTTAGAGCTGTGTATCAGAAAAATTGAGTTGTGACCAGAATAATGATATTGTGCAGACTATTGTTATAGGGGCTCCTTTACCACCAAACCCCATTTATCTGCCTATCCTGCACTACCCAGCCACCAATTATTTTCTGTAGCACCCCCATATTACGCAGCACTGTACAGAGATTGTGTTCAGATTTGTTTTGTCACCTAGTGGGGTTCACAACATGAGTTCCATAAACCACTCTGTGACCTGAATGGCGTATGTACCATAAAGGCAGTGGAGGAGGGAACCCGGCAATGAACTGTTGCAGTCATAGCATCTTCTTGCAGTCACCACTGGGGGATTTTGCTGCATTCAGATGTATACCCTTCCCATTGAGTTCTGAATGTCCTGAGCTCCCCCTAGTGGTGGCTGCAGGCAGCACAATATTTTGGGCCTAAAAACAGAATAATAAAAACTGATAAGGGTATAGTAGGTTTGGCGGTGCTGCTAATGGGTTGTGGGACCCATTCTGAGTTATGCTATGGGGCCCTATGGGTCCTGTGTTTAGTAGAACAAATTATATAAAGGTGGTTAAACTTACATAAAGACTGCTCTCTATTGCAATGCAATGTAAATTTGGGGTGTGGGCTAGTTAAGATGGGGGTATCACAGGATTTAAGTGGGTTGTTTTCTTCTTTGATTATTTTTTATGGAATGTTATAGTCTTATAATTATCCTCCGTATTTCTAGGGATTTACTGAACTCATTCCTATTGATTTGATAAAGATATTTGATGAAAATGAGCTTGAGGTAGGTACCCTCTGTCCTGTCTTACTGTTGACGTCTCTGCTACTTCTCCATTTATTGAGCCAGTTCATTTCTTCAGATTCTAACCTGTTATTTTGCAGCTTCTGATGTGCGGCTTGGGAGATGTGGATGTAAATGACTGGAGGCAGCACACACTGTACAAAAATAGTTATTGCCCGAACCACCCGGTAATACAGTGGTACTGGAAGGTAAGGTCTCCTCTGTAGTTTGTGTTACATTTGGAACACATGGCAATTATTTTACACACCTGGTTAATTATATGTGCAAAAGAAGTTGTTTTTGAAAAATAGTGACTTTAAAGGGATATTCCTATCTCAAACCTTTACGGTAAATTTACAGGATGTCATCAGTGTCAAAAAGGACTGGTGTTACTGTGTACATACATTACTTATCCCATACTGATCCTGAGTTACATCCTGTATTATACTCCAGAGCTGCACTCACTATTCTGCTGGTGCAGTCACTGTGTACATACATTACTTATCCCATACTGATCCTGAGTTACATCCTGTATTATACTCCAGAGCTGCACTCACTATTCTGCTGGTGCAGTCACTGTGTACATACATTACTTATCCTGTACTGATCCTGAGTTACATCCTGTATTATACTCCAGAGCTGCACTCACTATTCTGCTGGTGGAGTCACTGTGTACATACATTACTTATCCTGTACTGAACCTGAGTTACATCCTGTATCATACTCCAGAGCTGTACTCAGTATTCTGCTGGAAGAGTCAGTGTACAGTCGTGGCCTAAAGCTTTGAGAATTACATAAATATTGGAAATTGGAAAAGTTGCTGCTTAAGTTTTTATAATAGCAATTTGCATATACTCCAGAATGTTATGAAGAGTGATCAGATGAATTGCATAATTCTTCTTTGCCATGAAAATTAACTTTCCACTGCATTTCATTGCTGTCATTAAAGGACCTGCTGAGATCATTTCAGTAATCGTCTTGTGAGAATGTTGACGAGCACAAGGCTGGAGATCATTATGTCAGGCTGATTGGGTTAAAATGGCAGACTTGACCTGTTAAAAGGAGGGTGATGCTTAAAATCATTGTTCTTCCATTGTTAACCCTGGTGATCTGCAAAGAAACGCGTGAAGCCATCATTGCGTTGCATAGAACTTCAAGGAAAGAGGTTCAATTCTTGTTAAGAAGGCTTCAGGGCGTCCAAGAAAGTCCAGCAAGCGCCAGGATCGTCTCCTAAAGAGGATTCAGCTGCGGGATCGGAGTGCCACCAGTGCAGAGCTTGCTCAGGAATGGCAGCAGGCAGGTGTGAGTGCATCTGCACGCACAGTGAGGCGAAGACTTTTGGAAGATGGCCTGGTGTCAAGAAGGGCAGCAAAGAAGCCACTTCTCTCCCAAAAAAACATCAGGGACAGATTGATCTACTGCAGAAAATATGGTGAATGGACTGCTGAGGACTGGGGCAAAGTCATATTCTCCGATGAAGCCTCTTTCCGATTGTTTGGGGCATCAGGAAAAAGTCTTGTCCGGAGAAGAAAAGGTGAGCGCTACCATCAGTCCTGTGTCATGCCAACAGTAAAGCATCCTGAGACCATTCATGGGTGGGGTTGCTTCTCATCCAAGGGAGTGGGCTCACTCACAATTTTGCCCCAAAACACAGCCATGAATAAAGAATGGTACCAAAACACCCTCCAACAGCAACTTCTTCCAACAATCCAACAACAGTTTGGTGAAGAAGAATGCATTTTCCAGCACGATGGAGCACCGTGCCATAAGGCAAAAGTGATAACTAAGTGGCTTGGGGACCAAAATGTTGACATTTTGGGTCCATGGCCTGGAAACTCCCCAGATCCTAATCCCATTGAGAACTTGTGGTCAATCCTCAAGAGGCGGGTGGACAAACAAAAACCCACTAATTCTGACAAACTCCAAGAAGTGATTATGAAAGAATGGGTTGCTATCAGTCAGGAATTGGCCCAGAAGTTGATTGAGAGCATGCCCAGTCGAATTGCAGAGGTCCTGAAAAAGAAGGGCCAACACTGCAAATACTGACTCTTTGCATAAATGTCATGTAATTGTCGATAAAAGCCTTTGAAACGTATGAAGTGCAGTGTAATTATATTTCACTACATCACAGAAACAACTGAAACAAAGATCTAAAAGCAGTTTAGCAGCAAACTTTGTGAAAACTAATATTTGTGTCATTCTCAAAACTTTTGGCCACGACTGTACTTACCCGAAAACAGTGGACACAGGCACTCCTCCTAACAATTTAGCTGAGCACCTATATCATATTCAATTTTTTTGCTGTACATCAGATTATAGAACAATATGTGGTGGAAATACTGGGCTTGCAAGAATGAAAATGATTAGGTCAAGCTCTACTGTATTTAGACACTGAATATGCATGGTATGCTGTGAAATTTCAACTCTGAATCATCCAGAATTGTGAATGCAGCTCTGGAGTGTAATGCAGCCTGTAACTCTGTAAATACATTACTTATGTTCATGCATCATCCCCTTGGGCCCATGCCCTGCCCTTGGTATAACAAAGTATACTATAGCTTTCTTCTTATGAAGCTTGCTTGCTCCTCTTCACATTTTTCGGTGCCTCTTTCAGGCGGTGCTGCTGATGGATGCCGAGAAACGTATCCGATTGTTGCAGTTTGTAACTGGGACTTCTCGCGTGCCTATGAACGGATTTGCTGAACTCTATGGTTAGTGCAAACCCTTAAATTGAATGTCCACACCCTGAAAAGTGATGCAGGTGCCCACAGCAATAAGTCAGATCCCAGATCTCATTTTTCAGATGACCATTGCAAAATGAAAATGGCATCCTGGATGCTTGCTTGGAAAATAATTCCCATCAATGGAGATGGTCATATATAGGCAGATCTTCCTGTCTAGGCTAGTTTAAAAGGGTTATTCCATTAGGGAAATGGCAGTGCATATGAACAAAATGGGGGAAGAGGTTCCCTGCTCCAACGCCCTGTATTAGCCAGTTTTGCAAAGAACAGCATCCACTCTGGAGGACTCAGCACAACAATGTATTTAATAGGTAGCATGTAATACCACAGTTCTCCTGTAGTGGCCACTGATCGCCAGTGGGTGCTCTTTCAGAAAAGGACTTGCCCAACTAGAGATTATGGTATCAGTTGTCACATTCTATTAATGCTCTTGTCATAGCCCTGTCAGGCTGGTTCTCATCTTGTCATGTCCTGTATGCAGGGGTGCACCTAGCCTTTCTGCTGCCTGAGGCCAAAACTGAAACGGCACCCTTTCCCCGTTCCCAATGCCAATTTCTCAACTTAACCCCTTCTCTTCAGCCCATGGTTCTTTGGCTGCCCCCCTCTTGTCCCTACCTGGTGCTGCCTGAGGCATTTTCCCATAATGGATGATCACCTTAAAGGGGTTGTCCTGCCATTAAATTGCATAGTTGCGTACATCATAAAAATTAAAGGGGTTTTCTGGGAATTTGATATTGTTGGCCTATGCTCAGAGCAGACCATCAAAATCAGATTGGTGGTAGTCCATAGTTGCCAGCATTCCTGGAAAGTTCAGCTCTCCTGGAAAAGTTGTCGAATCCTCCAGGAAATCCCAGCTCCATCATCAGAATCAGCCCAGGCGTCCAAATGCACATTCAGCGGTTTAAAGGGGGCATGGCTTAAAAAGGGGTGTGGCCTGACACTGCACGCAATTTTTTTTTCAAGAGAGTACTTTCTATAAGTTGGCGAGAAAGTGATAGGCCGGCTGCTGACACCCAAACAGAGCAGCCGATTCAGGTGAATGGAACTGAACTTTAGTACATTCTATCAGCTAGTTCATGGGTATGTCCAGAAGTAGTACGGCACCACCTGGTGGTCATAAAATATAGCAATGTGCACATCCACCTGCTGAGCCGTATGCCAGGTCTCTGTATAGTGACCCTCTGTTCACTGCAGGGCAGCCAATAGGAATAGCTTTTCACCCTTCTTGTCAGGAAACGATCCAAGATTCTGCTGTAACATAACAGTATCGAGAAGAAGACTCCTTCTAGAAGGGACTATATTGTCAGCTGCCAGAGGGGGAAGAAGACTTATTCTGCCTATAGCTCACCTTGAGCAGCACAGATTAGCAGTATCACCAATGAAGAACATAGTAGCAAAACATGATGAAACTCTGTGAATTACTATAAAATATCGCGGCACTGCCCCTTTAACACTTGTATTGTGCTTTTACTTTACTATAGGTTCAAATGGTCCTCAGCTGTTTACAATAGAGCAGTGGGGAAGCCCGGATAAACTGCCCAGAGCGCACACCTGGTAAGCTATGACCATTTACTGGAACGCAAAGCCTGTATTATATAGAAGGGGAGATAGGAACTTGACTGGGGTTCGTTAATCTATGACGAGCCCTGCCCTTGTATGAGTTAAACCTGATCAGGGCATGATTTCATTCTCTGACAGTTAGAGGTCTTGAAAATAGCACGAAATAGGAAACCTATGTATGTTACAATGTGTGATAATACAATAAATAGGGTTTCCATAAAAATTACTTCCAGCAGTGGAGATTTTCATGCTTTTACTTCTCTTGATAATTCTCTTATCGGAAAAAATGTTATTTGCAAACTGGTGTTATTTTTGTTAATAGCCAGCAGGTGGTGCTGTGGGGTTGTAGGGGAGATTGTATCAGAAATGCATACAACAGTGACATCTACAGGTGACAAGTAATCACTACACCATGTAGAGATGTTCTGCTTTTGAATCCAATTTCACGCAGAGCCGCTTCCTAAATGATTCATATTTTGGCTCAGCCATCCTCGTCATTGATTTTTATGACACTTAAGCCACTGACTGATCTTTCCGTGTCTTGCAGCTTTAACCGTCTAGATTTACCTCCTTACGACTCATTTGAAGATTTACGAGAGAAGCTTCTCATGGCGGTGGAGAACGCTCAGGGATTCGAAGGCGTCGATTAGTGATGGTCTCCCCTTATTTTACCTTCTCGAAAATGCATCTTTCGCTTGGAAGCTTATGAAATGAACATTGCTAGCGATGAACACATGAGACACTTGCAAAAAGAAAAAAAAAAGTTTCTTTTAAAAAAAACACAAAAAACAAAACTCTATTAGAAGATAACGAGTGACGAGGAAAGAAAAAGGACAAAGGTGGCGCCGGTTGTGCCATTGATACATTGTGTCAGTTTACGTAGCAAAGTCATATCACTCGATTTCACGATTGCTACAATTTTTTATTTTATTTTTTGTACTTTGCCTGCAGGTGTAAATGGAAAGCAATGGCTTCTTTGTATGATGAGATTTTTCTTGGTAAGATGGTACATTTTTATCTCGGACGCGGGCCGAGGAGTCACTGTGCCAATTGTGAACCAATTTCTGGTCTTTGATAAAGAGCCCCTGACGCTGGTTCTGCAGTGCAGCTTGCTCAGTGCAGGCGTCTTGAGCTTATGGACTGCGGATGGTACTTCTCCGATCTCTACGGCAATCGCGAGCTGTTCATTGTATACTTAAATTACATTTCAGGAGGACTTTCACTTATTTATGTGGTGTCGGCCCTTTAAATTCGTATTTTACAAACTTTCTAATGAATGGAACTAATCACTTTGAAGGTATAGTATTACGGCCATGTTTACTTTTAAAAAAAATATAATGATTTAGACCTATTTTCAAATTTTACTTCATTATAATTAAAGCTCTATACTCCAAGAAAAAAAAAAGAGTCCCCATGAACCACCTTTCTTTTAATTTCCTAAGTGCCATCTTGGATTAGGGTTCTCCAGCGACTGGTTGCAAATGTATCATTTCTCATTCATTTTTTATATTTTGTTTCTTACTTTATTTTGTCTTTTGTAGTCCACGTGGAGTGACACTGAAGAATTTTAGCATTTTAAACACCATTGTACGGGTTATATATATTGATATAACCTATAGAAAAAGTTGTCACATTTGTAAATAAGTCCTATATTATACTCCAGAGCTGCTTTCAAAAATTCTATGGGTTGCTAGTGGAAGCAGTCAGCCGATTGTCGACGGACATACAAATGATATCTTTTAGCAAATTGACTGTGCAGGGAATTTGCAGCTCTGTATCAGGAAAACAAAGCTCTGACGGTTATAAAGATATATTATGAAATTAATCTGCGCAGAATTTTTGACATATTATCATTAATGGTGATGATGTTTGGGCGTTTACTAGAAAATGCTGAAACTTCCTGCTTTAATTTTCATCACAGAAGCTGTATTAGGCCTCATGCGCACAAACGTATTTTCTTATTTTCCGTTTCCGTATGTTCGTATTTCCGGTCCACAAAAAAATAGAACATGTCCTATTATTGTCCTCATAACGGACAAGGGTAGTGCTGTTCTATTAGGGGCCGGCTGTTCCGATATTGCGGACCTGCAAAATACATACGGTCGTGTGCATGAGGCCTTATAGGGAGGTCCATTCAGAGTCCTCCTCGGTATGATATCTACAGTTTTCAGGTTCTGGAGGACTCCCTCTTCCTCAACTTATGCTCTTATAATTGAATGAAAATTTTAGCTGGCACCAATGAAAATACGTTTACCCGTACAGAGGATATAGATCTCCCTTTTAAAAAAAAAAAACTTTTTGGGCTGGTGGATAGGAGTGTGGAGAATAAGCCCCTCCCTCTGAAATGTCACTAAAGGGGGCATTTACTTTTAGTAGATATTTTGCATGAGCTTTTCTGATCTCAAACCCTTTGTTGTGATCACAGGTATACTCTGCACCTGTAGGCACTTCATGTAAGTTGAATATTTTAATCTAACTCGATCCTTAAAGGGGACATGCACTTTAATAGATTCAATGTATATTACTGAAACCTGAGGGAAGACTAACCTACGTGTGCTTGCCATATACTATGACTATTAGGATAAAGCACCATACATGCCAAGGAAACCACTCTGCCCCCTGTTGGCTGCAATTTTTGAGATGAGCCCCAACTTTTGGTCTCAGCCGACTCTTCTTTTCGGACTCTGGTCTAAATAGGTTCATCTTCTCCTTTCCCTGTGGACCTCTAGAGCTCAGGGTTCGAGGATAGGACCTTCATTTAGTCATTAGTAATCTGGTATGAATTTGCCAATGGCTTCTTGTTTTTTTTTACCTATTAGTTTTAAGCTGGTCTGTCTAGGATAAATGTTGCCTTGCATTGTATTCATGCCTTGCATGTCAAAAAATACCAATATCAACATAATAATGCAATGATTTGGGGTTCTTGCACTTGTAGAGATCAGAAGTAATAACAAGGTCTGGGATAAGACAGAGACACTTGTATGTAACTTCACTTGATGTTGATTAGGATTCCTTGAGACCACCAGGATTTTGAGGGCCCACTTTCCAGCATGCCCCCTTGTAACTTCACAAAAAAAAAAATCACTCATCACTGCCCACAAATGCCATAGCGTACATAAAGACCTAAAAGTTACCAAAAATTGATTGACCCAGCAGTTGAGGCTGTCCACTGTTGAACCATGTTATCCTTGCTGTTTTAGGGTCCATCATGTCAAAATCTGGAACCACCATAGGATCCTCTAGTCCTTTAGTGAGACAGTATAATTTTGACTGCACTGGAAGTACTTCTGTGGCATCCCTGGCACCTTGTGATGGTACCATAGCAATGGGTTGACTCACCAGATCTCATGCCCATGATTTCACAGGAAATATTGTCAAGCCATGCATCATGCCATAAGTTGCTTGCTGACCTTGAAGATACCTTCACCCAGAGATTGTATTGCTGCAAAACCAGTTTTCTGGAAAGCCCTGTAGGAGCTGTAATAGTGGCCATATAGGTTGTCACCCAGCTTTTATGTCATGCTCACATAGGTGCAGGTCTTGTTTCAGTGCAGTTATCCTGGTCTGTCTTGCATAGACCTGTATGATGATTACATGACGATGGCAGATCCCCAACCTCTGGATTTTAGCAACGAAGGTTCCTATTCAAGACTGAATCATGGATTTTAACTTCAGTGAATTAGAATTTATTAACATATGCAGTGAAAAAATATACACAAAAAAATTATGGGGACTCTTGAACATCACATCCATATTTTTGCATTGAACATCTCATCCAAGAACTATGGGCATTACTACTGAGTTGATATCCCCCTTGGCGGCTCTACTGTAAAGACTTTCCACTAGATCAGGAGGAGGGGGTCAACCTCATTTTCACCAAGGGCCAGATCAGAACTATGGTTGCCTTTTAAAGGGCCGTTTGGTGTCGGAGCTCAGAAGGCAAGATGGCGCCCACTCCCTCTGCCAAGCACTGGTTGACTTCTAGTTTACTCAGTAAACTTTTGATGCCAGAACTTGCCCTATAGAAATCAGCTTCTTTACCCCGGTGGGCCACTATTTATACTCCTTTAGTCATGAGCCCTCCATGAAGCTCACTCTCCTTTGACATGTCCGCTGTATAACGCTTCCCTCACACACTAAAGATAGGACAATCTAGTGTGGATAGGTCATCAGTATATAATTATTGGAAAACCCCTTTAAGCTATGTAATTTTTTTAAGTTTTTGTAAATTAAATGGAAACAATAGAGAATGATGTAAAAGTAGATTTCGTTATGGCTGCTGCGTATCACTTACTCCTACTGTGAATCACTGTGCTTGATGATGTTCTAGTAGAGATTAGAAATTTCTTGCCCTTTTGGAGCCAAAGCCAGAAGTGGATCCAGCAGGGAGGAGAAGTATAAGTCCTTACTTTATATTTCTCATTCCTTTCTAATCTATTTCTGGCTTTGGCTGCGAAAACTGCAAGAAAATCTGCCTCAAAACCACCTCCAAAAATCTGTGGGAATCTGCCCTCAGCAGGCCATGGATGTACAGATCCAACAGCCCTGGGACCTTACTCCACCGATCCAAAAAGTGTTCAGTTAAAGCCGTTCATATGAACAATAATCGCCATGTTTTTTTTAACTGATCAGATCTTTTTGTGGGCATAAAAATGCTTGTTCTTCGCCAGAACGGTTGCTCTATGTAACCAAAAGATGGTCTGCTAAGAGTAATGTTAAGAAATGGCTGCACAGACGGCAATCTGCCGATGTAAAACGAGCAAGGATCGACTTACTCTATCGTCAGACTCTGTATGGTAAAAAGACCCTTACCTTTTATTACTGGGAAGGGTCCTCAATAAACTGATGTTCCCAATATGTTGGGTGCATTGACAGTAATTTTATAAAAACTGAATTATACTGAGGAGTCAATATTCCCATTGGTCCGGGGGTTTCTGACTACAAAATGAGATTTAACTGGCTCAAAATGTAACAATAAAAATTCTTCTAAAATACTTACCTTTCCTTATTGCACTCTGGTCCGCCATCATGTTGTCCATGGTGCCATCATGTTGTCCATGGTGCCATCATGTTGTCCATGGTGCCATTGTGGCGGTCAATCAATGCACCCTTGGGTGGTGTTACTATGGCCGAAACACGGTGGTCTTCAAAGATTGGCTGCCACATCAACACGCCCAATTCAGATTCAGAAACGGTAGGTAGAAAATGGCGGAAAACCTGACCAGAATCGGGCATAATATATATTACGTTTTTTTTATATTTGAGGTCCATTAAACCCTATTTAATGTGGGCGGGAGGGGATTGTTCACCAATAATTGAAACTACTATGGCCAGCTATATGTCAGTCTCGAAGAAGCAGGCAAAACTTTGTGCAATCTACAACTAAACGCCGGATACGATCGCTCTTCTGTATACGGTTTTATATTTTAAAGTCTGTGCAATTTCTATATAGTTTTACGAATGCCATAAACGCTAATACTGCAGTTACCTTTGGGTGACTGTATCCCCACCTCCCTTGTGGTATTTTTGTATCTTTTTGTACATTATAAACCCTAGACAAATATATCTGCTCATCAAATGTATCCACAAGGGGACATTTTATAGGTATTTAGAGGGAGAATACAAAGTCGCAGGAGGACGCCTTTCTACGGTGATCATCATCAGTTGGGTTGACTTCTTGTGAAACGTTCTGCTCCCTCTTTTCTATTCTGGATTCTCGTCCTTGCATCTTGTATTTTCTCTAGTCCTGATCAGGGGGAATGTATTTGCCAAATATATTTTTTAGTCAATCTCAGCCTTTTCCTTCCAAATGTATAGGACATCAAACATTCCAAATACCGTACAAGATGATGCCTTTAATAGATCTGAGATGTCTCTCCAATTCTATACTGTTTCATATGTATTTATTATAATGGGGGGGGGAGGGGATTGATGAAAACAATCTTCTAGCGGGCGCGACTTATGTATCTGACGGCCGCTCCTATGACTGTATAGCATATATAATGTATGGCTTCTGTATACTGCTTGTTTAACAGTTATGATAGCTTTATAAATGGATTTGATAAACTGAGGAAGATGACGACGGATAACGGCTTCCCTCTTGGGAAGCGATATATGTTTAAAAAATAAATAAAAAAATGAAGGTGTTGTAATGAAATCTTGCCTATTGCTGAATATTTAATAAAATAATTCTGATATAAGATATAAGTGTGTGAGCGTACAATGAATATGGGAGCCATGTAATACTACAATTTGCCAAACGAAACCTCTTATGTCTATCCTAACCCAGGAACGCAGCCGTACATGGTGGAGCACACCCTGACTTTGGTGCCATAGGGGAAGTAAAACCTCTCTACCGGCACCGGCACATGTTAGGTGGGAGGCTGTGCTACAGATTTTGCATTGAAGAGAGAAGATTTATAGTCTATGAACACCTACTGGACTGGGTCACTTTGTTTTCTGTCCTTGCATTTTACTCATATTGGGATGAAAATCATTTTTAAGTTGGTCTTTATTAAGAATTAAAAAAATTCAAAAGTTTATATTCTACAGCCTTCCCGTTCCAGTGTATCTGCCGACCATTTCTTACTGTTTTAGGGCTAATGCGCAAACAGCTGGTCCGCAATATGCGGCCCCGGCCGTGTGTAACCCACATCACGGACCCATTCACTTGAGTGCTTACTTATTCATGATGGGTCTGGATTCGTCAGCGGAATTGGCACGGCCATGTGCATGAGCCCTACAGTAAATTCGCCAGGGAGCTGCTCTGACGGCTCAATGTGTAGTCTAATTCTCTGAACTCCTGACAGCTCATAAATACTCATTCTTTTCAAACGGAGAGCAGCAACCTGAGCAAAAAGAAATAGTCTGCGGATACAATTAAAGGCTGTAGAAACATGACCGTTAAATATTTAATACAAATTTAATAAAGGCCAACTGAAAAGGGCCAAAATGAGTAAAATGCAATGATAAAAAAAAAAACATTGCACCCAAAGGTATTCAAAGCCTTTAAGAGGCAAAGAATATAAGATTTCATCGTAATGCATCTTGCGTAGTGCAAGAAGTGTAGATGCAGGTGTAATGGCCAGAGTACAGTAATGTAGTCAGTGACCAGGCAAGATGCAGTAAATAAAGAAGTCTTTCTTTACTAAAAATTCATGATAGGAGTAGTAGTACATCCAACAATATCGAGTCACCATTCCAAGCAAATCACAGTGCATTCTTCCTCAATAGCAATAGCAACTGTTTTGCGGTCTGTAAATTGGGGATCCGCTAAACACGGACCCCCCGCCATGTGCTGTCCGTGTTTTGCGGACCGCACATGGCCAGCATTATGATAGAAATGCCTATTTTTTTGTCCATGGCTGCGGACAAGAATAGGACATGCTCTATTTTTTTGTTTTTGTGAGGCCGCGGAACAGAAGTGTGGATGCGTAGAGCAGATGGTGTGCAATCCGCATCTTTTGCGGCCCCATGAAAATGAATGGGTCCGCACCCGTTCCGCAATTTTGCGGAACGGGTGCGGACGTGTGAATGTAGCCTTAATGACATGGAAAATCACATTAGCTCAGTCCAGTCTATGCATTGTAAATTGTACTGTATTCAGCTCATTCTTTCCTCTACAGTACGCTCTTTTCAGGTTGCCGAACTGCAGACCATGTGTTTCATTACTTTAAATAGCCATCATTTCGGTGTATACAACTACGAAACCGATCACATACAGGAGACTGCCTCCCTATTTTGTACAGACTTGTTTAGGTCCTTATGCAGCTGCAGCCCAGGAGGAATGAGTGGCGGATGGGAGTGGAAGTAGCTCTGGCAAGAATGAGTGTACTCACAGATCACAATGGCAGTCCTCACACTCATACCCTTCTAGGACCGTGAAGTGACCGGTGCATGCCCTGGTGTTTGGCCTTCTGCTTGATGGCAGTTGGGGTGCCCTTGATGTTAGGTGTTTTGGCAGGGTGCAAGAAGTGTAGGTGCAGGTGTAATGGCCAGAGTACAGTAATGTAGTCAGTGACCAGGTCAGATGCAGTAAATAAATAAGTCTTTCTTTACTAAAAATTCATGATAGGAGTAGTAGTACATCCAACAGTATCGAGTCACCATTCCAAGCAAATCACAGTGCATTCTTCCTCAATAGCAATGTATGGATAGCAGAACCATAGGCTGGTAATGAGCTTCTGGGTATAAGTTCTGTAATTCCCAGGCTGAGGGGTACAGAATGAAGATACGGCTGGCCAAACTGTCTTAAAATGTGGAAGAGTGTGCTGGCAATATTCCCTCTCACAGCAGCAAAGTCTCTCTCAGCCTTAAATGAGCACAGTACCTTGCTGACTGACTAACTCCAGTGCACGGCCTTGCTGATTCTGGACCTTCTATTATTGCTTCTCTTTCGCTCTCTCTGGAGACTTTGGATAAACTTGCTTTCTTAGCTGTAGCTGTCTCAAAGATGATGTTTCTCTGGGAATCGGGTCTAGTACTGAGGAGTAAGCACATGTAGGTCCTCTCACTTCCTCACTAAGCACTAAACTTGCTTCAGTTAGGAGGCCACCTGATTCTGGCCACCAACCCTCATGGACATACGATATGTAAGCCATAATGGGTGCGTCCTCGTGTCCTGGCCAGAAAACAACTTTGAATGAACATGAAAGCAATGAATGTTGGCTCCACAGGAACACACTGAGAATTGGGTTATACCATAGCTGTGCCCTACTGCAACTTTGACTTGTGAATCCCATCCACATCAATCACAAGCTTTTGTCACGGCTTGGTGGTACTTTGCCGTGACACTTTAGCCGTGCATGATGGTTGCCGGTGGCAACGTGTTGTTTGTTATGCATGCGTGTGCACTTCCCCTTTAAGGCTGTCTCCCTTCCCATTTCTGGTGTGTATGGGGTTAAGGTGTGTGCAAGGTGGAGCTGGGTGTGGCCTAATGGCTCTTATTGTTCTGCTTTGTGAGTCTGAGGTCAGATTGTCTTCAGTGTCTTGAGGAGCTGGTGCTATTACATCTGCCCAGTCCTTGAGGGCCACCTTATGGGACATCGATGTCACCTGATGTCTTCTGCTGTCACCCCTTTGTGTCTGTTGCTGTTACCTTTCCTCACTTGTATGTTTGGTGTGGGTTTATGTTTGGGGTTTGTTGTTATGTATGGTTTGGTGTTTCATGTCTGGCCTGTTTGGTGTTTCTGGTCAGCATGGATGCCAGACATATCCTTTGTATGTCCTATACCTCTGGAAGGAGGCCCCTGGAGTTCCCTGGAGGGGGAACTACAAGCAGCGCAGTCTGGTGCAGCCATGGTTCATGTCGCATGGTGGTCCAGGTTGTTACTACTAGTTTCTGTGTTTGGTGTTCGTGCTGGGTCCTGCCTGGTGTGTGTGTTTGGGCCTATGCGCATTGTACAAACCAACAGAAAAAATGGTGTGGTGCCAAACAGGCAGGAAGTGCTCAAACCCATATGCAGTTGTGCATGTGTATACAGGGGAGCAAATCCTGCACTTGTAGCCCGTTGCTAATGGCGATCCCCAGCAAAAATGCATACAGTGGAGGATGCCCGCAGCAGACCACAAGTACCACAATAGACATCTTACACAAGATATGTCTGTGAAGGTTCTCATTTATCCAGGTCATGGTATATCTCTAAAGAATTAATCAAGGCAACTGGACTTACTACAGTAAGTCCAGTTGCCTTGATTTATTCTTTACAGACTTACACAAGATAGCAATTATGTGGATGTGATAACCAATATAACAATATAATAACATTTGAAAAGACAGGTGCACTCTGCGGTCTTACTAAACCCTCATACTGATTTTTTAATTGAGAGATAAGCCAACATATCCTACTGTGGAGGACATGTCTGAGCCTGAGCACCGCGCCAAGTTTTCTTAAATAGCTTGAGTCGGACCTTACGCTCCTGTAGTTTGCCCACTGGCTTCTGGTGTTTTCCATACAGCACAGGTAAGTGAGTGTTAGGTCCCAAGCTATTTGAGAAACCTTGGCGTGGTGCACGGGCTCAGACATGTCCTCCACAGTAGGATTTGTTGGCTAATCTCTCAATTTTAACTTCAGTATGAGGGTTTAGTAAGACCGCAAAGTGCACCTGTCTTTGCCTATGCGCATTACCAGGATCCAGTGGTAGCGGCATGGCTTGTGTTCCTGTTGCTGCTGTGTCAGGTATGTGTCCATGTTTGTCCTGTTGGCAGTGGTGTTTTCTGCCTCTGGACACTTACCTGTCATGTCGTCCACTGCTGGCTGCTTTATTCCCCTTCAGTTGCTAGGCTGTTGTAGACTCGTCGTCGTGGAGGAATCTGTTGTCTGCACCTTCTGACGCCATATTGCAGGGTCCGTTAGGGTCAGTAGGGCCCAGGTTGGAGAGTATGAGCCCCCCTACCATCGAGGGCGGCTCATACAGTCAGGAGGTCGGGGATAGGTTTTAGGGATGCTTAGTTGGTTTCCAGCTCCCTTTTCCCTGTTTTCAGGCCTAGCTGCTACCTTATTTTCTCTACTTTGTACAATGGGGGGTTTCCTCCACTTCCCACCGTGACAGCTTTTGACATTCACTTCTGTTAGTATGAAATGAGATTGGGTAAAGAAAAAAAGAGGACAAGTGGATCTACCATGGCAAAGTGCCGTGGAGCA
Source organism: Bufo gargarizans (assembly GCF_014858855.1). Taxonomy (NCBI): domain Eukaryota; kingdom Metazoa; phylum Chordata; class Amphibia; order Anura; family Bufonidae; genus Bufo; species Bufo gargarizans. The sequence goes on along the minus strand of NC_058080.1, from coordinate 720,433,056 downwards.
AAGGCACCAGGAGGGTGGAGAAGGTTATAGTGGTGGTAGAGTAAAATTTAATGGCATCACAATCTAGGTACCGTTCAATAGAGATTGAGGGAAGGCAGCACAAGTGTTGAGGGAAATTGAAAAAAAGAATTTTTCATTCCCAATAGGAAAAAACAGATAGTGGGTGAACTAGATCTGGTGGTACCATGGAGGATGGAGCTGACCGTGACCTGGTTTGAAAGAAAACACTATTAGAGGCGCCACTCCCAAAGGAGGTAAAGATAGTGAGTCAAGTGATCACACCCCCCGTCTCAGGAGGGTGGTCATTATATAAAATGCTCTTAAGAGGTATTCTAGAGGTTTCTGATGGAGGTGAAACCTGTTTTGGAGGTCTCACAGCCCTCCTTCTTCAGGGGTATAACAATAAGAATAATAGTAATACAAACATGTGACATCCAAAGAAAAATATGTTAAAATATGTTGAGGACACAAAAAAACAATGGAAATGTAGATAAATAAACACTAAAACATAATTCAATTATATAGTCAAAAGAGGTCTCTAGGCCTATATAGTTTATCAAAAATATTACATACCATATCAGCATAAAATAATGATAGCGGTAAAAGTTGCGCATTAAAGAATAGCATAGCCAATAGTTATATAGAAACGGGCTACCATGTAGTCTGAAGGTTTTCTACAAACAGTAGATGGATATAGTGTAAACGGATAATTCAGCAAATTCAAAGTATACCTTCAGGGGTCTTTCTACAGGATCACCTATACTTTAGGAGAAATTGCTCCGCCTGTATGTACTTCCCTTTTATTGGGCACATAAATAGGGTGGCAAAGATCCACATGGGGGTGGCGTACACGGGGGGGGGGGCGCGCTAAGGGGCAGGACCGTAAGAACGGCATATAATTTCCATTAACCAATTTAACGTATTTCCACATGTAAACAAAAGGGCTCACCAAAGATTCTGGAATAAATATGCAGATGGACATCAAGGTGAAAACAGGGGAATATATATATATATATATGTATCAAGGCCGATTTATTGGCCTGAATTTGTGGGAGGGGCGCCCTGCCCTATATCTGCTGCTCACCTCTCACTACAGGGGACAGAGGGCAGCAGCGTTCCTGTATCCAGCCGGCGGTGTCAGCGTCTCCAAGGCAGCATTTCGTCACTTCCGGTCAGCTCTTCCTCCTGCAGTTCGGCGTCCTGTCCTCCTCGTGCGGCGGGTAAGTGGCTGCTGCCTCAGCGCAGCATCGGCACGTTAGTCCGGTCGGTGGGGTTGGTCCCTTTAAGGTATGAAAGGGACATTCCCACACCAGAACGTCAGTCTGGCAGCACGCCCCGCTCCCACGTGACTTGCACGCAGGTAGCAGGAGGCTCTGTCTTTCTGCATTGGGGGAGGCTTATTAGGGGGTAAGGACGGGGGGGACTGGCAATGTGAAGTGTAGTATTTGAGGGCGGATGTTCGATCTGCCTGATCAATCACAGCCTAGCTGGTTTAACTTTTCTGACATGATCAATATTGTAAAATCACCATTACTGTTATATGGGGGGCAAAGTCTGGCACGGGCCGCCGTGCTGTTAGTTAGGTAGGGGGATAATGCCGTACAGTGTTTTGTTAGGATATTGGGGGATAGTGCTCCCAGTACCATGCGCTCCTAGACATGTGCAAGAAGGTGCGCTCCAGACCCGTCACTTTGCGTGGCATTTATTCCATTGTCTTGGTTTAGTTGGGCAGGATCTCTCGTTTGGCTGTCATTTACGCACACGTTACTATTAGCAAATATTGCTGCACAGGTATCCTCCATTTTGCGTGGGTCCCCGTCAGCCATTCAGCTGATTTCGCCGACACCCCACGTTGATGCCCTGCATGTCCTATAGCTACATATATGTATGTGTGGATAGAGCTCATGGATGGCTGGGACGCCTGGGGTGGCCACTCGCTAGGCAGGTCTTGGTAAATCTGACATTCGTTTCTCGTTGCTCAGCTTAGGGTCACATGAACTCAGTCGCTAGCGGTTGTAGTTACCTATAAAAAAAATAAATAAAATCATTCTGATTACTTCATGTGGACAGGTCCATTCCGCGGTTGTTACCTGTTTCTTCTTATATCAGCGTAGTGTCCCGTTTCTGGTAAGGTCCTTTCTCCTAGACATTACACGTTTCTCTGCTTTTCGCACACCTCATTTCTGTCATGCCTCAGCTATCAGTTTGTCACCAGGGTCGGCTACTCTTTCTTACATAACGGTTTCTGCAGTGGCGGTGGTGGTGTCAATTCACGGGTGTTAGTCAGCAGGTCACTAGACTGTGATGGTGACGTTCCGTCATTTTTGCTTGTTTTAACAGTCTGGTCATGTCTCACGTATCGGATGTCGTGGATGCTTCTGGTGAAGACTTTGGTTCCAGGGTATCTGAATCTGGGAGTATTCTTTCTCTACGCAATTGGACTGTGCCCAAACTCATGTCCGAAATAACTAAGAGAGGCATATATCGGCTACTGGTGTCCACCCCTGTAGAACCTAGTCAGCAGGAAGTCTCCATGGCTACGATTCAGACCTCCTTGACTCAACTCCACGTCATGCTCAATAGTCTGACCTCCTCTGTGTCTAGTGTACAATCTAGGGTGGAGTCCAGGATCGCTGGCTTATCTTCACCCGCTACACTGTTAACAGTCGCAACTGCACCTGTGGCTAGTACCTCAGGTAACTTTGTTACAGTGCCCAATGTCACTCCAGCCCATTTCATCCCGGGCAATATCAAAAAGGACATCCTCAATGGCAGAGACGTGAACCTAGCCTCCCTGTTAATTGCCACTCGTGACCTATCGGACAATAGGGTCATTGCTTGCGGCGATGTCTCTGTCGTCCTGAAGGGTCGCTGATCTTAGGCTTAGTAGGGAGTTGACCATTCCAGAATTTGTACTTGCCTTTAGTCTGTACCGAGATATCATCTGTTCTGTGCGGCCTGATAGGAGAGAAGAATTGGACCTATACCTATTTAGGGTCACGGAGCTAGGCTACAAATACGGGGGCTTTGGGTTTTATGAGCAGCGGCGCTCAGCCAGTTCCAGTTCACCACCAACTGGGCGAATATTGATACAGAGATATTTTGTAAACACTTCGCTGGGCTAAAAGCTCCGGCATGTTCATCATGCCAGTCTATCTACCTCACAGGCGAATGTTGTCATAATGCTGCGAATGCCCCGAGGTCCAATCCTTCTGCTCCTATCCCAGGTCCGTCGGTTGTTGCCTAGCAGAATTCTGCTGTAGACAAACTCGGCCGTCCTATCAAGTACCTGGGCAGGTCACAAATCTGCAACAACTATAATTTTTCAGCTTGCAATTATAGTCAATGCCGTCTGTTGCACATTTGCGTCAACTGTTTCCGGGCTCACCCGAAGGTTGCCTGATCATTAAAAACGGATAAACATTGCATGAGCGTCGTGAATGTGGATCTCCTGGAATTTTACTTGCAGGGGCACGAGGATGCTTGTTTTCGCGACTTTCTTGTGTCAGGTTTTACTAGGGGTTTCCACACAGGCCTTGTGGCTTTACCGGATGACACCTATGAGTGTAGAAACCTGCAGTCCGCCTTACATAACCCTGGGTCCATAGATAGACTCCTACAGTTGGAGTTAGACAGGGGTTACATTATCGGCCCCTTTTTAACATCCCCATTCGAACGGTGGAGGGTCAGCCCTATAGGGGTGGTCACGGGAAAATTCAGCCACAAAGAAAGACTGATTTTCGATCTGTCAGCGCATTATGGTATACATGCACCCAGTCTGAATTCACTCATACTAGCTGAGGAGGTCAGCATGGTATACGCCTCCATCGATCAGGCAATCGCGCTTATTCTTGCCACAGGTCCCGGGGCGATTCTGTCCAAAGCGGACATATCAGATGCCTTCAAATTAATCCCGATCAGGCCAGAACTTTGGCGATGGCATGGGATCAAGTGGAATACCTTTTATTATTTTGCAACAAAGTTGACTTTTGGATCCCGTAGCAGCCCTTGGATTTTCGATCAGCTGGCGAAAGCCTTGCATTGGATCCTCGAGAACAAGTTTGCTTGCGAACATGTCATACATTACTTGGACGACTTCTTGCTGATCGAGTCTCCACAGGGCTCGCGAGGTGATCTCCAGAGTCTCCTAGCGTGCTTCGCACAGTTAGGAATCCCCGTTTCCCCGAAAAAGGTGGATGGTCCTGCTACCACCATTACCTTCCTGGGCATTGTGTTGGACACAGGGAGCATGTCCGCTAGGTTGCCGGTAGACAAGTTGATCAGGGTCCAGGAAGTCATTCACAGTTTCACAACTGGTAGGGTCACCTCGAAGGTGGAACTGCAATCGTTGTTAGGCATGCTTAATTTTGCGATGCGCGTTATTCCTCAAGGTAGGTCTTTTGTAGCTAGGTTGTTACCACTCCTTTCAGAAGCCCCCTGTCAGGATAGTCCAGTGTTCCTGGATAGTCAGGTGCAAGCAGATTTAAGCATGTGGGACCACTTTTTGAGTCATTCGAATGGCGTGTCTATGTTTGTTCCAGCAGTCTCGCATAACTCCCCTATTAAATTCTCCAGCGGCAGGGTGAGCACTGGTTTCACTGCTATTTTTGGCCCCCATTGGCTGAACGGGACATGGCCAGGGGAGATGTTCGAGGCCACAGGAGTTTTCCAGTCAACGGAGGCGAGGGACTTGTATCCCATGGTGGCGGCAGCTTGTGCTTGGGGTAGCCATTGGACAGGCCGTACCGTGATCTTTACCTCTGATAGCTCCTCCACCATGACTATCCTTGACAGAGGCAAATCCAGGTCTCAACTGGCCATGTCCTTTATGAGGCGTCTGGTACAGTTGTCGCTCGTGCACAATTTCCTGTTCTGTGGCTCCCTTATACATGATGCGCAGATGGTAGCAGTTGACGCCCTAGCTAAGCGTAATTACTCTTTGTTTTCTCAGGTTTGCCCCGAAGCTGATACGTCGAGAACCCCGTCTCCTCATCTTGCCTCGCTTATTCTCAATTAAACAAATACTTAGCCGCGGGCCATGGGCTGTTTTCCAGGTCTCTCTCGGCCAATACCACCAGAGCGTACAACACCGGCTGGCGGTTGTACTGTAAATTCCAGCAGGAACACGCCCGAGGCGGTCTTGGTCATATTGACTACATACTGTCTTTCATCGGCTACTGTCATGTGCACATGCACCTTTCACATGGCACAGTCAGAACTTACCTGTCAGGGGTCCAACATCATTTGGCCCTCTCCCATCCAGAGAGAATATCGTTGTTTTCCAGTCATGTGGTCAAGGCCACGGTGAAAGGTTTACAGAACAGTACCCCAGGTGTAAGCTCCCGTAGACAGCCCATTTCCGGCCCGGTGTTTAGAGGCATGTCTGATTTGTTAGATTTAAGCCCTTTCGGGGTTCTACAAAACTTGGTACTTAAAGCTGCCATCTATTTGGCATTTTACGGCTTCATGAGGCCAGGAGAGTTCACCTCTTTGTCACCTAGTAGCCCATTCCTAGCCCGTCGGCAGTTGGTCCCCAGCTCAGAGGGCTTTCTCCTGTCATTACCCGTGACTAAGACCTCCCAGTCAGGTCCCCCTACCCAGATTAAATTCTTCCGTACGTCCCACAAATGGTGTCCAGTCCACGTCTTGCAGGAATTGTCAGGGGCACTGGCTGACCGCGGCACTAACACCCCTCTGTTACCCTTCGGGGCAGCAGCATTGTCCACCTCCCAGTTCATCTCGCATGTGCGTATACTGGCGGTCAATTTAGGTTTAGACCCACTCACTGTGTCGGGACATTCGTTCAGAATAGGGGCAGCGTCAGCCGCTTCCAGGAATCAAGTCCCGGCACACATTATTCGTAAGTTGGGCCGGTGGCGCTCGTCTTGTTTTAATCGATATGTTCCCAACCCTGTTGGCGAAATTTCATGTGCCTTTCAGAGTTTGGCGTTGTAATGTGTCAATAAACATGTTTTATACTTCATGCTGGGTTTTTGGCCTCTTTCAGATGTACTCTCGACGGAAGCGGTTATGGCACAACTCAGACCGTTTACATCTGTTATAGGTAAATTAGGGGGTAGGTTCTTTTACATATAGCCCCGGTCACAAGTATCAAGGCCGATTTATTGGCCTGAATTTGTGGGAGGGGCGCCCTGCCCTATATCTGCTGCTCACCTCTCACTACAGGGGAAGGACGGCAGCAGCGTTCCCCTCCCAGCCCGCCCTTTCTCTTTACTCTCCCACAGGGTATGCCCTCTTTCAGGTGTACTCTCGACGGAAGCGGTTATGGCACAACTCAGATCGTTTACATCTGTTATGGGTGAATGAGGGGGTAGGTTCTTTTACATGAAGCCCCGGTCACAAATATATATATATATATATATATATATTCTCACCGCGATCGACTGCGCGCTCCACCGTGAAACGCACAATGACTTCCGGTAGGGCTCGCGATGTCACTTTCTGTGCGTTCCACTGTGGAGCGCACAGTGCCCTCCGGCGGGGATCGCGGCACTGCTGTGCGCTCCACTGTGGAACGCACAGCCGCTTTTACACACAGCCGATTTTAAGAAATCGCTTTATGATTTGGTTAAATTAGGTTTTGAAGGTGGTATTATCGACAAGAAACTAAAAACCTTCCTCAAAACTCCACATCCATTTACTCCACAATTTTACTTCTTACCGAAGTCCCTAACCAATCCCCCGGGGAGACCGATTATATCAGGAGTAGGGGGTCGAACGGCGAACTTATCAGCTTATGTAGACAATTATCTACAGAAATATGTCATTGAGCTCCCCTCCTATATTAGGGACACAGCTCACCTCATAACCTCGTTATAACCCTTTCATTGGGAGGAAGATTTTATTTGGGCAACACTGGATGTATCGGCCCTTTATACTAACATCAGCCCCATAGAGGTGAATGTAGCAGTGGCTGCGCTTGTGTGGTGCGCTTCCCATTCATTTCAGTGAGACTTCCAAAAATAGCTGAGTGCGCCGCTCACCCAGAGGTGGGGCGCACACCTATCAGACATTGCGGCCATTACCTAGCAATATGCGCCCAATGTACGTGTTGGGAATATCCCTTTAAATCCTGCACCTTTATCATTTTATCTTGTTTCCAAGTGATGAATGCTATGGCAGAGACCCTGACCCACCTTGTCTGCCCTTTCACTGTTTAAACCTGGCCTGTGTATTAATCAATAGCAGGTCCAAAGTCTTCTTGTCTGCTATGTGGAAATACAGAAAGTGTGACTAATTGATTTCTGATAGCAGGGAGCATTGGACGACTTCCATATCATCCTATCATGAAGAAGCTTCTAACCAGTGATGTTCACAAAGTGAATGGACTTGAAGAATAAGGATTGATAAATGTGATGTTCCCATTTGAGATCTTCTATCTTGGATTCCTCTCCCAATAATGGAAAGTAATGATGGGATTGAAGCAGATATGGGTAATTGTCACAACTGAGGGCGTTTGCTCTTTTATCAATTACTTCTGTGTGGCACTCCCATAACACTGGCTTTATTTGTGCAAAATTGCAAAAGTGGCATGTCTTAAGAAGTCTATATATTATTCTGGCCTTATTGAAGAATTGGAGGGTCTAAAAACATTCCTTTTCCTCAAAAAATGGCTTTGGGTTGGATCTTCCATTTGTGCCATCATAATAGTAAAAATGCCCAAGGTTTCCCTAGTTGGAAATTGGTGAGACATCTACCCAAGCGTTCCTGGGTAAAGTTTCCATATCCTTATTGGAGTTTGACAGCGGCCAGCTCTTTATGAGTAAATGACCTCTACAAACTCTTCATCACTCATCCCAGTACCTGAAACCAGGAGCTCACAATCAAATTTCCAAATTCTTAATCCTACACGATGTCATAGTAAGCCAGATGCCCTATCATTATTTTGCTGGAGTGATAGAGTGCACTGAGAAAACTGGGCCACCATACTGACCTTCTAAGTAGTAGTTCCTTTAAGCCCTTATAACTAGTGTGCGATGCAGTCTTGGGTGTGGGCACAGTTCCCTCTATCCAGGCTATCCAAAGCAGAATAAAAATATTGCTTTCCACACCAAATAATTAGCCATGATCAGCTAGGGCAGTGGTCTTCAACTCCAGTCCTCAGGGCCCACCTACTAGTCATGTTTTCAGGATTTCCTCAGTATTGGGCAGCTGATATAATTAGTGTCCCTCCATCAGGACTTACCACAGTCTGTGGGATACTCTTAAATCCTGACCGGCAAGTGGGCCCTGAGGGCTGGAGTTGGAGAACCCTGAGCTAGGGTGTTTCATGGGTCCTGATTATCAAAATTTTTATGTGTCAGACGTTGGAGGCCAACATGACCAGCCATGGTGCTCCATCTACCTGGCTGGGGTACACAATGACTGCTTTGGGATGCTGGCATGCTATTGCTAAAGTAAAACCACAGCTCCGTAGGCTTACAATATGGTGAACTCAAACTTCAAGCTTGAGATATGGTCATGGCATCTGATCTCATTGTTTAAAGACCTTTAAAAGAGAGAGTTATAGAGGTTCTTCATGCATTTCACTCAATTAGTAGTTCGTAAAAACCTGTGGAGGGAAGCTCTTATACATAGTACTCACTCTGCCTGACTCCCCCGATGCTGCCGTCTCCGCTTTGATCGTGCATGCTGCAGACTCTTCCGTCTGGGTCCCGCAGCACGCATCGGGGGAATGAAGGAGGTCAAGTACTATGTAAAAGAGCTTACCTCCACAGGTTATCACAAACTACTAATTAAGTTAAATGGCCATAGAACCCCTTTAACATCCTTTGTGGTCTGTGGCATAAAAGGATTTGTCAGTATTCCGGATGGTCTAGGGCAGGGAAGGGATTAATTTCAGCATACTTGGTGATCAAGGGCATTAAAAGGGTTAATCTTTCAAAACTGGTGTTCAGCGAGTACTCGCCTTTCCAGGCTCCAGTGTTGCCTTTGCTATAACACGAGGCTGAACACCAATTAAACCGTTTGGTGCCTCTGTTCTTGACAGTGCTCGTATTCAGGGGTGAACGAGTGCTCGTTAATCTGACAGCTACAGAGGAAACTGCCAATTAATTCTATCTTGGTAAATATCAGGCCATACTGAGAGGAGGTAATGGCACAATCTATCTCACGGCAGATCTGTCTCTGTGGCAGGCGCAGCACTATGAAGTGGCTTTTGCGCTGTGGCATTAGAAGAATTCTGATATCTCTGACTTTTAGTCTAACCAGACGGTCTATTACTCTGTAATTCCTCTAGTGCCGTTCTATGGAAACAGTAGGTTTAACCTGTTGGGGACACAGGGCGTACCTGTATGCCCTGATGTCCTGGTACTGAAATCAATCAGCAGACACCCTGGGTCAATGCTGAGGGGGGTCCTGTAACCCCTGCGTATCGGCGATCGCTGTAAACCGCAGGTCAATTCAGACCCGCAGTTTGCAGCGCTTTCGGAAGTTTCTGATCCCCATGGTCAGTGACCGCGGGGATCAGAAACTTCAAAATGCCTTATTTTAATGTTTAACCCCCCCCCTGCAGCCCTCCTTGTTATGTGCAGCGGGTGCGGCAGTGCGGGCGGGAGGGCGCGCGCGCGATCATTCGCCCGCCCTCGCTCTCATTTTCAGGATGGCCGAGGGGTTAGCAAGCAGAGTGTCAGCACATTGCTAACACTCTGCTTGAAACAGCTGACATCATCACACAGATGTCAGCCGTTTAACCCCTTCCATGCAGCGGTCCGTAGGGACCGCTGTATGGAAGAGGTTAAAAGGGAGGGAGCTCCCTCCCTCTCCCATCGGGGGCTGCTGTGCCTTTTCAGCCCCCGATTCTTGACGTGATCACAGAGGGAGGTGATGGTTACCATTGCAACCGGACGCCTTCACAGGATTCCTGCTGTCCATGGTGCTGATCAGACTTCTGCTAAAGGCAGAAGTCTGATCAGACTTTGTAAAGTGAAAATACAGTACACTATATAGTGTACTGTATTGAATTATACAGACATCAGACCCACTGGATCTTCAAAAACCAAGTGGGTCTGGGTCAAAAAATAAATAAAAAGTGAAAAAAAGTAAAAATAAAAAAACACATTTATCACTGATAAAAATGTTAAAAAATAAAATTCCCTATACATGTTTGATATCACCGCGTCCATAACGACCTGATCTATAAAGCGGTCATGTTAATTTCCCAGCACGGTGAACGCCATAAAAAATAAAAACTATGATGAAATTGAAATTTTGCCCACCTTACTTCCCAAAAAAGGTAATAAAAGTGATCAGAAATGTCGTATGTACGCCAAAATAGTACCAATCAAACAGTCACCTCATCCTGCAAAAAATGAGCCCTTACATGAGACAATGGCCCAAAAAATTAAAAAATTATGGCTCTCAAACTAAAACATGATTTTGTTTCAAAAATGCTTTTTTATGTTAAACATAAAAAATTAAAAAAGTTGACATTTTGGGTATCACCGCATTCGTGGTTTCTATTATGGGTGGTTTCTATTATGTAAGCCTCACAAAGTGACTTCAGACCTGAACTGGTCCTTAAAAAGTGGGTTTTTGAAATTTCTGAAAAATTTCAAGATTTGCTTCTAAACTTCTAAGCCTTGTAACGTCCCCAAAAAAAAAAAATTGCATTCCCAAAATGATCCAAACATGAAGTATACATATGGGGAATGTAAATTAATAACTATTTTTGGAGCTATTACTATGTATTACAGAAGTAGAGAAATTGAAACTTGGAAATTTGCAAATTTTTCCTAATTTTTGGTCAATTTGGTATTTTTTTTTATAAATAAAAATGAATTTTTTTTTACTCCATTTTACCAGTGTCATGAAGTACAACATGTAATGAAAAAAACATCTCAGAATGGCCTGGATAAGTAAAAGCGTTTTAAAGTTATTCACACATAAAGTGACACTGGCCAGATTAGCAAAAAATGGCCTGGTCCTTAAGGTGAAAATGAGCCTGGTCCCTAAGGGGTTAAAGAGCACACCAAATGCTTGAAATAACTTATTTATTAACTTTAACTTTTCTTCATATAGCACTGTCGCATCCGCAGCAGATAGTCCATGTACAAAACACGTATTGCATAAAGATTCATAAAATGGCGGTATGCATAAGATGGTGGTTCAATCTTGTCATTTAACATAAAATGGTGGATATATTTCTCTCTTCAGTATCTGTACTCTGTATCTGTACTTTAACTTATTTAAGCACTTTATTATCTCTCAGAGAGGTATATCTGAGGTCTAATAGTTCACTTGCTGAATTGCTATTTGCAGATTGGTTGAGTATGATCTGGTATGGTTGTGTGCAATTTGGATTGCAATATGGAGTTTGAATTTGTATGTGAACTTTGTAGTTTGCAATTGGTGGAACTGTAAGTAAACACACATATAACTGGTTCCGTATACAGCTCTAATCACTATATTAACAGTAGGAACATTATATAACTGTTTTAAATACCTATTTTGGCCTCTCTGCTTCCATAAAACACAGCTCTTAGTGGAGTGAATGTCTGTTCAGCTTCTCTCCTCTGGTGTAATGATTCTAGCAGCTCCTGCTAGGGGGATTTCCCACACAGGCTGTGTGTGAGGCTGGCTGTGATTGGTCAAAACTCCTGCTGTGTGTGAGGCTGGCTGTGATTGGTCAAGACTCCAGCCCAGCAACAACAGTTTAACTGCTGTTTAAATGCAGAATCTTAAAGGTATATTATCTTTTGTGCTTCTGTGAACACAACATAAATAATAGTTATATGACATCCAAACATGAAGTCACTGTAAATAACTCTGCTTTTGTCTTTAACATATAAACATAGGAACTGTATCAAGGTTATTGGCAGGTCTAGCTGTATAAACATATAAGCTATATTTGCTTACTCTGTAGGTTATAGAATCGTCTGCAATATTTGCTGTATGGATCCACCCAGGTGCACTTACCTTAGTGGCAGACCAGGCTGCTGCTATGGGCTCCTTGGAGAAAGAAAGTCCACTTCTGGTTAGAACCATCCCATTGAGAGTGAGAACCTGTGCAAAGGTTGAGAATTGTCCGGCCTATAGGTTATGGACAGGGACACAAATACCAGACCCTTCCATCCATTGCAGAACCAGCAGGCAACCAAACGAGGGGCCAATTTTTCTTTTTGGTCTAGACCCCATCATTGGTCGATCAGCAGCTATTTTATATGTATGGCCGGTTTTAACTCCCTCCTGTCCAATGTTGTATATTTCTGTCATGGCTGGAAAGTGGTTAGCGTAAAATGTCATACACTTACAGCTGACACCCTGCTGCATTGGCCTAGTTCAGGGGTAAAGTAGATCTTATCCCGGTCTTCTAATCCTTTAGGTGCTGTGTTGATTAGTAACAGCAGCATCTAAGTGTTTCACGGGGAGGGGATCTATTGAAGCCTATTAGGCCCCTTCCAAAGTCAGTAACTACTAGGCTGTGTTCGTACGGAAGTGACAGTTATAATTCTCTGCAGTACAGAAGTATTGCAGTATTTTATAGAAGCAATCGGGAGATATTACCCTAGGGGAATAACAAAAAAATATAAAAAAAAGTTAAAGCGCCTCCGTCACCCAGGTCAACCCTACTCTACCAGACATATATAGAACCCAAAAAAGAAAAAGGCCTCACTATAACACCATAAATTAGGGCAAACGGAGAACCAATCATATAAACCTAAAAGTGTTGCTAAAAAAACAACCATAGAATGCCCAATAAAAAATATAAATACTTTATTATATCAATTGATCGAAATTCATAAGTATAAGACATTTACACAGAATTAATTTGGAAAATAGTCAGCAAAACAACCTGGATGCCGTAGTCCCCCCCCCCCCGCCGGTGTCTCAATAACCCGCCAAACAGGTGGCATACATGTAAGGTGTATGTGCAATATGCAGTGAGGTGATTTACGAGTAAATAGTATCTGGTACAAAACAACTACAGGTAACTGTGATCCTCACTTCACTGCATATCCCTGAGGGGAGTCTATATGTAGGGACCTAAGTAATATATAAAACAAAGCGGATAGTAGCACAGTATCTATCTGGAGTATTCAGGTAAATATGTCCCTGTACACCAAGCCATCATATGCAGGCTACAAAGAAGAGACTCTCCCACAGGTACCCGCTGGAAAAACAAACATACCCAAAGACATGATGGAGGGCAGAGACATCGGACACAGGGCAGGCTGGAACCCCGACGCGCGTTTCGCCTCAGCTTCGTCAGGAGGTTAATGAGAATGTGGTCATGGCTCCCTCTTTATACCCCCCATGTAGCTACAAACATGTGAATTAATGATATAATACAGCTGATACCTATTTACCGAGCGCTTGTGCCCGATGATGCGCGTCATGCGTTCCAGCCCGCCTCCCAAGGAAGCACAGCGGCGTCCCCACGTGACCCGGCGCACAGCGCATCCCGGCCAAGCGCTGTATCAGTCAATCCAGCATAAGTACCATACAGCTCTGATAATATCAAGATCTGATTACACATGTCAGGAGCAGTTTCCATAATACTCGCCCTAAACGGAGTCTACATGGGGTGTATAACACTATGGAGTACCAAAAGACCGCTGAATATATATAACTTATCACGGGGGAGAGGGAAAAGAGGAAAAAAGGAGAAAAAAGAGGCAGGGGGAAGGGACAATGAAACAAGGCTAAATACCATGATTTCAAATTCTGAATTTACATACTTATGGTAACATGATTATACAAAAGGACTTAATACCAAGATTTCTAATAATAAATTTGCGCATCAACAATGACATGATTCCATAGGAAAGCTGAATACCATGATTTCTAATAACGAATTTACATATCTCTGACAACATGATTCCATACGAATTTACAACAATTGATCACCAACAAATATTGTGTACATAATTATATGAATATGATAGATATATTTCCTCCAAACCTAATACACACACATCAATTTTATGATATATAATTTCATGAAAGAAGAAATAGAAAGAACAATGATTTTCCAAGAAAGAGTTAGAGAGAATAGTACATAGACAGTATAAAGTACTACTCTCATACCGATATTTTCAAGAACAAATTTAGGTGACACATCCAACTATTTATTCTATAAAGATACAGAACCCATTAAAGAAAAAGTAGAAATCATGGCAGACACGATCCGTGGTAAGGGGTGATCGATGAGCCCAAGTGCAACTGGGCCACATGAATCATAGTAGGCCCAGTGCAGTCAGGCCCATCGTCACCCTCTCACCATACTAAATACATAAACAATTAACATCCTTAGATTCCATCATGATCATACAATGTCTCTATCTCAACTGACCTAAAAAGCCATTGTAATCAGACCAATATATTGTAGCAAGTGCTATCCTATGAATTAATACCTAAAGTGACTCCTCATATAATAAAAAAGTGCAAAGGGGTATATTACCTGTCCAATGTGCTAACTACATAATCAATGATACATTATGAAGGATGATCAGTGTGCCGAAGTGTGACTTGGCTGCAAAGGCAGTAGCAAGCCAAACACAGTCAGGCACATCGCCATCCCTCTAAGGTGCAAAGTACAAAAATAATAATTTATAGTGAGGGGTGATCGATGTGCCCAAGTGCAGCTGGGCACCATAACCAATAGTTAATAGAGTTGAGCGAACACCTGGATGTTCGGGTTCGAGAAGTTCGGCCGAACATCCCGGAAATGTTCGGGTTCGGGATCCGAACCCGATCCGAACTTCGTCCCGAACCCGAACCCCATTGAAGTCAATGGGGACCCGAACTTTTCGGCACTAAAAAGGCTGTAAAACAGCCCAGGAAAGAGCTAGAGGGCTGCAAAAGGCAGCAACATGTAGGTAAATCCCCTGCAAACAAATGTGGATAGGGAAATGAATTAAAATAAAAATTAAATAAATAAAAATTAACCAAAATCAATTGGAGAGAGGTTCCATAGCAGAGAATCTGGCTTCCCGTCACCCACCACTGGAACAGTCCATTCTCAGATATTTAGGCCCCGGCACCCAGGCAGAGGAGAGAGGTCCCGTAACAGAGAATCTGTCTTCATGTCAGCAGAGAATTAGTCTGCATGTCATAGCAGAGAATGAGGCTTCACGTCAGCCACCACTGCAACAGTCCATTGGCATATATTTAGGCCCAGCACCCAGGCAGAGGAGGGAGGTCCCGTAACAGAGAATCTGTCTTCATGTCAGCAGAGAATTAGTCTGCATGTCATAGCAGAGAATGAGGCTTCACGTCAGCCACCACTGCAACAGTCCATTGGCATATATTTAGGCCCAGCACACACACAGGCAGAGGAGAGAGGTCCCGTAACAGAGAATCTGGCTTCATGTCAGCAGAGAATCAGTCTGCATGTCATAGCAGAGAATGAGGCTTCACGTCAGCCACCACTGTAACAGTCCATTGGCATATATTTAGGCCCAGCACCCAGGCAGAGGAGGGAGGTCCCGTAACAGAGAATCTGTCTTCATGTCAGCAGAGAATCAGTCTGCATGTCATAGCAGAGAATGAGGCTTCACGTCACCCACCACTGCAACAGTCCATTGTCATAAATTTAGGCCCAGCACTAGTGTTGAGCGGCATGTCCCATATTCGAATTCGCGAAATTTTGTGAATATTCGAAAGAATATTCGTAAAATATTCGCCATTATTCAAATTCGTTATTATTTCGCATATGCGATAATTCGAATTTTCGCATCGCATAATACATATGCTATGCAAAATTCACATGTGCGCTAATGAAATCGCCTTACGAAGATTCGCAACTCAATTCAATCACTAATGTATGAATGCAATGGCCTTTGCCTCTGTTCTGGGACAAGTGTAGATATTCGCATGTGCGCTAATAAAATCGCCTTACGAAGATTCGCACCTCAATCACTTTCTAGGGAATGTAAGACTTTTGGGAATCAATCGAGATACAGTGGGGGGTGATGACAGTAGTTGACAGAGTACAGATCAATGTAATCTGTAAGGTGGAAAGTAAAATAAAAAATACGAATATTCGTAAATCGAATTTTACGAAGTTCTACGTATTCGCGAATATGGTGCTATACTATATGAATGCACAGGCCTTTGCCTCTCTGTTCTGGGGACAAGTGTAGATATTTGCATTTGCGTTAATAAAATCGCCTTACGAAGATTCGCAGCTCAATTCAATCACTAATGTATGAATGCAAAGCCCTTTGCCTCTGTTCTGGGACAAGTGTAGATATTCGCATGTGCGCTAGTAAAATCGCCTTACGAAGATTCGCAACTCAATTCACTAATGTATGAATGCAAAGCCCTTTGCCTCTGTTCTGGGACGTGCCGATATTCGCATGTGCGCTAATAAAATCGCCTTACGAAGATTCGCGCCTCAATCACTTTCTAGGCAATGTGAGTAAGATCTGAGCTGTTGGACCTTTGGGAAACAATCAATTATATGTGTACTGTAATTTTGTGGGGGGGGGGAAAAAAACAAAAAACGAATATTCGTTTTTACGAATATATAGCACTATATTCGAAATATTCGCGAAATCGCGAAGTTGCGATATTCGCGAAAAAAATTTGCTTTTCGAATATTCGCGCTCAACACTACCCAGCACCCAGGCAGAGGAGAGAGGTCCCGTAACAGACAATCTGGCTTCATGTCAGCAGAGAATCAGTCTGCATGTCATAGCAGAGAATGAGGCTTCACGTCAGCCACCACTGCAACAGTCCATTGGCATATATTTAGGCCCAGCACCCAGGCAGAGGAGAGAGGTCCCGTAACAGACAATCTGGCTTCATGTCAGCAGAGAATCAGTCTTCATATCATAGCAGAGAATCAGGCTTCACGTCACCCACCACTGTAAGAGTCCATTTTCATAAATTTAGGCCCAGCACACAGGCAGAGGAGAGAGGTCCCGTAACAGAGGATCTGGCTTCATGTCAGCAGAGAATTAGTCTGCATGTCATAGCAGAGAATGAGGCTTCACGTCACCCACCACTGCAACAGTCCATTGGCATATATTTAGGCCCAGCACCCAGGCAGAGGAGGGAGGTCCCGTAACAGAGAATCTGTCTTCATGTCAGCAGAGAATTAGTCTGCATGTCATAGCAGAGAATGAGGCTTCACGTCAGCCACCACTGCAACAGTCCATTGGCATATATTTAGGCCCAGCACACACACAGGCAGAGGAGAGAGGTCCCGTAACAGAGGATCTGGCTTCATGTCAGCAGAGAATCAGTCTGCATGTCATAGCAGAGAATCAGGCTTCACGTCAGCCACCACTGCAACAGTCCATTGTCATAAATTTAGGCCCAGCACCCAGGCAGAGGAGAGAGGTCCCGTAACAGACAATCTGGCTTCATGTCAGCAGAGAATTAGTCTGCATGTCATAGCAGAGAATGAGGCTTCACGTCAGCCACCACTGCAACAGTCCATTGGCATATATTTAGGCCTAGCACACAGGCAGAGGAGAGAGGTCCCGTAACAGACAATCTGGCTTCATGTCAGCAGAGAATCAGTCTGCATGTCATAGCAGAGAATGAGGCTTCACGTCAGCCACCACTGCAACAGTCCATTGGCATATATTTAGGCCTAGCACACAGGCAGAGCAGAGAGGTCCCGTAACAGACAATCTGGCTTCATGACAGCAGAGAATCAGTCTGCATGTCATAGCAGAGAATGAGGCTTCACGTCAGCCACCACTGCAACAGTCCATTGGCATATATTTAGGCCCAGCACCCAGGCAGAGGAGGGAGGTCCCGTAACAGAGAATCTGTCTTCATGTCAGCAGAGAATTAGTCTGCATGTCATAGCAGAGAATGAGGCTTCACGTCAGCCACCACTGCAACAGTCCATTGGCATATATTTAGGCCCAGCACACACACAGGCAGAGGAGAGAGGTCCCGTAACAGAGAATCTGGCTTCATGTCAGCAGAGAATCAGTCTGCATGTCATAGCAGAGAATGAGGCTTCACGTCAGCCACCACTGCAACAGTCCATTGGCATATATTTAGGCCCAGCACCCAGGCAGAGGAGGGAGGTCCCGTAACAGAGAATCTGTCTTCATGTCAGCAGAGAATTAGTCTGCATGTCATAGCAGAGAATCAGGCTTCACGTCAGCCACCACTGCAACAGTCCATTGGCATATATTTAGGCCCAGCACCCAGGCAGAGGAGGGAGGTCCCGTAACAGAGAATCTGTCTTCATGTCAGCAGAGAATTAGTCTGCATGTCATAGCAGAGAATGAGGCTTCACGTCACCCACCACTGCAACAGTCCATTGGCATATATTTAGGCCTAGCACACAGGCAGAGGAGAGGTTCATTCAACTTTGGGTAGCCTCGCAATATAATGGTAAAATGAAAATAAAAATAGGATTGAATGAGGAAGTGCCCTGGAGTCCAATAATATATGGTTATGGGGAGGTAGTTAATGTCTAATCTGGACAAGGGACGGACAGGTCCTGTGGGATCCATGCCTGGTTCATTTTTATGAACGTCAGCTTGTCCACATTGGCTGTAGACAGGCGGCTGCGTTTGTCTGTAATGACGCCCCCTGCCGTGCTGAATACACGTTCAGACAAAACGCTGGCTGCCGGGCAGGCCAGCACCTCCAAGGCATAAAAGGCTAGCTCTGGCCACGTGGACAATTTAGAGACCCAGAAGTTGAATGGGGCCGAACCATCAGTCAGTACGTGGAGGGGTGTGCACACGTACTGTTCCACCATGTTAGTGAAATGTTGCCTCCTGCTAACACGTTGCGTATCAGGTGGTGGTGCAGTTAGCTGTGGCGTGTTGACAAAACTTTTCCACATCTCTGCCATGCTAACCCTGCCCTCAGAGGAGCTGGCCGTGACACAGCTGCCTTGGCGACCTCTTGCTCCTCCTCTGCCTTGGCCTTGGGCTTCCACTTGTTCCCCTGTGACATTTGGGAATGCTCTCAGTAGCGCGTCTACCAACGTGCGCTTGTACTCGCGCATCTTCCTATCACGCTCCAGTGCAGGAAGTAAGGTGGGCACATTGTCTTTGTAGCGTGGATCCAGCAGGGTGGCAACCCAGTAGTCCGCACAGGTTAAAATGTGGGCAACTCTGCTGTCGTTGCGCAGGCACTGCAGCATGTAGTCGCTCATGTGTGCCAGGCTGCCCAGGGGTAAGGACAAGCTGTCCTCTGTGGGAGGCGTATCGTCATCGTCCTGCCTTTCCCCCCAGCCACGCACCAGTGATGGACCCGAGCTGCGTTGGGTGCCACCCCGCTGTGACCATGCTTCATCCTCATCCTCCTCCACCTCCTCCTCATCCTCGTCCTCCTCGTCCTCCAGTAGTGGGCCCTGGCTGGCCACATTTGTACCTGGCCTCTGCTGTTGCAAAAAACCTCCCTCTGAGTCACTTCGAAGAGACTGGCCTGAAAGTGCTAAAAATGACCCCTCTTCCTCATCCTCCTCCTCCTCCTCCTGGGCCACCTCCTGTTCCATCATCGCCCTAAGTGTTTTCTCAAGGAGACATAGAAGTGGTATTGTAACGCTGATAACGGTGTCATCGCCACTGGCCATGTTGGTGGAGTACTCGAAACAGCGCAACAGGGCACACAGGTCTCGCATGGAGGCCCAGTCATTGGTGGTGAAGTGGTGCTGTTCTGTAGTGCGACTGACCCGTGCGTGCTGCAGCTGAAACTCCACTATGGCCTGCTGCTGCTCGCACAGTCTGTCCAGCATGTGCAAGGTGGAGTTCCACCTGGTGGGCACGTCGCATATGAGGCGGTGAGCGGGAAGGCCGAAGTTACGCTGTAGCGCAGACAGGCGAGCAGCGGCAGGATGTGAACGCCGGAAGCGCGAACAGACGGCCCGCACTTTATGCAGCAGCTCTGACATGTCGGGGTAGTTGTGAATGAACTTCTGCACCACCAAATTCAGCACATGCGCCAAGCAAGGGATGTGCGTCAAATTGGCTAGTCCCAGAGCTGCAACGAGATTTCGCCCATTATCACACACCACCAGGCCGGGCTTGAGGCTCACCGGCAGCAACCACTCGTCGGTCTGTTGTTCAATACCCCGCCACAACTCCTGTGCGGTGTGGGGCCTGTCCCCCAAACATATGAGTTTCAGAATGGCCTGCTGACGTTTACCCCGGGCTGTGCTGAAGTTGGTGGTGAAGGTGTGTGGCTGACTGGATGAGCAGGTGGAAGAAGAGGAGGAGGAAGCCGAGAAGGAGGAGGTGGCAACAGGAGGCAAAGAATGTTGCCCTGCGATCCTTGGCGGCGGCAGGACGTGCGCCAAACAGCTCTCCGCCTGGGGCCCAGCTGCCACTACATTTACCCAGTGTGCAGTTAGGGAGATATAGCGTCCCTGGCCGTGCTTACTGGTCCACGTATCTGTGGTTAGGTGGACCTTGCTACAGATGGCGTTGCGCAGTGCACACTTGATTTTATCGGATACTTGGTTGTGCAGGGAAGGCACGGCTCTCTTGGAGAAGTAGTGCCGGCTGGGAACAACATACTGTGGGACAGCAAGCGACATGAGCTGTTTGAAGCTGTCTGTGTCCACCAGCCTAAATGACAGCATTTCATAG
Source organism: Bufo gargarizans (assembly GCF_014858855.1). Lineage (NCBI taxonomy): Eukaryota > Metazoa > Chordata > Amphibia > Anura > Bufonidae > Bufo > Bufo gargarizans. The sequence continues at coordinate 720,412,519 of NC_058080.1, read as the reverse complement.
GCCAGTAGTTTAGAAATGCTGGCATTCAGGGCCAGGGATCGAGGGTGGCTAGGTGGGAATTTACGCTTTCTATCAAATGTTTGTGAGATGGAGAGCTGAACGCTGGCGTGTGACATGGTTGAGACGCTTGGTGACGGAGGTGGTGGTGGTGGTGTTGGTGGTACATCCCCTGTTTGCTGGGCGGCAGGTGCCAACGTTCCTCCAGAGGCGGAGGAAGAGGCCGAGGCGGCAGCAGCAGAATAGGCCGAGGCGGCAGCAGCAGAAGAGGTAGCAGGGGGAGCCTGAGTGACTTCCTTGGTTTTAAGGTGTTTACTCCACTGCAGTTCATGCTTTGCATGCAGGTGCCTGGTCATGCAGGTTGTGCTCAGGTTCAGAACGTTAATGCCTCGCTTCAGGCTCTGATGGCACAGCGTGCAAACCACTCGGGTCTTGTCGTCAGCACATTGTTTGAAGAAGTGCCATGCCAGGGAACTCCTTGAAGCTGCCTTTGGGGTGCTCGGTCCCAGATGGCGGCGGTCAGTAGCAGGCGGAGTCTCTTGGCGGCGGGTGTTCTGCTTTTGCCCACTGCTCCCTCTTTTGCTACGCTGTTGGCTCGGTCTCACCACTGCCTCTTCCTCCGAACTGTGAAAGTCAGTGGCACGACCTTCATTCCATGTGGGGTCTAGGACCTCATCGTCCCCTGCATCGTCTTCCACCCAGTCTTGATCCCTGACCTCCTGTTCAGTCTGCACACTGCAGAAAGACGCAGCAGTTGGCACCTGTGTTTCGTCATCATCAGAGACATACTGAGGTGGTATTCCCATGTCCTCATCATCAGGAAACATAAGTGGTTGTGCGTCAGTGCATTCTATGTCTTTCACCGCTGGGGAAGGGCTAGGTGGATGCCCTTGGGAAACCCTGCCAGCGGAGTCTTCAAACAGCATAAGAGACTGCTGCATAACTTGAGGCTGAGACAGTTTCCCTGGTATGCATGGGGGTGATGTGACAGACTGATGGGGTTGGTTTTCAGGCGCCATCTGTGCGCTTTCTGCAGAAGACTGGGTGGGAGATAATGTGAACGTGCTGGATCCACTGTCGGCCACCCAATTGACTAATGCCTGTACCTGCTCAGGCCTTACCATCCTTAGAACGGCATTGGGCCCCACCATATATCGCTGTAAATTCTGGCGGCTACTGGGACCTGAGGTAGTTGGTACACTAGGACGTGTGGATGTGGCAGAACGGCCACGTCCTCTCCCAGCACCAGAGGGTCCACTAACACCACCACGACCATGTCCACGTCCGCGTCCCTTACTAGATGTTTTTCTCATTGTTATGGTTCACCACAACAACAAATATATTATTTGGCCCAATGTATTGTATTCAAATTCAGCGGGATATAAATTTGAGGCCTAGTATTTAGGCGCTGGGTGACCGGTATGGATTTAGTGACAGAATTAGACTTGGAAATGCACAGAAGCGTGTGTGTGAAGTTATTCTGAATGACCCAATGTGCACCTTGAATATTATATACCCTTTTTGGGATAGATTTCAAATAGCTCTGATATAGCAGGAACCACTAAATTATGAAATTGCTAAATTGGGAATTGTACTTCAACCCAGAACAAAAAATGTGCTTTGACGGGCACTAAATAACTTTCCCAGCTACAACAGGACAGCGGTAACGAGAGATTTAGAGGGATTTAAATTTGAGGCCTAGTATTTAGGCGCTGGGTGACAGGTATGGGTTTAGTGACAGAATTAGACTTGGAAATACACAGTAGCGGGTGTGTGTGAAGTTATTCTGAATGACCCAATGTGCACCTTCAATATTATATACCCTTTTTGGGATAGATTTCAAATAGCTCTGATATAGCAGGAACCACTAAATTATGAAATTGCTAAATTGGGAATTGTACTTCAACCCAGAACAAAAAATGTGCTTTGACGGACACTAAATATCTTGCCCAGCAACAACAGTACAGCGGTAACGAGAGATTTAGCGGGATATAAATTTGAGGCCTAGTATTTAGGCGCTGGGTCACCGGTATGGATTTAGTGACAGAATTAGACTTGGAAATGCACAGAAGCGTGTGTGTGAAGTTATTCTGAATGACCCTATGTGCACCTTCAATATTATATACCCTTTTAGGGATAGATTTCAAATAGCTCTGATATAGCAGAAACCACTAAATTATGAAATTGCTAAATTGGGAATTGTACTTCAACCCAGAACAAAAAATGTGCTTTGACGGACACTAAATATCTTGCCCAGCAACAACAGTACAGCGGTGGGTAACGAGAGATTTAGAGGGATTTAAATTTGAGGCCTAGTATTTAGGCGCTGGGTCACCGGTATGGATTTAGTGACAGAATTAGACTTGGAAATGCACAGAAGCGTGTGTGTGAAGTTATTCTGAATGACCCTATGTGCACCTTCAATATTATATACCCTTTTAGGGATAGATTTCAAATAGCTCTGATATAGCAGAAACCACTAAATTATGAAATTGCTAAATTGGGAATTGTACTTCAACCCAGAACAAAAAATGTGCTTTGACGGACACTAAATATCTTGCCCAGCAACAACAGTACAGCGGTGGGTAACGAGAGATTTAGAGGGATTTAAATTTGAGGCCTAGTATTTAGGCGCTGGGTCACCGGTATGGATTTAGTGACAGAATTAGACTTGGAAATGCACAGAAGCGTGTGTGTGAAGTTATTCTGAATGACCCTATGTGCACCTTCAATATTATATACCCTTTTAGGGATAGATTTCAAATAGCTCTGATATAGCAGAAACCACTAAATTATGAAATTGCTAAATTGGGAATTGTACTTCAACCCAGAACAAAAAATGTGCTTTGACGGACACTAAATATCTTGCCCAGCAACAACAGTACAGCGGTGGGTAACGAGAGATTTAGAGGGATTTAAATTTGAGGCCTAGTATTTAGGCGCTGGGTCACCGGTATGGATTTAGTGACAGAATTAGACTTGGAAATGCACAGAAGCGTGTGTGTGAAGTTATTCTGAATGACCCTATGTGCACCTTCAATATTATATACCCTTTTAGGGATAGATTTCAAATAGCTCTGATATAGCAGAAACCACTAAATTATGAAATTGCTAAATTGGGAATTGTACTTCAACCCAGAACAAAAAATGTGCTTTGACGGACACTAAATATCTTGCCCAGCAACAACAGTACAGCGGTGGGTAACGAGAGATTTAGAGGGATTTAAATTTGAGGCCTAGTATTTAGGCGCTGGGTCACCGGTATGGATTTAGTGACAGAATTAGACTTGGAAATGCACAGAAGCGTGTGTGTGAAGTTATTCTGAATGACCCTATGTGCACCTTCAATATTATATACCCTTTTAGGGATAGATTTCAAATAGCTCTGATATAGCAGAAACCACTAAATTATGAAATTGCTAAATTGGGAATTGTACTTCAACCCAGAACAAAAAATGTGCTTTGACGGACACTAAATATCTTGCCCAGCAACAACAGTACAGCGGTGGGTAACGAGAGATTTAGAGGGATTTAAATTTGAGGCCTAGTATTTAGGCGCTGGGTCACCGGTATGGATTTAGTGACAGAATTAGACTTGGAAATGCACAGAAGCGTGTGTGTGAAGTTATTCTGAATGACCCTATGTGCACCTTCAATATTATATACCCTTTTAGGGATAGATTTCAAATAGCTCTGATATAGCAGAAACCACTAAATTATGAAATTGCTAAATTGGGAATTGTACTTCAACCCAGAACAAAAAATGTGCTTTGACGGACACTAAATATCTTGCCCAGCAACAACAGTACAGCGGTGGGTAACGAGAGATTTAGAGGGATTTAAATTTGAGGCCTAGTATTTAGGCGCTGGGTCACCGGTATGGATTTAGTGACAGAATTAGACTTGGAAATGCACAGAAGCGTGTGTGTGAAGTTATTCTGAATGACCCTATGTGCACCTTCAATATTATATACCCTTTTAGGGATAGATTTCAAATAGCTCTGATATAGCAGAAACCACTAAATTATGAAATTGCTAAATTGGGAATTGTACTTCAACCCAGAACAAAAAATGTGCTTTGACGGACACTAAATATCTTGCCCAGCAACAACAGTACAGCGGTGGGTAACGAGAGATTTAGAGGGATTTAAATTTGAGGCCTAGTATTTAGGCGCTGGGTCACCGGTATGGATTTAGTGACAGAATTAGATTTGGAAATGCACAGAAGCGTGTGTGTGAAGTTATTCTGAATGACCCTATGTGCACCTTCAATATTATATACCCTTTTAGGGATAGATTTCAAATAGCTCTGATATAGCAGAAACCACTAAATTATGAAATTGCTAAATTGGGAATTGTACTTCAACCCAGAACAAAAAATGTGCTTTGACGGACACTAAATATCTTGCCCAGCAACAACAGTACAGCGGTGGGTAACGAGAGATTTAGAGGGATTTAAATTTGAGGCCTAGTATTTAGGCGCTGGGTCACCGGTATGGATTTAGTGACAGAATTAGACTTGGAAATGCACAGAAGCGTGTGTGTGAAGTTATTCTGAATGACCCTATGTGCACCTTCAATATTATATACCCTTTTAGGGATAGATTTCAAATAGCTCTGATATAGCAGAAACCACTAAATTATGAAATTGCTAAATTGGGAATTGTACTTCAACCCAGAACAAAAAATGTGCTTTGACGGACACTAAATATCTTGCCCAGCAACAACAGTACAGCGGTAACGAGAGATTTAGAGGGATTTAAATTTGAGGCCTAGTATTTAGGCGCTGGGTGACAGGTATGGGTTTAGTGACAGAATTAGACTTGGAAATACACAGTAGCGGGTGTGTGTGAAGTTATTCTGAATGACCCAATGTGCACCTTCAATATTATATACCCTTTTTGGGATAGATTTCAAATAGCTCTGATATAGCAGGAACCACTAAATTATGAAATTGCTAAATTGGGAATTGTATTTCAACCCAGAACAAGAAATGTGCTTGAACGGACACTAAATAACTCGCCCAGCTACAGCACTAGGGACAGATTTAGCTGGATATAAATTTGAGGCCTAGTATTTAGGCGCTGGGTGACCGGTATGGATTTAGTGACAGAATTAGACTGGGATATGGCCAAAAAATAAACAGACTATTGCTGGTTAAATGCACTTGGTGTGACAGCTTCACCCTGATGTAGGCTTTAGCCAAAAAACAACCACACCATTGAGGGTTAAATGCACTTGGTGACAGGCGCAGCTTGCCCCTGATTTTGTATATGGCCAAAAAATGAACAGACTATTGCTGGTTAAATGCACTTGGTGTGACAGCTTCACCCTGATGTAGGCTTTAGCCAAAAAACAACCACACCATTGAGGGTTAAATGCACTTGGTGACAGGCGCAGCTTGCCCCTGATTTTGTATATGGCCAAAAAATGAACAGACTATTGCTGGTTAAATGCACTTGGTGTCACAGCTTCACCCTGATGTAGGCTTTAGCCAAAAAACAACCACACCATTGAGGGTTAAATGCACTTGGTGACAGGCGCAGCTTGCCCCTGATTTTGTATATGGCCAAAAAATGAACAGACTATTGCTGGTTAAATGCACTTGGTGTGACAGCTTCACCCTGATGTAGGCTTTAGCCAAAAAACAACCACACCATTGAGGGTTAAATGCACTTGGTCGCAGCTTGTGCTGGCGCACCACAAGACACAAAATGGCCGCCGATCACCCCAGAAAAATGAGACTGACAAACGGTCTGTGCAGCCTAAAAACAGTGAGCAATTGAGGATCAGCAGCTCAATGATCCACAGCTGCAGATCGATCAGTTAATCAAGTCCTTTGGAGGAGTTAATCACTGCCTAATCTCGCCCTACTGTCGCAGCCGCAACCTCTCCCTACGCTAATCAGAGCAGAGTGACGGGCGGCGCTATGTGACTCCAGCTTAAATAGAGGCTGGGTCACATGGTGCTCTGGCCAATCACAGCCATGCCAATAGTAGGCATGGCTGTGATGGCCTCTTGGGGCAAGTAGTATGACGCTTGTTGATTGGCTGCTTTGCAGCCTTTCAAAAAGCGCCAAGAAAGCGTCACAAAAGCGCCAAGAAAGCGACGAACACCGAACCCGAACCCGGACTTTTACGAAAATGTCCGGGTTCGGGTCCGTGTCACGGACACCCCAAAATTCGGTACGAACCCGAACTATACAGTTCGAGTTCGCTCATCCCTAATAGTTAACCCAGCCCAGTCAGGCACATCACCACCCATAATGTGCTGAGTACATAAACAAATACCATATTTCAATCCCAAACAATATAGGCCTAATACCATTGACTCAACTGATTAAAAAGTCACAGCAGTCAGGTCCGTATGTTATGACGAATCCTCTGTCAAGTTATTACAACACTGGCCGCGTATGTAATGAAAAATATTCAGAAATATATAAAACTTAAGTCCCATGTATCCCTCTATTCTGATGCATATATCGTAGTTCCTCTTTATGCTCGTATCTTCTTTTAATTTTCATCACCATATTTCCGGTATGTATCCAAACTGTTCCTCTCCTCACAAACCTCCAATCCTCATAACATGACCACACAAAAACTAGATAAAATAGAAGACAGTTAAACTCACTGAAAAATTCAGTAACAACGCTAACCTAAATAAAGGATTTGAAACTCAAAGCCTCATTTAATCCATGAGGGGTCAAAGTGTTGAGCAGAACCACCCACTTTGTTTCCTTTTGAAGGAGGCAGCGTTTAATGTTGCCCCCTCTAATTCCCAAACGTACCCGATCTATCCCTTTAAAGAGAATGCCTCTGGAATTGCAGTTATGTACCTCCCTAAAGTGTTTTGCCACTGGTTTTAAAGGGTTTCTACCACTTAGGTGTCACATATTTGGCTGTCAGACACTAGCGATCCGCTAGTGTCTGCTCTGGCCAACCATCCTAATATAATTGCTTTTGGGGCGGTGGTTTGGCTAAAAAAACTACTTTTATTAATATGCTAATGAGCCTCTAGGTGCTATGGGGGCGTCATTAGCACCTAGAGGCTCCGTCTACCTTCAGAAACTGCCGCCGCCGAGCGCGTCCCTCCAGCCCGCCCATCTCCTCCTGAATGCGATCCTCGTATGTATTCTGCGCATGCGCAGTGAATGTCTGACCGCTTCCTTGCTCAGACATCTCCACTGCGCCTGCGCGATGACGCCATAGTGCTCCGAGGAACAGGCGCAGTGGAGATGTCTGAGCAGGGAAGCTGTCAGACATTTACTGCGCATGCGCCGAATACAGGCGCTCACAAGGAGGATCGCATTCAGGAGGAGATGGGCGGGCTGGAGGGACGCGCTGGGCGGCGGCAGTTTCTGAAGGTAGACGGAGCCTCTAGGTGCTAATGACGCCCCCATAGCACCTAGAGGCTCATTAGCATATTAATAAAAGTAGTTTTTTTAGCCAAACCACCGCCCCAAAAGCAATTATATTAGGATGGTTGGCCAGAGCAGACACTAGCGGATCGCTAGTGTCTGACAGCCAAATATGTGACACCTAAGTGGTAGAAACCCTTTAATTTCCTGAGCATGTCACACTCAGTGATCTCGGAAGCCTCCTTGATATCACGGATATGTTACATAGAAACATAGAAGCATAGAATGTGTCGGCAGATAAGAACCATTTGGCCCATCTAGTCTGCCCAATATACTGAATACTATGGATAGCCCCTGGCTCTATCTTATATGAAGGATAGCCTTATGCCTATCCCATGCATGCTTAAACTCCTTCACTGTATTTGCAGCTACCACTTCTGCAGGAAGGCTATTCCATGCATCCACTACTCTCTCAGTAAAGTAATACTTCCTTATATTACTTTTAAACCTTTGCCCCTCTAATTTAAAACTGTGTCCTCTTGTGGTAGTTTTTCTTCTTTTAAATATGCTCTCCTCCTTTACCGAGTTGATTCCCTTTATGTATTTAAAAGTTTCTATCATATCCCCTCTGTCTCTTCTTTCTTCCAAGCTATACATATTAAGGTCTTTTAACCTTTCCTGGTAAGTTTTATCCTGCAATCCATGTACTAGTTTAGTAGCTCTTCTCTGAACTCTCTCTAGAGTATCTATATCCTTCTGGAGATATGGCCTCCAGTACTGCGCACAATACTCCAAGTGAGGTCTCACCAGTGTTCTGTACAGCGGCATAAGCACTTCACTCTTTCTACTGCTTATACCTCTCCCTATACATCCAAGCATTCTGCTGGCATTTCGTGCTGCTCTATTACATTGTCTTCCCACCTTTAAGTCTTCTGAAATAATTACTCCTAAATCCCTTTCCTCAGATACTGAGGTCAGGACTGTGTCGAATATTCTATATTCTGCCCTTGGGTTTTTACGCCCCAGGTGCATTATCTTGCACTTATCCACATTAAATTTCAGTTGCCAGAGTTCTGACCATTCTTCTAGTTTTCCCAAATCCTTTTCCATTTGGCGTTTCCCTCCAGGAACATCAACCCTGTTACATATCTTTGTGTCATCAGCAAAAAGACAAACCTTACCATCGAGGCCTTTTGCAATGTCACTTATGAAGATATTAAACAAAATTGGTCCCAGTACAGATCCCTGTGGAATCCCACTGGTAACATGACCTTGTTTTGAATGTTCTCCATTGACTACAACCCTCTGTTGTCTGTCACTCAGCCACTGCCTAATCCACTCAACAATATGGGAGTCCATGCTCAATGACTGCAGTTTATTGATAAGTCTTCTATGTGGGACAGTGTCAAAAGCCTTACTAAAATCTAGATATGCGATGTCTACTGCACCTCCACCGTCTATTATTTTAGTCACCCAGTCAAAAAAATCTATAAGATTTGTTTGACATGATCTCCCTGAAGTAAACCAATGCTGTTTTTCATCTTGCAATCCATGGGATTTTAGATGTTCCACAATCCTATCCTTTAATAGGGTTTCCATTAATTTGCCTACTATTGATGTCAGACTCACTGGTCTATAGTTGCTCGATTCCTCCCTACTACCTTTCTTGTGAATGGGCACGACATTTGCCAATTTCCAATCTTCCGGGACGACTCCTGTTACTAATGATTGGTTAAATAAATCTGTTAACGGTTTTGCCAGCTCACCACTAAGCTCTTTTAATAATTTTGGGTGTATCTCATCAGGCCCCTGTGACTTATTTGTCTTCACTTTAGACAGCAAACTTAGAACATCTTCCTCTGTAAAGACACATGCATCAAACAATTTAATAGTCATCCTTTCTAGTGGAGGTCCTTCTCCTTCTTTTTCTTTTGTAAAAACTGAACAGAAGTATTCATTAAGGCAGTCGGCTAGCCCTTTATTCTCTTCTACATACCTTCCGTCCTTTATTTTTAATTTAGTTATTCCTTGTTTTAATTTCCTTTTTTCCAGAACTCTCATCCAGAACTCTCATCCTGAGCGCCCTTGTGGTCATCCCAATATAGATCAGGCCACAAGGGCACTCAGCACAATAGACCACCGCCTCTGATTTGCAGGAGATATGATGTACAATTTTGTACTCCTTCTCCCTGTTGGTATTAGTAAATTTATCTGATCTAATCATATATTTACATGCGGTGCAGTCCCCACAGGGGAAGAAACCCCACTGTGGACCCCTATCTCCAAACATCCCCCCCTTTGTAGGGGCTACATAGTGGCTCCTGGTCACTATGTCTCTCAAGTTTTTGGCTCTCTTCCAAGTAACTAACGGTCTTTCAGAAATGACCTTTTTCAGGTCTCTATCAGTACGAAGAACCTGCCAATGCCTATGGAGAATATCTTGCACTTGTCTCCATTGGGCATTGAAGTTAGTAATAAATCTAGGAAAGCCACAATCTTTTTCTTTTTCTTTCTTGCGTGGAGATTGTTTTAGCAGGCTATCCCTCGAGGAGTTTTTGGCCCTAACATAGCCCTTTCTGATAACTTTGTGGCTATAGCCCCTCTCCCGGAGTCTCCTAGAAAGGTCTGCTGCCTCCCGCTCAAAACTCGCTTCACTGGAACATATCCGCCTGGCCCGGCAGAATTGTCCAATGGGTATAGCCCGAGCGACCTGTGGATGATGCGAGGAGGAGGAAAACAATAAGGAATTTGTAGCCGTGGGCTTCCGATGTATATCAAAGCCCAACAGACCATTATTCTCCACAGTAATCGCAAGATCCAAAAAATCGACACGTTTGCCACTATAAAGCCACGTCAGTTTTATGTTCTGATCATTGGAATTAAGATCACATAAGAACTTCTCCAGGTGCGACGTCGAGCCCTGCCAGATGAACAACACATCATCAATATATCTCGACCACGAGATTACGGCGTCATGACCTTCCAAATTCAGAACAATCTCCCTCTCCCACAGCCCCAGGAAAAGATTGGCGTACGAGGGCGCACAAGTCGCCCCCATCGCCGTTCCCCGGAGCTGTAGGAAATAGCGGTCCTTAAAGGTGAATGCATTGTGTTTCAATGCAAATTCCAACAGCGTCATGATTAAATCAATCAAGTCGCTGTCTAAGTTCGTTGCATTTAAAAAGAATCGTGACGCTCGCAGCCCGTGGTCGTGACAGATGGAAGTGTACAGGGACTCGACGTCGCACGTGACCAGAACCATGTCGCTGTCCAAATGCATACCACTGAGTCTTTGGAGGACATCAGTGGTATCACGTACAAAGACATCAGTTTCCTGTTCGTCTAGTAATGATTGTAAATCGTTTAAAGTTTGTACCTCCATAGGGGAGAGATCAGAGTGATCTCCACCTCTACTGAAATATTTTTTGAAACATAATTTTCTTGCGAAGAGTTCCAAGTCCTTCACCGACAGGAAAAAATCGAATTTTCCCGTCGGTGAAAAAGTTAGACCCCTCCGCAAGACAGATAGCTGGGGTTGTGTGAGAACAATATCTGACAGATTTATTACCTTTAATATACCAGACATATAGCCTGATAGGGCTGATGACGGTGATTGAAACAACACCTGTTTTATGTATCGCTGCAGAGAAAAATGAACTTTTACAATTATGTAAATTAACTATCAAAGCACCAGGAGGTGGGCCTATGTGGTTCGAGTTCCGCTCCAGCGATGCCCCTGGTGCTCCATAATGACGCCCCTCTGCTTTTCATCACACCCCCATGCCTTTGGATTGATAGTTTTAGACCTCACTCGTGTCTAGAAAGGCGCGTGTGCACAACATCTTCGCTCGTCGGGATAAAGCCAAAGATGTTGTGCGAATGCGCCATTCTGGACATGATTACAGTCTAGCGCTGTTAATATAAAGGTAGGCGCCATTATGGAGCAACAGGGGCATAAATTTTCTCTGCAACGATTCAACTGACAGACATAAGACATTTATCGTTTGATCAGCGTCATCATCCCTACCAGGCCATATGCCTGGTAGGGTAGGGTTGATACAGGTGATAGAGCCACTTTAAGAAATAAAAAATTAAATAAATAAAAAAACTTTCTTTCATCTCATCAATGCACGGGCACTGACCATAGGGCCACTGCATGCGGACGCGGACCGATTCACTTGAAATGGGGTCTACGATCCGCATCCGACGGCCCACACTACAAAAAAGTTGTGCATGCACTACTTTTTTGCGGTGCGGAGGCATGGACAGAAACCCCACGGAAGCACTCTGTGGTGCTTCCATGGGGTTCCGTGCCTCCCTACTGCACCCAGTGAATAGAAACCAAACTATAAAACTGGTGAATGTACGTGTATGGGTGTACGTGATCTGCAAAGATCGATTAATACCCAAATCAGTTGTGAGTGCTTTCCAAATGGGTGAGTGGGCCCAGAGAATGTCACGAAAACATACCCCAGACCATAACACTGCCCAGGGCCGCATGTGCCATGAGGTGAGATGAGTATCTTGCTTCAGGCGACAGCCAACCTGCCTCTGACAGGATGACATTTCATGGCAAGATGTAGAAGTCTGTGGTTAACGCTCATAGGCCTCAGGCTACTAAGCCTAGTCATCATGCTACCTGAGACCCTAAGCAGGACGTTGAGATGATGTCATCTTAACCACCTCTGCTGGGACACAGGCAACAGGTGGGAAGAGGCTGGTGGAGGGAAGGAATGGAAAAATACAGAGGGAATGAGCGGGCTGTGCTAAATACTGGGGGCATTGCAAAGGGGGGAATTATAAACACTGGGAACACTACAGAGGGGGTGACCAAGCTAAATACTGGAGGCACTACAGAGGGGGTCCATGCTAAACTTTGGGGACACTCCAGGGGCAGTGTTCCCTCTAAGCCTTGGCAGCTGCTGAGCGGGGTCGGCTCAGAGCTGGGCACAGCGCCATCAAAGGTGGGCGCTAGGAAAACCTAAGAGAAGTGTCACATCAAAGAGCATACAGTGTAACCTCTGCACCATGCCGTACAATACAGTGTAACCGCTGCACCATGCCGTACAATATATAGTATAGTTCATACACAGTGCCGTACAATATACAGTATAGTTCATGCACCATGCTGTACAATATACAATATAACCCCAAAACCATGCAATATGATGTACATTATAATCCCTACACCATGCTGTACGATGTACATTATAATCCCTACACCATGCTGTACGATGTACGTTATAATCCCTACACCATGCTGTACGATGTACGTTATAATCCATACACCATGCCGTACAATATACAGTATAGTTCAAAAGAGAGAAAATCCAGCTCTTGATAGCAGGGAATACTTTATTCACAGCGGTATTAAAACTTCCACATACGCAGGGCAGTCAAATCTATGCATTTCGGACATTTACATGCTGGTCCTTAATCATGATAATGAACAGTATAGTTCATACACCGTGCTGCACAATATAATCCATACACCATGACGTATAATATACATTATAATTCATACACCATGCCGTACAATATACACAATAATCCCCCAGTGTAGGTGGTATACTGTATATTGTACGGCATGGTATCTGAACTATACTGTATATTGTACGGCATAGTGTATGAGCTATACTGTATATTGTACGGCACTGTGTATGAACTATACTGTATATTGTACGGCACTATGAACTATACTGTATATTGTACGGCACTGTGTATGAACTATACTGTATATTGTACGGCACGGTGTATGAACTATACTGTATATTGTACGGCACTGTGTATGAACTATACTGTATATTGTATATTGTACGGCACGGTGTATGAACTATACTGTATATTGTACGGCATGGTACAGGGATTATAATGTACAGTATACTGTACAGCAAATGACAATATAACCCCTGTGCCATGCTGTACAATAAACAGTATAACCCCTACACGGTGTCCCTACACTGCACCTCTCTGTATATATTTCATTATTTTGCACCTCTCTGTATATATTTCATTATTTTGCCCCTCTCTGTATATATTTCATTATTTTGCCCCTCTCTGTATATATTTCATTATTTTGCCCCTCTCTGTATATATTTCATTATTTTGCCCCTCTCTGTATATATTTCATTATTTTGCCCCTCTCTGTATATATTTCATTATTTTGCCCCTCTCTCCATCTCTGTATATATTCCATGATAATGAAGGATTTGCTGCCAGTGGGCCTGCCCTCATATGGCCGGCGTGGGCTCCCTTTTCTGAATTCAAGTGCGGCGTGCCCCCCCCCCCCCTATGAAGCCGGTGTGTGTGCATACATAAATAAATAAAAATACCTACTCTGCTCCACTCATCTGTCAGAACAATCCCGTCATACCCTCTCCGGCGCCGCGCCATTCAGTCATCCCGCCATTCAGTCATCCCGCGTGATCCTGCGAGACCTGTGACCTCAGTGCCGAGTCTCGCACTGTCACAGCTGGTGGCGCAGGCGCAGCACCGGAGAGGGTATAGGTTACTTAATGTGCGCACTGGGCCGGTAGCGCAACCGGCCAATCGCACTGTAGGCGTTATAAAAATAAATTGCACAGAGAGGCCCCGAGCCCCTTACATAAAGTCCAGGCAGCAGCAGTGAGCGGGCCAGCAGAGGTGCTGAGCGGAGGCATAAAGGAAGCTGCGCGGCCGCGCGCCCGCGCAGCTTACAGGGAACACTGTCCAGGGGGGGGGGGGGGGGAATGTATATACTGGGGGAACTACAGAGAGGGGCCATGCTAAATACAGAGGGCACTACAAAAGTGGCTATGCAAAATAGTGGGGACCTTACAAAGGGGGGCCATGCTAAGTACTGGGGGCACTACTGAGGAGGGCAATGCTAAGTGCTGGGGGCACTACAGAGGGGGCCATGCTAAATACTGGGGGAACTACAGAGGGGGCCATGCTAAATACTCAGGACACTACAGAGGAGGGTGTATGCTAAATACTGGGGGGCACTACAGAGGGTGGTCAATTATAAAAACTGGGAGAACTACAGAGAGGAGCCATTATAAATACTGGGGGCAGTACAGAAATGCTAAATATTCTGGGCACTACGGAAGGGGTCATTCTAAATACTAGGGGAACAACAGAGGGGGGGTTATATATTCTGTGAACACTAGGGGGTTGAAACACCTCAGAATGGTCACTATACCACTAAATTAATTCCTTGAGGAATCTATTTTTCCAAATGTTGAAGTAATGCTTATTATTCTGTGTATTGCAACAACTACATTATGTGATTGCCTGTTTCCAGACTCAGCCTTGCTGCACATGTACAGAGAGAGCTGAGAGAGAAGAAAGCCAGAAGCAGATGTGCTGAGAGTCTGATCTTACTGAAATGTATAACCATATGTTGTGCTGTTATTTCTGAATAAAACCCTGTTGTTCCTCGTGCTCCGCCTGATGGAGACCTGATTAATCCGCTGCTAACACCAAATGAGTGTCATCACAGCAACATTTTTTGGCTTTGACTCAGCCCTTTTATCAGGACATGCTCCTTGATTGCATGACCCACATCCCCTTTCATGCGGCAATGGTCACTGAAATGACTTGAAACTGACAAAAGTAATATAAGTAAAGTAAAATAAAAAATTACTGAAAAGCAACTAATAAAAATCTGACATTGCTTTTTAGTTGTTGTTTTTCAACTGAAAAATGTATAAAACAAACTAAACAAATGGGCCTGGACATAAATGATGGCACTTATAGAAAAGATAGAAATTTAAATAATCTGACCTTTGGGACATGTTAAACTAAGGTGTGTCCTGTAATTACCTGTAATTAGCATCACAGGTGTCTTCAAACTTGTAATCAGTCAGCAGGGCCGCACTGCCAATTAGGCGAGGTGAGGCGATCGCCTCAGGTGGCGAGGTCCTGGTGACAAGTGGGGGGGGGGGGTGGGCAGGGCACAAGGAGATGAGCACTTCCATTGTGGAAGCGCTCATCTCCATAGTCATCTGTATCGCCTTCCTCAGGACAGCGATACAGAAGGATGCTGCTGGGCAGGGGAGAGGCGTCTCCCTTCCCCGTTTCTCTAATAGGCTGTAGGCACTAGTACCTGCAGCCTATCAGAGGCCGTTGCAGGTGGCGCAATGACGTCATCGCGCCGCCTGAGCCGTACAGAGCGGGACACGGGCCGGAAGAGGCCTGCATCGCATCGCTGCCAGAATGATGGAGGTAAGTATGTGAGTTTATTTTTTATATGGTACAATACAGGAGAGGAGCGCTGTGGGGGCACTATTACTACCATGTCTGCTCTAGCAGAGAATTATTACTATTGGTGGAACTTTTGGGAGCACTATTACTGTGGGGGCACCTTGGCACAGTATCAGCTTATCACAGTTATTTTTGGGGGACGTTATGTTTACACTATTAGTGTCAGGGGCACTATTTGCTGGCCGCAGTTATTTTAGGACACTGCGTGTCAATAATTATTGAAGGGCACTATCTGCATGGTACTAGTTTTATCAGGGGGTTTATATGTTTCTGCTGTATAATATTGGGGAGCACAGCGGCACAGTATTGGGAGTGGTAGGATGATTTGTCCAGAAGATGGGAGGATGATGGAAAAGTAGTACACTAAGATTTTTGGGGGCAAACTGCAGAGAAGAGAAATGGCTGAAAAATGGTGGTCTGGTCTGAAGGGAGAAGATAAGGAAAGAGAACATCTAGATCAAAGGAGACATCATTGGATGTAAGAGGTATGGGGTGCTGTATTACTCTGTATGTTCTGTAGTGATATACATAATGTTAGGAGGGAAGGGGTTAGGTTGAGAATTTGGTAGGGGGGGGGGGGGGCTTTTTCAATTTTCACCTCAGGCAGCAGAAAGGCTAGGTGCACACCTGTCAGTCAGTCTGCCTATTTATAGGGTGAAAAGTAGTCACTGTGCTGTATGGCATCATGGTGGGTACCACACTGAACATGGACATGGAGCTAAGGAGCGAGTTGTCTCAGGAAATTAGAAAGAAAATTATAGACAAACATGTTAAAGGTAAAGGCTATAAGACTAACTCCAAACAGCTTGATGTTCCTTTCACTACAGTTCCACATATTATTCAAAAGTTTAAGGTCTATGGGACTGTAGCCAACCACCCTGGATATGGCTGCAGGAGGAAAATTGATAAAAATTGAAGAAATATTATGAATGATAACCAAAGAGCCCAGAACAACTTCCAAATAGGTGAACTCCAAGGTCAAGGTACAACAGTGTCAGACTGCACCATCCATCTCTGTCTTAGCCAAAGTGGACCTAATGGAATATGACTGAGGAGGAAACCATTGTTGAAAGCAAATCATAAAAAAAGTGAGACTGGAATTTGAAAAAATGAATATTGACAAGCCACAAAGCTTCCGGGAAAATGTCCTTTACACAGAAGAGACAAGACTGGAGCTTTCTGGCAAGTCACATCAGCTCTATGTTCACAGGTGCAAAAATGAAGCATACAAAGAAAAGAACATTGGGGGTCATTTATCAAACTGCTGTAATGTAGAACTGGCTTAGTTGCCTATAGCAACCAATCAGATTCCACCTTTCATTTGCCAAAGGAGCTGTCCAAAATGAAAGGTGGAATCTGATTGGTTGCTATGGGCAACTAAGCCAGTTCTACTTTACACCGGTTTGATAAATGACCCAGTTGTACCGACTGTAAAACATGGAGGAGCCTCAGTTATGGTTTGTGGCTGCTTTGCTGCATCTGGCTAAGGGTGTCTTGAATCTGTGCAGGTTACAATGACATCTCAAGAATATCAAGGCATGCTGGAGTGAAATGTGCTGCCCGGTGTCAGAAAGCTTGGTCTCAGCCACAAGTCATGGGTCCTCTAACAGGATAATGACCCAAAACACACAGCTAAAAACATCCAAGAATGGCCAAGAGAAAAGCGTGGTTAGACTATTGTGAAATGGCCTTCTATGAACCCTGATCTCAATCCTATTGAAGTTGCTGAATCATGCAGTCGGGAGAAGGCACCCTTCAAACCTGAGACAGCTGGAGCAGTTTGCTCATGAGCAGTGGCCAAAATACCTGTGGACAAGTGCAGGAGTATCATTGATTGCAGTGATTGCCTCAAATGGTTATGCAACAAAATATTAAGTTGAAGGGGTTGTCCCACAAAAATATTCTACAGTTTTCAAGCCAGCACCTGGATCTGATTACTTCTGTAATTGCATAGCCACGGAGTTACTCAATAAAATGTATTTGTATAGCGCCACCTGCTGTTTTTTTTTCTTATTTCTCTGTCCTGCTCACTGAGATGGCCGCACATGCTCAGTTTCATCCTTTAACTGCCTCTTGAGCTGTGATAGGGAGAGCATGGACACGCCCCCTGAGCTACAGCAGAAAGGACACTCCCCTTGAGCTGCCAGCTTAATATAAATCTAGCAGAGCAATGTATGGGGGAAATCTCTGGATTTATGTGAGGTACAGGGCTGGTTCTAGCTTTGTTAGAAAGAGATTTTCATATACTATATGTCTTTTAATTTTTTACATTAGTCATGGGATACCCCTTTAACCACCTCCGGACCGCCTAACGCACATGTGCGTTCCGGAGGTGGCAGGCTGGCGCACAGTCACGCATATATGCGTCATCTCGCGAGGGCCGTGATTTCCTGTGAACGCGCGCACACAGGCGTGCGCGCTCACAGGAACGGAAGGTAAGCGAGTGGATCTCCAGCATGCCAGCGGCGATCGTTCGCTGGCAGGCTGGAGATCCAAATTTTTTAACCCCTAACAGGTATATTAGACGCTGTTTTCATAACAGCGTCTAATATACCTCCTACCTGGTCCTCTGGTGGTCCCTTTTGTTAGGATCGACCACCAGAGGACTCAGGTAGGTCAGTACAGTCGCACCAAACACCACACTACACTACACCCCCCCCCGTCACTTATTAACCCCTTATAAACCCCTGATCACTCATGATCACCCCATATAAACTCCCTGATCACCCCCCTGTCATTGATCACCGCCCTGTCATTGATCACCCCCCTGTCAGGCTCCGTTCAGACGTCCGTATGATTTTTACGGATCCACGGATACATGGATCGGATCCGCAAAAAGCATACGGACGTCTGAATGGAGCCTTACAGGGGGGTGATCAATGACAGGCGGGTGATCACCCATATACACTCCCTGATCACCCCCCTGTCATTGATCACCGCCCTGTCATTGATCACCCCCCTGTCAGGCTCCATTCAGACGTCCGCATGATTTTTACGGATCCATGGATACATGGATCGGATCCGCAAAACACATGCGGACGTCTGAATGGAGCCTTACAGGGGGTGATCAATGACAGGCGGGTGATCACCCATATACACTCCCCGATCACCCCCCTGTCATTGATAACCCCCCTGTAAGGCTCCATTCAGACGTCCGCATGCGTTTTATGGATCCGTAAAAAAATCATGCGGATGTCTGAATGGAGCCTTACAGGGGGGGTGATCAGTGACAGGGGGGTGATCACCCTGATTACCCTGATCACCCCCTGTCATTGATAACCCCCCTGTAAGGCTCCATTCAGACGTCCGCATGCGTTCTGTGAATCCGATACATGTATCCATGGATCCGTAAAAAATCATGCGGATGTCTGAATGAAGCCTTACAGGGGGGGTGATCAGTGACAGGGGGGTGATCACCCTGATTACCCTGATCACCCCCTGTCATTGATAACCCCCCTGTAAGGCTCCATTCAGACGTCCGCATGCGTTCTGTGGATCCGATACATGTATCCATGGATCCGTAAAAAATCATGCGGATGTCTGAATGGAGCCTTACAGGGGGGGTGATCAGTGACAGGGGGGTGATAACCCTGATTACCCTGATCACCCCCTGTCATTGATAACCCCCCTGTAAGGCTCCATTCAGACGTCCGCATGCGTTCTGTGGATCCGATACATGTATCTATGGATCCGTAAAAAATCATGCGGATGTCTGAATGGAGCCTTACAGGGGGGGTGATCAGTGACAGGGGGGTGATCACCCTGATTACCCTGATCACCCCCTGTCATTGATAACCCCCCTGTAAGGCTCCATTCAGACGTCCGCATGCGTTCTGTGGATCCGATACATGTATCCATGGATCCGTAAAAAATCATGCGGATGTCTGAATGGAGCCTTACAGGGGGGGTGATCAGTGACAGGGGGGTGATCACCCTCTGTCATTGATAACCCCCCTGTAAGGCTCCATTCAGACGTCCGCATGCGTTCTGTGGATCCGATACATGTATCCATGGATCCGTAAAAAATCATGCGGATGTCTGAATGGAGCCTTACAGGGGGGGTGATCAGTGACAGGGGGGTGATCACCCTGATCACCCCCTGTCATTGATAACCCCCCTGTAAGGCTCCATTCAGACGTCCGCATGTGTTTTGTGGATCCGATCCATGTATCCATGGATCCGTAAAAAATCATGCGGATGTCTGAATGGAGCCTTACAGGGGGGGTGATCAGTGACAGGGGGGTGATCACCCTGATTACCCTGATCACCCCCTGTCATTGATAACCCCCCTGTAAGGCTCCATTCAGACGTCCGCATGCGGTCTGTGGATCCGATACATGTATCCATGGATCCGTAAAAAATCATGCGGATGTCTGAATGGAGCCTTACAGGGGGGGGTGATCAGTGACAGGGGGGTGATCACCCTGATTACCCTGATCACCCCCTGTCATTGATAACCCCCCTGTAAGGCTCCATTCAGACGTCCGCATGCGGTCTGTGGATCCGATACATGTATCCATGGATCCGTAAAAAATCATGCGGATGTCTGAATGGAGCCTTACAGGGGGGGTGATCAGTGACAGGGGGGTGATCACCCTGATTACCCTGATCACCCCCTGTCATTGATAACCCCCCTGTAAAGCTCCATTCAGACGTCCGCATGCGTTCTGTGGATCCGATACATGTATCCATGGATCTGTAAAAAATCATGCGGATGTCTGAATGGAGCCTTACAGGGGGGGTGATCAGTGACAGGGGGGTGATTACCCTGATCACCCCCTGTCATTGATAACCCCCCTGTAAGGCTCCATTCAGACGTCCGCATGTGTTTTGTGGATCCGATCCATGTATCCATGGATCCGTAAAAAATCATGCGGATGTCTGAATGGAGCCTTACAGGGGGGGTGATCAATGACAGGGGGTGATCAGGGAGTCTATATGGGTGATCACCCCCCTGTCATTGATCACCCCCCTGTCATTGATCACCCCCCCTGTCATTGATCACCCCCCTGTCATTGATCACCCCCCCCCCCCTGGTAAGGCTCCATTCAGACATTTTTTTTGGCACAAGTTAGCGGAAATTTTTTGTTTGTTTTTGTTTTTGTTTTTTCTTACTAAGTCTCATATTCCACTAACTTGTGTCAAAAAATAAAATCTCACATGAACTCACCATACCCCTCACGGAATCCAAATGCGTAAACATTTTTAGACATTTATATTCCAGACTTCTTCTCACGCTTTAGGGCCCCTAAAAAGCCAGGGCAGTATAAATACCCCACATGTGACCCCATTTCGGAAAGAAGACACCCCAAGGTATTCCGTGAGGGGCATATTGAGTCCATGAAAGATTGAAATTTTTGTCCTAAGTTAGCGGAAAGTGAGACTTTGTGAGAAAAAAACAAAAAAAAATCAATATC
Source organism: Bufo gargarizans (assembly GCF_014858855.1). Taxonomy (NCBI): domain Eukaryota; kingdom Metazoa; phylum Chordata; class Amphibia; order Anura; family Bufonidae; genus Bufo; species Bufo gargarizans. The sequence continues at coordinate 720,391,504 of NC_058080.1, read as the reverse complement.
CGCTAACTTATGCAAAAAAAAAAAAATTCTAGGAACTCGCCATGCCCCTCATTGAATACCTTGGGGTGTCTTCTTTCCAAAGTGGGGTCACATGTGGGGTATTTATACTGCCCTGGCTTTTTAGGGGCCCGAAAGTGTGAGAAGAAGTCTGGGATCCAAATGTCTAAAAATGCCCTCCTAGAAGGAATTTGGGCCCCTTTGCGCATCTAGGCTGCAAAAAAGTGTCACACATGTGGTATCGCCGTACTCAGGAGAAGTTGGGGAATGTGTTTTGGGGTGTCATTTTACATATACCCATGCTGGGTGAGATAAATATCTTGGTCAAATGCCAACTTTGTATAAAAAAATGGGAAAAGTTGTCTTTTGCCAAGATATTTCTCTCACCCAGCATGGGTATATGTAAAATGACACCCCAAAACACATTGCCCAACTTCTCCTGAGTACGGCGATACCAGATGTGTGACACTTTTTTGCAGCCAAGGTGGGCAAAGGGGCACATATTCCAAAGTGCACCTTTCGGATTTCGCAGGCCATTTTTTACAGATTTTGATTGCAAGGTACTTCTTACACATTTGGGCCCCTAAATTGCCAGGGCAGTATAACTACGCCACAAGTGACCCCATTTTGGAAAGAAGACACCCCAAGGTATTCCGTGAGGGGCATGGCGAGTTCCTAGAATTTTTTATTTTTTGTCACAAGTTAGCGGAAAATGATGATTTTTCTTTTTTTTTCTTTTTTCCTTACAAAGTCTCATATTCCACTAACTTGCGACAAAAAATAAAAAATTCTAGGAACTCGCCATGCCCCTCACGGAATACCTTTGGGTGTCTTCTTTCCAAAATGGGGTCACTTGTGGCGTAGTTATACTGCCCTGGCAATTTAGGGGCCCAAATGTGTGAGAAGAACTTTGCAATCAAAATGTGTAAAAAATGGCCTGCAAAATCCGAAAGGTGCACTTTGGAATATGTGCCCCTTTGCCCACCTTGGCAGCAAAAAAGTGTGACACATCTGGTATCGCCGTACTCAGGAGAAGTTGGGGAATGTGTTTTGGGGTGTCATTTTACATATACCCATGCTGGGTGAGAAAAATATCTTGGTCAAATGCCAACTTTGTCTAAAAAAATGGGAAAAGTTGTCTTTTGCCAAGATATTTCTCTCACCCAGCATGGGTATATGTAAAATGACACCCCAAAACACATTCCCCAACTTCTCCTGAGTACGGCGATACCAGATGTGTGACACTTTTTTGATGCCAAGGTGGGCAAAGGGGCACATATTCCAAAGTGCACCTTTCGGATTTCACCGGTCATTTTTTTACAGATTTTGATTGCAAAGTACTTCTCACACATTTGGGCCCCTAAATTGCCAGGGCAGTATAACTACCCCACAAGTGACCCCATTTTGGAAAGAAGACACCCCAAGGTATTCCGTGAGGGGCATGGCGAGTTCCTAGAATGTTTTATTTTTTGTCGCAAGTAAGTGGAATATGAGACTTTGTAAGGAAAAAAGAGAAAAAAAAAAAATCATCATTTTCCGCTAACTTGTGACAAAAAATAAAAAATTCTAGGAACTCGCCGTGCCCCTCACGGAATACCTTGGGGTGTCTTCTTTCCAAAATGGGGTCACTTGTGGCGTAGTTATACTGCCCTGGCAATTTAGGGGCCCAAATGTGTGAGAAGTACTTTGCAATCAAAATCTGTAAAAAAAATGACCGGTGAAATCCGAAAGGTGCACTTTGGAATATGTGCCCCTTTGCCCACCTTGGCATCAAAAAAGTGTCACACATCTGGTATCGCCGTACTCAGGAGAAGTTGGGGAATGTGTTTTGGGGTGTCATTTTACATATACCCATGCTGGGTGAGAGAAATATCTTGGCAAAAGACAACTTTTCCCATTTTTTTAGACAAAGTTGGCATTTGACCAAGATATTTTTCTCACCCAGCATGGGTATATGTAAAATGACACCCCAAAACACATTCCCCAACTTCTCCTGAGTACGGCGATACCAGATGTGTCACACTTTTTTGCTGCCAAGGTGGGCAAAGGGGCACATATTCCAAAGTGCACCTTTCGGATTTTGCAGGGCATTTTTTACACATTTTGATTGCAAAGTTCTTCTCACACATTTGGGCCCCTAAATTGCCAGGGCAGTATAACTACGCCACAAGTGACCCCATTTTGGAAAGAAGACACCCCAAGGTATTCCGTGAGGGGCATGGCGAGTTCCTAGAATTTTTTATTTTTTGTCGCAAGTTAGTGGAATATGAGACTTTGTAAGGAAAAATAAATAAATAAAAATCATCATCATTTTCCGCTAACTTGTGACAAAAAATAAAAAGTTCTATGAACTCACTATGCCCATCAGCGAATACCTTAGGGTGTCTACTTTCCGAAATGGGGTCATTTGTGGGGGTTTTCTACTGTTTGGGCATTGTAGAACCTCAGGAAACATGACAGGTGCTCAGAAAGTCAGAGCTGTTTCAAAAAGCGGAAATTCACATTTTTGTACCATAGTTTGTAAATGCTATAACTTTTACCCAAACCATTTTTTTTTTGCCCAAACATTTTTTTTTTATCAAAGACATGTAGAACAATAAATTTGGCGAAAAATTTATATATGGATGTCGTTTTTTTTGCAAAATTTTACAGCTGAAAGTGAAAAATGTCATTTTTTTGCAAAAAAATCGTTACATTTTGATTAATAACAAAAAAAGTAAAAATGCCAGCAGCAATGAAATACCACCAAATGAAAGCTCCATTAGTGAGAAGAAAAGGAGGTAAAATTCATTTGTATGGTAAGTTGCATGACCGAGCGATAAACGGTGAAAGTAGTGTAGTGCCGAAGTGTAAAAAGTGCTCTGGTCATGAAGGGGGTTTCACCTAGCGGGGCTGAAGTGGTTAAGGGTAGCATTATTATTTTTCCAGGCCACTTTTATTAGTCTACTTTTTCACACTGGCGTTTTGGTTTCCATTTGTGAGATCCGTTCAGGGCTCTCACAAGCGGCCCAAAATGGATCAGTTTTGCCCTAATGCATTCTGAAGGCATAAGGATCCGCTCAGAATCCATCAGTTTGCCTCCGTTCCGCCTCCATTCCGCTCTGGAGGCGGACACCAAAATGCTGCTTGCAGCGTTTTGGTGTCCGCCTGACGATGTGGAGGCAAACGGATCCGTCCTCTATTCATTTTCAATGGTGTTCAAGACGGATTTGTTTTGGCAATGTTAAAGATAATACAAACAAATCTGTTCTGAACGGATGCAGAAGGTTGTACAGTATTATCGGTGCGGATCCGTCTGTGCAGATCCATGACGGATCCACACAAAACGCGAGTGTGAAAGTAGCCTTAGTTTGTTTTATAAATTATTCTGTTGAACCACAATTCAAAAGCAATGTCTGATTTTCATTAGTTTTATTATTACTATTATTAGTATTATTACTTTTGTCAATTTTAAGTTATTTCAGGGATTGTGGGTTTTTCTTTCTTTAACAGAAGGATACCAACAATTTTGTCCACGTGTATAGCATTGCTATATAGAAGACTGTATGGAAATGCTGTTGGGTACATTTTCATACAGTATGGTGCTGTAATTAGCTGCCACTGTATGGTATGGCAGTACAGCATATTGAGGGGGAAGCCTACAGAGGAAACATCCAAATTAAAGAATTTTCCTTTTATATTGACAACCATCAATATCTGATGGGTGGAGGTCCGAGACCTCGAGACCTCGCACCCCCGGTGATCAGATGTTCTACAGTAGACCTGGCGCCTTCTATTGTGTAGTGGATGGAGCTGGTTACCGCAGTGTTGACGTTGATGGGAGCAGTACTGCAGTAACCAACTCTATCCACTACCCAATGGCTGGCGCTATAATTTCAGCACCGACGTCCATGAGCGGAGCAACTGCAGAATCGCTGATCTGTAGGGTTGTGGGGTGTTGGGTCATCGTCTATCAGATATTGATTGCCTATCCTGAGGATAGATCATCAGTATAAGGGCTCATGCACACGACCGTATGGCTTTTTCCGTGTTTTGCGGGGCCTTTTTAACTGATCCGTTGTTCCGTTCCGTTTTTCTGTGGGCAGGGCACAAGGAGATGAGCACTTCCATTGTGGAAGCGCTCATCTCCATAGTCATCTGTATCGCCTTCCTCAGGACAGCGATACAGAAGGATGCTGCTGGGCAGGGGAGAGGCGTCTCCCTTCCCCGTTTCTCTAATAGGCTGTAGGCACTAGTACCTGCAGCCTATCAGAGGCCGTTGCAGGTGGCGCAATGACGTCATCGCGCCGCCTGAGCCGTACAGAGCGGGACACGGGCCGGAAGAGGCCTGCATCGCATCGCTGCCAGAATGATGGAGGTAAGTATGTGAGTTTATTTTTTTATATGGTACAATACAGGAGAGGAGCGCTGTGGGGGCACTATTACTACCATGTCTGCTCTAGCAGAGAATTATTACTATTGGTGGAACTTTTGGGAGCACTATTACTGTGGGGGCACCTTGGCACAGTATCAGCTTATCACAGTTATTTTTGGGGGACGTTATGTTTACACTATTAGTGTCAGGGGCACTATTTGCTGGGCGCAGTTATTTTAGGACACTGCGTGTCAATAATTATTGAAGGGCACTATCTGCATGGTACTAGTTTTATCAGGGGGTTTATATGTTTCTGCTGTATAATATTGGGGAGCACAGCGGCACAGTATTGGGAGTGGTAGGATGATTTGTCCAGAAGATGGGAGGATGATGGAAAAGTAGTACACTAAGATTTTTGGGGGCAAACTGCAGAGAAGAGAAATGGCTGAAAAATGGTGGTCTGGTCTGAAGGGAGAAGATAAGGAAATAGAACATCTAGATCAAAGGAGACATCATTGGATGTAAGAGGTATGGGGTGCTGTATTACTCTGTATGTTCTGTAGTGATATACATAATGTTAGGAGGGAAGGGGTTAGGTTGAGAATTTGGTATGGGGGGGGGCTTTTTCAATTTTCACCTCAGGCAGCAGAAAGGCTAGGTGCACACCTGTCAGTCAGTCTGCCTATTTATAGGGTGAAAAGTAGTCACTGTGCTGTATGGCATCATGGTGGGTACCACACTGAACATGGACATGGAGCTAAGGAGCGAGTTGTCTCAGGAAATTAGAAAGAAAATTATAGACAAACATGTTAAAGGTAAAGGCTATAAGACTATCTCCAAACAGCTTGATGTTCCTTTCACTACAGTTCCACATATTATTCAAAAGTTTAAGGTCTATGGGACTGTAGCCAACCACCCTGGATATGGCTGCAGGAGGAAAATTGATAAAAATTGAAGAAATATTATGAATGATAACCAAAGAGCCCAGAACAACTTCCAAATAGGTGAACTCCAAGGTCAAGGTACAACAGTGTCAGACTGCACCATCCATCTCTGTCTTAGCCAAAGTGGACCTAATGGAATATGACTGAAGAGGAAACCATTGTTGAAAGCAAATCATAAAAAAAAGTGAGACTGGAATTTGAAAAAATGCATATTGACAAGCCACAAAGCTTCCGGGAAAATGTCCTTTGGACAGAAGAGACAAGACTGGAGCTTTCTGGCAAGTCACATCAGCTCTATGTTCACAGGTGCAAAAATGAAGCATGCAAAGAAAAGAACATTGGGGGTCATTTATCAAACTGCTGTAATGTAGAACTGGCTTAGTTGCCTATAGCAACCAATCAGATTCCACCTTTCATTTGCCAAAGGAGCTGTCCAAAATGAAAGGTGGAATCTGATTGGTTGCTATGGGCAACTAAGCCAGTTCTACTTTACACCGGTTTGATAAATGACCCAGTTGTACCGACTGTAAAACATGGAGGAGCCTCAGTTATGGTTTGTGGCTGCTTTGCTGCATCTGGCTAAGGGTGTCTTGAATCTGTGCAGGTTACAATGACATCTCAAGAATATCAAGGCATGCTGGAGTGAAATGTGCTGCCCGGTGTCAAAAAGCTTGGTCTCAGCCACAAGTCATGGGTCCTCTAACAGGATAATGACCCAAAACACACAGCTAAAAACATCCAAGAATGGCCAAGAGAAAAGCGTGGTTAGACTATTGTGAAATGGCCTTCTATGAACCCTAATCTCAATCCTATTGAAGGAGCTGAATCATGCAGTCGGGAGAAGGCACCCTTCAAACCTGAGACAGCTGGAGCAGTTTGCTCATGAGCAGAGGCCAAAATACCTGTGGACAAGTGCAGGAGTATCATTGATTGCAGTGATTGCCTCAAATGGTTATGCAACAAAATATTAAGTTGAAGGGGTTGTCCCACAAAAATATTCTACAGTTTTCAAGCCAGCACCTGGATCTGATTACTTCTGTAATTGCATAGCCACGGAGTTACTCAATAAAATGTATTTGTATAGCGCCACCTGCTGTTTTTTTTTTTTCTTATTTCTCTGTCCTGCTCACTGAGATGGCCGCACATGCTCAGTTTCATCCTTTAACTGCCTCTTGAGCTGTGATAGGGAGAGCATGGACACGCCTCCTGAGCAGTGATGTGCAGATCCATAATGGATCCACACAAAACGCGAGTGTGAAAGTAGCCTTAGTTTCTTTTATAAATTATTCTGTTGAACCACAATTCAAAAGCAATGTCTGATTTTCATTAGTTTTATTATTACTATTATTAGTATTATTACTTTTGTCAATTTTAAGTTATTTCAGGGATTGTGGGTTTTTCTTTCTTTAACAGAAGGATACCAACAATTTTGTCCACGTGTATAGCATTGCTATATAGAAGACTGTATGGAAATGCTGTTGGGTACATTTCCATACAGTATGGTGCTGTAATTAGCTGCCACTGTATGGTATGGCAGTACAGCATATTGAGGGGGAAGTCTACAGAGGAAGCATCCAAATTAAAGAATTTTCCTTTTATATTGACAACCATCAATATCTGATGGGTGGAGGTCCGAGACCTCGAGACCTCGCACCCCCGGTGATCAGCTGTTCTACAGTAGACCTGGCGCCTTCTATTGTGTAGTGGACGGAGCTGGTTACCGCAGTGTTGACGTTGATGGGAGCAGTACTGCAGTAACCAACTCTATCCACTACCCAATGGCTGGCGCTATAATTTCAGCACCGACGTCCGTGAGCGGAGCAACTGCAGAATCGCTGATCTGTAGGGTTGTGGGGTGTTGGGTCATCGTCTATCAGATATTGATTGCCTATCCTGAGGATGGATCATCAGTATAAGGGCTCATGCACACGACCGTATGACTTTTTCCGTGTTTTGCGGGGCCTTTTTAACTGATCCGTTGTTCCGTTCCGTTTTTCTGTTCTGTTTTTCTGTATGGCATATACAGTAATTACATAGAAAATATTGGGCTGGGCATAACATTTTCAATAGATGGTTCCACAAAAACGGAACAAATACTGAAGACATACAGGACGCGTTTTTTTGTGGACCCATTGACTTGAATGGAGCCACGGAACGTGATTTGCGGGCAATAATAGGACATGTTCTATCTTTTCACGGTACGGAAATATGGAAATACGGAAACGGAATGCACACGGAGACACCAGGTTTTTTTGCAGAACCATTGAATGAATGGTTCAGTATATGTACCGCATACTGAACTAAAAAAACGGCCAGTATACTGAACGCAAAATACTGTCGTGTGCATGAGCCCTAAGAGGACCAAAAAAAAAAAACTAAAAGATTAGCCCCGATTGCATTTGGTGTCTGTCCCGTTTGCTATCACGGTTAGATTATCAGGAGGACATGGCCTAGATGGGATATCTATTTCCAAACAGAAGACAGAACTTTACTCTGTGCACAGCGTTAATCAGTAGCCAGTAGAGAGATAGATACCTGGACAAGAGCAGGAGCCCCCATTTAACATCTGAGAATCTGGTCTTACACATTTGATTCATGAAGGCTGGACATGATGATTTTGGTGGGACCAGTCAAGCATCTAATGCATAGGGAGGTCTCCAGACTGCAAATATCCAGAGAGAAAAAAGATCGGGCTGTCGTATTTCAACATGCTTGATCCTTTTGTTCTCTGGGAAATACTGTATGTGTCTGACAGCAACTTACTACCCTCTACCTGTTCAGAACACATGCACTCTTGGATAAATCAAGCATGCATGTGTTTTTAGGGAAGGGTTGGGACGTATAGATGTCTAGGGTGTTTAGCCAACCTTAGGGTTCCCTATATGGGCCAATGGCACGCATAAAAATCGGGGCTTGTTCAAATGGCTTTTTACACAGCCTAATGCAAAGTAAATTGGGGATGAATGATCGTTATTGCGATCATTTGTCCCCCATTCACTTTGAGTACTGTCTTTCTTACAGAGGCTGATGTGCTGCCAGCAAACGACAATTTTTGGTGCCGCATGTTTTGCTCATTTGTCGGGTGATCAAAAGACTGGCATAATTACCAACATTGTAGTTGATAAATTCAGAGCATGTAAGCCCCACCCCTGAGAACGCCCCCAAAATCCAACCGGGAACACCCACTAGTGGGCAAGACTTACAGCCCAAAAAATGCCAAGACTTGCTTTGAAAATTAGGGACAGTCCCTGCAAAATGTGGGACTGTCAGCAACTTTGGATAGGGGGCATCCAATATGGCTGTCTTTAAAGCTTTCATAGGGGTTGCCACGCAGTTCAAATCACACAGGTTCCTAGTTATGGAGTCATACAGGTTGTGGTCACACATCTTAGGGCCTGGGGTTCAGCTGGACTCAAAGGAAAGTGACCGGTGGTCTCCTGGCTTTCCGTGTAACAGACGCAAGCTTTGGAATGGTGACCACACTGGTGGGTACTACATACAGATGCACTACCATGGCATTGCTAGTTTAGCATTGTTCTATAGTTATGATAATGATCAGGGCACGTTTATGGTCAGTAGGGACCCACGGACAAAACATTAGAAGGAGAAGACCCATGTTAAGGCAAGAACTTGATGGAAATTTCCACAGAGGACTTTGAGTATTTTTTTGAAAGGACCATGACCTTTAATTTAGATGTACTTAGCTCATAGATTATTATTATTACTATTATTAATTATTAAGGCGCCATTCATTCCATAGCGCTGTACATATAATAAGGAGTATACATACATAATACAGACAATTGCACTAATCATAAACAAGACGAGTTACAGACTGGTACAGAAGGAGAGAGGGCCCTGCCCGTGAGGGCTTACAATCTACATGGTATGGGAGAAGGACACAGTAGGTGCGGGTGAAGTTGGTCATGGCGGTATAGAGGCAGCAGGGTCAGATCCCCCGCAGGAGGCAAGAAGCTTCTATGTCATCATGAATATAAGTACAGGAGGAGCTGTGCAGACTGAGATATATATACACCTAAGCAAGAAGAAGGCTGCGTGCGGAGCTGCAAGGAGGAAGATTCCCAGGATGGTTTTGAAAAAAACCCTCTATTTTGGTGCATAAACAACGCGTTTCAGGGTTGCACTAACCTCTTCATCAGGTAGGGAATGGGTTAGTGCAACCTGAAACTTGTTGCTTCTTCACCTAAATAAAATTTTCTTCAAACCCATCCTGGGAATCTTCATCCTTGCAGTGCCACACGCAGCCTTCTTCTACTTCATGTTGAGATATATTCACTGACAGCACCAGCGGACAGGCAGCGCGCAGGAGCGGGATCCCATCTAATATTGTAGGCTGGCTGGGCCTGTGTGCACCGAGCACAACAACATCTGGTGAGTAGTCCCTCATCTACAGTGTGTCCTTTCTGCCTCAGCTCTCTTCCTATCACAAGTCAGGGTGTGTGTCTTTCCCTATAACAGGCCAAGGGATGTGTCCTTTCTGCTGCAGTTCTCTCCCTATGACGGGCCGGGGGTTGTGTCCTTTATGGTGCAGCTCTCTGCCTATCACAGTTCAGGGAATGTGTCCTTTCTGCTGCATCTCTCTCCATCTCACAGCTTAGGGAGAGTTTACTTTTTGCTGCAGCTCTCTCTCCATCACAGCTCAGGGGGTGTGTTCTTTCTGCTGCAGCTCTCTCCATCTCACAGCTCAGGGAGTGTGTACTTTCTGTTGCAGCTCTCTCCCTATGACAGCTCAGGGAGTGTGTCTTTTATGCTGCAGCTCTCTCCCTATGACAGCTCAGGGAGAGTGTCTTTTATGCTGCAGCTCTCTCTCTATCACAGCTCAGGGGTTGTGTCTTTTATGCTGCAGCTCTCTCTCTATTACAGCTCAGGGTGTGTGTTCTTTCTGCTGCATCTCTCTCCCTACCACAGCTTAGGGAGCGTGTTCTTTTTGTCACAGCTTCCTTCCTATGGCTACTTTCACATCTCCTTTTTTAATTCCTGTTTTGAGATCCGGCAGAGACAAAACTGAACCATTTACAGTTTTGTCCCCATTCATTGTCAATGGGGACAAAACGGATCAGGATGCATAAGTATGAACGCTACAAGCTGTGGTTTTGTGTCCGGTTTGCGAAACTTGCTGTATTAAATCAAAACTGAATAAACTGGATCCGGTCTGAAAATCATTGTAAATCAATGGGCGCCGATTTTTTTTTTTCGCTAACAAAAAATCCAGCACTATTTACTAACATTGATTTTCATGCCGGATCCGTTTTTTTTTTGTTAGTGAAAAAAACTGATTCAGCACCCATTGATTTACAATGATTTTCATACTGGATCCGGTTTGTTCAGTTTTGATTTAATACAACAGGATTCGGCCGAAACAGATGCATTCGGATGTATTAAATGGCACAGATCCGTTGCCGTATTTCAAAACTGGAATTAACAAAGCAGATGTCAAAGTAGCCTATCACAGATCAGAGCATGTGCCCTTTCTGTTGGACCTCTCTCCTATCACAGCTCAGGGGGTACGTCCTTTCTGCTGCAGTTCTCTCCCTGTAACCGTCATAGCTTTTAACAGTAGATATACAGTCTTGATCAAAAGTATAAGACCACTTGAAAAATTGCAAAAAATCATATTTAGCATGGCTGGATCTTAACAAGGTTCCAAGTAGAGCTTCAACATGCAACAAGAAGAAATGGGAGTGAGACAAAAAAAATAGTGAGCATTCAATTTAATGAAAACAACGAATAAACTGAAACAGGCTGATCAAAAGGTTTTGGACCACACCTCCAAAAAAAACTAATAACCCCCCCCCCCCCCAAAAACAAAAATCCAACTTCCATGAACTCAGTAATGAGTAGCTCCGCCGTTATTTTTTATCACTTCAAAAATTCGTTTCGGCATGCTTGATGCAAGCGTTTCCATGAGGTGAGTGGGAACATTTCTCCAAGTGGTGAAGACGGCCGCATGAAGGCCATCTACTGTCTGGAACTGTTGACCATTTTTGTAAACTTCCCTTGCCATCCATCCCCAAAGGTTCTCGATTGGATTTAGATCAGGGGAACACGCAGGATGGGCCAAAAGAGTGATGTTATTCTCCTGGAAGAAGTCCCTTGTCCTGCGGGCATTGTGTACTGTAGCGTTGTCCTGTTGAAAAACCCAGTCGTTACCACACAGACTAGGGCCCCCAGTAATGAGGAATGCTCTCTGCAACATCTGGACATAGCCAGTGGCCGTTTGACGCCCCTGCACTTCCTGAAGCTCCAATGTTCCACTGAAGGAAAAAGCACCCCAGACCATTATGGTGCCCCCTCCACTGTGGCGCTTAGAAAACATCTCAGGTGGGATCTGCTTGTCATGCCAGTAACGTTGGAAACCATCAGGACCATCAAGGTTACATTTTTTCTCATCAGAGAATAAAACTTTCTTCCACCTTTTGAATGTCCCATGTTTGGTGCTCTCTTGCAAAGACCAAACGAGCAGTTCTGTGGCGTTCAAGGAGACGAGGTCTTTGAAGATGCTTTTTTGTTTTTGAAGCCCTTCAGTCTCAGATGCCGTCTGATGGTTATGGGGCTGCAGTAGGCACTAGTAAGGGCCTTAATTTGGGTCGAGGATTCCAAGTGGATCCTCCAGCTCAGTGCTGATGAATTTTTTTTGGGTCTTCCACTTGACTTTTTTGTTCCATAACCCTCAGGATCATTTAAGAAATTCCAAATGACACTTTCTTTTGATGGATCAACTTGAGGCAGAAGGGCATAAAAACCATAAATGCTCCGGTTTTTTAGAAAAGTGGAATATTTATATTTCCAAGTATCTGTCGGCAGAGGAAGTACACACGCTTATGAATAATTTCAAATTTACAGAATGGTACTTGATTAGGGACTTAAAAGGAACATTAGGGAATTTAAAGGTTGAATAGGGATCTGAAATGTTGAAAAGATGTCATTAAATAAACCAGAATATGGAAGGCTAGCTGTAACCAGATGGAATAAGGGGTCTGAGGGTGGGGGGAGGGTAGGGGTCGAGGGATTTAACGCAACTTACACTTGAATATGTTAAATGGATATCTTGTGTATTTTTTTGTGCATTCATGACAATTGTACTTGTCAAAATTATCCATATGCTTCTTGATGTGTTATTCTGAAAATTGAATAAAAATTGCGCGATGGCGCGCTGTGGAGAGCCCTGCTTATGCAGTTCAACAACCCGACCACGTTAAAAAAGGGAGAGTTTTTTTTGCCTTTGCCATCACAACGTGTGACTACCTGACAGAAAATGACAATGAATCCACATCTTTGCACAGATTTGGCCTTTTAAAGGCATGTGGTCCTAAACTTTGGATCAGCTGAAAAACAGCCTGTTTCAGTTTAATCGTTATTTTCAATTAATTGAATGCTCAAAAAATGTTTAGTCTCACTCCTATTTCTTCTTGTTGCATGTTGAAGCTCTACTTGGAACCTTGTTAAGATCCAACAATGTAAAATATGATTTTTTGCCATTTTTCAAGTGGTCTTAAACTTTTGACCAGGACTGTAGCTGGTGAAGGATGAACTGATCATGTGCGACCATTTCTGTTATGCTACTGAGGTGAACAGAGAAAAAGGAAAAAGTACAAATCAGCAGGTGGCGCTATACAGATAGATTTAATTGCATAACTCAGTGGCTATAATACATTTTTAATTACATGCAATTACAAGATCCAGGTGCTGGTTTGAAAAATGTAGAATATTTTTCATGAGGCAACCTCTTTAACAGCTGGGTCATGGCGGAAACCATCATCCTTATGACCTAGAAACATATCTCTTCCTCTGTAATGATAACTTTTTGAAGATAGCTGACCACCCAGCGTATACAGTTGTGACACCCCTCTATGAATTCAGTATTATACAGACATAGAAGAACCGAGGATCTCCTGGACACAAGACCCATTAGGGCATATGGACCTCATAAGGGGCTCTGTTAGATATGATGCAACCATGCATTACACAACCAGCTCTGCTACATATGGCGAATCTATCGACATCTTTACAAATTCATGCGTTTTATTGTTTTAGCTTTCGATGGAAAGTTTTGCAAACCCTGTTATCTGGGCCGGGGTAAGGTGCACCCCACACGGCTGTGATGTCCCGTTATCTGTGCTTGCTTCCTATGTTTGTTTAAGAAAGCACGGCCAAAGAACGTTGGCTTATAGTTTGCTGAACTCATGGACGTTATCTCCACTAAAAGCCTTTGGGATGCAGCTTTGACCTTCACTCATTGTGGAGGTCCAAGAATAAAACAAATAGAGCAAGAATTTTATCAGGTGAGATAACTGATCAGCAGGATGGCATAATACATGTGGTCCTGACACGTCCCGAGTCTCCTAAGGCCAATGATTCTGCTGATTCCAGATTGTGACCGCCATCAATGCTTTTATATAGAAGTGAAAGGTCCGGGTCCAAAGGTGGTCATACACCATCAATAGCTATTCCTACCAACCCCACCATACACATATTTTTGGCCACGTATGATCAATGAGGAGAGGGGAGTAAGCCACGACATCTGCTTTGGCACAACCCTATATACATAAGCTAGTCAACTGGTGTTGCCAAACTGAGCAGGTTCGGACAATTTAGCTGTTATGTACAGTATATGGGCACCCTAAATGGGTTTTGCAGGACTTTTTATATTAATGGACTATCCTCAGGATAGGCCATCAATCTCTGATCGGCGGAGGTCTGATCAGCTCTAGCATCAGTGATCGAAATACTAGAGCTCCATCCATTCTGTAGTGGACAAAGCTGGTTACTGCAGCGCTGCTCCCACAATGCAGCAGCTTTGTCTACCCTCCCTCATGGTTGGACCCTCACTGATTAGATCCTATCATGAGCCTAATCAAAAAGTGTAAAGGAACAGCATATGAATGATACCTGAGGTGCTTGATACTTAAGGAAGTTTTCCAGGATTACTATGGTGATTAATACATTAGTGACTGCAAATAAGTATTTTTAGTAGATTTATTAATGGGTCTTTTAGCAGGCGACCTAGCCTAAGCACTGCACAGGAGACCCATAAGCGGCGGACTCCTGCACTAACGGCGCGGACCGGCAGAAGCGCCTACCTGAGCCGCTTAACTTACTAGATTATGCAGTCAATAGTGACCGTGGCATCTAAGTGCTTTAGATGGAGGGAGCTCCCTCTGTCAGGCAACGGCACCTCCACGGATGAGATTAGGAGGTGTCGATGTCTTAGCATGCCATCCAGAGGCTTATTTATGGCCCCAGGCCTTCCTGCAATGTATGCCCAGAGGCATACAGTATAGCACTGACAGTATAATACACTGTACTGCATAACGAGTACAGTGTATTATAGAAGAGATTAAAAGATCGCCTGTGAAAGTACCCCTTGGAGGACTAGTAAATAGTAAAAAAAAAGTTTAATAAAGTTATATTTACAGTAAAAAGGCACCTTTTAATAGAAAAAATTGCAAAAATAAAATCCCCTCCACATAGTCTGTAATGACCCGCACTACACAATTATCATAAAATCTATTCTTTACAGTGATTGCCACCAAAAAAATGGAATAAAAAGAGATAAAAAGTCCTGTGTACTAGAGATCAGCGAACCTGTCGAGATCCAGTTCAGTTCAGGTTCTCCAAATTTTTCAAACAGTTTGGACCCAATTGATCCAAATTGGCTCCAATTGAGCTGAAAATTGGTTTATAACCCCCTTTAGGAGTTGTAGAAATTTTAGGAAAACATGTTATCTCTTTTCATTCATTTTTTTAAATTAATTTTTGCTTCCCCCTCCCCCTTCTCCAAGCTTTTGAACGCAATGACAGCAATAGTAAATGATGTCTGATTGACACTGACATACATAGCTATGGGTAAACTCACTCAAAAACAGAGGCTTGTTGGGGGACCAAGCGTTCCAAAATGATGCCTTGACCGGGTCAGAATGCCTGCCCGTACGACATGCACAAGTGTTTATTGTCAGAAGAAAAAGTGGCTTGTTGTGAAGGGTCTATAAAAATTATCCCTTTTAAATGGGAGCAGCAGCCGTGCAGTGTGGTGGTGGAAAGGGTAGGGTAATAAGAGGCACATGTCCACAATAGTAGCGGCAGCAGAAGCTGCATAGCATGGAACATACAAAGCAGTATGTCGGCTGTTTATGGTTAGTAGTAGTAGTAGTGGTAGTAGTGGCAGATGTTTGGCATTAGTACTGGTGCCAGTAGGGGATTAGCAGCGAGGAGCAGTAGCCGAGGTGGCAATGGAAGCAGCAGCCATATGGTATATGTTGGCAGGCAGGCCGCAGCATGATGGAGGCAGCAGCCGTACAGAACATGATGGTCGGCAGACCAAAGCAGTGGCATGGAGGTGGCATGCAGCATGATAGACACAGGGGGGTAGGCAGGTAGACAGCAACAGTGGCAAGGTGGGGCAAGATCTATGCATCAGTCTCAGCCAGAGGAGTGTGAAAATCCTTCTGAATCCAGGTTTAGTTCATTTTGACAAAAGTGATGTTTTAGACACTGGCGGAGGACAACTTGGCGGAGGAACACCCCTTGCAGCACTATAATCCCTCTCCGAGAAGACACTGGAGGCTGAGCATTAAAGAAGAAATAGAGTGTGTTGTGCCAGTTCGGGCCATTGTTCCAGTCTGCCTGCCCAGAAATCCATAGGGTCAGGGAACAGGGTATGTGTCAGAGACTGGCCAGAATTTAGGTAGGCCTGAACCTAGGAGATGACATGGGAGCTGTCGGCTTGCTGACCCAGCTGCACGCTGCTCCATCATGTTGAGGAGACTAAAATGGCTGCTGCTGCTACTGCTGCTTGTGGTGACGGGTGGTGGGCCTCCTTTTCAGACACGCTGGTGGCAAGCGTCTGCTAACCGAAAGCTGTGGCAAGCTGCGTACACAGTATTTCCTATTAAAAACGTAATTCCCTCATTTTGCTTTGACAGCAAGGGTCTGAAAACATGGCTATCCAGTAATCATCAGACTGCCTGATCTCAATGATACGCAGTGGCATACATAGAGAAGTAAGGGCCCCATAGCAAGGATCAAACAAGGCCCCCCACACAGGACAGAAGGGTTTCTCCTAATCCCTTTTCAATGACCCTTGGGCCATTTTTCCACTGCTTCATTTGCTAAAAGTTGTTCCTTTAGACTAGAGGATAGAGTCCTGACCAAGTTTTCACCTCCAGTAGAAGAGATAATCACAACTAAGACTGGGCCCTCCTGCCTTGGGCCCCATAGCAGTCGCATGGCCTGCTGACGCCCCTGACGATACACCTGTCATGGTAGTAAGCAGGCAAGTACAGAAAACAGGTCGCCTTTCTGGCCAGCATACCTGTATACGCCCTCATTGAGATGATTGGATGTCCTGGCCAGTGCAATCATCATCATCGTCCTCTTACTCCTCCATCTCCAGCTCCTCCTCTTGCAGTGGCAGCTCCTCATCCTCCTCCATGGCAGCTTCTCCTTGTGGGACTCTAACAGCTACAGGGCGGACAGCAAGATGCATCAGCTGCTCTTCTTCCGCTGTGGTCCCCTGCTGCATGAGCATCAACGTCTCTTCCAAGATAAATATGAGACAGATGACCTCGTTCATGCCGCAGTTGTCCCAGCTGACAAACTTTGTGGCCTCTTCAAAGAGCTTCAGCACCGTACAGGCATTTCGGATTAGCTGCCACTGCCTGACTTGGAAACAATACATGCTCCCTGCTGAGGCAGTCTGGTGCGTGACAAAAACGTTCACGGCTTTCCACTGCTCGTACAGACATTCAAGAGTGTGCAATGTCGAGTGTTAATCGGTGTTGCGGCAGGCCATTCTGTTGCTGCAGGTCCAGGGGAGTGTTCCTCACCACGTAAGAATGGCTGAAATGCTTGGACAGCCTCTTGCACTGTCTACTTATTTAGAAAGCTGCGGCATGCAGGGAACATGTGTTATATACCGTAGGTTCAGGGTGGCCACAATGCTGCACTCATTGTCGCTGACTACCTTGTCCAGTTGCAGTCGACAGCCAGCAAGATGTTTGCTGCTTGATGGACTTTAGTAACTGCTCGCCGGTGTGGCTACTCTCTCCCAGGCCTATCAGCTCCAACACGGCATGGCAGCACTTGCCTTGACACATGTAATAGGAAGGAGGGGGAGCGGGATAGACGCTGTGCCCTGCTGTTGTTGTGGACAGGCGAGCATTCATGGAGGAGGCAGAGAAGGCGGATAAGTGCCTGGTGTGGGAGACAGGCTGACATAATTGTGGGGGCGGTGTCAAAAGGACCTGGCCTCATTGCCCGGGTGCTGCCTCTCCGCTGCCGCAAAAAATATTGACCCAGTGGACTGTAAAAGACATGTACTGTCCCTGCCCATAAGAGCAGCTCCAGGTGTCCACCGGGCTAGGGTGGCCACTGGCTTCACCCAAGAAAGCCGGACCTCACCGGCCACACCCTCAACTGATAAACCACGCCACGCCTTGTGAAGCCATGCCCTCATCAAGTGAAGACACGCCCCCATCACCAGCCCGTTAAAAAACTGGAGGAGGAGAGGAAATAACTTTCAGAAGGGAAGGTGAGCGGGACGCAGCCCGGGGCGCTTCTCTCCCCCTCAGTCAGCCACAGGGAGCCATGTCTGCGGCTCTGGTGACTGACTGGGGGTGAGAGAAGCCTCAGTTAGTTGCTGCAGCTCACGCTCAGAAAGCGCAGTGCTGCTGTCTGAGAGTGAGCTACTGAAAGGGTGGACATCCCTGTGTCCGTCTAGGCCCTGTGGCAGACGGAGGACAGGGAGCCTGAAAACCGGACATCTGGCCACCCTACACTGGGCAGGGATGGCTTTTTTTGGAGAAATAAATATCTTTCAGCAAGGCTGACTGCACACCATTATCTCCCTAAAGGCAGCATATGTAACACTCCAGAGTGGTGTTACCACTCCTGCACCCGGCTTCTATCTGTGTCTGCTAACATTAATGTCATCTATGCATTCTGTTCCAGTTTCACCACACTGTGCATTTCTAATGTTTGCAACTGTTTATATGTAATGTTCCTGGTTCACCAGCAGGTGGCAGCAAACATGACACAGCTATCTTATATAGAGTGGAACCTTCCATTCCATTCTACCCCCCCTCTGTGGAGAAGTGGGCTAGTCCCACTTCCTGCAGGAAGGGTGAGGACGAGTTTTCGTTAGTCTAGCTTATCCCCTGCTAGATGAAGGTGTGCAGGGCACGTCTTTGCTGGACGTGCCCAAGCCAGCCGGAGCACACTCAGCTCTGCTGGCCATGGAGGCCAAAGCTTAGAGCCTCAGAAGCCAGGAGAAAAGTTCCCTGGCATAACTTAAGAGTCAGACTACAGAGAGAAGTGCAGCAGACAGAAGAATCTGAGTTATACAGTCAGCCTGTCAGTACAGCAGAGCCAGAGAGAAACAGATGTAGCAGAGTCGAGTTTGCCTGCCAGTTTTAATGCTAAAGCCTGCTGGGACCAAGACAACGCTTAATGATTGTTTCTGATTAACGTTTACCAAAGTAAAGCTGCTGTTCAACTACATTCAAGGTCTGGACTGAATCTTTCTTTCGAATCCCTCAATTATTCCCCCTATGTATTGCTTCGGAGCCAAAGCCTGGGGTCCAGGTAGGAGCACTGTGACACACATAAAGAGACATTTTAGGCCGCACTATACCACTCGGCATTCCTATACCTGGGTCGGATTATATAGAGGGCCCTAGGTGGAGGCGGCCCTTTGCACATACTCGACTAAATGGTATGGCAGCAACTGCACCGCCAGAAACTTGACCATGTCAGAATTAAGTTTGCGCCCCATCGGGATGCTGGACGTGTAGAGTTGTTTCCTGGCCAAAGATTCCATTATCATCGGCTGGCCATGGAGTAGAGGAAGTGGAGTCTGAGCTGGAGAAGCGGAAAGGGATGATGACGATGTGAAAGACACCATACTGCACGTGAATGCTGCCTGGCTGCCACAAGAGGGACTGGGAGAAGGAAGGAACTCTTGTCCAGTACCTGGCTATAACCTTGGCTTGCCCAAGGGATGGAGTGATGCTGCTTCATGTGGTTCAATAGAGCTGTGGTGCCTACGTTAGTGTTTGCCTGCCCATGTCTTATTTTGTTCTTGCAGAACTTGCATAGGGCATTGCTTTTGTCTTCCAAAAGCGTGGATAAAAACAGGAGACACTTGCGCAGAGCTAGAGGCAGCCAAGCTTGGCTTACCTCTGACATGTTTTGGGCCTAACCCACCCACAGCGTCAGCAGCATCACCAGATCGCTGCTGCACACCACCCTCCTCCTCTGATGTTGCCTCCTCCCCAGCACCCCGATCCTGCTCCCAGGTCCTGTCCAACACACAATTGTCATCAGAGTCGCTGCTCCCATCACTGTCGCTGCCCCCATCGCCAATACTGTGGGCACTACCACCACCAAAGTAGCTATGCATGGGGTCTGCAGCCTCCTCCTCAGGGCAGTACAAACGCTGACTGCTCTCACACAAGTGGTCAACAGGGAGACTCTCTTAACTGCCGTAGGGCGTGGTGGGGTTTTCTTGCCGCTTCTTAGGAAACCGGAAGGTGCCCCACTAGGAAGGGACAGTGAAGACTGAAAGGACTCCACTGAAAGGGCTTCAAGGTGGGGGCAGGAGGAATGCAGTGCCCCCTGGCTCCACAGCACAGTGTCAGACTCCGAAGTCACCTCCATGTAATCCTGCTGAGACTGAGGAGTGTGCCATCCAAGCCACTATCTCATCAGCTCAGTCAGTAAAAAAAGGCGATAAGACATTCTTCAGATACATAAATGAAAAAAGGAAACTAAAACAAGGAAATACCAAATTGAAAACAAAAGAAGGAAGGTATATGGAAGAAGATAAAGAACTAGCTGACTGCCTCAATAAATACTTCTGTTCAGTTTTTACAAAGGAAAATGAAGGAAAAGGACCTCAGTTAGGAAAGAAGACTAATGAATCTTTTGATGCATGTGTCTTTATAGAGGAAGAGGTTCTAAGTCAGCTGTCTAAAATTAATACAAATAAGTCACAGGGGCCTGATGGGATACACCCAAAGCTACTAGCAAAACCATTAACAGATTTATATAACCAATCGCTGGCAACAGGACACGTCCCAGAAGATTGGAAATTAGCAAATGTTGTGCCCATTCACAAGAAAGGTAGTAGGGAGGAATCGGGCAACTATAGGCCAGTAAGCCTGACATCAATAGTGGGGAAATTAATGGGAACCATACTTAAGGAGAGGATTGTGGAACATCTAAAATCCCATGGATTGAAAGATGAAAAACAGCATGGGTTTACTTCAGGGAGATCATGTCAAACTAATATTATTGATTTTTTTGATTGGGTGACTAAAATAATAGATGGTGGAGGTGCAATAGACATCGCTTATCTAGACTTTAGTAAGGCTTTTGATACTGTCCCACATAGAAGGCTTATCAATAAAGTGCAGTCTTTGAGCTTGGACTCCCATATTGTTGAATGGATTAGGCAGTGGCTGAGGGACAGGCAACAGAGGGTTGTAGTCAATGGAGTATATTCAGACCAAGTTCTTGCTACCAGTGGGGTACCTCAGGGATCTGTTCTGGGACCCATATTGTTTAATATCTTTATCAGCGAAAATTGCAGAAGGCCTCGATGGTAAGGTGTGTCTTTTTGCTGATGACACAAAGATTTCAAACAGGGTTGATGTTCCTGGAGGGTTACACCAAATGGAAAAGGATTTAGGAAAACTAGAGGAATGGTCAAAAATCTGGCAACTAAAATTTAATGTTGATAAGTGCAAGATAATGCACCTGGGGCGTAAAAACCCAAGAGCAGAATATAAAATCAGTGATACAGTCCTAACCTCAGTATCTGAGGAAAGGGATTTAGGGATCATTATTTCAGAAGACTTAAAGGTAGGAAGACAATGTCACAGAGCAGCAGGAAATGCTAGCAGAATGCTTGGGTGTATAGGGAGAGGCATTACCAGTAGACAGAGGGAGGCGCTCATGCCGCTCTACAGAGCACTAGTGAGACCTCATCTGGAGTATTGTGCTCAGTACTGGAGACCATATCTCCAGAAGGATATTGATACTTTGGAGAGAGTTCAGAGAAGAGCTACTAAACTGGTACATGGATTGCAGGATAAAACTTACCAGGAAAGATTAAAGGACCTTAACATGTATGGCTTGGAAGAAAGACGAGACAGAGGGGATATGATAGAAACTGCTAAATACATAAAGGGAATCAACTCGGTAAAGGAGGAGAGAATATTTAAAAGAGGAAAAACTGCTACAAGAGGACATAGTTTTAAATTAGAGGGACAAAGGTTTAAAAGTAATATCAGGAAGTATTACTTTACTGAGAGAGTAGTGGATGCATGGAATAGCCTTCCTGCAGAAGTGGTAGCTGCAAATACAGTGGAGGAGTTTAAGCATGCATGGGATAGGTATAAGGCCATCCTTCATATAAGACAGGGCCAGGGGCTATCCATAGTATTCAGATATATTGGGCAGACTAGATGGGCCAAATGGTTCTTATCTGCCGACACATTCTATGTTTCATCCTCTTTCTCCTGAACTATAATGTTGTGGTTTTCCAAAGCAAAGGACAACTGCGGCCTACTACTACTACTACTACTACTGCTGACCAGATAGCTGGTGCTGCAACTAACTTTTGTTTGGAACCCTACGGCAGCCCTGACATTTTTGGGCCTAAACGTACACAGTCACACAAAGTATGGAACGGTTTGCAAATCTGGTTTCTGGAACTTAAAGACAGGGAGGCGTAAAACGATGTCCTTCCCTTTCCACAAAGACACTGAAGACACTGCTACTGACAGATGATGTTGGAAATACAGCAGTATTGGCGGCACTAACAGATTTGTGCCTAATGTTTTTTTGCTAGATAAAATATGCACATTCCGAAAAAAAAAAAAATCCTATGTAAAACACAAGTTAACAAACTACTATGCAGCTATTCCCTCCAACCAATGTCACTATTTGGAGATGCACTGACCTTGAGTTTGGACTAGTATTTCAGGAGTTTTCACTGAGATTTCAAATTCTACATCTACTGTCTGGATAATAAAAAGTGTGTATATGTATGTACAGTGTGAGCTTATTCCGCCCTCCTCTGCAAAAAAAAAAAAAAGGATTTCTGTTAAAATGGGAAAAAATGAAATTATTTCTTTGCAGGTAGCTACTTTTGAGGGTTGCGGCAGTTGCAGTTCTTCCAGGAGGCACAGCGGACACAGCTCCTCTCCTTCCTCCCTGGCTGACAGCTTTCCCTGCTTGTCCCTATTCTACACACATAATTCTTCTTTGTAATTCTAGCCTTTCCCTTCACTCTCCCTGGCAGTAGAATACTGCAAAGGTTCAGGTTCGTCTGCTGGATGAAATTTTGCAAAGTTTGTAACGTACCCGGTTCATCTCTACTATGTACAATGAAAACTAAAAGTCATGCCGCAAAAATCAAGCCCTCACACAGCTCCGTTGCAAGAAAAATAAGCCTAGCTATTTCATAGCTCCTCCCACTGAGCTAGCTACATAGACAGTCCCCTATCAATGCCCTGTCCATGGACATAACATCACACGAAGTAAGAAAGCTACATGTCTCCATAGCCCAGAACGACCTTCATAAATGATTATTGTAAAGGACGTTGATGCAAAATGGAAAATCCCTTTAATGTTCCCCAGAATGCACCAATGAAAGCTACGAGACACCCTGCAAACACAAGCCCTCATACTTCTCCGTATACAGAGGTACGGAAATAAAAATGCTTAGGGTCTTTGAATGCAGCGACACAAAAACAGATTATGTTGAAGAACATATTGATTTTATTGTGCAAAAGTAGAAAAAACATAAAACTACAGAATAAAGTGAACGCCATGAAAACAAAACCTGTGTTTTTTCAGTTGTCACACCCAGCTTCGTCCCTTGGGGCCACCATAAGAAATTATTCTGGCGGCCCACCCTCTGTGTATGTAGGACTTTAAGGGACCTGTTTTACTAGAGGTCCATTATTGTCATTTATTGTCCATTATTGGTCCATTTGGTCGCCCCTTCCCCAAAAAATTGTACAATGCTTGTTATGTGCCATTTATGCCATTAAAAAATGTAACTTATCCCTCAAAAAATGAACCCTTCCTCATATGTCGATGGAAAAATAAAATCGTTATGGCTTTTGAAATGTGAAAATAAAAAAGCTGCATGATTAAAGGGGCTTTCCAGAACTTAAATATTGATGATGTATCTTCGAAATAGGTCATCAGTATTAGGGCTCGTTCACACGACCGTGTGAAGCCCGTGCTGTGGACTGCAAATTGCGGTCCACAATCCACGGGCAACGACCGTGGCCCAGGAGCATGGGAATCGTGGACCCACTTGAATGGGTCCACGATCCCTCCGTTCTGCAAAATGATAGAGCATTTTCTATCTTTTTGCAGTGCGGAGGCATGGAACGGAACCCCAGGAAGCACTCTGTAGTGCTTCTGTAGTGTTCCGTTCCGTGGTTCCGTTCCGCATCTCCAGATTTGCGGACCCATTGAAGTGAATGGGTCCGCATCCGTTATGCGGAATGCACACGGAACGGTGCCTCGTGTATTGCGGATCCGCAATACGACAACGGGCGGCACACGTTCGTGTGAACGAGCCCTTAGATTGGTGGGGTTCTGACACCCGGCATCCCCGACGATTAGCTGTTTGAAGAGGCTGCAGCACTCATAGCTGCATGTGACAGATATAACACAGTGTAAAATAAAAATAAAATAAATGAAATCATACTTACCTCACCCATTTGATTGCGACGAGCCAACCGCCACCATCTTAATTGAAGATCTAGCGCAAAATCTAGCGCTGCCCATGAATAAGTCATCATGTCGGCCGGCGTGGTAACTCCACATGTCACCGCGCACAGGATTTTGTGCAAGATCTTCAATCAAGGTGTTGACGGCCGGCTCGTCATGGTCAAATGGATGAGGTAAGTATGATTTTTTTATTTAATTTTTTGCCGCCATTCAGGCAAAATCGATTCGCTATCATGAAGCACGAGGAAATTCGGCTTCGAGGCGAATCGAATTTTCCCTGAAATTCAGGCTCAACACGAATTAGATTATTACATCATTATCTAAAAAAATTATGTAACATCATTTCATTACATCATGACATCACAGTATGATTGTATGACATCACGGCATCATAGTGGAACTTGACAGATATGGGATTATGAAATGTTCTAGATTAGTGGAGCTAACACTATTATTCTGCAGTATAGTATATGACAGTCTGGCAGTGGGGAGCACAGCAGGCACAGTTTTGGGGGTAACATCAGGATAAAATACTGTTGGGACACCAGAAAGGAAAGGATGATCGACAAAACAGTGGCTGAAAGAAGTCATCATGGCGGTCTGGGCTGAAAGGAGAAGATTAGGAAAGAAAAGGCATATATGTCATCAGAAAAGACATCACTGGATGTAATAGGTATACAGTGCTGGATGCTCCTGTATGTTTGGTAGCGCTGAACATTCATCCGAATGTATTTATCACCACATCTGGGATTTAGGCTGGTTCTGGAATTTGGCACATATGTATTGCCACATCACATACAAAATGGTGGATTTGCTGTTGCTTTGCAATTCCCCTTTATAACAGATTTATAAAGATTAGTCAGTCAATTACGGTATATGCCCCCCAAATGGCACAAAAATAAAAATAAAGACTAATTATGGCACATAAACAAGCCATCATATGGTCACATCGACAGAAACATAAGAGAAGATGATGGCGGTTAGAATGTGATGATGGAAAAGAGAAAAAAAAAAAATCTTGGTGCTTAAGGCCCAGACGAGGCCGCGTCCTTAAAGGGTTAAAAATGTTAACTGTATGAACCAAAAGCTGCAGCTGGAAATATACGGTAGCAAGAAGACTAAATATATAAATAACCTAAAATAAACAGGACAAAAACAGAGGACCACACTGAGGTTAAAAAGCAAAAAAATGACTGGCGGCCATTATCTCAGAAAGTTGGGCGGTTGCTCAGTCCAGCGGAATGTCGGAGCCGCTCTGTTAATCAATATTTTAATGTGACTTATCAGGGAGATCGGGGCTTGTTTACTTTAAAGTTCAGCTTTGCATAAAGGGAGACTGAGCATTTCCTCTACTACTACATCGAGAGGCAGAGGTCGGACGTGAGCAGCCAGGCACATTATGTGATCAGGGGGAAGAAGGTAGGAACTTTTATAATGATACATGGCAATATTTAGAAAAAAAAGATCATTTTATTATTTTGTATCCTATATTACAGATTATTATGTAAAAGCACAGTATATAATATTCATGTATATTGTTAGAATCTAATTATATCTGTATATTTGTTCATACCTGTATTATATGAATATATATTTTATTTATAATTTATTTACAAATTTTTATTTTATTTTACTTATTTATCATTTTTCATTTTATTTTACTTGTATGATTGCTAATCTATTCTCAGGATAAGTCATCCATATCGGATCGGTGGGTGTCCCACACCCAACACCCTCACCGATCTGCCAGTCACGGTGCTTAAAACTATACGGGGAGCTGGAGGCAGACAGCACCGTACACTGTGTAGTGGTTATCCAGGGTACTGCAGCTCAGCTCCTATTCATGTTAATACACTGACACCAGAAGCTACACAGTGTACACGGAGGTTGTCGGACCCCCACCAATCTGATATTGATGACCTATCCTGAGTATAGATCATCAATATCTAAGTCCCAGAAAACGCCTTTAAAGAGGTATTACTATTTTATGAAGTGATTGCCATGATCAGTTGGGGGTCTGACCTCAGGGAACCCCACCGATCTTGAGAAGGAGGAGGTCCCTTCTAAGTTCTTTCTTATCTCGGCCGCTGGCCCTGGAGCTGCACCCTGCCCAATTCACTTGAAGTCTATGGAGAGTGTGCAAATTATGGCCGTATCCATGTGTTATCTGTATGTTTAGTGTATGGCATCCATTTCTCAAAGCGGGTGTTTCATGTAATTTATTTTCCTTCATACGTGCAGTATTACTGATCTGTGGGACGTCCATGTGAACGTGGCCTAAAGGTCCTTTTACACTGGGGCCGCAATCGTTTGTCAGCTAATCATATCTTTAATGCTAGCAGAAAAATGCTCGCTGGTCGGCAAGGGTTGTGCTGCAGAGATAATGGGGGATGAATGATCTCAATAATGATTGTTCATCCCCCATGCAGTGTCCATCCGTCACTGTGAAGGCTGACCACTGATCGGCACTTGTTATGGCCACAATGTGACGCTTCCACTTGTGGACTATTTCCCAGCCTGATGTCTCCTCCATAAAAGTCCCTACAGTCATAAAATAGTCCTCACCGTATTGCTACTGGTCGGTAGTGATGAGCGGCAGGTGCCATATTCGATTTCGACGAAATTCGCGAATATTCGATAGAATATTCGTTTTATATTCGTCGAAATCGAATATTCGTCATTATGCTAGTTATCGCGAATAATATGCGATTTAAAAAAATCGCATATGCGATTTTTTAAATTTTTTAATTTTTTAATTTTTTTTTTAAACTTAAAGGCTACTCTCCTATTGAAATCGCAAATGCGATTAATATAACACGAAATAATCGCATTTGCGATTTCAACGTAATTCTCAAATCAGACAGTACATTCTAGTATATGGAGACGTTACCATGGTGATGGGGACGCTCCATGAGCATGGCATATAGCAGGGATCAGCAACCTTCGGCACTCCAGCTGTGGTGCAACTACAACTCCCAGCATGCACACCTCCATGGCTGTTCTCAGGACTCCCAAAGAAGTGAATGGAGCATGCTGGGAGTCGTAGTTTGACAACAGCTGGAGTGCCGGAGGTTGCTGATCCCTGGAATATAGCATTACTAAGTAAAAATCGCAAATGCGATTATTTCGTGTTATATTAATCGCACTTGCGATTTTTTTTTTTTTTTTTTAATATGGTTGGCTTCAATGGTAGAATTAGCGAATATGATGAATATATTCGTTATATTCCACAAAACGAATATACGAATGTATTCGTCATATTCCACAAAACGAAGATAACGAAGTATTCTGCATCTCAGTTATATCTACCTATTCATCAACTTCGCTAATTCTAGCAATCATATAGGACAGTTTACTATAGAGACAGCTAAGTATAATTCACTATGCGATTATATGACTGCTTTTTTTTTATATAAATAGAATAATTATAATACCTGATAATTATTATAATCTATTTATATAAAAAAGCAAAGTAATATAATCGCATAGCGAATTATACTTATCTGTCTCTATAGTAAACTGTCCTATATGATTGCTAGAATTAGCGAAGTTGATGAATAGGTAGATATAACTGAGATGCAGAATACTTCGTTATCTTCGTTTTGTGGAATATAACGAATATATTCGTATATTCGTTTTGTGGAATATAACGAATATATTCGTCATATTCGCTAATTCTACCATTGAAGCCAACCATAGTAAAAAAAAAAAATCGCAAATGCGATTAATATAACACGAAATAATCGCATTTGCGATTTTAACTTAGTAATGCTATATTCCATGCTCATGGGAACGTCTCCATATACTAGAATGTACTGTCGGATTTGAGAATTACGTTGAAATCGCAAATGCGATTATTTCGTGTTATATTAATCGCAATTGCGATTTCAACGTAATTCTCAAATCCGACAGTACATTCTAGTATATGGAGACGTTCCCATGGAGATGGGGACGCTCCATGAGCACGGAAGGCGGCAGAAGCGGCAACGGGCACTGACTGGAGCAGCCAGGAAGCCAGGAATCCAAAGGACAGGTAAGAACAACTTTAGGGAAGTGGGAAAGGAAAAAATATAACAATAAAAAAAAAAAAAAAAAAAAAAGAATATTCGAAATTGCGAATTTATAGCACTATATTCGAAATATTCGCGAATTAGCGAAGTGCCGATATTCGCGAAAAAAAATCGCGATTCGAATATTCGCGCTCAACACTACTGGTCGGGTCTCCCACCCCTAAAAAAAAGTGGAAGCATCATCTTGTGGTTTTACATGGCCATAACAAGTGCCGATAAGTGATCAGCCTTCACAGTGATGGATGGACACTGCATGGGGGATGAAAAATCCTTATTAAGATCATTCATCCCCCATTATCTCTGCAGCACAACCCTTGCCGACCAGCGAGCATTTTTCTGCTAGCATTAAAGATATGATTAGCTGACAAACGATTGCGGCCCCGTGTCATCACCATATTGCTACTGGTCGCTCTCCCGTACAATACAGTATCCCCTGAAGAACCAGTGCTAATACTGGGGAAACGCAGCGTTGGGACGGTACTTTATTTAAAAAAGGGACGGTAATCTATTTCATCAACAATTTTCTGGGAGATGATATTTTATTTTATCAACATCTTCCTTGGAACCTATTTTTCCACAAGGGACGGTACTTACTTTTATTAATGTTTTCCTTGGGATTTATACTTTCACACTCGTGTTTTGGGGCGGATCCGTCATGGATCTGCAAACACGGATCCGTTAAAATAATACAACCGCATGCATCCGTCATGAACGGATCCGTTTGCATTATCTGTAACATAGCCAAGACGGATCCATCATGAACTCTATGGAAAGTCAATGCGAGACGGATCCGTTTTCTATTGTGCCAGATTGTGTCAGAGAAAACGGATCCTTCCCCATTGACTTACATTGTGTGCCAGGACGGATCCGTTTGGCTCCGCTTCGTCAGGCGGACAGCAAAACGCTGCAGGCAGGGTTTTGGTGTCCGCTTCCAGAGCGGAATGGTGACCGAACGGAGGCAAACTGATGCATTCTGAGCGGATCCTTATCCATTCAGAATGCATTAGGGGAAAACGGATCCGTTTTGGACCGCGTGTGAGAGCCCTGAACAAATCTCACAAACGGAAAACCAAAACGCCAGCGTGAAAGTAGCCTTAGCCTATCTGATGTCAACAAATCATGAGTAAGAAGGACATTCACTGTCCCACCTCCGGATATACCTGCCTGAGATTGCGATCCTATATAGATGGCTTATTATATGACTGTTAAGGATTAAACTATTGATAGGGGTTATTCGTAAGATATATTTTTTAATGTATATTTAATAAAAGGTATATATTTTTAGAAGGGAGGTAAATACTTTAGTTTTTATGTTAAATCTAAATATGAAAATAAGACCACAGATAGGACAGCATTACGTGTCCTATCTGTGATGTCCCTGTGAAGCTGCTGCCCCGGCTCTACACACTGCAATGTGTGATTACTGCTCGTTATACTGTATCTCTTCAAAAGCAATAATAATAAGTAAAAATGTAAATAAATAAAAATACAATAAAATGTAAAAATAAAAGAATACCAGTACTTTTAATTTGTCCCATGCCTAAAATGGAAATAATAAGAATATTAGAGACATCTCAGTCGGGATATTACAGGGTATTTGTCAGCAGGCAATGCAGTGATAAACCCGGCACACTGTCTTGCAGGGCTGTCTCAGCTAAATGTAATGATTCCTTTCACTTAGTGATCTGTTTGCAAAAGACCACACTGCACTCCTGCTTCATCTGCCAGCCCCTCCATCTCCTTCTTGATTGGCAGGGCGGGAGAGATGACTGTGCATGAACCTGCCTATATCCACAGTGACACCAGCCCAGCAATCATGTAGATACAAAGAAGACCCTCCTCTTGCACGGGGCTGTGATCATACTCCAGAGCTGCACTCACTAGTCTGCTGGTGGAGTCACTGTGTACATACATTACATTACTTATCTTGTACTGATCTTGAGTTATCTCCTGTATTATACTCCAGAGCTGCACTCACTATTCTGCTGGTGGAGTCATTGTGTACATATATTACATTACTTTTTCTGTACTGATCCTGAGTTACATCCTGTATTATACTCCAGAGCTGCACTCACTATTCTGCTGGTGCAGTCACTGTGTACATACATTACAATCCTTATCCTGTACTGATCCTGAGTTACATCCTATATTATACTCCAGAGCTGCACTCACTATTCTGCTGGTGGAGTCACTGTGTACATACATTACATTACTTATCCTGTACTGATCCTGAGTTACATCTTGTATTATACTTCAGAGCTGCACTCACTATTCTGCTGGTGCAGTCACTGTGTACATACATTACATATCCTGTACTGATCCTGAGTTACATCCTGTGTTATACTCCAGAGCTGCACTCACTATTCTGCTGGTGCAGTCACTGTGTACATACATTACATTCCTTATCCTGAGTTACATCCTGTATTATACTCCAGAGCTGCACTAACTATTCTGCTGGTGGAGTCACTGTGTACATACATTACATTACTTATCCTGAGTTATATCCTGTATTATACTCCAGA
This sequence comes from Bufo gargarizans, assembly GCF_014858855.1. NCBI lineage: Eukaryota > Metazoa > Chordata > Amphibia > Anura > Bufonidae > Bufo > Bufo gargarizans. Next base: position 720,360,843 of record NC_058080.1, on the reverse strand, counting down.
GCTGCACTCACTATTCTGCTGGTGGAGTCACTGTGTACATACATTACATTACTTATCCTGAGTTATATCCTGTATTATACTCCAGAGCTGCACTCACTATTCTGCTGGTGGAGTCACTGTGTACATACATGACATTACTTATCCTGTACTGATCCTGAGTTACATCCTGTATTATACTCCAGAGCTGTACTCACTATTCTGCTGGTCCGGTCACTGTGTACATACATTACTTATCCTGCACTGATCCTGAGTTACATCCTGTGTTATACTCCAGAGCTGCACTCACTATTCTGCTTGTGGAGTCACTGCGTACATACATTACATTACTTATCCTGTACTGATCCTGAGTTACATCCTGTATTATACTCTAGAGCTTCACTCACTATTCTGCTGGCAGAATCAATGTGTACATATATTACATTACTTATCCTGTACTGATCCCACTTTACATCCTGTATTTTTTTGTCTCCAGAGCTGCACTCACTGTTCTGCTGATGGAGTCACTATGTGCATACATTATTTCTGTACTAATCCTTAATTACATCCTGTATTATACTCCAGAGCTGCACTCACTGTTCTGCTGGTGGAGTCACCATGTACATACATTATTTCTATACTAATCCTTAATTACATCCTGTATTATACTCCAGAGCTGCACTCACTTTATTCCAAATATTACAGATTCTTTTAAAATTCCAACATCATGTGCAATTCTCTTTATTTCTGACACAAAACAAGCGAATAAACGTAATAAAACAGCATGTATAGAAGAGCAGAGCGTGCAGCTGTACGATGAGAACAGCACGGCGCCTACCCTCGCCTCGGCCCACAGGTTTTGCTCACAGAAGGATTTCTCGCTAGAACCAAACTTAATAAAAGCAATAAAACAGCTGCTCTGCTTCAGAGCATCGCTCATTGCTTCACCTTCTCAGGGATTATTGTGGAGTTACATACAGAAAAGTAACCAATGTAACCAGACAAGGCTCAGAGGCGTGCAGCGCCCCCTGCTGTAAATAATACTAACCACACTAATCCCAGAAATCTACTATAGGAGAAAGAAGATATCTCGCTGTCCGTTATAGTAATAACTGGAGAAAGCATTACTCTCATCATTCACACTGCTGCAAGCCTAAGGAAAGATACGTGTGAGATACAGAATAGCAATCCTCATCTTCACTTTTAATTGACTTTTTAATGGCTTATGTGATGTGCACCACATCCACAGTAAGACAATGTGACGGCATTAGCGCAGCGTTCCTCAACTCCGGTCCTCGGGACCCACCTGCCGGCCATGTTTTCAGGGTTTCCTTAGTATTGAGCAGGTGATATAATTAGTGTCAGTGCATCAGGACTTACCACAGGGATTAATTCTGTGGGATATTCTCATATCCTGACCGGTAGGTGGCCCTGAGGACTGGAGATGAGGAACGCTGCATTAGAGATCACTGCTTCACATACTGTGGAGGAGATCACTGCATGTAATAGCAACGGTCTCCTCCACTAACGAGCAGGTGATTATATGTGAGATAGATAGATAGATATATAGATATGAGATAGATAGATAGATAGATAATTGATAGATAGATAGATAGATATGAGATAGATAGATAGATATGAGATAGATAGATAATAGATAGATAGATAATAGATAGATAGGAGATAGATATGAGATGAATAGATAGATACCGTAGATAACAGACACATAGGGGGTAATTTACTAACCAGAAATATTCCTATAGTAGGCGTATTTCTGGCACAAAAAGGTCCAAATTGTGCCGCACTCTGCGACTTTTCCCCGCTCACGCCAGGTCTAAACGAGTGTGCGGGGACGGGTCGGCAGGACTATCTCATTCATCATTTTCTACGCCTGTTCTAAATGTAAGACCGCTCGGAAGCAGCTGTGGATCCAAGAGGCCGGCACCCCTTAATAACTCCGGCAGATCCACCGCCAATGCAGGGCTTTATTAAGACCCGTATCTAAAATGCCAGTCTCAATAAATGCGCCCCATACTTCTTATACCCCCCCTGCTGGACGTGTCCCCATCCCCCAACCCTACCCAATTATTTCCCACTTGCTTTGGCAATGCTAGTTCTGGCAATAAATAATAGGCATACAGACAGATGATGTGTATATACTGTACACTGACCCTCGGCCTCTCTCTTGCAGGATATGACCGTGGCAGCGGTGCCCACCCGATCTGTAGAGCTGGAGCTGTGGAGTGTGACAATGGTGTTTGTGTCAAAGCTATCAAACGCCATTATCACACTAATTAGCTACTGTGACACCATCCCGGGGACACTAAACTTCAGGCCTGTGGCAGAAACATACAACATTCGGAAAATCCCACAAAGAAGTGAAGACGTGTACATGACACATGAAGCACAGCCACGACCAGGGCTACCAGGGCCACATCTCCACGAGTCTGTAAGTGCTCCTGGTGTTTGCATTGGTTTCTGCCGCACAAAGTTATTTTCCTGTTTTATTTTAATAAAGCTCAATCATCATCAAATAAACAGTTCTCCAACAACCCAATCGATGTTCTGTTAATTCTTCGCCATTTTCAAGATCTCTGCGTGATGTCAGTGAATGGGAAAATTCTTGTTCAGAGGATGAAAACTTGCCCATTCATTATACTAATCCTAGCTGAGGGTTTGTGACACTGTTCTATATATCATCTGTCTATCTAATATCTATCTATATCTATCTCCTATCTATCTATTTATCTCATTATCTATCAAATGAAATCAGCTTTATTGGCAGGACTAAATACATTTTAGCATTGCCAAAGCAAGTGGGAAATAATTGGGTAGGGTTGGGGGTGGGGGACAGGTCCAGAGTGGGGGTATAGGAGTCCATGGTATATCAGGCTCCTCTCAGTCCATGGCAGGCAGTAATATATTGTGCTGCTGTGGCCGCTGTGTTCTCCTCTTCCCCAGCAGTATGGAGAGTCTCTTCTCCTCCTCCATGGAGATGAAGTCTGGGCAGAGATCAGACAGTCTCCTGAAGTGAGTCTCCCTCACTGCTGAGTATTTGGGGCACCGCAGCAGGAAATGAGCCTCATCCTCCACGGTCTCCTGGTCGCACTGCTGGCACAGTCTGCTCTCCCTGGGCATGTACCTCTGTCGGTGACGTCCGGATTCAATGAGCAGGCTGTGGGCGCTCAGTCTGTACCGGCTCAGGATCTGTCGGTCTCTTGGATTGGGGGAGTTTCTCCAGATATGGGGCCAGTTTGTACTCCCTCTGCAGCCTCTGGTATACTGTCAGCTTCTGGGATGTTCTTATGTTGTATGTTCTTATGATATACTCCTCTTTGTGTATCGTCCTCTGGATTCCGCCCTTTGTCAGGCTATATTGGTTGGTGGCTTGGGCAGGCTGGGTTTGGGTGACTTGTTGCAGGGTGCTTTGTTTTTCTGGGGCTTCTTGGTGTAGCAAGGCTTTGTAATGGTAGGAGCTGGGACTGCTGCTATGCAGATGGGCTCTGAATGATAGCGCCCTCTTCTGTACAGAGAAGTATCTATCTATCTATCTATCTATCTATCTATCTAATATCTATCTATCTCTGTCTATCTTTCTATCCATCCATCCAGCTTTAGCTAGATGAACTCATCCGTATCCTCCCTGCTCTATAGGTGCAGGTATTGGAGGAGCCCTCATTGGTGCCATGATCAGCTCCCCAAAGTTAGAGCAACTGAGCGCTAACCACAACAGACCTCAAGAACTGCAGGTGGGGGCAGGAGGCATGAGCAGGGAGGGCATATACACTCACCTAAAGAATTATTAGGAACACCTGTTCTATTTCTCATTAATGCGATTATCTAGTCAACCAATCACATGGCAGTTGCTTCAATGCATGTAGGGTTGTGGTCCTGATCAAGACAATCTCCTGAACTCCAAACTAAATGTCAGAATGGGAAAGAAAGGTGGGCTACAGCAGCAGAAGACCCCACCGGGTACCACTCATCTCCACTACAAATAGGAAAAAGAGGCTACAATTTGCACGAGCTCACCAAAATTGGACTGTTGAAGACTGGAAAAATGTTGCCTGGTCTGATGAGTCTCGATTTCTGTTGAGACATTCAAATGGTAGAGTCTGAATTTGGCGTAAACAGAATGAGAACATGTATCCATCATGCCTTGTTACCACTGTGCAGGCTGGTGGTGGTGGTGTAATGGTGTGGGGGATGTTTTCTGGGCACACTTTAGGCCCCTTAGTGCCAATTGGCCATCGTTTAAAGGCCACGGGCTACCTGAGCATTGTTTCTGACCATGTCCATTCCTTCATGACCACCATGTACCCATCCTCTGATGGCTACTTCCAACAGGATAATGCACCATGACACAAAGCTCGAATCATTTCAAATTGGTTTCTTGAACATGACAATGAGTTCACTGTACTAAAATGGCCCCCACAGTCCCCAGATCTCAACCCAATAGAGCATCTTTGGGATGTGGTGGAACGGGAGCTTCGTGCCCTGGATGTGCATCCCTCAAATCTCCATCAACTGCAAGATGCTATCCTATCAATATGGGCCAACATTTCTAAAGAATGCTATCAGCACCTTGTTGAATCAATGCCACGTAGAGTTAAGGCAGTTCTGAAGGCAAAAGGGGGTCCAACACCGTATTAGTATGGTGTTCCTAATAATTCTTTAGGTGAGTGTATATAGTGGTGCTTGAAAATTAATGATCCTTCAGAGTTTTCTATATTTCTGTATACATTTGACATAAAACCACATCAGATTTTCACACATGTCCTAAAGTAGATAAAGATGACCAAAATTGAGTAAAAAATATTAGAAGGGTGTATTAGACACCCCAATTACACAGACAATTGTTAGGAGGGATACCTTGGGTTCCTTTGTGACTATAAGGCCTCTTTCACACGGGTGTCATGGATTTGGGCCGGATAGGATGCGGGTGTGCGTCGTGGGAAAATGCGCAATTTTTCTGCGCGAGTGCAAAACATTTTTATGCGTTTTGCACACGTGTGAGAAAAATCTGCATGTTTGGTACCCAAACCTGAACTTCTTCACAGAAGTTCGGGTTTGGGTTAGGTGTTGTGTAGATTGTATTATTTTCCCTTATAACATGGTTATAAGGGAAAATAATAGCATTCTTAATACAGTACAATAGGGCTGGAGGGGTAAAAAATAAAAAATAAATAATTAACTTACCTTAATCCACTTGTTCGCGCAGCCCGGCTTCTCTTCTTTCTTCAGGACCTGAGTAAAGGACCTTTGATGACATCACTGCGCTCATCACATGGTCCATCACATGATCCATCACCAGGGTGATGGATCATGTGACGGACTATGTGATGAGCGCACTCACGTCACCACAGGTCCCTTTCCTCCTGCACAGCAAAGAAGAAGACAGAAGAAAAGCCGGGCTGCGTGAACAAGTGGATTAAGGTGAGTTACATTTTTTTTAACCCCTCCAGCCCTATTTTACTAAGTATTCTGTATTAAGAATGCTATTATTGTCCCTTATAACCATGTTAAGGGACAATAATAGCGATTTTCACTCAATGCACAAGTGATGCGTGAAAATCACTGCTCATGTGCACAGCCCTATAGAAATGAATGGGTCCGGATTCAGTGCGGGTGCAATGTATGCACCTCACGCATTGCACCCACGCGGAAATCTCACCCGTGTGAAAGAGGCCTAACACACCTTGCTCTTGGCATAATCTTTGTTGTTGGACCACTCCCGGGGCAGGTAATAATGGTCTTGAGTTTCCTCTAAGACCATTATTAAGCTATTTATGCCACTATTATGGTGTAAAAAAAAGTTGCAAATTATGGTGCACACAATTTGCATAATAATTTGCAACTTTTGAAGTTCCAAAGTCGCGAGAAAAGGTGTGGGGCTTAGCAGGAGGGGCAAGGCTTTACTTGGCCCACCAGATTTACTATAATTTACATCAGAAACTGGCATAGTTTACAGCTCAAGTCTACGCCAGGCCCACAAATAAATCTCCACAAATCTGTCAGACTGTATATTCGTGGAGTCCAAACTCTTTAGATATGGTTTTGTGACCTTTTCCAGCTTGATGGGCATCAACAACTCTTCTTCTGAGGTTCTCAGTAATCTCCTTTGTTCTTGCCATGATACAATTCCACAAACATGTGTTGTGAATATCAGACTTTGATAGATCCCTGTTATTGACATTAAACAGGTCACCCTCTCACACCTCATTGTCATCTGAATTATTTAAAACACCCATCTCTAATTCTGCCTTCAAATTATCTGCTAACCCTTAAAGGGGTTATCCAAGGCTGGAAATGCCCCCCCTCACTGCCCTGACCCCTCACAGTGATTCTACTTACCTAGCTCCCCACTCCCCATGTCGCTCCTGGTCCCTGCACGGCCGCCGCTGCTTCTCCCTGTGCGTAGATTAAACCATCTGGTGTTGGGGTGGGGCAGCCAATGGCAGGCGGTGACGGGGATGAGCCTCCCTAGCATCACGGGTGACGCTAGGGAGGCTCGTCCCGGTCGACGCCTGTGATTGGCTGCCCCCTCCCCCCTTACACCAGATGTTTTTATCCGTGCACGGGGAGAACCAGCGGGGACCAGGGGCAACGTGGAGAGCCAGGTAAGTAGAATCAGTGTGAGGGGCCCGGGCATTTCCAGCCTTGGATAACCCCCTTAAGGGTGACACACTTTTGCCACTCACAGACATGTGACATTGGATCATTTTCCCCAATAAATAAATGATCGACTAATATTTTTTAATATAATGAAAATATGATGTAGGTTCAGGCAAAATTTATGTGGAAATACAGAAAATTCTGAAGGGTTCACAAACTTTCAAGCAACACTGTATATTACACAACTCACACTGTCCAGAACAGTGATAGGGCAAGAGGAGGTGGGGCAATGACAGCAGGACATGTAGCAAACCTCCCGATACAGTGGGAAAGCACCTGAAATCTAGGACTGTCCCGCTAGATCCAGGACGGGTCGGAGCTATGCTCAAATGAAACAAAAATCCCAAAAATGTATACAATGTAAGGCGTCTTTCACACAAATGTTTTTTTTTCCGTTTCCGTTCCATTTCAATGGATCCGCAAAAAAAAACGGAAGGTACTCCGTATGTCTTCAGTTTCCGTATTTCCATTCCGTTCAAAGGTAGAACATGTTCTATTATTGTCCGCATAACGAAAAGGGATAGTACTGTTCTATCAGAGGCCAGCTGTTCCGTTCCGCAAAAAACAGAATGCACACAGACGTCCTCCGTCTTTTTTGCGGATCCGATTTTTTGCCGACAGCAAAATACTGAAAGAGCCCGACGGTTGTGTGCAAGAGGCCTAACATTCAGTAACACAATGTATAAAAACATTACAACATTTGTATACTGTATAGTATAAAATGAAGCAGCGAACCAAAGAAGAGGATATGATCTGGAAAATTACGACAAATAAAAAGTGGCCAAATACAAAGTCCAAGGACAATAATAACACAGCTGTACACAGCAACCACAAGAACCAAAAAGATACAAAAACAGTGTCAACACCACACTGATCATTATCACTGAAGTGACATTAATGAGTAACCAACTGTAGAGGAGAAGAACTCCAGAATCAGAATTTATTTTCATACTCTTTGGTTAAAGGGGTATCCCCATCGTGGACATATATGGTGTAACCCATCTCTAGGACCAATACCTACAGTATGTTTCCCTAGCTTCCGTTCCATATGGTGACTAGGCCACCACATCCAGGCAGGTTATATGTCTGTCACTGGATTTCTGGAGATGGGATGATCCAGGGATTTATTATAATTAGCACATATGAAGTGGGGAAGGAAGTTTCTCCCCCTAATACAAGGCAATTGTTTGCCACTAGTGTTGATCGAATGGACTTCGATCCGAATTTCCTGAAAAATTTAATTTGCCGCGAAGCCGGATTTCCTTGTGCTTTGTGGTAACGAATACATTTTCAGTGAAAGGCCGGTAGAAAAAAATATAAAAAATCATACTCACTTCATCTATTTGATCCCACGCAAAATCTCTTGCGCAGTGATGCATGATGTCACCATACCAGCCAGCGTGATATCATCAAGCACCACGTGAGATTTTGCGAGGGATCTTCAATCAAGATGGCATCGGCCGCCTCTTCGCGCTTAAATGGATAAGGTGAGTATTATTTATTTACCTTTAAACCACTGAAAACCCTTATTTTTAATCTCAGATGCCGCGATCAGAGATGAATGTGGCATCTGAGGGGTTCAATGACCAGGGTGGTGCAATCGCCCCTCCCTGTCCTTGCGCTCGCTACTTACAAAGAAATGCAGTGACGCAGCCGAATCAAATTTTTGTAAACTTCGCTCATCACTAGTTGCCACCTCACGGGTTTTTCTTGTTGTTGTTGCTTTCTTCTGGATCAACACTGCAGGATCATAAATTGCACTTGGTGGACCTGTGTTAAGGATATGCAAATCGATTATAAACTAATCAGATGTGTTACAAACGTCACAAACATTTGCCCATCAAACATGGTTTAGCTTTTAGGGACTATGTTCAGAGAAAGCTTTGAGGAAGTGAGTGCTGGTCATACTAGCAGTTCTACATTACAAAACCAATCCCCTGCAAGAAACTTTATTTTTATTTTTATATGAACAGTGAGACTGATTTTTTTTTTAAAACCTCAAGCACTGCACCCCAATATCATTCTGCTGCAAACGCTGAGCAATTGCACATTTTTTATTTCATTATCTCTGTGTTAATAAACGTGTGGCATTATAGAAAAAGCATTTTACGACAATAACGCCATGTTATTGAACGCCTAGCTGAAAGACAATTCCCAGCAAACACTGCATTGTGTTAGCGGATCAGAGATGAGACCGAGTTTTACACAGACATTTAGCATAAAATGTAATTGTTGAGAAAATGATATTACACGCCTAGTCGAAAGACACTGCATTGTTCTGTCATAGCGGATGCATCAGATAGCGAACCAAGCTTTTCATAGACATTTACAAATGTAATTGTTGAACAAGTTGGTAAGGCTGATTAGTGGGAGGGGCGGAGGATCTTCATATACGAGCCACAGCCTCACTCACAGGCATGTGTTTTCAGGTGCCCCACCCTCCCTCCCTTATCTTCTCATTTCCACAGGGTATGCCCACTTATAGGCCTACCCACGATCATGGCTTAGGGCACACAACAAGCCATTTAGTCAGGTCAGCTAAGACACGCCTAGCTGGGTTAGGTTGTTCCCGTTGTTTCTCTCCCTAGGGTTCTTTGGCTATCTCTTGGCCGTAGCCATGACCACAAGTGATATTACACACCCAGTTGAGAGACATTTCAAAGCAAAAATTGCATTATTTTATTCCCAAAGTATTTTGTCAATATCAGTGTGCGGTGTGTTTGTAGAAGGGTAGGGACATTTAATTGCGCATGTTTTTAAACTACAGAAAACACACCTGCAATTTTTCTAGTAATATTAATATTCTGTGTACCAAACCCACTTTTCATTTATCAGTCTCATAATAAAATAGAAAACAGTGGAGTACAAAAGGAAAGACTTAGGCTTTGTCATCCGATTCAGTATATGGTAATGGTAGCATCAGTAGCAGCACCAGCTATCCAGCCAGTAGTAGTAATAGTAGTGACACTTGTAGCCATGGTGGTGGCGGTAGGGGCAGTTGTAGCAAAAGCGGTACTTGGGGCAAATACAGAGCAGGGAATCGGGTGGGGGGGCCAAGGTGCGGCAGCAATAAAAAGACAAGATATAAGAAAACCTCCTAAAAACTGGCAAAGCCAGATCTGCTTCTCTTGTGGTCAGCTTGGAAACTGTTGATGCCACTGATACTGTGGGTGTAGGCTCAAAACATGCCACAGTTTGGTAAGCTAGGCTGTCTCTTGCTCTGTGCAAGCAACTAGTGTTGATCCCGAATATTCAAATTTTGAATTTTTATCGCGAATATAGGTACTTCTCGAAAATTCGCGAATATTTCGAATATAGTTATATATTTTTTTTATTCGATTTTTATTTTTTTATCAGTACACATGATCCCTCCCTGCTTCTAGCTTGTGGGCCAATAAGGAGGCTGCAATATACTTGACTTTAAGAGTAGTGTTGTTTGCGAATTTTGCTCTATATTCGTTTTTTCGAATATTCGCTATATTGCTATATATTCTTGTTTTAGAATATTACAAATATTCGAAAAAACTAAGTTATAGCAATATAGAGAATATTCGAAAAAACGAATATAGAGCAATTTAGCTAATATAGTGCTATAATCTTTTTTTTTATAGTTGTCATTTTTTTCCAATCTGAACTTCAGATGAGAAAAAAATTACAACTATTAGACAAAGAAGATTATAGCACTATATTAGCAAAATTACTCTATATTCGTTTTTTTCGAATATTCTCTATATTGTTATATATTCTTGTTTTAATATATTACGAATATTCAAAAAAACAAAGTTATAGCAATATAGCGAATATTCGAAAAAAATCGAATATAGAGCAATTTAGCTAATATAGTGCTATAATCTTCTTTGTCTAATAGTTGTAAGTTGAAAAATTCGCAATAAAAAGACGAATTTGAATTACGAAAATTCATATATTACACAATCATTACCTTGCCGATTTTTCGAGTAAAAAAAAACACGTGAATTTTCGAATATTCTAAAAAAATATTCGCGAAATATCGCGAATTCGAATATGACCCCTGCCGCTCATCACTACAAGCAACTCCCATAGGGCTGTTTTTCTCCACTAAACCAGTACACAAAACCACAGCTGTGTGCAAGATCTGCAGGATTAAAATAATCCATGGCAAAAACAAAGATAGGTACCAAGGCTCTATTGCACTACACGAGGCGGCATCACAAGATCCTGTGGGAAAATAGAAGTGGCCAGCATTCCAAATCAAAACAAGTCTGTCCTCCTTGTCCTGGTCTTCTTTGTGGCAGCCAGACCACATCCTCAAGCAGTACAGTGTCCTTGTCATTATCATCAACTGCTTCTTCTCCTGCTCACGCTGGGTTCACACCTGAGCGTTTTACAGCGCGTTCCTACGCGCTGCAAAACGCTCAACAGGCAAGAACCAATGATTCCCTATGGGAATGGTTCTCACCTGAGCGTTTTACAGCGCGTACGATCGCGCTGTAAAACGCCCGACGCCCCAAGAAGTACAGGAGCTTCTTTGGGGCGTCTTGTCGCGCGTTCCCGTACATAGACTTTAGCGGGAACGCGCCACAATGGGCGTTCGCTTGTCTCTGTATGTGCGATTGCAAACGCCGGTACAATCGCGCATACAGAGCGCTCCATCGCGAACGCTCAGGTGTGAACCCAGCGTCAATCTCCTTCTCCCTCTTGTCTTCTGCTCCATCGTGAGACATCCATATCACAATGTGTGGCCATGAGAAAACTATTCGTGACCAGCAATTAGCTTGTGAGCAAGCTGCACGCCCATCTGTCCAAGTTACTGGCAGTGCAGTTATTGCTGTACCATTGTAGCAAAGGTGGCGTTGTTCGGCACCTTCACCAATATTTTTCTTTGCTCTATGATATTCATACTTCTGCCTAGCTGTCCATTTTTTTTTCAAAACAATTGCTTAAAATTGCAATATTCTCTGTGTAGCAAGATGCAGGACCAGCTGTTATGGGCAGGGAAAGTACATGCTTTTCATGGCGCACTGGTTCAATATTTGTTGCGGCAGCAAAGAGGCAGCACTCCAGCAACAAGGCTGGTCCTATTGATACCTTCATGTTTGTGTTGATCTGGTTCCCACATGGGCGCTTTACATCCTCCACAATCATCCTTCCGTCCCCAACAGCAGCAGGGCACAGCATCGCTCTCGCTCCACCTCCCATCTATCAGATGTGTACAGTTAGGCTTTGCCATTCCTTCTTACAGCTGATTAGCCTGGGCTAGAGTAGCCACTCACTTGCTAACGTGCAACTAGAATGGTGAGTTCTATTCTATTTAAAGATCTCTTTGCCATATATCCTCTGCCATCTGCTGGTGAACCAGGCACATTACATGTACAAAACAGTTTCATAACAACATTAGGAATGCACAATGTAGGAGGACCTTGAACAAATACATAGATGACAGAGGGTCATGTTCAGGAAATGTCCTCGCATTTCAGCTTATGTGGTAAGGAATGCCCTCCTGGACTTGCACCGACATAACGGTCTGTTATTGCACCGCTTAATCCACGATATTCCAATTCGCTGGAACTCCACCTTGCACCTGCTAGAGTGTCTGTACAAGCAGCGGGAAGTGTTGAATCATTTCATGCACCATACGACCTCGGCTCATCAGAGACGCCTGTCGCGTACTTAGGCCCTTTGAAGAGACCACCAGATTTGTCAGTCGGGACAACTGCAGCATCAACGATGTCACCCCCCTAATATTCATCTTACAGAAGCTGCTCAAGATGATGCAACAAGGGACAGGAGAAGAAGAACAGCTTACACATTTTACTGGTCGTTCTGTAGCTGTTAGGAACCCACAAGGAGAAAGTCCCATGGAGGAGGATGAGGCGCTATCACTGGAGGAGGATGAGTCAGTAGTGGAGGAAGAGCAGGACTCGGCTGATGAAGATGATAATCACGACACCCAATCATCTCAGTGGGGGGCAGAGCCAGAAGGAGCAAGCTGTATACTTGCTTGTTTACGTAATGACAGCTGTATCCTTACCACCAAGCAATCTGATGTTTACCAGATAGCAATGCTTTTAGACCTTCGCTATCAAAACAAAATGGGGAATGTTTTCCTGTAGCCAAAAAGGAGGCCAAATTACTTTATTACCAAAAAATACTGTGTACACAGCATGCTGCAGCTTTCAGCAAGCAGATGCCTGCCACCCCTGTCTGACAGGTAGGCCCCTCTCCGCCCCCCACAGAGTCACCCATCTCCCACTGTCTCCGTTACCACAAGCAGCAGAAGCAGAAGCAGGCACATCAGTATCATTAACATGATGGGACAATTTTTTCATGTGCTGCACCAGGGTAAGGCAAATCAGCAAATGGAGATCCACTGCCTGAACACCCAGGTTCAGTCCCACCTGGACTCTGACCCATACCATGTTCCCTGACCCCATGGACTTCTGGGAAGCAGTTGGAACAGTGGTCCAAACTGGCCCAATATGCTCTCTGATCTGTCTTATCCAGTCTACAGTGGCATCAGCGACACAGGGAGCGTTTTGACACCCAAACTGACAAAATGGTCACCCACCAGTGTACAAAACATCACTTATGTGAAAATGAACATGGCATGGTACCGTGAGGATCTTTACCTGGATGAGGCCCATGAATAGATCTGCCCTTGTTGATGGTGCTCTATCATGCCACTGCTGCTGTCTGCCTGCCTACCATCATGTTCCATACCGTATGGCTGCTGCTGCCGCCACCACCGCAGCTGCTACCCCCTGCTGCTACTCCCACTACTGCCTTGTCTTTTCTATGCTGTGCTACTTCTGCTGCTGCCACCATTGTGGCCACGTGCCTCTAATAGACACTGAAAGGCAGAATTTTTCCAGGTTCGTGGATAGATGGATGGATAGATAGATAGGTAGATAGATAAATGATAGGCAGGCAGATAGATAAATTTCAGAGCCTAGGTAGGTAGATAGATAGATAGAGAGATAGGAGATAGGGTATGTTTATACATAGACAGATTTGAATAGCTAGAATTAACAAGAAGGTTTTCTAACAAACTGTCTACAGAACCTCTCAGGAAATGTTCCATCTCTGTAACAAAACTAATTGGGAAGAAATGTCTCTGGTGAAATACTTCAGAGTAATTGCTGCGTTTCAGAGAGAAGCCGCGGCAAGGATCTGCTCCCTGACAGCGGAAACAAACAGACAAACAATCCCCCGATACCTGCTGTAATAAAGAGTCCACGCGGGTGACTGCTGTGCAGAGTCGGGAGGATTCACATCCTTGAGTCAGACATCTAGAAATGACTAATATGATGCTGGTTGGCATTTACGTCCGGCCTGCGCGGCGGCCGGGGCTCGGGTGATTTAATTAATTCTGTATTTGACTTTCAAAGGGCTTCATCTAAAGCAGAAGAGCTAAGAAAATTGGAGACAACATTAAAAGAAGAATACATCAAACACATAAAAGAAGAAAAGCTTTTGATGTAAAAGAGCAAGTTTGAGGTGAGGACACAACTTTTAGAATGGATCAATTATCAAAGGCCACATTGGTTCTGTGCAAATTTGGGTTATGTGCATGGTACTAGATTCTTCCTGTGTTCTGACCCATTTTCCAAGAATGATAAGGCAATCCCACCGTAGCTACCGTGGTGGAAACTGCTGTGCGATAAAAGCAGCATCATGGTTCACACACCCACAAGTTATACATTGATTTATTGTTACTAGCGGGGTGCTGTTGGGTCACGCCCTTCTCCTACAGATGCTGCAGCAGTCGCCATCTGATGCCTCACCCAATAATTTAGGGACTCAGTTGAAAGAGGCCACCATGAAGTGGCAAGTGGCCACAAAAGTTATACAAGGAACCTCATGTTCCTAAATTTAAAAGAGTTTTCCTGGAGTAGAATATTGGTGACTTATCCTCAGTAACCTAAGTCATCAATATCAGACTGACAGGGGTCCGACTCCCGGCATCCCCACAATCAGTTGTTTAGAGAGACCGTGACGCTCCGGACAGCGCTGTGACCTCTTCCTAGGCCAATGACATTAAAGTCATCGATCATGGGGCAGAGCCTGACTGAAACACATGAAAGAGGCTTGAGACTTAGCTCCCACAGCACTAACCCGCGCTCACCCTCTTACTAAAGCCCCAAGTAAGCCATCATGGTCAAGATCAGCAGGGACAAGTAAAGCGTCCCACTTATGTGTGTACAAGTGGTGCCCTTAAATTTCTGTATAATTATTAGTATTTAATGTATTTTATTTCCTAATATCAGACTGGCATTGTCATTACATCTATTCGCCCCTAGGTGGTGCTGGCACCACATACTATATATAACCAAGGGTTTGTTAATAAAGTGGAAGTTGTTAGTTCAGAGTAATGTAGGAAGCAGAGAGGAGAAGGAAGTGTATGGAGGAGCAAAGCAGGCTCAGTCCAGAATGTAGCTGCCTTTCTTTCCTCTGGGCCCTGATCAAGCCTGGAGAGGACAAACCAAGTGTTTACTGCAGCCTAGCACAAGACAGTAAGTCTAAGTATGAATATACAGTAAGTCTAGTGGAGATTAGAGCTGAGTCTAGCCAAAGGACTTCACCAGCACCAGTGACCAGGAGGAACTTAAAGATACCTGGACACAACTGGATAATTAGTGTGCAGAATTATCCTTTTCCACTAAGCGCCTTCTGGGAAATAGTGGACCTGAATATTTCAGGAGAGCATCCTGCATCAAATAATGTAGCAGAGAGTTTGCCTGCCACGAGGGAGAACACCCTTATTGGATTGCTCAACATAAGTAGAAAATCATTATATTCAGTACCTGAGTGCTAGAAAGTGTAATTAGTGCAAATTTACCCATTCTTTGCCTGTAAAGTAACAGCATTAGAGAACTCCTCAACTGACAATTGCCAGACCTGTTATAAGGAATTCCAGTTAAACCAACATCTGGATTATTGCGTTTGCTGTATTGATGAACTGTAACAACTGCCCTGAATGTTCCACTGTTTTACTACAACTGACTCATCATCCTTTCTACTACTCTCAACTTTGCACCTTACGGTGCTGGCTTCACGAACACAGGGGGCCAGCCACCAAAGCACCTTAAATACCTATACCATCAAGGGCACTTCAACTTCCATCTGGCTGGTGTTCCCTGCAATAGAGAGTGCCCCGAAGGACTTAGTGCTGTCTTCCCCATCACTGCATGCCGGCCCAGGGAGGCTCTGCTAACCATGAGTAAATAAAATACTACCCCCATCGGACCACCGTAGCCTCACGTGTTGCCCCTGTGGCGTGGTCGTTGCACAAGTCCAGGGACCCACCTAACACACCCAGAACCAAAAGGAGCCAGACAGACATAGACAAATTCTGGAGGAAAAAGCTGGTGCTATCTCCATCTGAGGCTGGCAAGATGGCACCTGGTTACCGCTGATAGCTCCATTACCAAAGCTTCCCCCACTACCCCGGCTGGAGCCCTGGCCGACGGTGACAAAACACAGGTCCCCCAGAGCCAAGAGGTAACCTGAGTGAGAGGGACCACTGACTTCCAGAAGGTCCCTGAAATGTAGAACCAACTGTCGCCAAGCAGGACTGTCTCGGGTCAAGATCCCTACAGGATCTCTATCCTGACCCTCCCTGGTCCCGGGATGGTGAGATCGCTGCCACACTACTGTTTGTTTCCTGCACACAGTCGGCAACGACACATAGTTGTGGGCTCAAATGACAGTGATGTCTCAGTTTATTTTCTCTGTTGTATGCCGAATGCATTTAATTTTTGGGGTTTCTTTTAACTTTTTTGATACATATAGAAGTGTACAGAGCACTTCCCTTATAATGTTAGTTAAAGGTGTACTCACAGCTCGCAATCTCACTCCAAAAACAGCAAACTTCAATTTTGTTTATAAGTTATTTATTTCCTTTTTAGCTCAATTCACTGTTTGTGCTCTGAGAGATGTGCATACACTCCAGGTGGAGGACAGGAGACTCCTCAGCCACACTGGTATACATTGCTTCATGGCGAAGGTTACAACAACCACTCTTAATGTAAGGGGACTCAACACCCCGCTCAACAAACTACTAAGTAAAGCCAAAGCAGGTGTGTGTTTCCTACAGAAGACACACTTCAAGGCTGGCAGGGTCCCCTCTCTCTCCCAATCATATTTTAACTGGTTCCATAGCACCTGTGGCAGGTGGAGCACTATAAAGTGCCTTTTGTGCTGTGGCATTAGAAGAATTTTGATGTCCAACCAGACTGTCTATTACTCTGTAATTCCTCTACCGCCGTTCACACCAAATGCTTCAAATAACTTCTTTATTAACTTCAACTTTTCTTCATATATAACACTGCCGCCTCCGCAGCAGATAGTCCATTTACATAAAACATGTTGAAAAGATATCACAAGATAGCGGTATGCATAAGATGGTGGTTCAATCTTGTCATTCAACATGAAATGGTGGATATATTTCTCTCTTGAGTATCTGTACTCTCACTTTAAGTTATTCAAGCAGCAGATAGTCCATTTACATAAAACATGTTGAAAAGATATCACAAGATGGCGGTATGCATAAGATGGTGGTTCAGACTTGTCATTCAACATGAAATGGTGGATATATTTCTCTCTTGAGTATCTGTACTCTCAATTTAAGTTATTTAAGCACTTTATGATCTCTCTGAGAGGTTTATCTAAGTTCTAACTAAAAGTTCTACTTGCTGTTTAAAGTGCCCACATATAACACATAGTGGGACACTGCAGATCCAGGGAGTTATTCTGATTGGAGTCGGGGAGGAATTTTTCCCCCTAAAGTGGGGAAAATTGGCTTCTACCTCACAGGTTGTTTTTTGGCCTTTCTCTGGATCAACTTGCAGGATGACAGGCCGAACTGGATGGACAGATGTCTTTTTTCAGCCTTATAAACTATGTTACTATGTTAGTATGTTATTATGTGCCCAGAGCATGCCCGCTGATAGAGAAGATTCATACTTACCTGCTCTACGCCACTCGGGCCAGAAAACCCCTTTAAAGTGGGTTTCCAATTTCATGATGTGATGGCATATCACTATACCGCCCCTTCTTGATTATTGGGGAACCCCACCAATCTTAAGGGGTTGCAGCGATGGTTTATCCCAGCAGTTTTTCCCCACAGTCCTGGCTACACCCTATGCTGTCATAAAGTATAATAGGCAGTATACAAAAATAAGTAACCAAATAATATTACTGCTACAAAGTGCACAACTGAATGCTCAGCTAATAAGGCCACATGCTGCTCCGTAATGCTAGGTGTTTGCAGGGTTCCTTGTAGCCTACAGTATTATGTGTGCGCTTTATGGGCGTATTATTCGAATACTGCATACTATACAACGCTATTATGTGAGTCTTATTTGGACACTAAAGTATCTTATTTTCGGATGCAGAATAATATATATTCTAAGTGGAACATCAGTGTTTGGTCTGTGGTTCACAGGCTATTGGTAGGAAATGCTTTGGAAACTAATTTTCAGCCTAGCAGTGTTTACGGAATACAGATGAAACATGGAGGGCAAAAAACGAACACACAGACCGAACACGGATGCTTCATGGACATCTTCAAAACCACTGACCATCTTGTCATGAATATGATCATGGACACGGACGTTTGAAAGTGGCTTTAGATAGAGACAACACACTGCTCCTGGCGGCTGTCACTAATCTAGGACTAATGTCATCTTCAAAATCTGCAGGCTGCATCAGTGTAGTGAGAGAGTAAAGAACTCACAGAAGAATCTGCAGGAGAGGGGAGAGATCTCACAGACAGGCTGCATCAGTGTAGTGAGAGAGTAGAGAACTCACAGCAGAATCTGCAGGGGGAGGGGAGATCTCACAGACAGGCTGCATCAGTGTAGTGAGAGAGTAGAGAACTCACAGCAGAATCTGCAGGGGGAGGGGAGAGATCTCACAGACAGGCTGCATCAGTGTAGTGAGAGAGTAGAGAACTCACAGCAGAATCTGCAGGGGGAGGGGAGAGATCTCACAGACAGGCTGCATCAGTGTAGTGAGAGAGTAGAGAACTCACAGCAGAATCTGCAGGGAGAGGGGAGAGATCTCACAGACAGGCAGCATCAGTGTAGTGAGAGAGTAAAGAACTCACAGAAGAATCTGCAGGAGAGGGGAGAGATCTCACAGACAGGCTGCATCAGTGTAGTGAGAGAGTAGAGAACTCACAGCAGAATCTGCAGGGAGAGGGGAGATCTCACAGACAGGCTGCATCAGTGTAGTGAGAGAGTAGAGAACTCACAGCAGAATCTGCAGGGGGAGGGGAGAGATCTCACAGACAGGCTGCATCAGTGTAGTGAGAGAGTAGAGAACTGACAGCAGAATCTGCAGGGGGAGGGGAGATCTCACAGACAGGCTGCATCAGTGTAGTGAGGGACTAGAGAACTCACAGCAGAATCTGCAGGGGAGGGGAGAGATCTCACAGACAGGCTGCATCAGTGTAGTGAGAGAGTAGAGAACTCACAGCAGAATCTGCAGGGGGAGGGGAGAGATCTCACAGACAGGCTGCATCAGTGTAGTGAGAGAGTAGAGAACTCACAGCAGAATCTGCAGGGGAGGGGAGAGATCTCACAGACAGGCTGCATCAGTTTAGTGAGAGACTAGAGAACTCACAGCAGAATCTGCAGGGGAGGGGAGAGATCTCACAGACAGGCTGCATCAGTGTAGTGAGAGAGTAGAGAACTCACAGCAGAATCTGCAGGGGGAGGGGAGAGATCTCACAGACAGGCTGCATCAGTGTAGTGAGAGACTAGAGAACTGACAGCAGAATCTGCAGGGGGAGGGGAGTGATCTCACAGAAAGGCTGCATCAGTGTAGTGAGAGACTAGAAAACTCACAGCAGAATCTGCAGGGAGAGGGGAGAGATCTCACAGACAGGCTGCATCAGTGTAGTGAGAGAGTAGAGAACTCACAGCAGAATCTGCAGGGGGAGGGGAGAGATCTCACAGACAGGCTGCATCAGTGTAGTGAGAGAATAGAGAACTCACAGCAGAATCGGCAGGGGGAGGGGAGAGATCTCACAGACAGGCTGCATCAGTGTAGTGAGAGAATAGAGAACTCACAGCAGAATCTGCAGGGGAGGGGAGAGATCTCACAGACAGGCTGCATCAGTGTAGTGAGAGAGTAGAGAACTCACAGCAGAATCTGCAGGGGAGGGGAGAGATCTCACAGACAGGCTGCATCAGTGTAGTGAGAGAATAGAGAACTCACAGCAGAATCTGCAGGGGAGGGGAGAGATCTCACAGACAGGCTGCATCAGTGTAGTGAGAGAGTAGAGAACTCACAGCAGAATCTGCAGGGGGAGGGGGGAGATCTCACAGACAGGCAGCATCAGTGTAGTGAGGGACTAGAGAACTCACAGCAGAATCTGCAGGGGAGGGGAGAGATCTCACAGACAGGCTGCATCAGTGTAGTGAGAGAGTAAAGAACTCACAGCAGAATCTGCAGTGGAGGGGGAGATCTCACAGACAGGCTGCATCAGTGTAGTGAGAGAGTAGAGAACTCACAGCAGAATCTTCAGAGGAGGTGGAGAGATCTCACAGACAGGCTGCATCAGTGTAGTCAGATAGTAGAGAACTCATAGCAGAATCTGCAGGGGGGGGGGGTGGAGAGATCTCACAGACAGGCTGCATCAGTGTATTGAGAGACTAGAGAACTCACAGCAGAATCTTCAGAGGAGGTGGAGAGATCTCACAGACAGGCTGCATCAGTGTAGTCAGATAGTAGAGAACTCATAGCAGAATCTGCAGGGGGAGGGGAGAGATCTCACAGACAGGCTGCATCAGTGTAGTGAGGGACTAGAGAACTCACAGCAGAATCTGCAGGGGAGGGGGGGGGGAGATCTCACAGACAGGCTGCATCAGTGTAGAGAGAGAGTAGAGAACTCACAGCAGAATCTGCAGGGGGAGGGGAGAGATCCTACAGACAGGCTGCATCAGTGTAGTGAAAGAGTAGAGAACTCACAGCAGAATCTGCAGGGAGAGGGGAGAGATCTCACAGACAGGCTGCATCAGTGTAGTGAGAGAGTAAAGAACTCATAGCAGAATCTGCAGGGTAGGGGAGAGATCTCACAGACAGGCTTCATCAGTGTAGTGAGAAAGTAGAGAACTCACAGCAGAATCTGCAGGGGGAGGGGAGAGATCTCACAGACAGGCTGCATCAGTGTAGTGAGGGACTAGAGAACTCACAGCAGAATCTGCAGGGGGAGGGGAGAGATCTCACAGACAGGCTGCATCAGTGTAGTGAGAGACTAGAGAACTCACAGCAGAATCTGCAGGGGGAGGGGAGAGATCTCACAGACAGGCTGCATCAGTGTAGTGAGAGAGTAAAGAACTCACAGCAGAATCTTCAGGGGGAGGGGAGAGATCTTACAGACAGGCAGCATCAGTGTAGTGAGAGAGTAGAGAACTCACAGCAGAATCTGCAGGGGAGGGGAGAGATCTCACAGACAGGCTGCATCAGTGTAGTGAGAGACTAGAGAACTCACAGCAGAATCTGCAGGGGGAGGGGAGAGATCTCACAGACAGGCTGCATCAGTGTAGTGAGATAGTAGAGAACTCACAGCAGAATCTGCAGGGGGAGGGGAGAGATCTCACAGACAGGCTGCATCAGTGTAGTAAGAAAGTAGAGAACTCACAGCAGAATCTGCAGGGGGAGGGGGGAGATCTCACAGACAGGCTGCATCAGTGTAGTCAGATAGTAGAGAACTCATAGCAGAATCTGCAGGGAGAGGTGGAGAGATCTCAGAGACAGGCTGCATCAGTGTAGTGAGAGAGTAAAGAACTCACAGAAGAATCTGCAGGAGAGGGGAGAGATCTCACAGACAGGCTGCATCAGTGTAGTGAGAGAGTAGAGAACTCACAGCAGAATCTGCAGGGAGAGGGGAGATCTCACAGACAGGCTGCATCAGTGTAGTGAGGGACTAGAGAACTCACAGCAGAATCTGCAGGGGAGGGGAGAGATCTCACAGACAGGCTGCATCAGTGTAGTGAGAGAGTAGAGAACTCACAGCAGAATCTGCAGGGGGAGGGGAGAGATCTCACAGACAGGCTGCATCAGTGTAGTGAGAGAGTAGAGAACTCACAGCAGAATCTGCAGGGGAGGGGAGAGATCTCACAGACAGGCTGCATCAGTTTAGTGAGAGACTAGAGAACTCACAGCAGAATCTGCAGGGGAGGGGAGAGATCTCACAGACAGGCTGCATCAGTGTAGTGAGAGAGTAGAGAACTCACAGCAGAATCTGCAGGGGGAGGGGAGAGATCTCACAGAAAGGCTGCATCAGTGTAGTGAGAGACTAGAAAACTCACAGCAGAATCTGCAGGGAGAGGGGAGAGATCTCACAGACAGGCTGCATCAGTGTAGTGAGAGAGTAGAGAACTCATAGCAGAATCGGCAGGGGGAGGGGAGAGATCTCACAGACAGGCTGCATCAGTGTAGTGAGAGAATAGAGAACTCACAGCAGAATCTGCAGGGGAGGGGAGAGATCTCACAGACAGGCTGCATCAGTGTAGTGAGAGAGTAGAGAACTCACAGCAGAATCTGCAGGGGGAGGGGGGAGATCTCACAGACAGGCTGCATCAGTGTAGTGAGAGAGTAGAGATCTCACTGCAGAATCTGCAGAGGGAGGGGAGAGATCTCACAGACAGTCTGCATCAGTGTAGTGAGAGAGTAGAGAACTCACAGCAGAATCTGCGGGGGGAGGGGAGAGATCTCACAGACAGGCTGCATCAGTGTAGTGAGGGACTAGAGAACTCACAGCAGAATCTGCAGGGGAGGGGAGAGATCTCACAGACAGGCTGCATCAGTGTAGTGAGAGAGTAAAGAACTCACAGCAGAATCTGCAGTGGAGGGGGAGATCTCACAGACAGGCTGCATCAGTGTAGTGAGAGAGTAGAGAACTCACAGCAGAATCTTCAGAGGAGGTGGAGAGATCTCACAGACAGGCTGCATCAGTGTAGTCAGATAGTAGAGAACTCATAGCAGAATCTGCAGGGGGAGGTGGAGAGATCTCACAGACAGGCTGCATCAGTGTAGTGAGAGACTAGAGAACTCACAGCAGAATCTTCAGAGGAGGTGGAGAGATCTCACAGACAGGCTGCATCAGTGTAGTCAGATAGTAGAGAACTCATAGCAGAATCTGCAGGGGGAGGGGAGAGATCTCACAGACAGGCTGCATCAGTGTAGTGAGAAAGTAGAGAACTCACAGCAGAATCTGCAGGGGGAGGGGAGAGATCTCACAGACAGGCTGCATCAGTGTAGTGAGGGACTAGAGAACTCACAGCAGAATCTGCAGGGGGAGGGGAGAGATCTCACAGACAGGCTGCATCAGTGTAGTGAGAGAGTAAAGAACTCACAGCAGAATCTTCAGGGGGAGGGGAGAGATCTTACAGACAGGCAGCATCAGTGTAGTGAGAGAGTAGAGAACTCACAGCAGAATCTGCAGGGGAGGGGAGAGATCTCACAGACAGGCTGCATCAGTGTAGTGAGAGACTAGAGAACTCACAGCAGAATCTGCAGGGGGAGGGGAGAGATCTCACAGACAGGCTGCATCAGTGTAGTGAGATAGTAGAGAACTCACAGCAGAATCTGCAGGGGGAGGGGAGAGATCTCACAGACAGGCTGCATCAGTGTAGTGAGAGAGTAAGAACTCACAGCAGAATCTGCAGGGGGAGGGGAGAGATCTCACAGACAGGCTGCATCAGTGTAGTGAGAGAGTAAAGAACTCACAGCAGAATCTGCAGGGGGAGGGGAGAGATCTCACAGTCAGGCTGCATCAGTGTAGTAAGAAAGTAGAGAACTCACAGCAGAATCTGCAGGGGGAGGGGGGAGATCTCACAGACAGGCTGCATCAGTGTAGTCAGATAGTAGAGAACTCATAGCAGAATCTGCAGGGAGAGGTGGAGAGATCTCAGAGACAGGCTGCATCAGTGTAGTGAGATAGTAGAGAACTCACAGCAGAATCTTCAGAGGAGGTGGAGAGATCTCACAGACAGGCTGCATCAGTGTAGTGAGATAGTAGAGAACTCACAGCAGAATCTGCAGGGAGAGGGGAGAGATCTCACAGACAGGCTGCATCAGTGTAGTGAGGGACTAGAGAACTCACAGCAGAATCTGCAGGGGAGGGGAGAGATCTCACAGACAGGCTGCATCAGTGTAGTGAGAGAGTAGAGAACTCACAGCAGAATCTGCAGGGGGAGGGGAGAGATCTCACAGACAGGCTGCATCAGTGTAGTGAGGGACTAGAGAACTCACAGCAGAATCTGCAGGGGAGAGGAGAGATCTCACAGACAGGCTTCATCAGTGTAGTGAGAGAGTAGAGAACTCACAGCAGAATCTGCAGGGGGAGGGGAGAGATCTCACAGACAGGCTGCATCAGTGTATTGAGAGAGTAGAGAACTCAAAGCAGAATCTGCAGGGGGAGGGGAGAGATCTCACAGACAGGATGCATCAGTGTAGTGAGAGAGTAGAGAACTCACAGTAGAATCTGCAGGGGGGGGGGGGAGATCTCACAGACAGGCTGCATCAGTGTAGTGAGAGAGTAGAGAACTCACAGCAGAATCTTCAGAGGAGGGGGAGAGATCTCACAGTCAGGCTGCATCAGTGTAGTGAGAGAGTAGAGAACTCACAGCAGAATCTGCAGGGAGAGGGGAGAGATCTCACAGACAGGCTGCATCAGTGTAGTGAGAGAGTAGAGAACTCATAGCAGAATCTGCAGGGGAGGGGGGGGAGAGATCTCACAGACAGGCTGCATCAGTGTAGTGAGAGAGTAAAGAACTCACAGCAGAATCTTCAGGGGGAGGGGAGAGATCTTACAGACAGGCAGCATCAGTGTAGTGAGAGAGTAGAGAACTCACAGCAGAATCTGCAGGGGAGGGGAGAGATCTCACAGACAGGCTGCATCAGTGTAGTGAGAGACTAGAGAACTCACAGCAGAATCTGCAGGGGGAGGGGAGAGATCTCACAGACAGGCTGCATCAGTGTAGTGAGATAGTAGAGAACTCACAGCAGAATCTGCAGGGGGAGGGGAGAGATCTCACAGACAGGCTGCATCAGTGTAGTGAGAGAGTAAAGAACTCACAGCAGAATCTGCAGGGGGAGGGGAGAGATCTCACAGACAGGCTGCATCAGTGTAGTGAGAGAGTAAAGAACTCACAGCAGAATCTGCAGGGGGAGGGGAGAGATCTCACAGTCAGGCTGCATCAGTGTAGTAAGAAAGTAGAGAACTCACAGCAGAATCTGCAGGGGGAGGGGGGAGATCTCACAGACAGGCTGCATCAGTGTAGTCAGATAGTAGAGAACTCATAGCAGAATCTGCAGGGAGAGGTGGAGAGATCTCAGAGACAGGCTGCATCAGTGTAGTGAGATAGTAGAGAACTCACAGCAGAATCTTCAGAGGAGGTGGAGAGATCTCACAGACAGGCTGCATCAGTGTAGTGAGATAGTAGAGAACTCACAGCAGAATCTGCAGGGAGAGGGGAGAGATCTCACAGACAGGCTGCATCAGTGTAGTGAGGGACTAGAGAACTCACAGCAGAATCTGCAGGGGAGGGGAGAGATCTCACAGACAGGCTGCATCAGTGTAGTGAGAGAGTAGAGAACTCACAGCAGAATCTGCAGGGGGAGGGGAGAGATCTCACAGACAGGCTGCATCAGTGTAGTGAGGGACTAGAGAACTCACAGCAGAATCTGCAGGGGAGAGGAGAGATCTCACAGACAGGCTTCATCAGTGTAGTGAGAGAGTAGAGAACTCACAGCAGAATCTGCAGGGGGAGGGGAGAGATCTCACAGACAGGCTGCATCAGTGTAGTGAGAGAGTAGAGAACTCAAAGCAGAATCTGCAGGGGAGGGGAGAGATCTCACAGACAGGATGCATCAGTGTAGTGAGAGAGTAGAGAACTCACAGTAGAATCTGCAGGGGGGGGGGGGAGATCTCACAGACAGGCTGCATCAGTGTAGTGAGAGAGTAGAGAACTCACAGCAGAATCTTCAGAGGAGGGGGAGAGATCTCACAGTCAGGCTGCATCAGTGTAGTGAGAGAGTAGAGAACTCACAGCAGAATCTGCAGGGAGAGGGGAGAGATCTCACAGACAGGCTGCATCAGTGTAGTGAGAGAGTAGAGAACTCATAGCAGAATCTGCAGGGGAGGGGGGGGGGAGATCTCACAGACAGGCTGCATCAGTGTAGTGAGAGACTAGAGAACTCACAGCAGAATCTGCAGGGGGGGGGGGAGATCTCACAGACAGGCTGCATCAGTGTAGTGAGGGAGTAAAGAACTGACAGCAGAATCTGCAGGGGAGGGGGAGAGATCTCACAGACAGGCTGCATCAGTGTAGTGAGAGAGTAAAGAACTCATAGCAGAATCTGCAGGGGGAGGGGAGAGATCTCACAGACAGGCTGCATCAGTGTAGTGAGAGAGTAGAGAACTCACAGCAGAATCTGCAGGGGAGGGGAGAGATCTCACAGACAGGCTGCATCAGTGTAGTGAGAGAGTAAAGAACTCACAGCAGAATCTGCAGGGGAGGGGAGAGATCTCACAGACAGGCTGCATCAGTGTAGTGAGAGAGTAGAGAACTCACAGCAGAATCTTCAGGGGGAGATCTCACAGACAGGCTGAATCAGTGTAGTGAGAGAGTAAAGAACTCATAGCAGAATCTGCAGGGGAGGGGAGAGATCTCACAGACAGGCTGCGTCAGTGTAGTGAGAGAGTAGAGAACTCATAGCAGAATCTGCAGGGGGAGGGGAGAGATCTCACAGACAGGCTGCATCAGTGTAGTGAGAGACTAGAGAACTCACAGCAGAATCTGCAGGGGGAGAGGAGATCTCACAGACAGGCTGCATCAGTGTAGTGAGAGAGTAAAGAACTCACAGCAGAATCTGCAGGGGAGGGGAGAGATCTCACAGACAGGCTGCGTCAGTGTAGTGAGAGAGTAGAGAACTCACAGCAGAATCTGCAGGGGGAGGGGAGAGATCTCACAGACAGGCTGCATCAGTGTAGTGAGAGAGTAGAGAACTCACAGCAGAATCTGCAGGGGAGGGGAGAGACAGACAGACTGCATCAGTATCAAATGTTTTTAGTATTTTAATGTAAATAAAATATTCCCAAATTACTGACAGCAAGCAGAGATCCTAACACTGGTAAAGACTATAAACACAAACTACAGTATATTATAGACTTTAAAACCAGTAGTTCACCAACATTTGTATACAGAAGCACAAATACCGCATTATGGGTCATGCTAAGTGACAAAGTCAGGTCTGCTACACCTGCCTGTGTTTCTACCCCCTAACTGCTTTCCATCATACATTCTCTTTGTGGCTGGTATGCTTTTAATTCCAAATGGTTTACAATCCAAGACCAGGCAGCGTATGTCACTTGGCTCCAGGACGCTTGTCACATTTCCCAGGCTGCAGGCTCATCTTCATCCGAGCTCCAAAAATCCATCCAATCTCATTACACATATCTCAGTCTCTTAAGTGTAGGTGGAAATTGAATTATTGTCCACAATCCTAGAGGCCGCCTTCCTCTTCCAAAATATATTGCTTGCAAGAACAGCATTTCGATAATGGACCTCAAGAAAAACTCATTTCCGCCGGCTCCACATGGTGAACTCTATAATACAGTGATCACTGAGGACATTTCTATCATTTACTGACATATCATATGAACCATGTGCAATAGAATTAGCAATTTACGCATCAGTGTTCTCACCCTCAGCAGTTATGTATATGAAGCAACATTCCCCCTCCCCTCACCTTACCAATCTCCCACCACTCCTGTTCTAGTGCTTCCCAGGTCCCTCACCATACATATTACCGCTGCGGCCAATCCATGGCCGTAACAGGTCATTCTGCGGCCAATGATTGGCTTCAGCATCCGATGTCCATATCAGGAGGCAGAGATAGGAGGAATAAAAAAAGAAGAGGGAATTAGTCACAGACCTTTTTGGATGTAAAGAGTCTGGGATATCCAGGCAGGGCGCCAAAGGGAAGGACCGTCAATATAGAATGTAAAATTCAGGGTATATTTAACGTATTTTTCACCCTATAAGACGCACGGGCCCATAAGACGCACCTAGGTTTTTGGGGAGGAAAATAAGAAAAAAAATATTTTTAACCAAAAGGTGTGCTTTTGGTGGGTTTGGAACTAATGGTGGTCTGTGGATGGCACTATTACTGGGGATCTGTGAAGGACACTGTTATGGGGGGATCTGTGGATGACGGACACTGTTATGGGGGAATCTGTGGATGACGGACACTGTTATGGGGGGATCTGTGGATGAAGGACACTGTTATGGGGGGGATCTGTGGATGACGGACACTGTTATGGGGGGGATCTGTGGATGACGGACACTGTTATGGGGGGATCTGTGGATGACGGACACTGTTATGGGGGGATCTGTGGATGACGGACACTGTTTTGGGGGGATCTGTGGATGACGGACACTGTTATGGGGGGGATCTGTGGATGACGGACACTGTTATGGGGGGATCTGTGGATGACGGACACTGTTATGGGGGGGATCTATGGATGACGGACACTGTTATGGGGGAATCAGTGGATGACGGACACTGTTATGGGGGAATCCGTGGACGATGGACACTGTTATGGGGGGATCTGTGACGGACACTGTTATGGGGGGATCTGTGGATGACGGACACTGTTATGGGGGGATCTGTGACGGACACTGTTATGGGGGGATCTGTGGCTTGCACTGTTAGAGGGGGGATCTGTGGGTGGCACTGTTATATATGTGCCATCCACACCCCCCCCCCACCCCATAACAGTGCCATCCACAGACCCTCCTCCCCTTAACTGTGCCATCCAAGGATGTTCCCCATAATACTTCATCCACAGATTCCCCCCCCCTACCGCTCCAGTATACAAATATAAAATGTCTTATTCAATTAAAAGTGATTAAACATCCCCCCCCCCACTCCTAATATTACCGTACATCCTAACACCTTCTGTAGAACGCAGGCAGGCCGGGCGGCCGGCGCATCACTCACTGACGTCACATGCCTGCTAGTGTTGAGCGCGAATATTCGAATTGCGAATTTTTTTCTCGAATATCGCAATTTCGAGATTTCACGAATATTTAGAATATCG
Source organism: Bufo gargarizans (assembly GCF_014858855.1). Lineage (NCBI taxonomy): Eukaryota > Metazoa > Chordata > Amphibia > Anura > Bufonidae > Bufo > Bufo gargarizans. The sequence goes on along the minus strand of NC_058080.1, from coordinate 720,332,093 downwards.
TTCTATATATTCGCGAAATCGAATATATATTTTTTTTTTTTTTAAATTGTTATATTTTTTTCTTTCCCACTTCCCTAAAGTTGTTCTTACCTGTCCTTTGGATTCCTGGCTTCCTGGCTGCTCCAGTCAGTGCCCGTTGCCGCTTCTTAGCACTGCTATATTCCATATTAGCTAAATTACAATCTATATGGGTATTTTACGAAATTTCGTAATATTGCTCTAACTTCGTCTTTTAGAATATTAATAATATTGCGCTAACTTCGTCTTTTAGAATATTCATATCGTAATATTCTAAAAGACGAAGTTAGAGCAATAGTAAGAATATACGTAAAAAGTTGAAATTGCGATAACTTCGTCTTTTAGAATATTACGATATGAATATTCTAAAAGACGAAGTTAGCGCAATATTATTAATATTCTAAAAGACGAAGTTAGAGCAATATTACGAAATTTCGTAAAATACCCATATAGATTGCAATTTAGCTAATATACTGCTATAGTAATTTTTTTAATAGTGTACATATTTTACAAAACTTAAGTTCAGAAAATGCAAAAAAAATAGAGAAATAAAAGGATTATAGCACTATATTAGCTAAATTACAATCTATTAGCTAAATTACAAGCTAAATTACAATCTATTCGTAATATTCTAAAAGACGAAGTTAGAGCAATATTACGAAATTTCGTAAAATACACATATTAGCCTAGCCATAGTCAATTAGTCATAGGAACGTTGCCTTATACTATCAAATAAAAAATTCTCAATACGTGATTAATTCAATCACATATTATTCGCGATAATTGTAATAATTACGAATATTCGATTTCGACGAATATAACACGAATATTCAATCGAATATTCGCGAAATCGAATATGGCACCTCCCGCTCATCACTAATGCCTGCGCCGCCTGCTTCATTCATAAAGTAGGCGGCGCAGGCACGTGACATCAGGGAGTTACGCTGCCGCCCTGCCTGCCTGCGTTCTACAGAAGGTGTTAGGATGTACGGTAATATGAGGAGTGGGGGGGCATGTGTAATCACTTTTGATTGAATAAGACATTTTATATTTGTATACTGCAGCACTGGAGCGGCGGGGCCGGAGTACAGTGACAGCACCGCCGCTATTGCCGGCCCCCAGCTCCTCCTCCCAGTCCCTCCCCGCTCGCTCATACATCGCAGGCTGCGATGTAAAAATGTCAGTATTCGCCCCATAAGACGCAGGGGCATTTCCCCCCCATTTTTGGGGGATAAAAAGTGCGTCTTATGGGGCGAAAAATACGGTAATTACTGGAGAGGTGGTAGGCTGCCACAGGTATATTGTCCAGATAGGAGTTAACCTAAAGTGGACATAGTACCAGGATAAGAACACAAAAGAGAGAAAAAACTGTATCTGGCGCCAAATGCCTCAGAAGTGGGCTATTACTTCTGAGGCATTTGGCGCCAGATACAGGTTTTTTTCTCTTTTGTGTTCTTATCCATATCAGGAGGCACCAGGAAGTACAGAGACCGGCTGATAATTCTATTTCATTGGTCCCCCAAATGCAAATGTTTGAGGTTCTCAAGAGGGTCCAGAAGGTACACAGACCGCCTGATCTTCTCCCAGGTTCCCCAAATGCAAATGTTTGAACTTTGCTCTACACACTATAGGTCCTTGATACCACAAGTAAAAAAAAACAAAAAAACTACTGCTGCATTTTACATGGTAAAAACTACAACTCCCAAGGTGCACACTTGCTTGGCTGTCCTCAAAACTCCACAGAAATGAATGCAGCATGCTGGGAGTCGTAGTTTCACCACAGCTGGAGTGCCGGATGTTAGCCATCACTGGTCTAGGCCGTTTCTCCAAATGGAGAAGACTTGGCGCAGAGGAGACAACTCCCAGGAGTGATCACCCTGACAAAATCTAGCGCCCCCTAGAGATTTGAGAAAGGGTGGCCAATATGTTGGATAATGGATATAAATCATCCCAATCATCCCCCAAAGCCATAAAACCCATATTGACCAATCAGGAAACTTCTTTTTCGCACAAATCTGGAACTTGGCAAACAGTCAAGAATGTATACGCACATCATACACATGTGAATTTAGACAAGGAATGGGCCAAAAAATCCAGCACAAACAATGACTTTGTCAGTAGACATCCACTAGGTTTTGACCATTGCGCACGTTACAATCATGGTCAGCTTTACTCCAAGGGGATACCACAAAGCAACCCAGAAAATCATCCACAGCTCCAAAATAGGGAAAACATAAGAAAAAAAAAAAAGACCCTTGGATGATCCCCAAGTTACCAACCATCTTGTTTACAGGTCTACAGTGCTGATGTTACAACACGTGGCCGCTGCAGCCAATCACTGGCTTCAGCAGTGAACCTTTGAGGCCAAAGATTGGCTTCAGCAGCCACATGTTGTCGATATGACGTACGCGTTGTTTGCACTGTAGATAAATGGTGGGTCACTCAACAGGTACGTGATGATAGTTTTATAAATTACCAGAGAGTTGAGGAGCTAAGGTGCACCGAGTGGCTGGGTCCAGCCCTCAGTGAAATTAAAACACTGATTTCTCTTAAATGCCGCACTGGATCAGGGGGAATAATAGTATGGTTTTCATCAGCTTGGTTGAGCCCTACCAGGCATTATGCCTGGTTTGATGGGGTTGATCCTGCTGACAGATGCCCTTTAACTCCTTCAGGGCTGGCCTCTCTTGTTAGCAGCTAGGCCTTCAGTGGCTACATCAAATCATTAGATCAATGGGTCTGCTAAATAATCCAGGTAGTCCGGTTATTCAATGCCTGAGCGCCAAGTCTTAACGTCTTTTCCTCCTGCCTGACATGTTTCTACATTGATTGACTGTGTATGATATACCTATGCTCTTGGACTCTGCTTATTTCCTGGACTTGCTGATACCTGTAGTTCTACACCCAGATTCTGTACTCTGCTTGCTCCTGGACTCTGCTTATTGTCTAGCCCCTGGACTTGTTTGCTGATACCTGTAGTTCTACACCCGGATCCTGATCTCAGCCTGCTCCTGGACTCTGTTTATTTCCTAGCCCCTGGATTTATTTGCTGAGGATTGTAGTTTTACATCCAGATCCTGACCTCAGCCTGATTCTGAACTCTGCTTATTGCCTACCATTGGGCTTGTTTGCTGGTACCTGTAGTTCTAAACCCAGATCCTGACCTCAGACTTCTGTTCTCTGCTTATTGCCTAGACCCCAGACTTGTTTTCTGACACCTGTAGCTCTACACCTGGTTCCTGACCTTGGCTTGCTCCTGGCCTCTGTTTATTGCCTAGCCCCTGGACTTGTCTGTTGAAACCATTCTTGCTTTTGCTTCATCCGGCTGCCTACTGGTAGCAGCAAAAGGGATCCACATCCAAGCCATGACCACACCGTCCCGTGTCCGTGCCCATCTATTGCTAATCTCAGACAGTCCCTTTAAGGTACTTGAGAACATCACCGGCCCCCAGATCCTCTACAGCAGGAACCTGTTGCCCTCCAGCTGTTGTAAAACTACAACTCCCACAATGCTCTGCTGTAGCCTGATAGCTGTAGGCTGCTCAGGCATGCTGGGAGTTGTAGTTTTGAAACAGCTGGAGGGCCGCAGGTTGAGCATGCCTGCTCTAGAGGCACAAATCCCGATGAAAAAGCTCTTAATAAATATGTTTTCAGAGATATTTAATAATTTGTAAAATTCTATTTTATTTCACATGATATCCATTGAAATCAAGCACAACATTTGTAAACTTTTCAAACACTGTAACACATTGTTACAAAGTACAAAGGACGGGACAAAGAAAAGACGGAGGAAAGGGGAGCAGCCGAAGACACAGACACCTGGTAACACAGTAACTACAGAAAACTGCATAAATAATAACACAATGCAAAGGGAGGCAACAGAAATTCTCATCACATCATTGTATCATATGTACCTAAACTCTTCATCATCTTCAAGATCTCTGTTTGCTGTCAATAAAAGGACACATTCCTATTTACTACCAGTGCTTGAAACTCCATCATGACCTAGTACTTCTCACAACTAAAGGTTTTCTCATGTGGGTCGCCTTACAGAGAATTGTCTAGACGTGGGGAGGTTTCTTTCATAGGGGGGGGTAAAAAATTCACAAACTGTGGCGCGTGCTGTTAGTGTGCAACATTTTGTGACTTTTTGGGGGTTGTAGGCACCGCTCATCAGTTTTCAAAGTAGTATGGCTTTTTGACTTTTTTTTTTGTGACTGGATGTTACTTTAAAGTTTATAGTGAATTACAAAATTCGTTAAAGACAAAAAAAAATTCTGTGCACTTTTTTGTGTCTTTTTTTTCTTTTAGTAGTTTTGGCTTTTCTAACTAAACACGGCAGGCTCTGCAGTAGCTATGGTAGTTTTTTTCCCAGACATTTTCCCTGAGGCATGTCTAAGGGAGTATAAAGATGCCTGAAAAAATTCCTGCACTGCATACAATAAAGAAAAATGTTTAAAAATTGAAAACATGTAAAAAAAAGCAGCAAAAAAATAATAAAAAAATGCTGGAAAAAGACTGTGCCTAAAATCAGCGCTTTATGTAAAATGTATATCGGTTGCTTAGCTGACTGAAGGCCTGACAGCTCCCTGCAGATTAGTCCCATTCAAGTGACTGGGACTGAGCTGCCTTACCAGGCACAGCCACTACCATTGGAGGGGGCGCAATACTCGTTGGATTTTCGCAGACCCTTCATGTAACTGCCAGGAATCGTGCCCTAAGTACAGACCAACAATATAATAGTGTTGGAAACGCCCTTTAATAGTTAAAGTAACTGTTTTCTGTTTTAGTAACTACTTGCATTCCCCATGTAATCACCTCTATTCGGATCGCTCTCTGTTGTGCCACTTCTCTATTATTCCCACTTGTAGATATGAAGGAATTGCCAGCAGTTTGCAATGAAGGTCCAGATGGAGGTTTCCAGTTGGGGGACACACCCCTAACTTGTAACACCCATCTGGACCTTTATTGTAAACTGCTGGCAATTCCTTCATATCTACAAGCAGGAATAATAGAGGAATATCACCATAAGAATAGAGGCTCCAGACTGGTTATTACATGGGGACTGCAAGTAGTTACTAAAACAGACATGTCAGGAGAGGTGAGAGGTCCTCTTTAAATATATACCGCCCTTCCATTCTAATATGATGGTCTGTGAGCCGCACGTCCACAAACCTCCGACTAGTGATTTATCTCTACGCAGCTGTTGTTGACTTTCGATGCCTGTTTGTTTGCCCTTTAAAATAACCTGCCTGTGTATTTTTGGAGCCCGGAGTACGGCAGTGTGACCTATACGACAGGAATATCATTTACACAGAACAACTCGGCTCCAATTATGTTATATAAAATGCTCGTAAAGAGCACTAAAAGGACGGAAATCTGCTTTTTCCACCCACCAGATGTGCAGAAAACTCAATAAAGTGACTTTCCTTTCACTAAACTGTCACAGTGTCACAAATGTTACCCTCTACTCCGGTGCAATTCATATTACACAAATCACCCACAGGTGGCGCCATTGGCTTTATCTCTGAATAATTGTATGGCTCCTTTAAATGCTGCGATTATGTCTGTAAGGCCTCATGCACACGACCGTTTTTTGGGTCCGCATCCGAGCCGCAGTTTCGGGTGTGGACCCATTCACTTCAATGGGGCCGCAAAAGAGGTTGCTCCGTTCTTACGCCCCGCAAAAAAAATATAGCATGTCCTATTCTTGTCCGTTTTGCGTACGAGAATAGGCAGTTATATCAATGGCTGTCCGTGCCGTTCCCCAAATTGCAAATGGACGCCATCCGTGTTTTGCGGATCCGCAATTTGCGGACGGCAAAACAAACAACGGTCGTGTGCATGAGGCCTTATATGAATAGTCAAGCAACATCCTATTTTACAACTTGGTTCCCATGCATTGTAACCCACACCAAACACAAGACAGTGGATCAAAGCAGTTCTCTAGTTTGGGGGAAATAGTAGAAAATAGCATCAGAACAATAAAAAAAAAATGGTATTAAAAGGGGTTTTATAGAACTTTTTAATTACAAAGGTCATGCAAAAATAAGCAGATCACAGTTCGTCCTGATCCTCAGAGCCCCAGCGATCAGATGGTGGGAATCTGACACTAAGGCCTAGTTCACACGAACATTTTTTTTTGGCATGTGTACGGGCCTTTTTTCGTGTTCCGTATACGGAACCATTCATTTCAATGGTTCCGCAAAAAAAAAACAGAATGTACTCCGTGTGCATTCGTTTCCGTATTTCCGTTTTTCCGTTCCGTTGAAAGATTGAACATGTCCCATTATTGCCCGCAAATCACGTTCCGTGGCTCCATTCAAGTCAATGGGTCCGTAAAAAAAAACAGAACACATACGGAAATGCATCTGTATTCGTTCCGTTTTTTCTGAGCCATCTATTGAAAATGTTATGCCCAGCCAAATTTTTTCTATGTAATTACTGTATACTGTACATGGCATACAGAAAAACGGAACGGAAAAACGGAACAGAAACGGAAACACAACGGAAACAAAAAATGGATCCGTGAAAAACGGACCGCAAAACACTGAAAAAGCCATACGTTCGTGTGAACTAGGCCTAAGGGGGTCATTTATGAATAGATAGATGCCAAATTTTCGGTCGCAAAGGGAATTTGCGGCTCAATCTGCAACTTCTTCCCCATCCACGCCACGTCCGGCAGTTCTAAAAAAAGGGGTCGTGGGCGATCTGCTGGCCGGTCTCATTTATCATTTTCTACGCCTGTTTTAGGGAGCTGGCGTAGATTTAGGGTAGTTTCAAACTATCGTTAGAAGAATCCGGCAGGCAGTTCCGTTGCCGGAAATGCCTGCCGGATCCGGAAATCCGTATGCAAACGGATACCATTTGTTTCCGGATGCGGATCCAACTGACAAATGCATCGAAATACCGGATCCGTCTCTCCGGTGTCATCCGGAAAAACGGATCCAGTATTTACTTTATTCACATTTTTAAAGGTCTATGCATGCGCAGACCGGAAAACCGGATCCGTTAATGCGGCAATTTGCTGAACACTTGGTGCCAGATCCGGCATTAATAAACTTCAATGGAAATTAATGCTGGATCCGGCAATCCGGCAAATGTTTCGGAATTTTGGCCAAATACCGTAAAAGGGACGGAACGGAAGACATCCTGATGCATACTGAACGGAATGCTTTCCTTTCAGAATGCATTAGGCCAAAACTGATGCGTTTTTTTCCGGTATTGAGCCCCTAGGACGGAACTCAATATCGGAAAACGCTAGTGTGAAAGTACCCTTAGACAGGAGGTGGATGCGCCTAAGTTATGTAGAGGCCGGCGCCTCTTCATACCTTCGACGGATCCACGGCCAGCTAAAGGGGTATTAAGAACAGTGTCTAAAACGCTGGTCTTAATAAATGACCTTCTAACTGTTCAGTTCTCCTGCAGCGCCACCGCAGGAGAAATGATGTATTACATGGTGCCCATTGAAAACAATGGAGCATTCATGCAATGCATAGACATCTTGCGTCCTCCAGAGATAGGTGGAGATGTTCTTTGTAGCTGCTCCACTTCTGTTAACTCATTCTAAACCAGACAGACCTATTAGAAAGGCTTTGTGATTGGGCGGGAGGGATGTGATGATCAGAATATAGTATGTCTGTCTTGTGGGGCCTCTCATTCGCCATCCGTGTTGTTAGGACATGCTGTATAATAAATGCACCAATTAATGGCAGTCGTTCTCCATAATACATTGTCTTTAACTCCTTAAAGGGATATTCCAGGGCAATATTTGTTGCGGGGGCTTGTCTTCCTGTCCGGGTGCCCACCCTTTTATTATAGTTTTTTACACTGTAGTGGTCACAGGAGACTGTCCTTCCATCTAAATATTACAGAAATTCCTAAAGGTTTAGGGTCCGTCAATGAGAAGCACTAGAGCCTGAAATGAGCATGTAATGTGTATAACATCCAACATGAGAACTGTACAAAGGATACTACAGTGCAGGACGCAGCATTGTCTTCATATGCTAGCAATGGCAACAAATATACAGTATAGAAAAGCATTATTACCTCTTATGTATCAGAAGAACACAACATAGCGTATTACACTGGGCGGCAGGTATGAGGGAGCTCTATCACTGCAGCACAAGGTATGAGGGAGCTCTATCACTGCAGCACAAGGTATGAGGGAGCTCTATCACTGCAGCACAAGGTATGAGGGAGCTCTATCACTGCAGCACAAGGTATGAGGGAGCTCTATCACTGCAGCACAAGGTATGAGGGAGCTCTATTACTGCAATATATGGTATGAGGGAGCTCTATTACTGCAATATATGGTATGAGGGAGCTCTATTACTGCAGCACAAGGTATGAGGGAGCTCTATCACTGCAGCATAAGGTATGAGGGAGCTCTATCACTGCAGCACAAGGTATGAGGGAGCTCTATCACTGCAGCACAAGGTATGAGGGAGCTCTATTACTGCAATATATGGTATGAGGGAGCTCTATTACTGCAATATACGGTATGAGGGAGCTCTATTACTGCAGCACAAGGTATGAGGGAGCTCTATCACTGCAATATACGGTATGAGGGAGCTCTATTACTGCAGCACAAGGTATGAGGGAGCTCTATCACTGCAGCACAAGGTATGAGGGAGCTCTATCACTGCAGAACAAGGTATGAGGGAGCTCTATTACTGCAATATATGGTATGAGGGAGCTCTATTACTGCAATATACGGTATGAGGGAGCTCTATTACTGCAGCACAAGGTATGAGGGAGCTCTATCACTGCAATATACGGTATGAGGGAGCTCTATTACTGCAGCACAAGGTATGAGGGAGCTCTATCACTGCAGCACAAGGTATGAGGGAGCTCTATCACTGCAGCACAAGGTATGAGGGAGCTCTATCACTGCAATATATGGTATGAGGGAGCTCTATCACTGCAGCACAAGGTATGAGGGAGCTCTATCACTGCAATATATGGTATGAATGAGGGAGCTCTATCGCTGCAGCATAAGGTATGAGAGCTCTATCCCTGCAGTAACAGGTACAGTATATATGAGGGCTCTATCACTGCAGTAACAGGTACAGTATATACGAGGGCTCTATCACTGCAATAACAGGTACAGTATATACGAGGGCTCTATCACTGCAGTAACAGGTACAGTATACAAGGGCTCTATCACTGCAGTAACAGGTACAGTATACGAGGGCTCTATCACTGCAGTAACAGATATGGGAGCTCCACCATTGCTATTAACAATTTTTATCTATAGTTTTTCACAATAAACACCATAAAATAAATGTTAACATGAAGATAATATGGAATTTGCAGCCCCCCGCGGCAATCACAAGAGCCACACATCAGTATCATACAGTCGACTTCCCATACAATCATCATGGCCTAATGCAGCGATGTCCTTTAGGACGAACGTTGATAATTCCATCTTATTCTACCTATGACATAGATCAGTGCATAACACGTATGCAGACAGCACTACATCCATGCAGTTACTGTATGTGATTTACAAGTGTCCTCTCCACTTCTTCTGCAGGAAATGGAAAGTCACGCGGTCCAGGACAGTTCAGTGGACAGCAACGTCCAGGAGACGCAGCGCTATGTCTTCTTTGCCTTTGTGCTTTGGCGACTTTTTCGAGAACTGGAGGGGTTGGGCTGGGGTTTCTCTTTGACGGGATTCGGTTTCTTCTGCTTTGAAGGATTCGGTCTTAAGGATTGTAAGCCGAGGATTTCGCAGTACTTGTTGCACTGGTGCAAGGCCTTGAACTGATCGATGAACGACACTGAACAGTTCCCCTTAAAACCTTTGTATCTGAAACATAGAAAAATAAACTGGTTACGAAAAAAGTTAAAGAAAACCAGTCAAGAAACGGGCAATTATAAGGCACATCAGACCCTAAGGACAAGCGAATGGCTCTAGGGTCAGCTCAAAATGGGGGTGTCTTCTCTTGGACCTAAGGAGCCTGGGCCAACTGAATGATCTTCTAGTGGGCCAACTGAATGATCTTCTAGTGGGCCAACTGAATGATCTTCTAGTGGGCCAACTGAATGATCTTCTAGTGGGCCAACTGAATGATCTTCTAGTGGGCCAAGGCAGTTCTGACTGATGAACACAAAGCCCGGTCAAACTATGGCAGGGGAGACAAAATCGATGTCTCTCCTTCCTCTATCTCTTATGAGCCAGAACGTCTTGGAGGACTACAGCCATCCAAATATTACATGGCTGACCATTCATCTGATTAGATATCATATAATACTATATTTCCCCTGCAGAGGTCACTGTAGGCAGCAGGATTAGGTCGATTAGATCACAAAGGGGGTGTAATGTATTTAAGAGGGTGCGGTTAGGACTACTTTGGGGGAGGAACAAGGGCATAGATTGAAATGTTTCACATGGTGACGATCCCTTCCTAACATTCTGAATTTTTAGGGTCCCTTTTGGTACGGAGCGGGTTGTAGGGGGTGTGACTGTAGACAACTGTTTATATAAAGCAAAATAGGAATTTAATTGACCAAGAACCTGATGATCAAAGCTGCCGAGAGATAACATTGGGTTTAGGACTAATTATCAGCCAGCGTTGATTAAACCATCACAGGCGCTCAGTGATAGGAGACGGGGACAGCTGTGAATCACAACCCACTCCTTACTAAAAAGTGACGCCAGCAAATATCTCTGAATGTTTTATACCCATTAACGCTGAATGTTTTATACCCACTGATATCACTTGCATGACCCCAAAACTGCACCTTTTATAAGGAGGACCACCAAGGGAGTCTTGACATTTTGACACATTTTGTGACTAATATCTTAGATCTTTTATAATGGTCAACACTTTAGTTATTTTCTGTTAAAGAGCTCCAAATTGCCGGCATAGACATAAATGATAAAATTCTGGTTTCCTGCAGCCACCACTAGAGGGAGCTTAAGTACAATGCATAACAATAAGCAGTAAGATATTGTGGTCCCCCTAGTGGTAGCTTTAGGCCCGTGACTATGAATCTAATGCCTATGACTACCTTATAGAGGAGTTCCAGAGATTTGAATAAAATTGGGTCAAGGTCTGTGATCTGGGATACTCAATGGATCCCGTTGGTCTCCGTGGATTAATGGATGAATTTGATATCAAAAGCATTTGAAGCTTGGTGTATCTGAAACTTGCATTGTATAGGGGTATTGTTAAATGGCACTCAGGGAGTATCGGTGGCGGATGTTGTATGGAGATTGGCGGCACTCTAGACATATGTGTGGCTGGCACTTTTCGAGGTAGTGTCCGAGGAAAGCACTGTATGCTGGGACAGCTGCTATACACTGTTACGGGATCCTCAGTGACTGATGTTGGCAGAGCCTGACTAATAGATGTCAGGGGAAAGAAGGATTGGGCTGTTATATTTCAACATGCCCAATCCTTTGTTCCATAGGGAGTTAAGCTGTCAAGAGCGATGCCTCCATTCAAACTCATGCCTGCTCGAGCCGAGCCCAGAATTCATGTGTTAGGGGGTTAGAGAAGAATAGTTGTCAGCTATCTAAGTCTGCAGCCACCTTTAATCTCAGAAACGTCAATGTATCAAGGACAGAAAGACGTCTTAGGTGGAGTTGCCACCCATCGGGTAACCGAATGGTAACCAATATCATTGGTCGATGCTGGTATTGAATTTTCGCCTACACCTACCTTCAGACATAGCACTATGCTCCGTCCAGAACGCAAAGAGAACTGGAGCCTAGGGAGGCGAGTCGCCCACTAGACAACAGGTATAAGTAACCTCTTCACCACACAAGACCACCAGGAATGATGACATCAACATCTTAACTGAACTAGACCACCAGGGATGCTTTTATTAACCTCTTTATTGCTCTAGACCATTGAGGATGTTGCCATTCACCTCTTACCTCTTGACCACCAGAGAAAGCGACATTACCCTCTTAGCTACCCATACCACAAGGGATATTGGCATTAACCCCTTCAGTTCTCTTGACCACCAGAGAATGTGGCATTACCCTCTTAGCTACCCAAGACTACAAGGGATATTGTCATTAACACCTTCACTACTCTTGACCCCACAGATACTAAACAATGAAAAGTCTTTGTGTGGAGCACCCCCCCCCCCAAAAGTGACAACACTACTTCTGAATGGTGCATTCTGGAGAGTATCCCAGTGGGGTCAATACTGGTACCCAGGTCTGTTGGTAGGCGGCCAACCAAACCCTGTAGGTGCTGTCTTGCAAGCCTACTCCTTGCAAAAGAGGCTGTAAATTATAACTACATATTGATTACATTACATTCCATATATCCTCGGGGGTGTAGGTATTGGGGAGCAGAGGTAAAGGTCATACCAGAGCACTAGTGATTGAGGGCACCCAAATGTGCCAGGTAAGAGGCTACCAGTACTATCACTACATGGTAGGAGGGAGCCCTTACAGATTTTAGATTGGGGTCCAGGATCTTCAGGTTACTCCTCTAAGTTGGGGTAACAGATACCAAGTAACACCCTATTGTAAGTGATCTCCAGTGGAGAGACCCCTGGATCAACAGTAATGTTTCACCCCAAAGGCGTTTTTCGGAAGAACTTTTAATAGGCTCTTTCTATAATATGTCTAATGATGATTTGTGGAAATTCTCTGGTCGTGCACAGAAGAAGGAAATGTTGCTTGCATTACTAAACGGTTGGGAGAGTCACGATTTCCAGATTTAGAAGGATACATCTCGCATTGTTAAAGAGTATATAACATCCTGACAGGGGGAGGGGGGGGGGGAGAGAACATAATGAGAGCGCTATGAGTGATGACTCAATAAAGATCAGAGATCTTTCGCAGTGACTTGAAGGAACTGAACTCTTCTTACTGTAGAGCTCATAATAATAAGACAGAATTTCTTCTGGATGCGAAGACCTTTCTGGATCTCATGTATCTGGGGCTTTATATTACCGGTGTCTGTTTTGTCTCCAGCAGCCGGTACTCTGCCAGGTCCCAGCAGATGGCGCGGACTGGTGCTCATTGTCTCCCAATGTAACACGTCCAGACACTACCTGCTGATTCCTTTGCTTTCTGCCTCCTCTAGCAAGGCATTATATTATATTTTCATGGGATATGCAGAACCAGGCACTGCAGGGCAGTACTGTTTAGGCACTACAAGGCAGTACTGTTTAGGCACTGCAGGGCAGTACTGTTTAGGCACTGCATGGCGGTACTATTTAGGCACTGCAGGACCCTACTGTATAGTTTCTGCAGGGTGTCGATGCTTAGGCACTGCAGAACTGTAATGTTTAGGCAATGTATGACTGTATTTTGGGGACATCCTAAAACATTTAATGTGAAAATGGCTTACTGTAGCTTAATGTACCATAATGTGCCTAAACCTCAATCAATTGCCTTGAAACTTTGCACAACCTAAGATCTCAGCTTCCCACACCTATCCTGGAAGTTTCATGGATTTTGGCTATCCACAAGGCAAATGAGTGACATTAAGCTTGTTTTTTGGGGAACTTAATGTGGCTTAACGTACAAAAAACAACTCAGATGTATAGGAGAACAGGCTGACACTGGGTATTAGAGCAACAGCTGAATAGTGATAGGCATGAGATCTTCAGTAGGAGAAACACCAGACTTGTTCCTGAGGTCCATTTCAGTATCATGTACCTTCGGTAAACATCCAGGTTCTCTGGTCCTCCTCCTCAATCAGCATGTGTGGCCTCCTGTATGCTTCAGTCCTAGTCAAACTTTTCCTATGTAACACCCCAGAGTTGTGTTACTACACTCCTCTACCCCGCTTTACATTATCATGAGATTTAATCTATATTATGTCCTCACAACTGTGCTTCTGAACCATGTTAATTGTAAATTTCCTTGTAATTTTAAAGGTTGACCAGCAGGTGGCAGCAATGCATTGGTAAGGAACTAGTTACAGTTTAGTATATCTAGGCTGGAATGGTTCATTCCAGCTTAGCTCCCCCTCTGTGGAGGTGTGGACTGTTCCCACATCCTGCACCTTGGGTGGAGGAGGAAGTTAGGATCAGTGTAGCCCACCCCCTGCTAGGGGTAGGGTGTGTGTGTCAGGACTTCCCCTGTATAGGGAAGAAAGCCAGGATCTTGTCTCGGCTGAGACATTGATCACATACCCAGACTGAGCCCTGCAGCCTTAGCTGCATGACAAGAAAGCAGACAACCTCCAGAGTATCAGGACGAAAGCATTCCCTGAGAGCCTATCTGTGAGTCAAGTCCAGAGACCTATGAGAAGCCATATTCCTCCTCAGCTAGTCTGTCCCCACAAAGCAGAAGATATAGAGAAGCGCAGAAGATTAATTCCTGCCACAGTTACAGAGCTACTAAACAGACGTCTTATCCTGCAAGCTCCAGATTTATAGTGCAGAAGATTTATTCCTGCCAATGATTGCCAAAACCTGCTGGGACCAAAGACCAAAGCTGTATTCTGCTTGGATACAAGTTACCTTCAGTAAAGAAAAGTTTGAACTTCATCTAAAGGTCTGGACCTCATTTCTGCTGCAAAATCCCTCTATTACTCCTACTATCACTACACTCAATTTATTGCAAGTGAGCCAGGAGTCCAGCCGTATCCAGGTAGGAGACACCGTTGACACCATTATCACCACCTATAGAGACATTATAGGCCATTACACCACTCTGGCATTCCTAACCTGGGACGTGCGCTGTAACACCTTGGGAGGACCCTGTGATAGTACCCTGCGCACGCTGCAATTGGCGTCATGAACAAACTATAGACTATTATCCACACCTGACCCAGCCATTGCATTTTGGCATCAGTGTATTCCCGTATCCTGCTAATTGCACCTACACTTGAGCATTCCCACCCTCAGACCAAACCTGGAGAGAGACTGAACTAAGACCTGGAAAAAGATGGTAACCGCATAAATTTACAACAATTCCCCAGCACACCTGTCAGCTGGCCTGCAATAAAACAAATTACCCTGTCTAACAGTACACATTAAAAGCTGAGGTTTTAGTTGCACAAACCTTTGGCCAAAAATATGTAGAAGCCACACCGCCACCGTCAAGGCACCTCTGTAAAGTATGGTCTTAGCTCTATTTATATGAGTCTCCAAATGGAAGCATATTAATTCAGTCGATAAATTAAATGCAGGTGTACCTGGAGGTAGCCTACTCCTCCTCACAAGGTGCAGGGACTCATTGGAGGCCCAGCAACCACAGATGCATGCTGGCATCCCCAATGCGTCACCACATCCTAGATAGACTAAGACCTAACCTGGAGCTATGACTGATCCTGCGGCTAGCTTTGTGAATAATCCTTTAAATTTCTAATAGCACAAAAGGTAGTAGGGGCTATGTCAGCCTAACGTCACTCAATAAGAGAACTAAGGTTGTGCAAATTTTGAAGACAATTAATTGAGGTTTAGGTACATTATGGTACATTAAGGGGGTATTCCCATCATAGACAATGGGGTCATATTGCTAGCATATGCCCCCATTGCCTGATAGGTGCGGGTCCCACCGCTGGGACCCGCACCTATATCGAGAACGGAGCGGGGAGCGCTGTGGCTGGAGGACCCGTCCACCACCAAGCGCTAATTCCCGCCTCTCCCATAGAAGTGAATGGGAGCGTACCGCGCATGCATGGCCCATGCTCCCCTTCATTTCTATGAGGCCAACAGCCAGGGCTCGGCTATTTTCGGTGGCCCCATAGAAATGAATAGAGGCTGCGCATGCGCCTTGCGCCCTCCTTCACTTTCGGGGCCCCGTTCTCGATATAGGTGCAGGTCCCAGCGCTGGGACCAACACCTATCAGACAATGCGGGCATATCCTAGCGATATGCCCCCATTGTCTGTCTGAGATGGGAAAACCCCTTTAAGCTCTTTTCACATTAAATGTTTTAGGATGGGAATAAATTAGTTTAATGCGAATAACTTTTACTATGTTTTCTCAAATGACCTAAACTCTTCAGAATATGTTGGCACAGAGAGAGTCTTGTAGTATAGGAAGTTTGGGGGAAATCGGTTAACATCTAATTTTTTTTTTTTTGTACGTTAAGCCACATTAAGCTCCCCAAAAAGCAACTTATTTGAGCACTGTGTATAGCAATATTTGCAGACACTTCATAATGCTGCCATTCATGCATTGTTTGATTCGTTTCTTGAAGACTATTGTTACAATGGTGCACAGTTGTGCGATTCAATTTGCCGCCATGCCGTACAGCAGCCTTGTAAAACGTGGCTTTGTATTTCTACTGAAGTCACACATCCTTGCTGGTTACGGGGTAGTAATTCCTGAGTGTTTCTGTAAATGATACAGGTATATGGCGGTGGAGCTCTGCAGAGCGGAATGATTACCAATGATTGCTCACTCACCCCTTGCCCATAGTTGCTATGCCAACATCTGTCAGCTTCATTCCAACACCTGCCGGACAGAAAAAAAAGAGGGAATTATATTTTAACAGATTCCAATTGCTTGTTATCTACACAAACCGCCAAGTGTCTATCAATATACCGCCACGAGATGCGCACTTCCAGGAGGACGAGGTTTCTGTTACTATGATTAGAAGAAGCAAAGAGAGTAACCCTCGCTGCACCGTATACACAATATACAGTATATGAGAGCTGATTCTGTCATTTTATTATTTGAGGCAACTCATTGCAATATTACTGTGGTTTACATGGGACTGCAGGCAAACTACTAGGAGGAGAACGGTAACAGTTAAATGACAGCCATTCTCGTAGTACACCTAAACAGCTGAATTTGTCATTTGGAAAAATTGTGATGTAATGAGTCATGAAGTCGCAATCTGTTGTATGTTGGATTACATAGGACTGCAGGCAAATGGACACCGAGTTGCCAAAGTACAAATTCAAGGTTTCTTCTAAGGATAGGGGGAGGAAGGGGGTGCAGCTGCAGAAGTGTGCCTGCCTCATTACCTCTAAGAGACTGGTGCTGTGAGGGGGGGTGAGGGAGAAGAAGGGATCATAGTGCAGTCCCAATGAGTGGGACCACACGGGAGAGGAGACTCTGGCACTCCTTTATGGGGGAGTACTCTACTGGCATTGTATATAAGAGGCCTTTATTGTCACTGTACAATACAATGTAATACAATGTACAATACAATGTACATTGTATTGCATTGTATTGTACAGTGACAATAAAGGCATCTTATATACAATGCCAGTAGAGTACTCCCCCATAAAGTACTCTACTGGCATTGTATATAAGATGCCTTTATTGTCACTGTACAATATGAGGGGCACTATGCTGGCACTGCTTCACAGGAAGGTGCTCTCCTGACACTTTATACAGGGGCACTCTGCTGGCACTGCTTCACAGGAAGGTGCTCTCCTGACACTTTATACAGGGGCACTCTGCTTGTACAGCTTCACGAAGGGCACTCTGCTAGCATTGTTTCAGAGGGGGCACTCTGCTAACATTGACTTACAAAGAGCACTCTGCTGCCACTGTTTTAGAGGAGACATTGTTCTCACTGTTTTACAGGAGGCACTGCTTCATGTAGGAGGGGAACTCTGCTCACACTGTTTTATGGATGGCACTTTGATGGCACTGTTTCAAAAGAGGCACTCTGCTAGCACTGTTTTACAGGGGGTACACTGCTGGTACGACTTTACAGACAGGTACTCTGCTGACATTGTATACAGGGGGCAGTTTGCTGGTACAGCTTCACAGGTGGCACTCTGCTAGCATGGTTTCAGAAGGGGGCACTTTGCCGGCACTGTTTTATGGTTAGCACTTTGATGGCACTCTGCAAGCACTATTTTACAGGGAGTACTCTGCTGGCACTGCTTTACAGAGGGCACTCTGCTGCCAGTGTTTTAGAGGAGACAGTGTTCTCACAGTTTTACAGGGGTACTCTGCTGACTCTTTTATGGGAGGCATGTTCCTATGTGTCTGCATTGCTGAGAAAAATTAGGTTTTAATATATGCAACTGAGCCTCTAGGAGCAACGGGGGCGTTACCATTACACCTAGAGGCTCTGCTCTCTCTGCAACTGCCGCGCCAGCTGCACTTTGATAGACAGAGCCAGGCAGTAAAAACATCATAATGCCTGTCCCTGTCAATCAAAGTGCAGAGGGCATGGCAGTTGCAGAGAGAGCAGAGCCTCTAGGTGTAACAGCAACGCCCCTGTTGCTCTTAGAGGCTCATTTTCATATAGTAAAGGTTAATTTTCAGCAATGCAGACACATAGGAACATGGGAGGGGTCCTCTGTTCAGAATCCTCAGTGCTATGTCTAGGTGGAGAATGGTTACAAAGAGGGTCTCTCGCTCTGGAGGTCCTGTCCTGTCCAGTATTACACAGGCAGCTCATTCAAATGAATAGACACTGTGTAATTCTTCATTTCCCCTGTGGTGGCGCTACAAGGAAACGGAACACATACTGCCAGGTTTTCCCATGGATGGCAGCTGAGGGTCCCATCAGGGGGACACTTTATAATCTGCTTATTGTCAATGGACCCTTATAAGAGGTAAGAATTGTACAAATCAGTCCAAATTTATAAAACACTGTGAAACATTTGATAACTTTGGCACAAATTGCAGCAACGCAGACTCCTGCAAAAACTCTCATGATGAATCTCCCCAGTGTCCCGTCGGACTACTGTGCACTATCACTGGTGCTGATCTTCTGTCCTGTCAATGGTCCCCATCTACACGAACTTGAGGCTTGTGATCTCTCTGTGATTTATGAAATGATTTCTGATAGTCCCATATAATAGCAGACAGATGGCTGACTGGTTACGATGTGTCTGGTGCCAGTGGTTTCTTCAAACTGATATCACAATGTTCCCCGGCTGTGAATATTATGTATTCAGATCCTCTACCCTGGCTGCCAGATTATTCACTGCACTGGTATAATGGGCCCAGTACATGCAGATTGCCAGAGGTATGCCAGAAAGAGCCCCCATGTGGGGGGGGGGGGGGTCACTATCAATGACTGTAACGCTTAAAGGGGAAACCCACCTTAAAGTCTATGAACACCTATGACAGATTGTTAGTGGTCACCTCGAATAAAAAAAAATTGCACTTAGTTCCAGTAGGCAATCTTCATTCTTTACTTTACTTTCAGACTCCCTAATATTCAATGTACAACCCACACCTAGTTTCAGACTCTTCTCGTGTGGACACGTCTCTCCCAGTTACACATGCTGGATGTGAGGTCTGTGCGTCCAGGATGCTGCTGTCTTCACTAGCTCTCATGTATCAGCACTAGAGATGAGAGAATCGAATCTCCGAATTTCAGATTAAATTCGATTCGCCTCTAAGCCAAATTTCCTCGTGCTTTGTGTTAGTGAATCGCTTTAACATAAAATAGTGTAAAAAACTAAAAAAATTCATACTTCCTGCATTTGCTCGTGACGGGACGCCAGCAGCCATCTTAATTGAAGATTTCTGCCGAAATCCCGTGTGTGGTGATGTATGACATCACCACGTCGGCCTGCATGGTGACGTAATCTCACGCCAGATCTTCAAGCAAGATGGCGGCGGCTGGCCCGTTGAATTTTTTAAATGTTAAAAACTGTGTAAAATTGCACTCAGATGCCGCGATCATGTATGAACGCGGCATCTGAGTGATACAATGACATGGGGCAGTGCTATCGCAGCTCCCTGTCATTGCACCCGCTACTTACTAAAAAATGTGCTTCGTGACAAAGTAATTCGTCACAAAGCAAATTTTTGGGTAAAATTCGGCGAATCAGCCAAATCAAACTTTTGAAAAATTCGCTCATCTCTAATGAGCACAACTTAATTCCTGGATGGATTTCCTCTTCTGCAGTCCACAAGGGATTTAGGGACACATTTATTAAGACCAGCGTTTTATACGGCGGTCTTAATAAAGCCCTATACCTGGCGGTGGATCCGCCGGAGTTATGAAGAGGCTCCGGCCTCTACGTAACTTTAGCGGATCCACCTCCATTTCTAAATGTAAGCCAAGTGGTACCTTGGAACCGAACCTGAGTTCGGGAAATGTTTTTTTTACAGTACAAATTAAATTTATGAAGTTATTGCGCAAAGTCTTATCGGAGCCAATACATTCTAATTCTCTACAGAGCTCCTGCTCCGTACAGTATTAGAACAAACTTTTATGGGAATCGACTTCGGATGTTTCATCCGAAGTCGATTCGCTCATCCCTAATCATTTTAATAAAGATTCAAAGGTGACATGACCGGGTGTTAAACTTTGCATACACAGATCTGCAAGATACAGATTGCATACGGAAAACATTTTTGCGGAACCATAAACTTAAATGAGCCATGGACCGCATTTTGCGGAAAAGTATAGGACATGTTCTTTTACAAGGTGTACTATTCATGCGTTTTGCAGTCCCATAGAAATGCTAATGAGCTCTAACACTGAGAGAAGGAAGTTGAGAGCAGAGAGAGCCAAGACAGGCAAGAACAGTGTGATCTGCAGTATTTCAGATGCAGCAGCATGGCCAGCTATGTAGAGGAGTTACACATACTTTGCATCAGCAGAACAGTAGGTAATATGTAAGGAAGATTATTAAGAACGTTTCTTAATTTTGCATTTAGGAAGCAAATGAGCAAAAAAAATAACTTCTGCTCTGCAGGATCACAGATCTCACCTTGCATATCGGTGACCAGCAAGTTTCCGTTGGTCCTCTCATATACCCAGTGCTGAAAGGTGCAGCACTTCTGGCCAGCTTCAGAATCTTTTCTCAACACGTTAATCTCCTTCCCGTCTTTGATGGAATACTTCACAAAGTCTCCTATCAGCTCCTCCTCCACCGTGGCGTATGGGATGTTGTTTGCAGGGCGATGGATGAGGAAAATAGGGATTATTCTGAAAAAAATTAATAAATAAATGGAGAGTTAACCCTATGTGAGCTTGATACATTACCTAGAGCAGGGGTAGGCAACCTCCGGCTCCCAGCTGTTGTGAAACTACAATTCCCAGCATGCTCCATTCATTTCTATGAGAGTTCTTAGAAGAGCAGAGCAAGTATGCATACTGGGAGTTGTAGTTTCACAACAGCTGGGAGCCAGAGGTTGCCTACCCCTGACCTAGAGGAATCCCTCTCCTGTCCTGTTTGCTACAATGTATCAGTGCAGGTAAAATGTATCATCTTTCTACATCCGGTGTGAAACTCCGGCATGACTGTTCCCGCAGAGAAACAGACACCCGGCCGGACACAAACCGCAAAATGCAGCAGTTTGTTTCCGGCTGGGTCTCCGCTTGTTTGCCAGAATGCGTCCGGATCTCCGCCGGACGTCTTTATACCTAATGGGACCAACGGACATTCCGTCCGCATCTGGCAGTGCCAGATTCGGAGAATTGAAACTGGAGGTGTGAATGCAGCCTTAGAGTTCAGGCTACTTAAAGGGGTATTCTCATCTGAGAGAATGGGGGCATATCGCTAGGATATAGTCCCATTGTCTGATAGGTGTGGGACCTGCACCTATATCGAGAACGGAGCGGGGAAAGTGGTGGCTGGAGGACCCCGGGTTTCCCCGAGTCCGACCACCACCAAGCGCCCTCCCCATAGAAGTGAATAGGAGAGCCCTGCGCTTACGCAGCCACCACTCCCATTCATTTCTATGGGGCCGACGGAAATAGCCGAGCCAGCGCTTGACTATTTTCTGCTGCCCCATATAAATGAACGGAGGGCGGCTGCGCATGCACAGTGCACCCTCCTTTACTTTGCCGGCTACGTTTACGAAATAGGTGAGGGTCCCAGAGGAGGGACCTGCACCTAGCAGACAATGGGAGCATATCCTAGCGATATGCCCCCTTTATCTCAGATGGGGGAAAACCACTTTAACTTGTCTAGTCTGGATACAACTGTAGCGAACTTAAAGAAAAGTTCTGAGTCTGTACAAGTTTTTAGCATTTGAATGTAAGCAAGAATGTTTTCAATTCAGTGACAGCAAGCAGAAATGTTAAAGTGGTATTCTCATCTCAGATGCTGGGTTATGCCACCAATGTCACCTCTTGGACCTGCTCCTGTCTCCGGAACCACTATGGGAGTTCCGAAACCAGCTGAGCGCTAACTCGACTAATCCAGTGGTCCCATAGTGGTGAACGGAGAGGTGGCCGCGCTGTGCTTGGTGTACCGGTTCCGGAGTTACGAGCGGATCCCAGAGGTGGGACCCTCACCTATCCAACACTGATGGCATATCCTAGCGTCTGAGATGGGAATACCCCTTTAACATTTCTGCTTGCTGTCACTGAATTGAAACACTCTTGCCTACATTCAATGGCTGAAAACTTGTACGGACCCAAATCTTTTCCTTAGGTTTGCTACTGTTGCATCCACGCGCTCGGCTATTATCAGAACTCCCATAGCAGTGAACGGAGAACATGCTGCACATGCGCAGTGCGCTCTCCTTCACTTCAGGGGCCCCATTGTGGAGACAGCAGCAGCAGCCAGAGGGGGGACCTGCACCTATCTGACATTGATGGCATAGCCTAGTGAAATGAAGCCAATGTCTGAGATGGGATTTGAAATACAAAGCATTTGAGAAGTGGCAGAGCTTTTCATTACACAGCGATTTAAGATTCATTTGCATAAACCTTTATATAAAATAATCAGCGGATTTCGGCAGTGATCGCCACGCACGCCGCCAGGTCAGTTCAGTTCACTTGCTGATTGACAGCACTCTGTTCACGTGACCTTAGCTGGAGCGCTGTGGTTTTTTGCTTCCTTTGTAGAATTATACACTGGCGTAGAATTATATTCGTGATTACATTTTTTAATATGCTCTGGCAGATGAGATGAATGAGACACAATGCGGCTTATTTCCAGGCTTTAGGCTTCAGAGAATCCCCGGCTACGGTATGACAACGGTGACACCTGCAGGACGCAATGAGGTACTGCCCTCCAAGAGGACATAAGGGACGGCGGAAATGGATGGAGATGAGGTCATACTTCTAGATGGTTCTGACTACTCGCTGGATGGTGGGATTTAAAGGGGACCTGTCAGGTTGAATATGGCGTCTGATCTGCAGGAGGAGCTGAGCAGACTGATGTACAGTTTGGTAGGTAAGTCATTATAACTTGGACTTTTACATTTCAATCTCTGCTCTTAGGAGTCCGGTGGGCGGTCCTATCAGTGATAGACAGCTATCTCCATATACACAGTCATCCCCGATCCCTGCTCCGCCACCTGCTGCTTGTTCTTTTTCTTAATTCTCTGCCCACCTCAGTAACACCCCTTAGGTCAGGGTCATAACTTCAATGGAGGCACACCATGCAACTGTTATTGGACCCGGGGGACCCCAACGCTTAAAGGGGTTGTCTCACTTTGTGAAATGGTATTTATCCTGTAGAGAACGTTAATACAAGGCACTTCCTAATGTATTGTGATTGTCCATATTGCTTCCTTTGCTGCCTGGATTCATTTTTCCATCAAATTATACACTGATTGTTTCCATGGGTTGCGACCACCCTGCAATCCAGCAGTGGTGGTCTTGCTTGCACTCTATAGGAAAAAGCACTAGGCTATGTGCTGTGCCATGGTCCTGGCCACCAGAGAGGCTGCTGCTTTTTCCTATAGTGTGCAAGCACGACCACCGGTGATGGATTGCAGGGTGGTCGTAACCATGAAACAAGTAGTGTATAATGTGATCGTAAAATGAAACCAGACAGCAAAGGAGGCAATATGGACAATCACAATACATAAGTAAGTGCCTTGTATAATAAATTATTTTTGCTGAAGTGGGACAACCCCTTTAACTCCTCTTCCTAATGTGAAAATACTGCATTATCATGCAGCCACCCCTAGGGGGAGCTCACTGCAAACAGATTATTACTAGTGTTGGGCGAGCATGCTCAGCCGAACACCATTTTTACTCAAGCATCGCGTTGCTCAGCACATCGTGGTGTTCGGCCGAACACTGCATGTGTAGTGTCCCACTAGGTAAATGTGGGCACTACACAAGTGTCAATTGGGCCACGTTGTCCTCCTACTCCTAAGGGACAGTGGCAGTGTATTTTTCAGTCCATTTTAATGCATTTTAATATGTATTTATGTGTATTCTCCCCTGTTAGCTGTGCAGCAGGCCTATTAGGGTGCAGTTATTCACCCTAGACACTAGAGGGAGATAGAGAGCCCCTAGTATATATATTCAGGCCCAGACAGGGAGGAGAGAGTCTGTAGTCAGGAGTCTGTGGAGACAGAAGTGAGAAGGCACCAGCCAGGGCCTCCTCCTGACATGCAGCTAGACAGCCCAGGCTTCTAGTTGCCACCAGGAGGCCAGTGAAGGAGTATAGCCTGCATGAAGTTTCCTGAGCCTCAGTTAGCTCTGAAGATTCATCCCAAGAGAAGAGTTTGCCTCCTGGGAGAAACCTGCAGTTCCCACAAGCAGAGCAGAGCCAGTGACTACCTCTTCAAGCTCATTAAGAGAATGCCAAGAGTGTGCAAAGCAGTAATCAAAGCAAAAGGTGGCTACTTTGAAGAACCTAGAATATGACATATTTTCAGTTGTTTCACACTTTTTTGTTATGTATATAATTCCACATGTGTTAATTCATAGTTTTGATGCCTTCAGTGTGAATCTACAATTTTCATAGTCATGAAAATAAAGTAAACTCTTTGAATGAGAAGGTGTGTCCAAACTTTTAGTCTGTACTGTATATCGGAGGAAGATTGTTACCAAGGATAAAAGCCAGCATTAGGGCATCCAGGCCTTGGGATAAGAACAGACAGGAGTTCTTAGGAACAGTGTACAGTATTTCCGAGGAGAAGGTACAGCCTGATATGTGAGTGTTGTTGTTACCCTCTGAGTATCTTGCAAGGAACATTATTACCTGCTGTTGATGTGAAAGCCTGCTTGTGATGTGAACCTGCTATATGGATCTGAACTTACAAAGAATTGTATAAAGTTGAACTGTTTCCAGTAAAGAAAAGTTTGGTTCACCACAACCTGTGTTCCTCACTTATTACAACTATAAATCGGTGTGCCACCGTTACAGGCACTGGCGTCACGAATCTTAAAGGGACCTTGCCCTAGGCACATTAAACACCTGCAACCTCCAGGGCACCTCATCCACCATCAGGCCTGGTCCCTAAATACAGAGAGTGCCCCAGAGGACCCCTGTGCCAGCCTCTCTATCACTGCTGTACCACTGCCCAGGGTCTCCATACAAACTGTGAGTAACCCTCGTTTGCCCATTAACCGTGACCTCACATCGCAATACCCTGCAGGGCGGCGTACTGCACATGTGCTCGAGTGCGATGCTCGAGTCTCCTCCCCGCACGTTTGTTGGCTGCTACGCGTGCAGATAAGTACTGCCACTCACTGTAATGCCGTAGCCATGTTGGTTACTGGCATTACAGTGATTGGCTGGCCGGTGGCCGGAACGCGCCATCGGGTGCTATATACCGTAGCACCCGGTGACACGTGGTTCAGCTCAGTCTTAGTCAGGGAGAGCTGCAGCAGAAGGGACAGATGTAGGGACAGGAATTGTGTGTTTTTTTAGGCAGGGTTTAGTGGTGAAAGGTGTTAAAGACCCCAAAGTCCTTTTAAGGACTATTGTTTAATCTGGCTGCAATATAAATATTATTAGCGCAACCTGCGCTAAATTACATGTAATTGTTTGGCCGCTGCTGACAGTGACACAACCTCTGCTACATCTGTTGTGTTACATTTGCGCATACTAAATATCTGTGACATTCAGCTCAATTGTTTGGCCGCTGCTGACAGACACATTACCTGCGCTACATCTCCTGTATAACGTTTGCGCGTCCTAAATTTCTGTGACATTAATTGTTAATTTTTTCGCCATTGGTGACAGCGACATTACCTGTGCTATATCTCCTGTATAAGGTTTGCGCATCCTACATATCTGTAACATTCAGTGTAATTTTTTTTGCCGCTGGTGAAAGCGACATTACCTGCACTACATCTCCAGTATAAGGTTTGCGCATCCTAAATATCTGTGACATTAATTTTATTTTATTTGCGTATACACTTACAAATCTTACGCTACTGTACGTGTGACATACTTGCAAGCATATATACCATTTAATATGCGGAAGGCGAGCAGTAAGGGACGGGGAAGTGGCCGTGCTGCTGATGGTGCACGCAGAGACCGTGGCCTCTGGGCGCGTTGAAACTGTGCCTGCTGCCAGAGCACAAGAAACACACTCATCCACGATACCTAGCTTCATGTCCCAGTTTTCAGGGCGACGCAGGACACCACTCTCGAAGTCAGACCAGTGCGACCAGGTGATCGGTTGGATTGCAGCAGATAATGCTTCCAGTTGGTTAAGCACCACCCTGTCTTCAACAAAGTCCAGTCTCAGTAGCCAAGAGTATGGTCAACAGAATCCTCACCCTGATCCTCCTTCCTCCCACCATGGAGAGTCTTGGCAAACAAGTGATCCCACACTCAAATCTTCAGAGGAGCTCTTTTCATCCCCATTCCTTGATTTGGGCCTCTCACCACGCTCACTTGAAGAGGGACATGAGGAGATCTTGTGCCCTGATTTCCAAACTCTTGAACTTCCACAGTCAGAAGAAGATGACGGTGGGGAACGGTAATTAGTGTTTCACAAGGTGGATGATGATGATGAGACACAGTTGCCAGTAAGTCAACGGCAATTAGTGTCTAAAGAGGTTGATGATGAGGATGCGACACAGTTGTGAATAAGTGAGGTTGTTGTTAGGCCAACAAGGAGGATGAGCAGAGTGAGGAAGTGGAAGAGGAAGTGGTGGACGATGAAATCACTGACCCAACCTGGGAAGGTGGCAAGACAAGCGAGGACAGCAGTACAGAGGAGGAGGGATCCGCAGCACCGCAACAGGCTGGAAGAGGCAGTGGGGTGGCAAAAGGGAGAAGGCGGGCCACACAAAACAGGCCCGCAACTGTTCCTCTAGAGCTCCGGTGTTCCGCAATCTGGTGCTTTTTTGAGAAAAGTGCAGACGATAAAAGAATTGTCATTTGCAGCAGTGCTTGCAATTGCCAGCTCACCGACTGTTGTGCGCCGTGAGCACGCGCTGGAACTCCACGTTCCACATGTTGGCCAGGCTTTGTGAGGGCAGTAGTGGAATACCAGCTGCAACATGGTCGTCACCTTTCCAGTCATCTTCTGCTCTTCACAAACGACGAGTAGACATGGATGTCTGACCTCTGTGAGGTTTTACACAACTTTGAGGAATCAACACAGATGGTAATGAGCGGCAATGGCGCTATTATCAGCATAACCATCCCACTTCTGGGTCTACTGAAACGCTCGCTGCTCACAATGAAGGTGGACACTTTGCATGTAGAAGAGGTGGAAATGGAGGAAGACATTACACAGGGTGATAGCCAGACCACCTTTAGTTCGTCTTCTCAGTGCGAATTGGATGATGAGGATGAGGAGGGGGAGCAGGAGACGGTTGCCTCTGCTACAGAGGGTAGTACCCATAGCAGGTTTAAGCCATCTGTTTATCGTGGATGTGCTGAAGTGGATGAGGAGATTGAGAGTCATCCTCCTGATGAGGACAGCAAAGTCTTGTCTGTTGGGACTCTGGCACACATGGCTGACTTTATGTTATACTGCCTTTCCCGTGACCCTCGTGTTGTACGCACTTTGGCCAACACCGATTACTAGTTGTTCACCCTTCTCGACCCCCGCTACAAAGAGAACTACTTATCTCTCATTCCTGTGGTGGAAAGGATGAGCAAAATGGTGCAATACCAGAAGGTCCTTGTGGAAAAATTGCTCCAAAAATTTCCAGCAGACAATGCTGGTGCAGAATAGGTAGTTCCTTGGGCAACTGAGAAGAGGAGACGGGGGGGAACACACAGCAGTTTCAACAGAGTCAGGGCAATACTCTCCAAGGCCTAGGACAGTTTCATGACACCCTGCCAGCACCCTCACCCTGATGCGCAGCCCAGTGTCACAAGGAGGGAAACGTTTTGGAAGATGGTGAAGGAGTATGTAGCAGACCATGTCAGCGTCCTCAGTGATCCCTCTGTGCCTTACAACTACTGGGTGTCCAAGCTAGACACGTGGCACGAACTGGCGCTCTACGACTTGGAGGTGCTGGCCTGCCCTGCCGCCAGCATTTGGCAGAGCGGGTATTTAGTGCTGCTTGTGGCATTGTAACAGATAAGCGTATCTGTCTGTCAACTGAAAATGCTGACAGGTTGACTCTTATCAAAATAAACAACACCCCGAAACAGCTTTCTGTGGATGGATAACTGGCTTAGGTCTTCCCCGTCACATCCTTAAAGCTTGTAAAAGAGCGGGATCTTGACATAGGGGCCACTTAAAATGGTGGATTTGGTGATCTCTGTAATGGGGACACCCCTTTGCTTGGTTTTCCTTCCTTTGAGGGATATCTGGCTTTCACTGTGTTGAAGACCCATAACTGGGGCTCCACAGGTATTTTGCATATCAAAATGAACAAGGCCTGGATTGCCCCTGACTTCTCTACTCCACCAGAGCAAAGCAGCTGAACATAAATGCACTTTAAATGTGGCTTTTATGGTGTATTGAATACACTGTATTCCCATGCACCCCTTCCACCGCAAAAAAGGGTATATGGTTCAATTTTCCTTTTCTCATCCTCCTCCATCATGTCAGCATGCTTATTAGGCTGCCCTCGCCCCTAATGTTTTAGATGGTCAGATCAGCAGCAGGCCCTCGCTCGGACAACATCGTTCCCAACAGCGACCTGGGAGTCCAAGATGCATCAAGACATCCTCCCCATGCTGTTCCCGAACCATCTGTAGAGCACCCAAGCATCCCAAAGTGTTCTACTCGAGCACCCAAGCACTTTTGTGCTCAATCAACACTAATTATTACAGCTTCTAATTAAGTAAATTGCAACTGCATAAATTCCTATGCACTGAGCGCCCCCTAGTGGTGGCTGCAGCCATCTTTGCAATAGAAGGGAAGCAGGTGATTTATAAATGTATTTATGCCAGTTTTAAATATGGTGTCCAGAATAAGAGCCATTTTTATGAGGCACCTGCTGCTCTGTTTTTACACAGATTACAGATAAAGTAGGTGAGGTGGAGGGTGACTTTTTTATTATAATTTTGTATTAATTAAGAAAAAAGTAAATTCATCAGAAATCTGGGATGTACGTTGCATTCTGCATTGCCTCGGGGTATTGACAATTATGCACTGGGAAACTGGGTGGGGCAGGGGGGGGGTCCATACTGTTTTGCTATGGGGTCCAATGAGATCTGTGTATGCCCCTGGCTGGGGTGGTCACACATGCTCAGTTCTAATTTTCAAGTTCCACTAGCTGTATCTACTGTTAGAAGCTGTGACAGATACAGGAAGAGAACTGCAGCATAAAGGGCATGTGCCAGAGAAAGGACACACCCCTTGAGCTGTGATAGGGAGAGAGCTGCAGCAGGATGGACACACCCCCTTAAGCTGTGATAGGAAGAAAGCTGCAGCAGAAATGGCACTGTTCCAGACTTGTGATAGGGAGAGAGCTACAGCAGAAAGGACATGTCCCAGAGCTGTGATAGGAAGAGAGCTGCAGCATAAAGGACACACCTGTTGAGCTGCCAGCCTGAAGTAAATAACAGAGCAATTTGTGATCTCTGGACCCATGTGAGGTACATGGCTGGTTCTAGCTTTGTTAGAAAGAGATTATCATGTACTATATGATGTATGATTTTCATTTTTAAATTAATGATGGGATAACCCCTTTATGGTAAATCCTTGTGATACCCCTTTAAAGGGATTGTCCAGGGTTCAGAGCTGAACCTGGAAATATCCCCTTCTTCCCCCACTCAGCCCCTCTGACATGAGCATTGGAGCGTTTCATGCTCCGATGCTCTCCCTCCCTGAATCGCACAGGGAAAGGGCTTTTTCTGGACATCCGGTGACGTAATGGGCTCTACATGGTTAAGTTAGGCGGAGGCTTTAGCCTAGCAGTGAGCCTGGTGAAGTAAGTCACTGGCACTAATGGGTGGGCTTTAGCGCTGACCTAGTCTGTAAAACGGCCATGTGCCCCCCGCATTTTCCTGTTTTGCAGGTCCCACAGTATTGTACAAATGCCTATTCTTGTCCACAATTCAGACAAGAATAGGACATCTTCTATATATATATATTTTTTTTTTTTTGCAGGGCCGCGGAAATGATCGTGTGCAAATAAAATGTTTCAAATAAAAATAGTTTTTTATTTCCTAACAGTTTGCAAGATCTCTGCATCCTGTCAGTAAATACTGTATGAACTTTTTTGTTTACATCCACAGGCTAAAAACCTGTACAGACCTTATACTTTCTAAAGCTGAGGGTTTGCTACAATTGTATCCAGTCTAGAGAATCCTTGATGAGCTAAATATAGTATGTCAGAGGCTCACAAACCTCTCTCCTGCCCTAATAGTTTGTTACAGTGTATCAGTGCAGGTTAACTGTATCAGACCTTCTACAGCGGACAGAACTGTGAGGAGTATTAGATCCGCACAGCTTATCAGCCTTTGGATTTAGACGAGAATGTTTCCATTCATTGACAGCTGACAGTGTAGAGAATAAGTTTCACCATCAGCCAATCAGTACAGGTCAGCTGCTGACCATCTCAGAAGAACAGACATCTGCATCTGTGTGCAAGGATAGTTGCTAATACAATATTTGGGGACAATGTGGCTCCTCCATATTCGGCATTATCATGGACTGCAGCATTCTCCCTACTAATACCAACTACTCCGATCCTCTCCTGTTTTTGCAGTGATCAGATGAGGACTCTCCGCCCTTCGTCCTCCAGATCACTCGCTGAAATGTCAGAAATTCATTCCATCGCTTCTCTGCAATTTCAAGTAGCTTCATGTTGCTGACGGACAGCCGCAGGTGCACGCCCCACAGGCGGCTCGCACACAGACTGAATTTCAACCAACCTTTTCACATCTTACATCTAAGAACGGCAAATCTTCTATGATCCCTTGGCAAAGGAAACAACTTGTCCTACCATAGACAGTCCTTACCGGGGACAGCGGGGAATGAAAACAGGGCTACTGGGTACAAGGGGCTGCGATCCATTCATTAGAGAGTTCCTCAGATTCGCTAAGCATGGCTTCTCACGTAGTGGCAGCTGTCTGGACAAGATATAGCCAAAAAACCGCACCCGCACGTGGTTTCAAATTGATTGTTAGTTTACTTTAAAGGGGACGGTCCATCTCAATATTTCTGACATATCGCTAGAATATGCCATAAATGTTGAGATGGGACAACCCCTTTAATTATTAAGTGCTGTAAACTTACTGGCGTAAGTGGCATCTAAAGGCTGCAATGTCCGCGATCGGCATTATTGCCAGTCGCAGACAATAATCGCGGGCCTCTGCTGTTTGAAACAGCAGAGACCCACCAGCTATGGCACCTGCTGCACATGCGAGCGGGCACCATGTTTAAAGACCGTACATGTACAGAGCTGGTAGCGAAAGGCGTTGGCCCATCTCAACATTTTCTGACATATCGCTAGAATATGCCATAAATGTCAAGATAGGACAACCCCTTTAATTATTAAGTGCTGTAAACTTACTGGGGTATCCTAATATAAAATGCCATAAATGTCTTATGGATATAGATACCACCTCTGAAACCCGCACCAAAGTGGGTAACAAGGGTATTCTGACATCCCAACCCATCTCCATCCAGACAAAAAACTGAGACGTCGCCAGACACGTGCCAGTCTTTCTCTATTCACTACTATGGGACAGAGGTGGGACCTGCATCTATTACGGCATATCTCTGCTTTATCACAAATTGAGGCCGGTTTCATAATGATTTGTTTTAGATGCAATACCACTCCTCACCACACGGTGTGCTGTAGAAACATGCTTATAAGCGAGATACTGTAGATCACTATGATCACCAAGATCATTCAAGAACATCTACTGGTAGAAATGTTTACAGCACAAATACATTAACCTCTTCAGGACCCTGCAATTTTCAGTTTTTGTTTTTCACTCCCTGCCTTCCTGTAGCCATATTTTTTTTATTTATTTTTTGTTTTTGTGGGACAAGTTGTACTTTTTAATGGCATCATTTACTATTGCACACAATGCAGTGGGAATCTGGAAAAAATTCCAAAGGAGGTGGAATTGGAAAAAAAAAATGCAATTCCGCTATAGTTTTATGGGCTTTGTTTTTACGGCATTCCCGATGCGGTAAAACTGACCTGTTACCTTCAACCTTCATCCCAGTATAATTACAACGATACCACATTTATATTGTTTTTCTTAGATTTTTTTCTATTACACTGTTCGTCGTATGAGATACATATTTGTATAGTTTAATAGTGCAGGCGGTTTTACATGTAGCGATGCCAATGATGTTTAATTTTTGTTATTTAATAAAATAAAATTATTGTAGGGAAAATTATTTGAATTTTTATATTTTTTAACTTTTTTTTTTACTTTTTTT
The DNA here is from genome assembly GCF_014858855.1 of Bufo gargarizans. Lineage (NCBI taxonomy): Eukaryota > Metazoa > Chordata > Amphibia > Anura > Bufonidae > Bufo > Bufo gargarizans. The sequence goes on along the minus strand of NC_058080.1, from coordinate 720,299,748 downwards.
TAAGTCATCCTTGGTGAATATAACATGCTTTCATTAGGTTGCATTTTGTATTATATCTATGCATTACAGAATACAACATTTTGTATATTCCAATGCAGTGCTGCCACCTGCAGGCCAGCATTGGAATATTCTAGTAATCGGCCTGTAAGCCTTGTACAGTCTAAGCCCTTCTGCACACGACCATTTTTTCCCCCGTTTACTGGCCGTTTTTTGCGGTCCGTATACGGAACCATTCATTTCAATGGTTCCGCAAAAAAAACTAAATATACTCCGTATGAATTGCGCTTCCGTATTTCCGTTTTTCCGTTCTGTTTAAAGATAGAACATGTCCTATTATTGCCCGCAAATCACGTTCCGTGGCTCCATTCAAGTCAATGGGTCCGCAAAAAACGGAACACATACGGAAATGCATCCGCATGTATTCCATTTCCGTTCCGTTTTTTGCGGACCCATCTATCGAAAATGTTATGCCCAGCCCAATTTTATCTATGTAATTACTGTATACTGTATATGCCATACAGAAAAACGGAACAGAAACGGAACCACAACGGAATAAAAAAACGGAACAACGGATCTGTGAAAAACGGACCGCAAAACACTGAAAAAGCCATACGGTCGTGTGCCTTAGGCCTATTACTAGTATGGGCTGTCTTCCCCCACTTCTACCAGGGGAAGGAAGCCCAGGCGGGGAAGTGTGAGGGTCCTGGTTTTAGAGCTCCTAGATGCTGTGGTGACATTTGACCACTGCATCTGAGGGGTTAAATGTCCACGATCGGCATTACCCCCAATTGCAGACATTAGCCATGTGCCTCTGCTGTGTAAAACAGTACAAACAAGGCGGTTATGGCACCCACTGCGCTCGCGAGCAGGCTCCATCTTTAAAGAGGTATTCAGGTTGTTTCAAGTTATCCCCTATCCGCAGGATCGGTGAGTGTTCTACCACTTGGACCCCCACTGATCACAAGAACGCGGGCCCTGTACCCCCTGCAGCTCCCCTGAATAGAACGGAGCGGCTGTGGGTTTCTCATAGAAAAGCTCACTTTACAGTATGCTAGGGCAACTGTTAGATGTCCTACAGAAATGGAGTTAGAGTTCTTGGTGGTTGGAATGATGGACTAAGACCTCAGCCCCACCATAGGTAGGACCTGCATCTATCAGACATTTATGACATATCCCATGGACTACCCCTTTAATTCTACAGCTGTGTAAGGGAAGCAGAAATTTGCAGAATTTTGCATATCAGCTCTTTATCTGGAAGGGATTGGGCCTCATTGTTATTTTTGTACTGGAAAGTGCTCAAGAATCCTTGGTCTGTAGACAAGCACGCTGTCATTATATTGAAGATCAGGGTATCACTTACTCTGGAACTTTCCCAAACTCCTCCAGCTGTTCCGCTTCGGCTGCATAAATCTTGGCATATTCTCGAGCAGTATTTTGTACATAACATTCCTGTAAGGCAAAGTAGCATATGGTATTTAATACATTATTATAAATATATGATAATCTACAGCTCACTGATGGAGGATCATCAACACACGTGCACAGAAATCCTATCATTCCACAAAAAAAAAAATCTCAGAATAAGGGAAAACATGCAAAATAATACATTTCTGACTCCCGGCAGCCACCACTAGAGGGAGCGTCCTGCATACAGATTCATACAGCTCCCACTGAACTCATTGGCTACTTTACATGTGAGCTCCTCCTACTGGCAGATGCAGATAAACAGAATTTCATCATGCCAGGATTGGGTTGTTTCCCTACCAAGGGCTGCCTAGCTTAAGCACAGTCTGCCACTATGGTAGGTATGCCAGTGCTACACAGAAATAAACCTTTACCACAGGGTATTGTCAAAGTACCGCCACACCTACCAAATCTATAGCAAATGATATACTGTATACAGCAACAAGAAATCAGGACTGCTGAATCAACAGGCTTTTGTCAAACCTTAGAGCCACATTTATCGTTATCTGGTTGTGTATTTGTTATTTAGCTTATTGGTTATATGAAAAAGAAGCTAAGGGACTATGCTGGGACTTCCTGCTGAGAGAGAGGCAGACAGAGCTTCTTCATTCAAAAGTAGGAATCACTTATTTGTTGCTAATAAAGAGGGATCAGCTTATCATCATGGCAAGATTAAGAAGGTAAAAAAAAAAAAAAGGGCATGATGTTAATAAATTTCCCAGTTTTTAAGATACCACTTAGCCACACCCATTTTCAAAACTATGCAGCTAGGAGATAAAGGTGTCAAAAACAGTATATAACAGAGATATGTAAATTACCTGCACGGCAAGCTTGTAGTTTTTTTGCAACAGCTCGTCAGAATTTTTCGCCCCGTATGCTATGGAGTTGTGCACTTTGAGTACACACAGGTGTCCAGGGTGAAAGACTGGGAACAGTCCACACATGACTTTGCTCCGAAAGGCTTTTCTGTGGACTCCTTCTCCAAAGTACAGGTCCTCTGTAGCGATCCGTCCATGAAGATTTCCTCCGAAGTACATGTCAGTGATGAAATCCTCCCGGAAGAAGAGCTGGTTGAACTCAATCTCTTCCCCACCTAGAAGGACAGAGAATCACCCGTGATTGACAGTAGGACAAAGCTTCTGGAAGTGTCAAGAACATACAATATCCACCACTATGGGCCTTGCTGGTCTTACTTTTTTTTTTACATTCGGATTATGGGATCTCTTGCTTATTCTGCTTTGTTCCTTTAGTCTTTATGGTCTATATGTATTTGCAGTGTAACTTGAAGATCCCGGTCCCCAATGCAAAATCGGTCAACAGGTCTACCAACTATCATGCATTATTTATAGCAGTGTTCCTCAACTTCAGACCTCAGGGCCCACCTGTTGGTCATGATTTGAGAATATTCCACAGAATGACTAGCTGGGGTAAGTCCTGATGCGCTGACACTAATTATATCACCTGCTCAATACTATGAAATCCTTAAAACATGACCGGCAGGTGGGCTCTAAGGGCTGGAGTAGGATAGAGGGATCATTTAGGCCTCCTCAAGGTCTAATGTTTTTACGAGCGCATCAACTGTGTCCCCTATAGTAAATCCCCTGTTCTTGCCCTCTCCATGGCAGATGACCAGTGATGAACATGGTGCACGTGGTATCATATTTTTGGTACAACTCATTATACATGTAAAAAACAATTCTCTACCTTTCATCAACTAATGGCTGGTGCATTTTAGGAGTCCTCCGTAGCCCTTCTGTTGAAGGTATTGACCAGGACCTAAATATTAATGAACTATCCTCCGGATAGGTCATCAAAATCGGATCCCACCACCCTTGTTTATCATATGTTTGATGGGGCCGCTGAGCTGACGAGTGCTGCAGCCTCTTCATACTATTTAAAGCACAGCGCTGTACATTGTATTGTGGCTATGCTTGGTATTGCAGACCATTGACTTCATTGAGACTGATAGATGTGACGTCATTGGCCGAGGAAAGAGGCCATGCAGTCCCTGCCAAATATTGATCAGCAGGGGGTACCCAGTCAGATACTGATGGACATAATGTCCTGAGGGCAGGTTGTCAGTACGTAAATCCTGGACAACCCTTTTTACACTTTGGCACATCTTTTTCTAGATGCACACAGGGCCCCATAGCAAAAATCTAAACAAGTCCCTATTAGGGCACTTCATACTGCCACCCATGACTGAAGGGCCGAAAGTTTGTTTCCTCCTGATATGACTTCTGGATCGGTTCCCCATCTCTATACCCAGTAACAATACGGGGAGCCATCACCCAGTAGTAAAGGGGATAGGACCAACCATGGCTGGAGATAAGGAGGTTTATGTCTCAAAGCTCACACTGCACAGTCATAAATGCAGAGGTGTAGTTATAGAGGGTGCAATGGTAGCAGTCGCACCTGAGCCATGGTTCCTGAGGGGACCCACAGGTCCTCTGCTACTTAAGAAAAGGCCATATATAAAATGGTAGGTGTTACAGATTGGTCCTGGAGTATATGATAAAATTCTGGTTGTATCCAGTCACCACTAGGGGGAGCTCACTGACGATAAATTACAAGGAGTAAAGGGGTAGTCCAGGATCAACTCGGTTTTGAGTTGTCCCCTTAGCATGGTTGACCTAATACAAGAAGAATACTCTGATCCCTGCATCCTAGAGATCTTCTGGCCTAAGGCTTAGGCTTCTGGCCTAAGGCTTGTTGACTTCATGCGCCTCGTTGCAGCCAATGACTGGTCTCCACGGTGAAATGTCTCTAAGCGGCACATGACCCAGCAGTGAAGGTGATAATGAACTATTTATATTGTATTATTATATTATTATAATAATATAAATATATGAAACATTCACGGGCTGAACTGCAATACCAGACATAGCCTCGTGGACATGGCGCTGATTATGGAAATAAAAAAGGAGAACCCTCTGGACAACCCTTTAAAGGTCATCATGGAATCTGAAGATAAGTCATTCAATAAGGTGACACTGCCATCATCCATTATTTTTAATGGTCCGCTCATGGCCCGGATTGTGCCACTGCATCCAGTAATTCCATTAAACGTACGACTGGTGAATGACTAATAAAATGACATGAGGCAGATACTTGAGGTGGCTCAGGAGGACATTCTGTCCACTACTGAAGACGTCCTGAGGGTTGTCTATATTTAGTAGCCGTTTCACTGTGGAGACAGGAAGATGAAAGCTGGACAACTCCGTCACACTTATCTTATATTCTTGGATTGGTTCTCAAATTTGCCTGGCAGAGATGAGATAGTCACCCGTCACCTTGTAAAATGTCCCCTCTTCTCTCATCAGAGGAGTCTCTGGAAGATTCCAGTAAATGGAGGTTGCTCTGGATTAGGCCTGGATAATCATGTTTTTGTTGGATGTTTACCGAAATGCGTCGTCATTACAAATCACAGCCACCGTGACTCTGTCCCGTGCCAATGCATGACTCTACTTCTCACCCCTGATCCTCCTCTCTGGGGATTTATAGTTTCATGTTTAGAAGGAATATTGATTCCAGAATCCAGAATGCTAGACGCTTTGATGGCATTTAAAGGGGATGTCTCACCATGACAAATCCTTCTAACTGTGGTGATCACAAGTCTGGATATTAAAACCCTTAGGCCCCTTTCACACGGGCGAGTATTCCGCGCGGATGCGATGCGTAAGTTGAACGCATTGCACCCGCACTGAATACCGACCCATTCATTTCTAAGGGGCTGTTCACATGAGCGGTGATTTTTACGCATCAAGTGAAAATCGCAGCATGCTCTATTTTGTGCGTTTTTCACGTAACGCAGGCCCCATAGAAATGAATGGGGTTGCGTGAAAATCGCAAGCATCCGCAAGCAAGTGCGGATGCGGTGCGATTTTCACGCACGGTTGCTAGGAGACAATCGGGATGGAGACCCGATCATTATAATTTTCCCTTATAACATGGTTATAACATGGAAAATAATAGCATTCTGAATATAGAATGCATAGTAAAATAGCGCTGGAGGGGTTAAAAAAATAAAAATCCACTTGATCGCGCAGCCGGCATCTCTTCTGTCTTCTTTCTTTGCTGTGTGCAGGAACAGGACCTGTGGTGACGTCACTCCGGTCATCACATGATCCATCACCATGGTAAAAGATCATGTGATGGATCATGTGATGACCGGAGTGACGTCACCACAGGTCCTGTTCCTGCACACAGCAAAGAAAGAAGACAGAAGAGATGCCGGCTGCGCGATCAAGTGGATTAAGGTGAGTTAAATTATTTTTTATTTTTTTTAACCCCTCCAGCTCTATTTTACTATGCATTCTGTATTCAGAATGCTATTATTTTCCCTTATAACCATGTTATAAGGGAAAATTATAATGATCGGGTCTCCATCCCGATCGTCTCCTAGCAAGCGTGCGTGAAAATCGCACCGTATCCGCACTTGCTTGCGGATGCTTGCGATTTTCACGCAACCCCATTCATTTCTATGGGGCCTGCGTTACGTGAAAAACGCACAAAATAGAGCATGCTGCGATTTTCACGCAACACACAAGTGATGCGTGAAAATCACCGCTCATCTGCACAGCCCCATAGAAATGAATGGGTCGGGATTCAGTGCGGGTTCAATGCGTTCAACTCACGCATCGCATCCACACGGAATACTCGCCCGTGTAAAAGGGGCCTTAGTGATCGCCGGGGGAAGTTGCATTCAGCTATACATTTTCAGTGCAGTGGCCTCTACAGGGGATATTAGGTATTACATTGTAGAAAAGCATGTAATACATGGATGGGCAGGTCTGCCAGAGAGGGAGCCACTAATACTTTGCATCTAGCTCATAGATTGGCGGTCCCAAAGGAAGGAAGCCCACTCAATGAAACCAAGTAGGCATATGGAAAGGAGTGATGTTAATGATACAACCCTTTAAGCTGCATTCATTTGGTAATATATCTAAAGTGCTCCAAATTCCTGGAAATAAAATGAATCTTTTTGCCTGCAGCCACCAATAGGTAACTTCTACTGGACTCAATAATACATATGAATACAGTAATGCAGTAAGAGGATTTTATCATGTACCTCTTTAGAAAAGCCCAAGCAGGGAGAATATCGGCACGCCGCAGCAGATTTTATTTTCTTCTTCACACTAAGTCACGTCACTAATCCTGCATGCTATACATGCCCAATTTTACCCAATTATCTTTGTGCCCCCATACAGTATTAATGCCCCTTTAGTTCCCCCACACAATAGTTATGCCCCCTTGGTGCCTCCTCATGGTTTGAATACCTTCATAGTGCCTCCACACAGTAGTAATGCCCTTTTAGTGCCCCACACAGTAGTAATGCCCTTTTAGTGCCCCACACAGTAGTAATGCCCTTTTAGTGCCCCGAGATAGCTATGCCTCTTTAGTGCCCCACACAGTAGTTATACCCCCTTAGTTCCCCACTAAGTAGTAATGCCCTTTTAGTGCCCCACACAGTAGTTATACCACCTTAGTTCCTCACTATGGTAAGTAGTAATGCCCTTTTAGTGCCCCACACAGTAGTTATACCGCCTTAGTTCCTCACTATGGTAAGTAGTAATGCCCTTTTAGTGCCCCACACAGTAGTTATACCCCCTTAGTTCCCCACTAAGTAGTAATGCTCTTTTAGTGCCCCACACAGTAGTTATACCACCTTAGTTCCTCACTATGGTAAGTAGTAATGCTCTTTTAGTGCCCCACACAGTAGTTATACCCCCTTAGTTCCTCACTATGGTAAGTAGTAATGCTCTTTTAGTGCCCCACACAGTAGTTATACCACCTTAGTTCCTCACTATGGTAAGTAGTAATGTCCTTTTAGTGCCCCACACAGTAGTTATACCACCTTAGTTCCTCACTAAGTAGTAATGCCCTTTTAGTGCCCCACACAGTAGTTACACCACCTTAGCTCACCACACAGTAGTAATGCTCCCTTAGTGCCTCCACACAATAGCCCCGTACAGTAGTTATGCCCCCTAAGTGCACCCTCACAGTAAGAATAAGCCCTTAGTCCTCCCCTTACAATAGTGTTGACCCCTTAGTGCACCCCTTACAATAGTAGTGCTCTTAGTTCTCCCCCCGCACAATAGTGCTGCACCCTTAGTGCTCCCCTTACAATGTCGTTGACTCCTTAGTGCTCCCCTCACAATAGTGCTGCCTTTTAGTCACCCTCTCGCAGTAGTTTAAGTAAAATTAAAAAGCACTACGCACCTAGCCCCATTCCACCAATGAACAGCGCATGTCATCCTCCAGCCTATGCTCTCTCCTTCTCAGGGATGCATAGGCCAGTGAATGGTGGAGCAGGGAACTGACGGCTCCCTGCTTCATCATTATATTCAACGGTATCTGCTTCCTCTGGCCCAATGTTATTTTAAGAGGCATGCCCTTTAGAAGGAAGTTTTGTTTAGCAGTTTTGAACATGCTGAACTGCTGACAGCACTATGAAGGAGCTGGGAAAGCATGAAAAGCATACCCTTTAGGGAGCTTTATCGTCAGGATTAGTGTGAATATGAAGTTTTATTCTGCTAGGTTCTAGTCAGTCACAATCTAGCCCTTATCAAAGTCACGCAGAGCCTTGCACTAGCCCATTTTTCTTGCATCCAACACATCAGCCTCAGGAACTCACTTTTCACTTGCTGCCTAATATATCCCACCCCCTGACAGGTGCCATTGTCGGGTGCACCGTATATATACAGTATAACCAGTGTGTCATAGCTATACTGAATATATTTACTTCTTTTATATCTTTAGTGTATTCCGCAGTGGCTTTTAGTGTGTGTCTCCCTGTCTGGCCACCACTTGTCTCCCTGTCTGGGTGACCATCATTTGTGTACATGAAGCTACATGTCCACAAGTTGTCACAGGAAATTCCGCAATGCAAAAGAATGTCTCTGCGTGTTGCAACGTTTCTGAAGGGTTCTGCGTTATCTCTGGTCTTGGGGGAGGTGTTGTGTATGAAGCTGAGGATTATATATATACTGTGTGATTAAGATTTGCAATTGATTTCCATAATTTCCCATCACCAGCGTCTAAATGCAATGCGGTTCAGGAATCTCGCACTCATTAGTTTCAGTGGCTGCTTATAGAAATGTAAATTAATTCTGCTTATTTGATATGTTCGCGTAATAACCTTTAGACAACTTATTATCACTCGCCTGTCAGTAAGTGATGGATTTTAGACGTCAGGAATTACTGTTAATCCGTGCCAGTCATTACACTGCAGGTCATTGCTGACGTAAAGCAAAAAAAAGGTCTCTAAAAGGTGAACCTGAAGGGTGGGTGATGGTGCCCCAAGGATGTAGAGGCCCCGAGTCATGTGCCCGCACTATAATCTGAGCCAATATTAATATTTGCTAAATATTTGCTGTTTTCACATATTTCATGGCATGCTGGAAACTGTCAGCAAGCAGTTAAAAACTTCCTGTGGGTTGGTCAACAGGGTTTGTCAGTTTTCTAGATTTTCTGGATGTTCCTGAAACCAACTTGTTTAAGGGGGGGGAGGGGGGGGGGGGGTCATGGGATTTGTTTGGTTTTTTGGTTTCCTGTGCAGTTTTCATGCTTATGGTCCTGTAGTGGGCACTAGAATGGACCCATTTAATATTATATCATGATTTGGTCCAAATTCTGCTTCATTTCATAACATATGCATCATTTCAGTGTTTGGAGCTCCATACAGAGCTCTAAATTTCCCATGTACCATAGCATACCTCCCAATCATCCCAGATCTGGCGGGACAGTCCCACATTTCAGCAGCTGTCCCGCAATCCAGGGAAGGCTGTGGCATGTCCCAATTTCACCTTAGCACTAAGTATGGAACTAGAAGGACAAGCTCTTTCAAAGTGAAGCAAGCTGGCCAGCGAGCATGGGTCCTCCAGCTTCAGAAACCTCAGGCGATCATCCTGGGAAGCAACAGCTGACCATACATTTTTTCCTACAGCGGCCACTACAGGAGACATGCAGTACTGCATGCTGGCTGTTGAAATGAACTGGTGATGATGTAATCGGTGGCTAGGCTGCCAGTGCGACAGGCATTCATTGTGACTCAATTTTCTCACTAGACTATCCATTCAAATCAATACATGAGTCCATGAGAAAACAGGGCAGTACACGGAGGCCATACATGTGTGATCTGTTTTATAAAAATAAAATAAAAATGGCTTTGGTTTTGCAACCAGAAGTTGGATGAGTTTTAGATACCTCGTCTGATAGCCTCCTCAGGGTGTGTCTCCATATGCCCCGCATTCCCGTGTAGTTTCCCTCCAGCGCCAGATCAAGAAAGTTGACTGCAGCATTTCTTGATCCCCTAGTTGACAGGTCTGATGCTGTACTCCATTGGAGCCTATGGACCCTTGGAGTAGACGCCTGGGGTGAACACATTCAGCTTCTGGCATCTGGTGTTCTGATCTGGGGTGGCTTTGTGGTTTTCAACAGTATAAGATTATGTGACAAAGCAGGAGCATTGAGATATCTGGGACTCCTAGTGCTTCACCTTCAGACGTGGGGCATGGTTTTTGATTTTCCGTCGGCTCCTACTTATCCATGAGTTTATTTAGTAGACTGAAGAGAGGTAAGTCTCCTGTTATACCGGTACGGTACGCTGTGCAGTGTAGGAACCCATCTGTATCAGGTCGCCCTGTTGTGGCTAAACCAGCAGAATTGCACCAGCACATACAGTTCACTTGGCTGGGAGGTGGTTAATAACCTTTTTTTTTTTAGCAAAAAGTAATTTTGAGACATCCGGTAGGCCCATAGCAAGCCCAATCTTGAGACATCCGGTAGGCCCATAGCAAGCCATTGGGTCACCAAGGACAGCCCTTGATGCCACTGGACCATCATGTGAACTCTTCTCTATATTCCCATCAAGTTATGCTCCTGACCCCTTTTTCCTCTTGTCCGGGAACAATCTAAGATACAGCCACCATTTTTAATACCTATGGGGCTGCCGTTTAGTCACAGGGTCACCCAGGCTCCAGAGAACTCCATTGTTATCCCCCTACCTCCCGTAAGATTTGTTCAGGGTTCACTTGGTGTAGGGGTCAATAAATATAACTACAGAAAACTTATTGTTTTACCTTCTACGTCTTCACTGTGTGCCAGACGGTCCAACACTGCAAAGACAAAAAAAGGATTCATCATTGACATGCCCTATGTGCTGCTCAGTCTCCTTCAAGTGAATAGAATGGGGCTAAGCTGCAATACCAAGCCTAGCCACTATACAATGTATGGCGCTGTGCTTTGCATACTCACAGGAGTGCCGAGAGTCGGACCCCCACCGATATGATATTGGTGATCTTAAATATTGTACTCCTGGAAAACCCATTGACCTACATGATGGGTGTTGTAGTTTCACAGCAACTAGAGGGGACTCAGGTCGCAGATGAAATAGACAATTACCTTCAGCCGTCAGGTGGAACTCGGTGGACACTTTCCCATGGGCGTTCTTCAAGGTGCAGTTATATAGTCCTTGGTCTTTCTTACTGACCTGCACTATGGCGAGAGATACCGGAGAATCGTCTTTATAGCTGGAATGAGAGAGGATATTCTGTAATGCACTTTATATGAAGAATAACAATTTATGACTAGAATTGGTGGAAAATAAACTTATTTTCTGATGGTTTAGATGTAGCAGAGCTAAGTAGGTCATCATTTCTTGAGATTGCAGGTTTACTATATCTGTAGTATAGAAACCAAGAGTAGCAACACACAGAGATGCTGCTGTAACATCTAACTCCAGCAGAGGGCAGCAGATTCATGGTCAGGCCAGTCAGGAAAGGAGATGCAGACTGGACAGGAAGGGCAGGGAATACTGCTCCAGTGTGTGTACCTGTGTGCAGAAAATCAGAACCTGGGTGCTAGAGCCATGAGAGGAGAAGTTATGTTCTAAGGTCCCCATCACCTTAACCTTAACTTCTTCTTTGCCCTATCTGTGGCTCCACTTGTGCTTGATCTATGGCAGCAAGTAAGGGGGATTTGAAACAAACTCAGGTCCGCTACATTTGACAAACTAAGCTCTGCTAAATCCGTGCCTGGGCTACAGTAGTTGGCATATTGCCAAATTAATCAGTAGTTTATGTGATGCATATAAATCTAATTATTTCACCGTCACCATGAAATTAAAACTCTGTGTCTTGTGTTGTCAGCAAGCATGTGATAATAGTAGCCATTTGTCACTACAAACAGATATATGGCGGAACAGAACGCGGCTGCGGTACGATGGAAATTACACAAACCCATAAACTAGTTCTACTGAAGCAGAACATGAAGTGGTCCAGGTCTGTGGAGGTGTCCGGCCAAACAGGTCTGCAGGAGCCGCATTAATACAGCCCTAATAATACTGCCATACTGTGCCTAAATACCATCACTATTATACTACCATATAGTACATACTTAATAGTGTCATACAGTGACCATAAAACAGTGCCATTTAATGCTGAAAGAAGATAACCACAATACTACCATATAGCACCTACATAATAGTTTCATAAAGCGAATAAAAAATAGTTCCATGCAATGCTCAGATAATGCCACTATAATATTGCTATATAGTGCCTACATAATAGTGTTATACAGTGATCACAAAATATTGCCATACATTACCCATGTAATACCACACTAATAATGCCATGTAGTACTTACATAATAGTCTCATACAGTGAACATAAAACAGTGCCACACAATGCACAAAGAATACACCCACAATACTGCTTTATACAAACTACATAATAGTTCATATAGTAATACCACTATATACTAATACGGCCATATAGTGCTTACATAATAGTCTCATACAATGAGCACAAAATAATAATAATAATATTACAGTGAACATAAAATAATGCCATACAATGCTCAAAGAATAGAAGCGTAATACTGCTCTATACTGTAGCACTTACATAAATATATCATACAGTGAACAAAAATAGTGCCGTACATACAATGCTCAAAGAATACCACCATAATACTGCCTTATAGCACCTACATAATAGTATGATACAGTGAACATAGCAGTATCATGCATGCTAAAATAATACCACCATTATATTGCGGCATACTGCTTACATGGTAACATCATACATTGAATATATAATAGTGCCATCAAATGTTCAAATAATACCGCCATAATACTGTTATATAGCACCTAATACAGTGAACGTCTACATAGTACTGTACTATAGTAAATTAATATGTGTCATATATGTATGCTAAAATAATTCCATCATTAGGCCACCTTAATAAGCATGTTTTCTTTCAGCACGGATTCCTGTGTGGAAAAACCGCAGCGTAGTACAATACCAGCAAAGTGTATGAGATTACACAAATCTCATGTGCACTTTGTGTATTTTTTCTGTGCCGAAATTGACCTGCATGTCAATTATGTTGGCGGTTTTAGCTGCGCATTTCACCCTTTTCCAATGGTGAGTGAGATCTGCAGAAAAACCGCATCTAAGGCTACATTCACACGAACGTAAATACCGGTCCGTGTGTGTTCCGCAATTTGCAGACCGCACATGCTGCTTCTATCATAGAAAATGCCTAGGACATGTTCTATTTTTTTTTTTTGCAGGGCCGCGGCACGGAGCACTGTGTGATGTCCGTATCTTTTGCGGCACCATAGAAATGAATGGTTTTCGCACCAATTCTGCAAAATTGCGGAACGGATGCGGACTCATTCATACGGTCGCAGTAAAATCCGCTGTTAGAAATTGCTGATTTTGGTGCGGATATGCTGTAGAAACGCACATAAATCCGCACATAAATCGGTGCGGGTGTTATGTGCCTTATACTGCCACATAGCACCTATATAATGGTGTCAGACAGGGAACATATCATGGTATGATATATGCAAAAATAATACTGTACCGCCATTATACTGCCAAATACAGTAGTATCTATATAATAGGGTTATGCGGTGAACATATAATAGTGTCATAATTCTCAAAAAATACAATGATAATACTGCCATATAGTGCCTACATAACTGCAATAAAGTAAGAAAATAATGCCATAATATTCCAGGGCTGAAATAATACCACCATACACGTGCTGGTGGTATCACAGTGAGCACCATGATGTCACATGTGACCAGGGAGAAAGAAATTCCATATGTCTCCATATAAAATCACTCATCCATCTAGCAGGGATAGGCAGCCCCAGCTGTTCTGGAACTACAACTCCCAGAATCCTGCTTTCAGGTCTGTGAGAGCCAAGTAAGTGTGCATGGTGGGAGTTGCAGTTTTACAACAGCTGGAGTGCTGAAGACTGCTGATCCCTGGTCTATATTTTTATATCCTTCCTCTTCTTAATTTGTGTCAGTCTTCACTGTCTGTCTGCTGGATCCATGCTGGAGCTCTTTAAATATATTAATCGGTGATAGTCAGGCTGTCGTTGCCTATTATGACCTTGTGCGGCACATAAAACACAAGGGATGATGTGAGGTGATGGAGTCCTAGCTGCATCAGATGTCCTTGAGAGCCCCCCCCCCCCCAGCAGATGGTGAAGCCATCTTCAGTCCTGACTATTGGGTTTCATCAGCTTCCTGCTTATCTGTCAATCACAGATGGTTAAATAATCTTTAATAGGCCACGCCCACTACTGACAAGTGATGAAACGTGTGAGGCGACGTGATCAGCGACTGCTGCCGCTAACAGTCCAGGCTATTGCGGTCTGCGGCCTGGAATGTCAGTCCAACTATGACTGCTACTTGCAGCTCAGCCTGGCATCCACAATATGCCATCGGTCACTGCCTATTTTTACTTCCAGAGGTTATTCATTTTAAGGGGTGAGCCTTCTAAAAAAGCTAGAACCAGCCCCGTACCTCTCTTCCTATTGCAGCTCAGGGGGGGGGGGGGGGGGGGTCTTTTGTCAGAGGGTGTGCACTTTCTGCTGTAGCTCTCGCGCTACGCAGCTCTTAGGTCATGTCCTTTCTGCTGCAGTTCTCTCCCTATCACAGCTCAGGCAGTGTGTGTTTTCTGCTGCAGCTCTCTCCCTATCACAGCTCAAAGGGGGTTTCCTTTTTACTGAAGTTCTCTCCCTATAACAGCTCAGGGGGCGTGTCCGTTTTACTGAAGCTTGCTCCCTGCTTTGCAGCTTCTAAGGCCCCTTTCACACGGGCGAGTATTCCGCTCGGATGCGATAACATATGATCGTCTGATTGCTTCTCCCATAGACTGCAATGATTTGCCATTGCAGTCTATGGGAGATTCACTGTGTTCCATAGGATGATAGCTGTGGCAAGCCTCAGATCCTCCAAAGGGCCCCAGGCTGCTGTAGCAAATCAACTGCTCCATCGATCTCGGTGCAGGGGATCTGTTTCAGCCCCGAGAGCTCAGGTCTCCTGGGATTTCACCGCTTAGATGCCGTGTTCACAACTGCCCATTGCATCTGAAGGGTTAAATGGCCATGATCAACGTTATCCCTGATCACGAACACCTGAATGTCCTGAATGCGCACGCACCATGGTGACTTGCCTGCATAGTACAGAGCCGGCGTGCGCGTTTGCAGATCTGTACTATACTGGCCAGGAAGAAGTTATCATGGCGCATGCGCGGCGGCGTGCTCGTTCAGGATATTGCGCGGCCCGGCCAGGAGAAAATCTTCAGTCTTCTGCCCAAGCGCGGCCACGGGATTCGACAAGCGAGAGGTGGCCGTAACCAGGGGAGACGAAAGACAACAATCAGGTAAGAGGGGACTTATTTTCTCAAAAAGAGTGGGAATTGGGTAATAAAATGTATTTACAAAAATGATCACTGTCAGATCATTAACAGATTTAACAGTGATCATTAAGGAATGAATAGGAAGACGTTGCAGCTCCACCTGCTGGTCATAAGGTTAACTGCAGTTTTTGCTTTTTATTAGCCTAGGGCAGCAGTCATAAATTTTTGGAAATCCTGTTGTTATGAAACTACAACTCTCAGCATGCACACTTGCTTGACTATTCTTGCATGCGCATTCTGGGAGTTGTAGTTTCAGAACAGGTAGAATGCCAAAACTTGCTGATCCCTGGGCTAGGGAGACACCATGACCCTAGTCACGCAAGTAATTATTGTGAACGAGCAACTACAACCTGCTGGATTCGGTGGCCACGGGTCACGTGTGGCTGTCAATCACTTGCAATTTTATTTATTTTTTTACTGTCTGCACTCGAGTTGCACCATAAAATATTGGCGTGACAGCCCCTTGTAGATAAACTGCACGCATGTTCAGTCACGTGGCTTCCTGCTGCACGGCCAAAGTCGCCATTGTCATAACTGAGGCAAATAGTCCAGTTATGCAGTACCAGACACCGCCACGGCTTAAGAGGGGAGCTGGCATTATCTGTGTCTGGCATTATCCACTTCCTCCCCCTTCCCTGCAGTTTGGCCACGAAGCACCACGCAGTCCATACGTGGCCGCCAGATTATTCCATGTCGTCATTCACATGGCAGATGTACACACCATGGAAGAAGATGGGCAGAGCCCTGACTATAAAGCATGTTGCCAGTTGATCCTGAGCTCCTGCCTCTGCATTCCTTCCCATAATAGCCCGTCAATGTAAACATGTGAGTGGGGGGGGGGTCAATTATCCCATGGGTGGTCCATCACCCATGGCCAAATATTGCTGCTCCTGTCCTTCTGTGTTTTGCTAGATGAAAATAGACAATTCCTCTAAATCAGACCAGCTAACAAGGGTTAAAAGGTGTTTCCTGACATCCATGTAGGCAGTGTTTCAGTTCGCACCTGCATTGATACATTGTTGCAAACTGAGGGAGAATGTATCATTCATGTATCATTCTGCTTAGTGATGAGCGAATTATTGAAAAGTTGCTTCACCGAATTTTACAAAAAAAGTTAGCATTTCTTTGTAAGTAGTGCAATGACAGGGAGCAGCGACAGCGCCTCCCCCCTCCTCCCGTCATTGTGCACCTCAGATGCCGCGTTCATAATATAAATAACAAACCAGCAAATAAATAAATAAATAAATAAATCATACTTACCTGATCCATTCGCTCGCCGCCATCTGGCTTAAAAATCTGGCGCAAATCTTGCATGGCCTGTGATGACATCATCACACTGGTCGGCATGGTGACGTCACACGTCACCACGTACGGGATTCTGCCTGAGATCTTGAAGCAGGATGGTGGCAGCCGGCCCTTCACGAGCAAATGGATGAGGTAAGGATTTTTTTATTTTTTTTTACACTATTTCAGGTTAAATCGATTCGCTATACCACGAAGCACAAGGAAATTCGGCTTCGCGGCGAATCAAATTTATCCTAAAATTCAGATCGAACGCTTCGTGGGCTTCGATTCGTCACCGCGCACTGCCCGAAATCTTCAAGCAAGGTGGCGGTGGCTGGCCCGTCACAAGCAAATAGATGAGGTAAGTATGATTTTTTATTTTTACACTATTTCTGGTTAAATCGATTCGCTACCACGAAGCGCAAGGAAATTCGGCTTCGCAGCAAATCGAATTTATCCTTAAATTTGGATCGAACACTTTGTGGACTTCGATTCGCTCAACACTAATTCTGGTGTGCAAAAGAAATGAATGGATTGGCTGCTCACATGCTACGGTCATTTTGGGGGTACGGGACCACCATTGCGGTGACAGGTGGCCTCTACCATTGGGGGCCCCACCAATCACAAGGACAGGGGATCCTGTACCCCATAGAGTTGATTTCTGAGGATCTGCTCGGTGGCTCCATTCATTTCTATGGAAGTTCCAGAACAGCGCTCAGCTATCTCCAGACCCCTCATAGAAATACACGGATCAGCCGTGGGCATGCCTGACCGGCCGCTCCATTCATTTCAGGGTGGCTCCACGGGGTACGGGACCCCCGTTCTCGTCATTGGCGGGGGTACCAGCAGTAGGACCCCCAAAGATCTTATAGTTATCTCCTATCATGTGAATGGGGGCTAGTTTTACATAACAGGAGTACCCCTTTAATGGCTGTTTAATATATGGTTAAGAAGTTGTCCACTGGAGTTAAAGGGGTTGTCCAGGGTTTTTTAAATAATAGCCTATCCTCAGGATAAGCCATCACTAGTTGATTGGTGGGGGTCCGACACCCCGGACCCCTGCTGATCAGCTGGTCTTTGTAGCGCCAGAGCTTACACAGCGGCGTTGACATAGTAGCTACTACAGTGCTGCTCCCATCGACAGAACTACAAAGACCAGCTGATCGGCAAGGTGACGTCCGCCAATCAACTAGTGATGGCTTATTCCGAGGATAGGCCATCACTTTAAAAACCATGGAGAATCCCTTAAAGACGACCGTATAAATGGATCTGCATACGTTCCGCAATCTTGCGGAACGGGTGCGGACCCATTCATTTCAATGGGGACGCAGAGAGCTCACAGTGTGCTGTCCGCATCCGTAGTTCCATTCCACGGCCCCGCACTAAATACTTTCCTGTAAATAAGAAACACAAAACATGCAAAAAACACTGTGAAACATCGGCAGGTGCTCAAACACAGCGCTATATGGAAAAAACACCCCAGGTATTAAAGGGGCTGTCCGACATCAGACCGACGGGAGTCCGACATCCATTCGTTTCAATGGGACGGCTCCTTACTATTCAAGTGTATAGGAAGGAGCCGTCCCATAGAAGTGAACGGTTTGTGATCACACTGCTCACTGCTGCTGTTGCGACGGCGAGCAGGTAAACAATGAAAGGAGGGCTGTGCTGGCGCGGCGCGCGCCTTCTCTTCAACCGGCTGATCGGCGCGGATGTCGGACTCCTATCGATCTGATATTGATGACCTACACTGAGGATAGATCATCAATAAGAATAACTTGGACAACCCCTTTAAAGGGGTTGTGCAGGCAGTATATATTGATGACCTATCCTCAGGATGGGTCATCGATATCAGATCGGCGGTGGGTCCTCCTCCAGAACTGCAAAGGCCTGTAGTCCACCCAACCAACCAAAGAAAGCAAAAACGAATCACACTGTACAAACCATTACACAACGCATATATTAGATCTTATATGAGGTGTAGCAGAGAGGAGTTTGTCATCTGGTACATGGTAACATCTGCAGTTCTCGACAAGACAGCAGTTCAACTGACTGCAGCTCTGCTACATCTAGGGCCTTGCACAGATCACTGAGGAGTGGGATGAATGCACAGGTTTCCCTATGTATAGCGGATGACGGGGTGGTCTCAGAAATGCTCCCCCCCCCCCACCTTGAGGCAGAGGCTCATGTTCACATGCAGCTGTCAATACTCGTACACTGTCTCAATACAGGGGGCGATGGAGGTTAAAACTGAGATAGTGGAAGGAATTCGGATTCAGGCTTCTGGTCTTGTAAAATTCCACAGCGGATTATCAGATTTTCTGGATTATCATATGGCAGATTATCAGACATTCTGGATTATCAGACTTTTTGGATTATAAGATTTTCAGGATTATCAAACATTCTGGATTATCAGACTTTTTGGATTATCAGACATTTTGGATTATCAGACTTTCTGGATTATCAGACTTTCTGGATTATCAAATGCCAGATTAAACTAATTTTACTTCATTTTGCTGCAGTTATAATTCCAAGAGGGAGTTCACCCAGCTTTCCTAGAAGCTAGTTATGGGACTAGGGCATATATCGTGTGCAACTAGTCTTATTTACCATTCAGGAGTCCCTGAAAGCTGGGTGACAACCTCTGAGGAAACTGAATGGCGGTACAAATAATGTAGCCATGCATCCCTTGCTTCTGAATTCCTAAAGATCTACACAGATTTGCATTCAGGATTCTAGGAAAGCTGGAGCAGTGATATCAGTTATAGAGGTGGTCACCCAGCTTTTCCAGAGACAGAATTACCTAAGAATTCACTGAAAAGAAAGGTTACGTATCCTGAGTCCTGTCCGTGGCTCTCACCTCCTGTGCAGCCTCGCCAGTAACTTGGCGTCCTTCATCCATGTGATGCTGGAATCGGAGTGAATTTCCGCAAATCGGCAGAATAATTTCAAGTTTCCGGAACGATCATGAAAGAGCTCGGCCTGAACGCCATGCAACAGCTGGGGAGCTGCAGAGAGAGTCAATAAATACATTATTACTGGCATTTGCTGCATTATTTTTACAGATTTCCAATGCTCCAGCGTATGCCCACAGCAGCACAGAGTATTGTGAGGAACACTACCTAAATAATTATGAAATCCTATCTGCTGAATGCTCTTTTTTTATAGTAGTTATATTCTTGTACATAGGAGCAGTATTATAGTAGTTATATTCTTGTACATAGAAGGCAGTATTATAGTAGTTATATTCTTGTACATAGGAGCAGTATTATAGTAGTTATATTATTGTACATAGGAGGTAGTATTATAGTAGTTATATTCTTGTACATAGGAGGTAGTATTATAGTAGTTATAATCTTGTACATAGGAGCAGTATTATAGTAGTTATATTCTTATACATAGGAGGTAGTATTATAGTAGTTATATTCTTGTACATAGGAGGCAGTATTATAGTAGTTATATTCTTGTAGATAGAAGCAGTATTATAGTAGCTACATTCTTGTACATAGGAAGCAGTATTATAGTAGTTATATTCTTGTACATAGGAGGCAGCATTATAGTAGTTATATTCTTGTACATAGGAAGCAGTATTATAGTAGTTATATTCTTGTACATAGCAGGCAGTATTATAGTAGTTATATTCTTGTACATAGGAGTAGTATTATAGTAGTTATATTCTTGTACATAGGAAGCAGTATTATAGTAGTTATATTCCTGTACATAGGAGGCAGTATTATAGTAGTTATATTCTTGTACATAGGAGCAGTATTATAGTAGTTATATTCTTGTACATGGGAGCAGTATTATAGTAGTTATATTCTTGTACATAGGAAGCAGTATTATAGTAGTTATATTCTTGTACATAGGAGGCAGTATTATAGTAGTTATATTCTTGTAGATAGAAGCAGTATTATAGTAGTTACATTCTTGTACATAGGAAGCAGTATTATAGTAGTTATATTCTTGTACATAGAGGCAGTATTATTGTAGGTATATTCTTGTACATAAGAAGCGGTATTATAGTAGTTATATTCTTGTACATAGAGGCAGTATTATAGTAGTTATATTCTTGTACATAGAAGCAGTATTATAGTAGTTATATTCTTGTACATAGGAGCAGTATTATAGTAGTTATATTCTTGTACATAGGAGCAGTATTATAGTAGTTATATTATTGTACATAGAAGCAGTATTATAGTAGTTATATTCTTGTACATAGGAGCAGTATTATAGTAGTATTCTTGTACATAAGAGGCAGTATTATAGTAGTTATATTCTTGTACACAGGAGCAGTATTATAGTAGTTATATTCTTGTACATAGGAGCAGTATTATAGTAGTTATATTCTTGTACATAGGAGCAGTATTATAGTAGTATTCTTGTACATAGGAGCAGTATTATAGTAGTTATAGACTTGTACATAGGAGGCAGTATTATAGTAGTTATATTCTTATACATAGGAGGCAGTATTATAGTAGTTATATTCTTGTACATAGGAGCAGTATTATAGTAGTTATATTCTTGTACATAGAGACAGTATTATAGTAGTTATATTCTTGTACACAGGAGCAGTATTATAGTAGTTATATTCTTGTACATAGGAGGCAGTATTATAGTAGTTATATTCTTGTACATAGGAGCAGTATTATAGTAGTTATATTCTTGTACATAGGAGGCAGCATTATAGTAGTTATATTCTTGTACATAGGAAGCAGTATTATAGTAGTTATATTCTTGTACATAGCAGGCAGTATTATAGTAGTTATATTCTTGTACATAGGAAGCAGTATTATAGTAGTTATATTCTTGTACATGGGAGCAGTATTATAGTAGTTATATTCTTGTACATAGGAAGCAGTATTATAGTAGTTATATTCTTGTACATAGGAGGCAGTATTATAGTAGTTATATTCTTGTAGATAGAAGCAGTATTATAGTAGTTACATTCTTGTACATAGGAAGCAGTATTATAGTAGTTATATTCTTGTACATAGAGGCAGTATTATTGTAGGTATATTCTTGTACATAGGAAGCAGTATTATAGTAGTTATATTCTTGTACATAGAGGCAGTATTATAGTAGTTATATTCTTGTACATAGGAGCAGTATTATAGTAGTTATATTCTTGTACATAGGAGCAGTATTATAGTAGTTATATTCTTGTACATAGGAGCAGTATTATAGTAGTTATATTATTGTACATAGAAGCAGTATTATAGTAGTTATATTCTTGTACATAAGAGCAGTATTATAGTAGTATTCTTGTACATAAGAGGCAGTATTATAGTAGTTATATTCTTGTACACAGGAGCAGTATTATAGTAGTCATATTCTTGTACATAGGAGCAGTATTATAGTAGTTATATTCTTGTACATAGGAGCAGTATTATAGTAGTTATATTCTTGTACATAGGAGCAGTATTATAGTAGTTATAGACTTGTACATAGGAGGCAGTATTATAGTAGTTATATTCTTATACATAGGAGGCAGTATTATAGTAGTTATATTCTTGTACATAGGAGCAGTATTATAGTAGTTATATTTTTATACATAGGAGGCAGTATTATAGTAGTTATATTCTTGTACATAGGAGCAGTATTATAGTAGTTATATTCTTGTACATAGGAGCAGTATTATAGTAGTTATATTCTTGTACATAGAGACAGTATTATAGTAGTTATATTCTTGTACACAGGAGCAGTATTATAGTAGTTATATTCTTGTACATAGGAGCAGTATTATAGTAGTTATATTCTTGTACATAGGAGCAGTATTATAGTAGTATTCTTGTACATAGGAGGCAGTATTATAGTAGTTATATTCTTGTACATAGGAGGCAGTATTATAGTAGTTATATTCTTGTACATAGGAGGCAGTATTATAGTAGTTATATTCTTGTACATAGGAGCAGTATTATAGTAGTTATATTCTTGTACATAGGGGGCAGTATTATAGTAGTTATATTCTTGCACATAGGAGCAGTATTATAGTAGTTATATTCTTGTACATAGGAGACAGTATTATAGTAGTTATATTCTTGTACATAGGAGGCAGTATTATAGTAGTTATATTCTTGCACATAGGAGCAGTATTATAGTAGTTATATTCTTCAACATAGGAGACAGTATTATAGTAGTTATATTCTTGTACATAGAGACAGTATTATAGTAGTTATATTCCTGTACACATTTAACAATGGCATAAATAAAATCTACATTCAATATCTTAACAAGGGTCAAATAAAGTGGTCGTTTTCTCATAGTACAAACATCATGGACTGTACTTGAGATTTGTTCTCCTGTGTATTCTGCTGGTGCTGGGAGAAGTGGCTTTGTGTATGGGAAGGAATACCTCCTGCTGCAAAATTACTCATCTAAACAAGTGTTGCTCAGTTAGTCCGGCAGCAGACATACACTTGGCTGCGGTAAAATAAGTACAGATGCACGGTATGTATCTCCATTTGTTATTCTCTGCCAGTGCCATATGGGGCCATGAAGTAAAATATAGTCAGTTGTGATTCCGATTGCTTGCGTATTTGCTGCTGTTTGTATTCACCCCTATGTGGTGCAGCTGGTGACGGGTGTAATTTAAGAGGGGCATAGAGATTACGCTAATTTCTGATAGGATATTGTGGTATCAGCACCTAAACATATACATTGTATGATGAGCAGCTGTAGTTTACTATACTTTATTTATATGTGTCCTTCTACAAACAGTATTTTCAGTGCAGCCTGACATGAGTGGCACAAGATAAAACTAAAAAAAAAAAAAACTTGATTTGTATTATTGTGTCGGGAGTTGTTTATGCTGTATGTGTCTATACCAGTGATGGGCAAACTACGGCCCGGTGGACCTTTTTATCCTGCCCGCAGAGCTGTCCGGAGGCAGCAGGAGTGGAGATGAGCGCTTCTATTGTGGAAGGCTCATCTCCATATTCATCTGTATCGCCGTCCTCAGGACAGCGATAGAGATGAATAATGCGGAGGAGCAGGGGAGAGGCGTCTACCTTGCCCGTTCCTCTGATAGGCTACAGGCCCAGTGCCTGTAGCCTATCAGAGGCCGGTGCAGGCGGCGCGCTGACGTAATCGCGCCACCTGAGCCGTACAGAGCAGGACACAGGCCGGAAGAGGCCTGCATCGCATCACTGACAGCAGCATAAGGTAAGTATATGTGTTTATTGTTTTTTTTTATTTATAGTATACTGTGGCAAGAAGGGGGGTGGGGCCCTATATACTGGCACAATATGGATTGGCACTATGGAGAAGAGGGGAAGCACTATGGGGGCCACTATGGAGAAGAGAGAATCACTATGGGCTCCCTATATACTGCCAAAATATGGGGGGGGGCACTATGGAGAAGAGGGGGAAGCACTATGGGGGCCCTATATACTGGCACAATGTGGGGGGCACTATGGAGAAGAGGGTAAGCACTATGGGGGCCCTATATACTGGCACAATATGGGGGGCACTATGGGGGCCCTATACTGCCAAAATATGGGGGGGCACTATGGAGAAGAGTGGGAAGCAGTATGGGGGCCACTATGAAGAAGAGGGGAAGCACTATGGGGGCCCTGTATACTGGCACAATATGGGGGGCACTATGGAGAAGAGGGGAAGCACTATGGGGGCCCTACATACTGATACAATATGGGGGGGCACTATGGGGGCCCTATATACTGCCAAAATATGGGGGGGGGGGCACTATGGAGAAGAGTGGGAAGCAGTATGGGGGCCACAATGAAGAAGAGGGGAAGCACTATGGGGGCCCTGTATACTGGCACAATATGGGGGGCACTATGGAGAAGAGGGGAAGCACTATGGGGGCCCTACATACTGATACAATATGGGGGGGCACTATGGGGGCCCTATATACTGCCAAAATATGGAGGGGGGCACTATGGAGAAGAGTGGGAAGCAGTATGGGGGCCACTATGAAGAAGAGGGGAAGCACTATGGGGGCCCTGTATACTGGCACAATATGGGGGGCACTATGGAGAAGAGGGGAAGCACTATGGGGGCCCTACATACTGATACAATATGGGGGGCACTATGGGGGCCCTATATACTGGCACAGTATCTATTCTGCGAATTGAAACAACAAAGCTAACTCCAGACTTTGATCCCTTACCAAAAAAGGGAGACCAACAACACTGTTCCCACTAGAATTGAAGGTGAGTTATACCTACTATGTTATGAAAGAAATACAGTATAGACCAAAAGTTTGGACACACCTTCTTATTCAAAGAGTTTTCCTTATTTTCATTACTATGAACATTGTAGATTCACACTGAAGGCATCAAAACTATTAATTAACACATGTGGAATTATATACATAACAAAAAAGTGTGAAACAACTGAAAATATGTCATATTCTAGGTTCTTCAAAGTAGCCACCTTTTGCTTTGATTACTGCTTTGCACACTCTTGTCATTCTGTTGATGAGCTTCAAGAGGTAGTCACCTGAAATGGTTTTCACTTCACAGGTGTGCCCTGTCAGGTTTAATAAGTGGGATTTCTTGCCTTATAAATGGGGTTGGGACCATCAGTTGCGTTGTGGAGAAGTCAGGTGGATACACAGCTGATAGTCCTACTGAATAGACTGTTAGAATTTGTATTATGGCAAGAAAAAAGCAGCTAAGTAAAGAAAAACATGTGGCCATCATTACTTTAAGAAATGAAGGTCAGTCAGTCCGAAAAATTGGGAAAACTTTGAAAGTGTCCCCGAGTGCAGTCACAAAAACCATCAAGCGCTACAAAGAAACTGTCTCACATGCAGACCGCCCCAGGAAAGGAAGACCAAGAGTCACCTCTGCTGAGGAGGATAAGTTCATCCGAGTCACCAGCCTCAGAAATCGCAGGGTAACAGCAGCTCAGATTAGAGACCAGGTCAATGCCACACAGAGTTCTAGCAGCAGACACATCTCTAGAACAACTGTTAGGAGGAGACTGTGTGAATCAGGCCTTCATGGTAGAATATCTGCTAGGAAACCACTGCTAAGGACAGGCAACAAGCAGAAGAGACTTGTTTGGGCTAAAGAACACAAGGAATGGACATTAGACCAGTGGAAATCTGTGCTTTGGTCTGATGAGTCCAAATTTGAGATCTTTGGTTCCAACCACCATTTCTTTGTGCGACGCAGAAAAGGTGAACGGATGGACTCTACATGCCTGGTTCCCACCGTGAAGCATGGAGGAGGAGGTGTGATGGTGTGGGGGTGCTTTGCTGGTGACACTGTTGGGGATTTATTCAAAATTGAAGGCATACTGAACCAGCATGGCTACCACAGCATCTTGCAGCGGCATGCTATTCCATCCGGTTTGCGTTTAGTTGGACCATCATTTATTTTTCAACAGGACAATGACCCCAAACACACCTCCAGTCTGTGTAAGGGCTATTTGACCATGAAGGAGAGTGATGGGGTGCTGCGCCAGATGACCTGGCCTCCACAGTCACCGGACCTGAAGCCAATCGAGATGGTTTGGGGTGAGCTGGACCGCAGAGTGAAGGCAAAAGGGCCAACAAGTGCTAAGCATCTCTGGGAACTCCTTCAAGACTGTTGGAAGACCATTTCAGGTGACTACCTCTTAAAGCTCATCAAGAGAATGCCAAGAGTGTGCAAAGCAGTAATCAAAGCAATATGAATATGACATATTTTCAGTTGTTTCACACTTTTTTGTTATGTATATAATTCCACATGTGTTAATTCATAGTTTTGATGCCTTCAGTGTGAATCTACAATTTTCATAGTCAAGAAAACTCTTTGAATGAGAAAGTGTGTCCAAACTTTTGGTCTGTACTGTACATTGCATAAAAGTTTTGTACAATAACTCTTTTTATGCTTTTCTACCTTGAATTAAACTAAACCTTTAATGTTACGAAATTTAAATTAAATTTCTATTAATTCACACAAACGCCCCATCCATCTACTCTTGGTCTGGACCCCGGGTCCAATATATGAACCCATTGTGGCCCAAAAGTCAAAAAGTTTGCCCACCTCTGGTCTATACAAAAGGCGGCCACCTAGTGATCGTGATTTGATCTGTACTCTGTCAAGGGATAATGTGTTTTTCTTGCAGGAAACTTGAGACATTAACTAAATTTGTGAAAAAGTAAGTGTGGACACATCTGTATGAGTTTCTCACCGCTCTTATGATTTCTGCTTGCAGGTATTTAATAGACACCTTCGTTGCTTACTCCCAGCGGTATTGTGCTGAACACATACAGTAAGTGCACCGCCGTTGCAAGACAGAACTCTGATATCTGTACTGTATTGCACCGTGCATGGCCAGGGCAAGACATTTTTATCGTTCAATATATCTTTATTGAGGATTTTTTCAATTTATCCAGATCAGCCAAAGATATAATAAACAAAGAATCGGTACAATAACACAGGGCAAGACATTTTTTGAAGGTTTTCATTCACTGACAGTCAAAATCATGAAAACATTAAGGAATTGATACAAAGTACCGTATATAAAAAAAAAAATTGCATACCTGTTCTGTTCATTTTATAGGTGTAAGATAGCCTGAGAAGGGTTCTCTGGGATTTACATATTGATGACCTATTCTCAGGACAGGAAGATGGCTTCGGCAGCATATTGCAGTATCAAAGAAATTCTTTTATTCGTACCTCCAGACACAATCGGCAACGTTTCGACTGTTCACCAGTCTTTATCAAGCCTAATGACAACAATGCTGGTAGGCATATATATACCCCCCCACATTAAAATACACACCCCACATTGCATCATCATAGCCAATCAATCTATAATGAAGTACATCTGTATAAGTTGCTACTTACTACAATTGACATGACCGCCATATCCGTAATGTGCGCCTCGGCGTGCTATCATTTCCAATGCACAGTCGCTCTCTCTAGGAGCACGCCGGCTGATCCTCGCCCTCCTGGAGGTGGTCCTGAGGAGAAATTATTTTCTCTTCAGGGACACCTTCTACCAACAAAAGCGGGGTGTTGCGATGGGGTCCAATGTGGCCCCCACCTACGCAAACATCTTTATGGCGGAGGTCGAGGATCGGCTGGTATATCGCTCCACGTTTTTTGAGAGAGTTCTGTGCTGGTGGCGCTACATCGACGACATTTTCCTGATATGGACAGGCACTATACCTGAGCTAGATGAGTTTCATGTGCACCTGAATTCTGGGGTCCGGGACCTGCAGTTCACCGTGATGCATTCTGCCCGTGAGCTGCAGTTCCTTGATGTCCGAATTCAGGTGCACAATGGAAGGATCAGCACTGATCTGTTCCAGAAACCTACAGACAGGAACACCTTGCTAATGTATGATAGTAACCACCCTCAGACCATGGTGAGTTCTCTCCCGTGGAGTCAACTACTCAGGGTACGTCGCATCGTATCCGATGACACCCAGTTTGGATATAGGATGGATGAGATGTGCATGAAATTTTCTAAGAGAGGCTATCCCAACAAATTGATCAACCGTACCAAACATAGGATTGTATCCATGCAACGTGGCTCTACGTTGGTAAGGAAACCACAGAAACAAGAGACCGCCCGAATCCCATTTGTATCCATTTTTGGGGGTGATAGTAACAATATTGCCACCATCCTACGACAGGATTGGCAGATCCTACAGAAAGAATTACCAGCTGTTAAGGAATTCTCTGTCCCCCCAATGATGGCATACAAACGGACCCCCAACCTACGTGATAGATTGGTGAAAGCGGATATAGGGGGTAAGGACATTGATAAACAGAAAAGACTAGCACCACTTAAGAATGGTAATTTCCCTTGCCTTTCCTGCTGCAACTGCAGTTGCATCATGAAAGGTGATGGTTTTACCCATCCTTATAGTGGCAAACGGTTCAAGATCAAGGGACATTACACATGCAAATCCACAGATGTGGTTTACATGATACAGTGTCCATGTAGCTTAATTTATGTGGGAGAGACCACGATGGAACTGAGGGAAAGAATCAACAAACACAAAAGCACTATAAGAACAGGAGCTATTGACAAACCGGTTGCAAAACACTTCATCGACTGCAAACATTCCATTAATCAACTGAGATTTCGAGTGATCGATAGCGTAGGGTATCTAAGAAGGGGTGGGGACAGGAAGGGAATACTTAGGAAAAAGGAGCTCAAGTGGATCCATACCCTTAGATCCCTCCAACCCTATGGTTTAAATTTAGAGTTTAACGTCGCATCCATCGATTGATATTGGTCACTGTATTGCCCTCAAGTATAGGGACATCATGTTGTTTTTTATATGTGTTACACATCCCTATTATAATGATTTTTAAATGCATTAGTCAAAATGCCTCTCATAGTATTTGTTGTCCGTTATGTATGGATAATGTATTATGTATATGATGATCCTACATGCTTGCTCTATACTACGTTGTATATGGTCTCCATCTCCGCAGATATGTGCATGTGCATACTCTGATTGTCCTTTGATAATGGGGCGATCACTATTATGGTTCGTGATCGTACATTGCATAATGCCGATCTACCCATTTCTATATATGGATTATGCATATTCCTACCCATTTCTCTATATGGATTATGCACATTCCTATACGGCAAGGAACGCTGATTGCGTCGTCGCCGTTGCCATGGCTCCGACATCTGCACTGTGTCCCCATTGGCTGTGCTTCCCATGTGACCCACGAGATTGACGCACGGTTGTGCGCACCGACCTTGGTGTCACGTGATAGTCGCGCTAGCCATGACGACAACAATTGCTTCCAGTAACCTATTGGTTGGAGACGCAGGTGCCGTTCGGAGTCATGGCGACGGATGATACTTCCGGTATGCAAAGGCGCTGAGTCGCGACTGCGCATTGGAAATGATAGCACGCCGAGGCGCACATTACGGATATGGCGGTCATGTCAATTGTAGTAAGTAGCAACTTATACAGATGTACTTCATTATAGATTGATTGGCTATGATGATGCAATGTGGGGTGTGTATTTTAATGTGGGGGGGTATATATATGCCTACCAGCATTGTTGTCATTAGGCTTGATAAAGACTGGTGAACAGTCGAAACGTTGCCGATTGTGTCTGGAGGTACGAATAAAAGAATTTCTTTGATACTGCAATATGCTGCCGAAGCCATCTTTCTTTCTATTCATGTATTCCAAGGCCTGATGGATCAAGGGCCTACGGCTAGGCTGCTGCATTAACCTACGCACTATCCTGAGACCGCAAGGTGCTGCTTCTACACTTCAATTTTTATCTATTCTCAGGACAGGTCATCAATATGAGATGGGCAGGCCTCTTTGCAGCTTACCAAGCACAGCGCCGTACATTGTATAGTGGCCGTGCTTGGTATTGCAGCTCAGCCCTGTGAAAGGGGCTGAGCTACGCCTAGGCCATGTGACCAATGAACATGACATCACTGTTGTAGGAAGAGGATGCAGCACTCGCTGCAGCCTCTTCATAGAGCTGATTGGCAGGGGTGCCAGGAGTTGGTGAAGTGTCGGTGAGTCTCTATATTTGTACATTTGTTAACTGCCAGTGTTGATAAATGAGCAGTGTCCCTCTGCAACGCAGTGGTACACAGGAAATGGTTTTAAAATGCACTTTTTAAGTGCTAAATGCGTTCCTGTATTTTTATGCACCTGATGTTAATAGGTCGTATCTACATCCACCCCTAGATGAAGCTGTTTCCTGTCCCTATGGGAAGAAGCAGCTAGAACAATCTAGAGTCAGACTAAAGTCTAGACAGAGGAGTGATTAGATCAGACTGTGAGTAGATCAGACTGGATTAGGTACTAGCCAGAGCAAGGCAAGCATAACAGCGTTACAAGGAGGTGCGAGTTGAAGTCCTGTGGAGGTAAGCTGTCTGAAAGGACTTTAAAACATTGTCCAGGAGTCTAAAGACTTCAGGCCAAAGAGAAGTGTTCCATTTCTAGATGCGTATGCTTAAGTGTGAGACAGAGAAATGCAGTATTAGGAACCAACTGCTTTAATGAAACCTCTATTAACTTCCTTTGCAGTCGTGCATCTATAAGAAATGTGGAAATTGCATTATGTGTAACAGCTGCCAGGCCATGCATGCTGTGAACTGTAACTGATGTGTTTGAACTTCATTCTTCAGTAAAGAACTGTTCTACTGCAAAACTGCCTCATCATCGCCTTCAGGGGACCCTGCCTTGCACCTCACAATTCATCACCACCAAGGGCACCTTGAACCACCATTAGGCAGAAGAAACCCAAGACCAGGGTGTGCCCCAAAGGGAAGAAAGGTGTTCCCTTCCCATCACTATGCGGTCCGGGGGGAGTCAGAGTGAGTACCATCAACACCATTCTTGCTACTATCACTCCGGTCCTCTCCTTGGCTCTCTTCCCCTGGACTCACTGTACATGTGCAGTACCCTGGAGCTGGGGGTACTACAATTGTAAATAGTTTAGTATTGTAATGTTATGTATTTTATTGTATGCTTCTAGTCGTAGTTACCAGGAAGTATGTGGATGGCAACAGGTTGGCAATGAACAGGACTAACCACCCTGTCCTTCCCCTCTTGGTAGGAGTGGGCTGGTCCTGCTTTTTTCCAGAAGGGGAAATTCCTGCCGAGACAGGGAAGGAGATGAAGCACCTGCTCCCACACAGAATTCTTCAGAGGGATCTACTTACTCCAAGCCTCCAGTGATGTCTTGAGATGCTACACAGCAGAGTTAACAGCTACAGATAGCATTAAAGACCCTGCTGCAGGGTGAGGGATTACAGCAAAGACACCCTTCACCCAGAATGTTACTAGACCAGTATGATCTCAGTGCTAAATTACCGCCATTCAACCAGCCTCCACTTTTTTAAATTTAATTCTGGCCTCATTCTTCAGTATCATAATTCTACTGCACCGATTCCCAGGGAGCAATGACCTGAGGGAGTATACTGTAACTTCATCAGGGCCACTACCACTCACATCCTCTAGGACTTGCTGCACATGCTTCATAATATTAATCTTGCGTCCATCCGATTGATATCCAGTTCGGTCCTCCTGTCCTAGAGGTATCTGAGTGCCAGGAGACACTGCTATAGGAAAATTCCCATCCTGTGGTCTTATTAAAATGGCAGAAACCTGTAACCATTCTGTGACTGAGTATCTGCATACAATAGCAGACAGGGATCATCGGGTGACCCTATTTTTCCATCTAGACTGCAGTATGAGGCAACTGGCATTCCTCATATGTACTAGTTAACTAACAAGACCATACACGGCGCAGTCTGGTATCCTGCCTTGGTTCACTGTAGTAAAATGACCCAGTGCTAATTAGTTGTCACTTGTTATTGTGTCCTATAGTGACCTGATTCACAGTGTGACAGCGCTCCTTTAAGTCACATTATATCTTCCATCCCATAGGCATGGCACGTGACCGCTGAGGCCATCGCTTCTGGCATGTAAACAAGAAACAACAGGGACCACTGAAACAACGGCAATGAAGCAGCTGGTGACAACTATAGTTGTTTTAATATTGTAACGTTTTTCTTTCTGCCCTTAATCAACCCCTTTAACAACTTCCGTTCCAGCCCCGTACATGTATGGCGGAAGGAGGGGTTTTAAATATGGCGCCCACTCGAACAGCAGAGGCCCAGGGGCTAATGTCTGTGATTGGCGTTAACGCTAAAATGCAGAAAATCGCTTGGACAGAAACCTCTGCCTGCTGTGGTTTGTGTCCGGTTAATTCCCGACATTCTCTGCCGGATCACAATGCCAGAGATGTGAAACTAGCCTAACACTTTAGATGCTGTGGTTAAATTTGACAATGGCATCTAAGAGCGGAAAAAAAAATGAAGAGTGCACTTCCGGGTCAGGAACGGCTCCCCCATGCAGTGATCGGGGGAGCCGTTCCTTCACTCTGATACTCTGGGTCTCTCTGAAAAAAACCAGCATATCAAAGTTGTAGTTCCTATGGAGGCTTGCAGTTTGCAGGGCTCCATAGGATAACCGCTAATGGACCTTAGAATGTAGTTTTGTTGAGCTACAATGTAGGCTAAATGCATATTCTAGCCCCCTATGGAGGCCAAAAAAAGTTTAACAAAAAAGTTAAAGGAAACTTTAAAATTTTTTAAAAAATATATAAAAATTTAAATTGCCCTCCTTTCCTCAGGATTAAAATAAAAATAAATAAACAATAAAAAAAACATAAAGATCATGGGTGTTGTCGACAGCCTAAATGCCTGAACTATTAAAATATAAAAATATTTATCCCATAAGGCGAAAAAAAATTAAAATGGCTGATTCGCCATATTTTCATCTCTTCACTTACACAAAGAAATTTAATAAAATGTGATCAAAAAAAGTCACACACTTCATGTCGTCCAGCAAAAATGGAGCCCTCACACAGTTCTGTAGACATAACTAGAAAAAAGTTATGGGAGTCAAAATATGGCAGGAAAAGAAAAATTTTTTTTTTTAAAGTTTTTATATAAATATATAAATGTTTTTATTGTTGTAATTGTACTAACTCAGAGAATGAAGGGCACAGGTCAGTTTTACCACATAGGGAATGCCATAGAGAATTGAATTTTTTTCCATTTCCACCCCATTTGGATTTTTTCCACTACATCGTATGCAATATTAAATGGTGCCATTAGAAAGTTTTAAAAAACAAGCCCTCGTGTGGCTACGTGACAGGAAAAAAAAAAAAAAGGTATGCCTCCGGGAAGGCAGGAAGTGAAAAATGAAAACGCAGATTTGCACATTCTCTGAGTATAAAAAACGCAGCATGTTCAGTTGCTAAACCTGCAACCTAATCTGCAGCAAAATTTGCTGTGAGACCCTTGGCAGAAAAGTTTTCCCACTGTTTCCTAACTGTTCTCTGAATTCCCCAAATGCATTGCTTGCTGCTAAAAGGAAACCGTCAGAATTCTGCATTTCGTGTAATGTCATTTTTTAATACACTTCAGTACTTCGTACTTGTAATGTAGTGTTTCAGGATAAGTTTTTTTTTTTGCATTTAGATGAAAAAAATAATAATCCAGTCACTGGCAGCAAGCAGGGATGTTAGAAATGGGCAGCACAGTGGCTCAGTGGTCCTGGGTTTGAATCTGACCAAGGACAACATCTGCATGGAGTTTGTATGTTCTCCCTGTGTCTGTGTGCGTTTCCTCCGGGGTCTCTGGTTTCCCCCCCAACGATCCACAGACTTAGGCCTCATCCACACGGCCGTTGTTTGGGTCCGCATCCCAGCTGCCGTTTTGCGGCTCGGATGCGGACCCATTCACTTCAATGGGGCCGCAAAAGATGCGGATAGCACTCTGTGTGCTGTCCACATCCGTTGCACCATTCCGGACCATGAAAAAAAAATATAGCATGTCCTATTCTTGTCCGTTTTGCGGACAAGAATAGGCATGTCTACAATGGGCCGCCCGTTCCGAAGGCGGAAGGCACACGGACGGCTTCAGTTTTTTGCGGATCCGCGGTTTGCGGACTGCAAAAAACGGCACGGTCGTGTGCATGTAGCCATACTAATAGGGAACTCTGATTGTGAGCCCCATTGGAGACAGTGTGCTGCGGAATATAATAGCGCTATATAAGTGAGTATAGTAAATAAATGGAAAAGAATTGGAACATATTCGGGCAGATTTATCAATGTAATTAGGAGTAACTACAGAACATTGACAGCAAAAAATGGGCAAAAAGAAGAGATGCTCATAGGGTGAATAAGTAAGGGTGCGTGGTCCCTCAAGGGGATATGTTCACCGGTTTATGTTGTGCCCAACACCAGTGAAAGCTTAGGATGCGGAGCAAAGGGTGGTGCAGCCGGTGCTATCTTCATTCTTCAGGAGCAGAGACCAGGAAAACCACAGGCAGAGAGCGGCTGGGCTAGTTAAGTCTCACTTTAGGGTGATAGCTGGCAGGCGCAAATCCACGACCAAAGTAGTTATAGACTTTTTGTGAAGTATTTTCACATAGACAACGTGTAACACCCCAGAGTGGTGTTACCACTCCTACACCCTGCTACTGTCTCTATTGGTCTAACCGTATGTCATCTTATGCATTTATTCCAGGTCCTCCACACTGTGCATTTCTAATGTTATGTAACTGTTCATGTAATGCACCTGGTTCACCAGCAAGTGGCAGCAAACACGGTAGAGCTATATTTAGATAGAATGGAACCTTCCATTCCATTCTAACCCCCCCTCCCTCTGGAGAGAGGTGGGCGAGTCCTACTTCCTGCAGGAAGGGTGGGGACCTGTTACAGTTGCAGTTTAGCTTACCCTCTGCTAGGGTGTGCAGGGGCATGTCTCTTCTGGATGTGCCCACGCCAGCCAGGGCACCTTAAGCTCTGATGGCCATGGAGGCCAATGTCACTGCCAGTTCTGTGAGAAGGTCTGGCAGACGTCATTCTCTACCTCTTGCATGATGTTCTTTGTTTTGGTTTCACTTTGTCATCTCCTTTCCTTCTCCCAGGTGTCACCTATTTAGACTAATCGTCTCCCTTTATATTCCCTCCCATACTGCCTCACTTTGCGGTTTATACGACTTCCTGGATGAAGTGCTCACTGCTGGAGGCAGCTGCTGCTGTTTACTTAGAGAAGTCTTTTCATGTATTGTGTTCCCTTGCTGGCTTGATTCTAGGTGACCCTGACTCCGTTCGTATTAAGTGCAGGGAGCCGGTGGTCGTGTCCCCTCACTATTATAGGGTTTTCAGGTGTCGCACAGTCTTAGGTACATGGGCATGCAATCGTCTACCATTGAGACCCTTGCATGGGCATAGCAGTCAGGGAGAGCTCTTAGGGTTTTATAGGGTTTACCTATATGCTCCATAGTTTGGGATTAAGCCAGTCGGACGTTTATTCATAAGTTCCAGCTATCTGCAACATCATCCGTGACAGCCAAAGCTTGACGCCTCAGGAGCCAGGAGGAAAGTTCCCTGGCATAACCTAGAGTCAGACTACAAAGTGAAGTGCAGCATACAGAAAAAGCTGACTTAGGCTACTTTCACATCTGCGTTTTCAATTCCACTATTTAGAATCCGTCATAGGATCTCAATAGGGGAAGAAAACGCTGCAGTTTTGTCCCTATTAATTGTCAATGGGGTCTAAACTGAACTGAATGAAACAAGATGCACTAAAACGCATTCCGTTCCGTTTGGTTGCGTCCTGCAATGCAAGCAGTGTTTTCCTGTCCGCAATGTGGTGCAGAGCAAGACGGATCCGTCCTGACACACAATGTAAGTAAATGGGGATGGATCCGTTTTTTCCGACACAATAGAAAACGGATCCGTCATGGCTATAGAAGACATAATACAACCAGATCCGTTCATGACAGATGCATGCGGTTGTATTATTGTAACGGAAGCGTTTTTGCAGATCCATGACGGATCCGCAAAAAAACACTAATGTGAAAGTAGCCTTATACAGCTAGCCTGTCAGCAGTGGCGTAACTAGAGTTTTATGGGCCCCAGTGCAAACTTTGGATCGGGGCCCCCCCCCCCCCATTTATACAAAGAAGCGGCAGAATTTCTTACTAAGGGCTCTTTCCCGTGCGGCTAGTCCGCTGCGTGAATGAGAGCCAAGCCCCATTCCGGACAGCAGAGACAGCTCCGTGCCTCTCTGTGACCTTTTTACTACAAAATCACAATGAGATAAAGTTGTCACCGTGATTTTGTAGCAAAACGATCACAGAGAGGCAAAGAGCATTATCAATCATGTTACTACTCAGTGTCTCTACTGTCCGGAGCGGGGCTTGGCTTTCTTTCACACAGCAGTTTAGCCACACGGGATCCGCTCGTGTTAAAGAGCCCTAAGCCCAATGCATGGCTACACTCACCCAGTCCTAATAAAATCTGGTCCTACCTCATCCAGGGTGTCTCTGGCGTCGGCGTGATGTCCGCTGGATCCAGAACAAGGTTCCTGTGGTGATAGAGAAAAAAAGAATAATCACATAAGGAAGGGATGGTGACTGCCCCTATGAAACTACCAGCAGGGGGCGCTGTGCTGGCCTGGTAGACTGAGCTATGCCAATGTATAGCAGGGTAATTTAGGACATTTCCCCTAAGTGCAACCGCACAGTACTAATGTCTACATTGTGGCCCCTCACAGTACTAATGCCCACCTTGTGGCCTTTCACAGTAATTAAGCCCACCTTGTGGTCCCTTCACAAAAGTTATGTCCTTCTTGTGGCCCCTCACAGCAGTTATGCCTACCTTTGTTCCTGTCACAGTAGTTATGCCCAGATATGTGTCCCTCACAGTAGTTATGCCAAATATGTGCCCCCTAACAGTAGTTATGCCAAATATGTG
The DNA here is from genome assembly GCF_014858855.1 of Bufo gargarizans. Taxonomy (NCBI): domain Eukaryota; kingdom Metazoa; phylum Chordata; class Amphibia; order Anura; family Bufonidae; genus Bufo; species Bufo gargarizans. Next base: position 720,263,036 of record NC_058080.1, on the reverse strand, counting down.
CCCCCTCACGGTATTTATGCCAGATATGTGCCCCCTCAAAGTAGTTATGCCCAGATATGTTCCCCCTCACAGTGGATATGCCCAGATATGTGCCCGCTCACAGGGGTTTGCCCAGATATGTGCCCGCTCACAGTGGTTATGCCCAGATATGTGCCCCTCACAGTGGATATGGCCAGATATGTTACCCCTCACAGTAGTTATGCCAGATTATGTGCCCCTCACAGTAGTTATGACCAGATATGTGCCCCCCCTACAGTGGTTATGCCAGATTATGTGCCCCTCACATTAAATATGCCCACATATGTGCCGCTCACAGTGGTTATGCTAGATTATGTGCCCCCCTCACAGTAGTTGATATATGTGCCCCCTCATAGTTATGCCTTTATATGTGCCCCCCTCACAGTAGTTATGACATAATAGGTGCCCCCTCAGTAGAGATGCCCACTTTTGTGCCCCCTCACTCTAGTTGTGCCCATCAACCCCCTTCCCCTTTGCCCCCAGTCTGCAGTGTTAGGAAAAGAAAAAAACACATACTTACCCTCTTCCCTGATGTTGCGCTGCCACACTCACATCGCACTGCTGGCTGTGCTGAAGGCAGTTTCCCGGGCCTTCAGAGCTCCTCCCACAGCCAGCAGCGCGATGTGCGGCCAGCAGAGGGAGCTCTAGAGCTCCTGCTTCACTGATGATCTGGATACAGCCCGGCAGTGACAAGAAATGCCGGGCGGACTGTATGTGAGTGAGTGCGCGCGTCCCCCCTCTTCCTCCTCCCCCCCTCTGCGCAAACCTCCCCCACCTTGCTTCATATTAAACATGTAATGGAGCGCCCTGATGGGGGCCCGGCATTGTCACTGTACTTCGTGCTGGGCCCCGTCACAGCGCTTCATTACATGTTAGTACAGCGGGCCCCTCCCCCCGCCGGGCCCGGTCGCAGTCGCACTCCCTGCGACCGCGATCGTTACGCCCCTGCCTGTCAGTACAGCAGAGTCAGAGAGAAACAGATATAGCAGAGTGGACTTTGCCTGCCAGTTTCATGCTAAAGCCTGCTGGAACCAAGACAAAGCCTGTAAACCGTTTTGGAGAATGTTTATTCAAAGTAAAGCTGCCATTGGTTTATACCGGGTAGAACAATATACTCCAATATAAGAAGGCTATTCCTCAATATTGAAGCCAACAGATTGGACACAGGGGGGAAAGCGATACTCTCACTGGATGCCCAAAAGGCATTTGATTGTATCGAATGGGACTACTTATGGGCAGTATTGAGGAGATTTGGTATAGGGGAGGGATTCATAGGGTGGATACAGTTAATATATCTAAATCCCAGGGCTAGAGTGACGGTGGATGGGAGCTTGTCCCAGCCTTTTGCCCTATTTCGTGGCACAAGGCAGGGATGCCCTCTCTCCCCACTGCTATTTGCTATGGCAATCGAACCTTTGGCAAATATAATAAGAAACGATAGGGAGATTAAAGGTTTTCAATATGCGGGTGGAGAAGAAAAACTGTTAATGTATGCGGATGATATTTTACTTTTTTTGCAAAACACTGGGGATCAGTTTAATAGAGTGATAGAGATAATAGATAAGTTCGGTTTTTTTTCTGGGTTAAAGATAAATTGGGGGAAATCACATATGTTATTATTAGGAGATAGACAATTACAAGGAGACACACGGGTGCATGTTCTCGAAAAACATGAAAATTTTAAATATCTCGGCATACAAATTTCCGGAAATATAGAAGAATATGAAAAATTAAATGTCCTCCCCCTAATAAAAGAATTAAGAACTAAAATACATATATGGAAAAAACTGCCAATGTCAATCCAAGGTAGGGTAAATTTAATAAAAATGGTTCTTCTCCCAAAGATACTCTATATATTCCAAAATGCTCCAGTGAGAATACCGCAGACTACCTTCAAATTACTAGATAGACTAATGGGGGACCTCATCTGGAAAGGTGCGATTCCTCGGATAAAGAAAGAAGTCCTTCAGCTCCCAGTGCAGGAGGGAGGTTTAGCGGTCCCTAATTTGTTTCTTTACTACTTAATAATTCAATATGGGAATATAAAGGGTAGCTTAGATAGTCTAGCGGGTAGGCAAGAATTAAATAGATGGGGTTGGAAAGAGGGAGGTAATCACTTAGAGGTGTTGGAGTCAGGATTTTTGGGGAAAAAAAATTCAGATAATAGAATATTAAATTTAATAGAACACGTATGGGGGGAAATTAAGAAGATATTGGAGATTAAAGGGTTTTTGAAATACACACCGATATGGAAAAATATTAACTTAAAAGAATTAGACACAATAAGGGACTATATAGATTGGGAGAAAAAAAGGAATGAAATATCTAGACCAGATCTTCGAGGAAGATAAGATGAAAGACTTCAACACAATGGTGTTGGAATTTGGGATCTCCCATATTGATACGTACAAATATTTTCAACTTAGGAATGCACTGCGGATAGTGGTACAGGAGGATAGGTATAGAAGGGAAAAATCAGATAGGTTGGATAAGTTCACTATAGTAGGGGAAGGAGTAGGAACAACAGCAAGGAGATATAGGCTTTTGATGGAAGGAAAGAGAAAAAAAATCACAATGCTTGCTGTAGGAAAATGGGAGAAGGATCTAGGTTCCCTTACAGAAGAAAATTGGAGAGATGCCCTTAGAAATTATGCTACAATCTCGGATAGGGGCTCACACAAGATCTCACAATTCTTTATAGTGCACAGATTACATCGATCTCCATGGATGTTGAAAAGAATGGGAGTGAAAGCAACTGACAAGTGTCCAAAATGTTGGGAGGAGAGAGCAGACTTAATACATTGTTTCTGGAGATGTCCCAAGCTCCATAGATATTGGACAGAAATAATGGAAACCGTATTTTTGCTCCTGAAAGTTCGGCTGCCCAATGATCCAATAATCTGTATTCTAGGGGCTACGGAACATTTGAAGTTAAACAAAAAAACACGACTGGTTTTGAATAAAGTATTATTCCAGGCCAGATTGCTTATACTCAGGCAATGGATAAAAGTAGATTTACCGACAGTGGGACAGTGGAGAAAAATGATAGACAATTTAATTAAAGAAGAACGAGTGATGGAGAATCACATAAAAAGGTCACTAAATCTCGACCAGGTGTGGAAAAATTGGTTACTTTAGTGTTGGAGGTTTTTTTTTTTTTTTTCTCCTTACGTCCCCACGTGGAGGGAGGGGGGGGGAGGGTGGGAAACGGGATAAGGAAGGGAAAGGAAAAGGAACTGTAGTTATTAATTGTGAATGGTTGATCTTTGTTTACCTGATTTTATGGATTTGTTCCTTGTGTGAAATTCAAATAAAGACTAAGTTAAAAAAAAAAAAAAAAAGCTGCCATTGAACTTCATCTCAAGGTCTGGACTCAAGTTATTCTTTAATCCCTCAATTATTCCCCCTATTTATTGCTTCGTAGCCAAAGCATGGGTTCCAGCCGTATCCAGGTAGGAGCACCGTGACACACATAAAGAGACATTTTAGGCCGCAACATACCACTCAGCATTTTCTTACACCTGGGACGTGCGACACATAGAGGGGGCTCAGGACCCCTTTTCAAGTCTAGAACAATTTAAAACAAAAAGACGAAGACATCCATATATGCATACAAAAACATTTTAGTCTGTCAGAAGATAAGGTGGTATTAGTTATCATGGATTTTGGGGAGATCTTTTACATTCTTATTATTAAAGGGGTTATCCAAAGCTGTCCCCCCCCCCCCCCCCCCAAAATGCCCCCATTATGTGTGTGTGTGCGCGGGCGATTACAGCTTTGGTCAACTCCTTTAATGATAATAAGAATGCAAAAGATCTCCCCAAAATCTACGCTCCAATAGTCCAATAGTCTGCTCCTGTTCTTTTATCAGTTTTCTTTTTCACAAATTATTTAACAGTATTATATAAATAGATTTTTTTAATACTCCTAGCGCCTTCCAGTAAAGTGGTGTCCTACTTTCCTGCACGCCTTACCGTCTGACATAGATTAAAATGTTTTTTTTGTACATATATGTATATCTTTAAATCTTCAAATTGTACCAGACTTGAAAAAGGGCTCCTGAGCTCCCGAAACGCGTTGTCCATGTGAAAATACTTCACACAGGTCTTACAGTCTATAACGACATTGGTCGTGGAGTTGCGTCTGCCAGCTATAACCCTAAAGTGAGACTCAAGTAGCCCATCCATTCTCTACCGGAGGTTTCGGAAAGTGCCGGAAAACAATGCCAGTTCTGTTACTCTTGTTTTAGCCTATGGTAGATTCAACGAGACGCCCACCTTGTCAAGTTGGCGCATGCTACACTTGGAGATATTGGTTTACCTGTTGCGTGGTGCTCCGGTGTTAATAAATATCCCTAAATGGGCTTCATTTATCAACCACGTCGCTGCTGAGGTCGGGGAATGGCTGCAGTGGTGCATGTGACAATGGATGGGAGGTCACTCTTCTGGTCCACAGGGTAGAGAAAGCAGCAGGGACGGGACCCTCTGTGCTGTAATGGAGTGCTGGAGTCTAGGTAAGGGCTCTTTCACACCTGCGTTCTTTTCTTCCGGCATAGAGTTCCGTCGTCGGTGCTCTATGCTGGAAGAATCCTGATCTGTTTTATCCTAATGCATTCTGAATGGAGAGAAATCCGTTCAGGATGCATCAGGATGTCTTCAGTTCCGGACCGGAACGTTTTTTGGCCGGAGAAAATACCGCAGCATGCTGCGCTTTTTGCTCCGGCCAAAAATCCTGAACACTTGCCGCAAGGCCGGATCCGAAATGAATGCCCATTGAAAGGCATTGATCCGGATCCGGCCTTAAGCTAAACGTTGTTTCGGCGCATTGCCGGATCTGACGCTTAGCTTTTTCTGAATGGTTACCATGGCTAAAGTCCTGGCAGCCATGGTAAAGTGTAGTGGGGAGCGGGGAAGCAGTATACTTACCATCCGTGCGGCTCCCGGGGCGCTCCAGAGTGACATCAGGGCGCCCCACGCGCATGGATGACGTGATCGCATGGCACGTCATCTATGCGCATGGGGCGCTCTGACGTCACTCTGGAGCGCCCCGGGAGCCGCACGGACTGTAAGTATACCGCTCCCCCGCTCCCCACTACTACTATGGCAACCAGGACTTTAATAGCGTCCTGGCTGCCATAGTAACACTGAACGCATTTTGAAGACGGATCCGTCTTAAAATGCTTTCAGTTCACTTGCGTTTTTCCGGATCCAGCGTGTAAATCCGGCAAGTGGAGCACACGCCGGATCCGGACAACGCAAGTGTGAAAGAGGCCTAAGTGGCTTTTTATTCTTTAGGCTAAGTAAAATTGCTGTAGGGGTCAGACAACCCCTTTAAGTTTATATATTTATGCTGATCAGCTATCCTTAGGATAAACTACCAATATCACATCAGTTGTGACCTGACTCCGGGCACCTTTGATGATCATCTGATGCAGAGAACACAGTGCACAGCTCCGTACATCGTGTAGAAGTCATGCTTGGTTACTGCAGTGCTCTCCCTATACACTTATATTGGACTGGTCTGTGGTAACCAGGCATGACTACTACGCAGTATACGGAGATGTGCCTGGTTACAGTAAGCTGATACAAGTACCAGCAGTCAGGCTTCCACCAATCTGATACTAGTGATAACAGCTGATGGTTTTTGCCAAATTCATGAATGCCCATGGGCCACTTTTAAGAATTTATCGGAACATCTTGTTGTGGAAAAATCATTGTTCGCCGTATGGTCGCCATCTATCCTATGGACATGCGCAGATTCGTTCGCATTCGCGTTCGCATCTGCGCAGAGACTTTCGCATGATGGTCTGGTCGTCCCGACCTGTAGCTGATTTGTGCCCGGCCTGGTATTACTGCAGGATACTAGTGTCATGGTGCCGGCTGAGGCGGGAGGGATGGGGACCATCGAACAGGGGTTTCTTCATCCACGAGAATAAGCGCGGCAACCGAAATGGCGCGAATATGTGTGTGAACGCACAAACATAAGTTTGCGCGATCATTCACATCTTCGCCAACCAATCACTTCATACCATAACCTGTCTCCTCATTGGTCATGATTGTAAGACCGCCTTCCAGCCAAACACTTCATACATAACCTGTCTCCTCATTGGTCATGATTGTAAGACCGCCTTCCAGCCAATCACTTCATACCATAACCTGTCTCCTCATTGGTCATGATTGTAAGACCGCCTTCCAGCCAATCACTTCATACCATAACCTGTCTCCTCATTGGTCATGATTGTAAGACCGCCTTTCACCCAAACACTTCATACCATAACCTGTCTCCTCATTGGTCATGATTATAAGACCGCCTTCCAGCCAATCACTTCATACCATAACCTGTATCCTCATTGGTCATGATTGTAAGACCGCCTTCCACCCAAACACTTCATACCATAACCTGTCTCCTCATTGGTTCATGATTGTAAGACCGCCTCCCATCTTCTGGTATAAATAAACCACGCCTAGCCGCTGGGAGGCAGGCACATTATTGGAACCTACTTGAGAACGTCTCTGAGATGTTATTTTGGAGGAATTGCGCACACATCGATGCACACTACACCAAAGATTTCCCCATTGTACTTCTGGCGGTCGTTTTCGGTTGTGAGAACGAGACAAAGGAGCACATGGCGATATCAGTCTGAACAAAAAAATTGTTCTGTTTTATATACATTTAGCACAAAGTTTTTCTCTTGCACCCCAGTTTTACGATTATGCCATCCTGGCCGGATCAATCATTAGTAGAAAGAGACGCCTTTTGTGGAAAGTGGAGGCCCATGCAGCTAACCTTACATCTTGAAGCATCCTCTCTAGGACTGCTGGAGTGGAGTCTAGTTTCATAATATGTCATAAAGCTATTGCTGTCTTGTGCATGACTTGTTGGCCAGGTGTTCCTCCCTAACTCACTGCCATGACACATCATGGAATGGAACCTGATGTACCTGCCAGAATGCCAAAGTCTCCATCTTGTTTGTCCTTTCAAAGTTATTACAATGACCTTTATGGAGCGTTCACACCAGGGCTGGCCTTAAGTAGGATGGTACCTTCAGCAGTACCTTCAGTGGCAGACTGGCAACTTAAAGTGGCCCTAAAGTACTAAAGGTCTGTAAGGTAGTGAGCTCCATATGGTGTTTCATACATGCAGCCCTAGGCGTCCAGATGTACTTTATGTATCAGAGCCAAGTCATCCTGCCAGCAGTTTAGGGGTTAAAGGGGTTCTCTGGGCTACAGATATTGATGGCCTATCCTCAGATTGTTGGGGGTCCAACTCCTGACACCCCTGCCGATCAGCCGTTCTGTTTCTTTTAGAGAAGTCTATGGAAAAAAACTACTGTAAAAACACCTAGAGCATGCAACATATAAAAAAAACTCACCAACTCACACTTGTAGTGTGTTTCATATATCACTACCAACTTAAATCTAATATATAGCAGCAGCATCAAAAAACCAAAACCAAAACACAAAAGGTACAAATATACTATGTGTGAAACCAACTATTGATAGTGGCACATTATTAAGACCGGCGTCTAAATAAAGCTCCTGCGCTGGCGGTGGTTCCGCTGAAGTTATGAAGAGGCTCCGGCCTCTCCAAAACTTTGACGCATCCAGCGCCAGTTCGAAATGTAAGAGAGCTTCCATGCTATCTTACATTTAGACCTTTTTCTACGCCTGAAACAGGTGTAGAAAATGGTAAATGACTTTTAGGGTCCTCTTACAGGGGCCAATGCTGGGCAGTAAATGAGCATCAATTGATGATATACAAGTCAGTTGGTGCTCGTTTAAAGTACCTATTATATAGCCCAATGCAAAGTGAAAGAGAGATTAATGATCATTATTACGATCATTCATTCCCATTCAGCTTGCATATTGTCGTCAGCACATCCCTATTTAAATAGGGCCTTGTGCTGCTGACAAATCATCATTTTGGTAGCCTCATGAATGATGTGATCACCCATGTATGTAATTGGATTGTGTCATGTTTACACGGGACAATGATTGGAAACGAGCCAAGGCCGATAATTGGCCCCATCCTCGGGCTGTGTAATAGGGCCCTTAGTGTATGGTAACCTATCTCTTCTCTATCTGATGTTCTGGATGAGCAAGAGAAAACTCCAGAGACTACAAGGACAGGGTTTCATATTACTTTTTGGTTGCAGGTCTGAAAATAGCATCCATACATATGTGTATACACTTCGTGGCGGTTTTGCTTTAAGGTTATGTAGCAGTAGAGATCATCTGTGTACGATACATACGGCATGCAGCAATAATCTATCTGAAGGGTGATTCACTGGGGAAACCATGCCTGATCTGCTATAGTAACATGATTATACGAGATTAGAAATATACGCCTGCTTTTTCCCAGAAACAGCGCCGCTCCGGACTGCTCTGAAGGATCGTGTTGCTATTATCGTGTTACGACAATTCACAGGACACAATGTATCATTGCTGAAAAACCACTTTTCCACAACATATTAACAATATTCCTACGTTTTCTATATACTATGCGGTAAATCCTCGTAACTACTTTACAGATTTCTCATCACATGATGTTCTATTCGGACACAAAGCTAAATCCAAAGATTTCTACAGGTTTTCTGTTACCAGAGAGCAATGAATGGTGGGAGCTCAGATCATAGTTACACAGCTGTCTGGTCAATTTTAAAAGAGGAACGGGCAGAAGTTTTTACTTTTGCTTTGGGTATCCATAAAAACCAATGGTTGTAGATCTCTCAACCCTTCCATAGCTTTCATAGTTTTCAAAACAGTCAAGTAGAAGCTGACCAACCACACATAATACATATAATATTAAAATGGCTATGTATCTTGTAGGGTTGTCCCTCAGGCTAACCTAGATCCTTCAATGTATTCTTCTTCACTTCAGGTACAAGTCTACATCTATCACTTCTTTTCTTAACCAAATATACAGACATGTATACAGAGTGTCACTTTTCTCACCTTTTTTGACGTCTTTGGCCACTGTTCCCTCAATGCTATTTACTCTTTTGAGCCTCTTCTCCTCATCAGGGTTGAAGACCTCATTGACAGCCAATGTCTCAGCTTCCTTATTCGAGTCCTTGATTGGTTCTTTTCCACTGGATTTAAATTTTTTCTTTACCATTTTGTTCTCTGTGCTCTTTTCCAGCAGGTTTGTAGAGCCCATTAAAGGTGTCGAGCAGCTGACTCCTCTATTAGTCTGGTCAAGGGTGCTCGTGTGAGCTTGACCAGACCCACCACCAACACCTCCTCCACCTCCTCCTCCTCCTGCTCTAATTGTATGAGGGTCTCTGTGCACTTGTGACAGCTCATTGGAATTTGGAATGTAATCCTTGACATGCAGCGAATGTACTTTTTTCATTTCAGTTTTATTATTGTCCTTGCCAGCCATGGTCTTCACGAGGTTTTTAGCCTTCTGAACACAACCACCCAAGGGTCTTTTGACAACATCTCCTTGGAAATTTTCCTTAGAAATATGATTACTCATTTCACAATCCCCTTTAATGAAGTTATGGACAGAAGACTGCTGGTTGGCTTCCTTTATGATATTAATTTCATCCTTGACTTTGTGACCCAATTCGTTTTGATCTCCAGTATATCCAGAAGCTCCTTTGATGTCTTCTACAGTTTTATTATTTTCCAGAATCAAATCATTGAAATGTTCTTTAGGACTCCTGTGCGTTGTGGGATCATTTAAGACAAACATTTTATCCAAGTCCAATTCATTTTCTCCTGTTAAAGGGTGACCTATAATCGAATTTCTGGTGGGATCAACTAAATGAGGGCTGCCGATAATTTGAAGGATTTCACTTTCTCGTGGATTGTCAGTGGAATCATCTTTTTTCTTACATAAATTACAGTTCTCTAAAAATGGAGATTCAAGAACCACAGTTTGTAGACCAATGTCCATAATTTCTAATGTGACATCCTCCTCTGGTGATCCATCATCGATAATATGCGCACCAAAAATAACAGCTGGGGACCCAACATCCTCAAAGAGTGATGCACAATTCACAATTTGCGCTCCAATAATCACAGTTTTTGAAACAATATCCAAAATTTGTGAAGCCTCATCTCCACTCTGTGATCCACAATCAACTTTGGATCTATTGAGTTCAAGTTGTGATGCATTATCTATTATTTGTGGTCCACTGTCCACAATTTGTGACTCATTTTCCACAATTTTTGACTCAAAGTGTGATCTGTTTTTAAAAATTTCTGAGGAATTTTCCTCAAGTTGTAATTTATTTTCTGGAATTTGTGCATTATCGTCAAAAGTTTGAAACTCATTTTGCACCATTTGTGATCCATTATCTATAACTTCATGTTCACTATCCTCAATCTCTAAAATGGTGTCTGTTGTTTCAAGTCCACCATTCACAGTTTGGGACCTATAACCAACATTTCCATTTTCTGGACAGTATTCAGAAGATTCAAGCGCTTTGGTTGCCTCATTGCCTTCACTGATATCACTAGTATACTTGATGACATCTTCAGATTCTGAAAGGCAAATTTTGGTCTCTTCTAATTGCTGAGTTTCTTCATTTACCTCGGTCTTTGGGCTTTGTTTAGCTAGATGCACACAACTTTCAGGAGGTCGGATGTTTTCTTTCAAAAACTGTATTAACTAATAGGTAAAAAAAGAAAGAAAAATATATATTAGCAGTAGCACATAATCCATTGTCACACATTGTTACATATAGCTAATGGCATGGGATCATTGATTGCAGTTGATGCCAATCCACACTACGGTAAGTGGTGAAAAAGAGAGGTTCATATGTAGGTTTTTGCCGCTGACTTTTTTTTGTAGTAAAACAGCAGCTCCAGATATTAGCTGAAGGTCTTTTCAAATGGCGGCATGCTCTGCATAAAAACTTCCTTTATATATAGTTTGGAGGTGCTGGTCTAACTCGCTATTGCATTGTACATTTGGGGCAATGGCTGCCCCTTTTGTATCGTTCACTCCTGCCCATCTGCCTAGTGTTTTTAATCAGAGTAAAATATAGCTTGATTGTACATTTCCCAGAATTTTGTAGACTTAAAGGGGTTCTGCACTTTCAATTAACTGATGATCTATCCTCTGGATAGATCATCAGCTTCTGATCGGCGGGGGTCCGACACCCGGGACCCCCGCCGATCAGCTGTTTGAGAAGGCAGCGGCGCTTCAGCAGCGCCGCAGCCTTCTCGCTGTTTACCGCCGGGCCGCCCGCCCACTGACGTCACGACTTGTATCAACTAGAGTGGGCGCGGCTAAGCTCCATTCAAGTGAACAGAGCTCAGCCGCGCCCACTCTAGTTGATACAAGTCGTGACGTCAGTGGGCGGGCGGCCCGGAGGTAAACAGTGAGAAGGCTGCTGCGCTGCTGGAGCGCCGCTGCCTTCTCAAACAGCTGATCGGCGGGGGTCCCGGGTGTCGGACCCCCGCCGATCAGAAGCTGATGATCTATCCAGAGGATAGATCATCAGTTAATTGAAAGTGCAGAACCCCTTTAAGCCCAGGAGAGGCAAGTCAAAGGGTTAATTAATACTGAGAGACCTTTGGGACTTTCTAGCTAGTAATGAGAAGCTGGTAATTTTTCACAGCTTCCATAAGGTTTAAAGCATGTTTTGGGGGGAAAAAGCCAGACCTATTTAGCACCAAAACCAGACAGACTGACCTTTTGAATGCCAGGTGCTGCTATGTTATTAGTTTTAAAGACTTGTTTTTGTCTGGAGAAATTGTCATTGAGTATTATTGAAGCTCTAATGCAAGTCTATGAGAGACGGGAGTTGTAACATTGTATTTGTTTGGGCTGAGTTTCTCCACTCCACTCCTCCCACTAGAAGCTTCTAGTTCAGCCAAAAACTGTATATAAGGATAGCAGTTAGAGCCCCTAGTGTGCTGCAGTTAGGAATCAGTGCTTAGAAGAGTCTCTGCCGGACTACATGAGCGACCAGAAGAAGATGCTGAGATGGGGATGCTGAGCCACAGACCAAAGTCACCAGCTGTCTGACCAAGGAGCCAACCAGACTACTGAGCAAAAGACCGTGGGCCTCCAACTTCTGGCCAGGGTATCAGCCCCCTGAGAAAGAGCGAGAGAGAGAGAGAGGGACAGCTAGCTCAGGACCTTTCCTCAGCATCAAGCCTTTCTTCTACTATGCGGGAGACTGGAGAACCCAGCCCAGTGCTTTGCCTGTATTGTTTTGCACCTAAATTCCACCAGTAAAGAAGCTCACTGGTTCCTTGCAGACCCTGACTCTCTGGACTTATTTCCCATTGGGGTGCACCATGCCTTACCATCTCCTCCAAAGAGCAGCAAAACGTGGTGACACCTCGATGGTGTCCGGGGGATCCAACATAGCTTTAGGGCCACCCCAAACCCAGCAACTGCAATAGTGAAGGTCCCATCTGGTGGGAAAACACCTGAAAAAACAGTGAGAGCCCCAGCAGGCTGCATTTGAATAAAAAGCCAGAAAGACAAAAAATGGCACATATTGAACAAAAAAAATAATAATGAAACAAAATGTTTAGCGTTTTATATTTCCCATATACCTAATATCTGGAGCTGGCGTTTTCCTGCAAAAAAAGCATCAAAAACTGCAGAAAAACGCTAGCTAAAACCTACATGTGAACCCACCCTAAATCCTCATGCAAATTGCGGGCCGCAATGCACGAACACCAACCGTGGGGCAGCCAAAGCGGATCGCGGACCCATTCACTTTAATGGGTCCGCGATCCGCCCGTTCTGCAAAAAGATAGGACATGTTCTATCTCTTTGCGGAACGGAAGTACGAGACAAAACCCCACGGAAGCACTCCGTAGTGCTTCTGTAAGGTTCCGTTTCGCATCTCTGGATTTGCGGACCCATTCAAGTGAATGGGTCCACATCTGTGATGCCGAATGCCCACGGAACAGCGCCCGTGTATTGCAGATCCGCAAATGCGGTCCGTAATACGGCCACGGAGCGCACACGTTCGTGTGAAAGAGGCCTAAAGGAAATGTCCATTTTTGGGCAAACATAGCATTTCACAAACAGATAAAATAAACGGATATAAGTTACTGGAAATTCGTAAATAGTGGATGTTATTGATTTCATGGAAAATCACATAAACCATAAATAAATCACATTAGAGACCCATTTGGACAATCCATCTTTGCTAAAAGGATTTCCCGTTGAAAGCCTGATCCCAGGATCTCCTATTGTGGGGACCCCAGTCATCAGATATAAGCCTCATGCACACGACCATTCAGTTTTTTTGCGGTCCGCAAACCGCGGATCCGCAAAGAACGGAAGCTGCCCGTGTGTCTTCCGCAATTTGCGGAACGCAACGGGCAGCCCATTGTAGAAATGCCTATTCTTGTCCGCAAAACGGACAAGAATCGGTCATGTTCTATTTTTTTTGCGGGGCCAGGGAACGGAGCAACGGATGCGGACAGCACACGGAGTGCTGTCCGCATCTTTTGCGGCCCCATTGAAGTGAATGGGTCCGCATCCGAGCCGCCAAAATGGCGGCTTGGATGCGGACCCAAGCATGAGGCCATAATCTGCTGCCGCCAAACTTAAAGGGAACCTATCACCATAAAAATACAGTGCAATCTGCAGGCAGCATGTTATAGAACAGAAACTGAGCAGATGGATGTACTGTATAGTTTGATTGAGAAAATATTCAGCAAAACTTGTAATTTATACATTTAACCCCTTTCCGCCCAATGTCATACATATACGGTGCAAGGTGGGTCTGTAAAGATAGTGCTCGCTTGCGAGCGCAGTAGGCACCATAGACGCCAGGTAGGAGCTCAAAAACCTGGAAGCACGCATTTCTGGGCATGCACCGGCTTCCCCTGCCGAGGATCGGCAGAGCAATATGGTGTGTGTGGCAGCCTCAGTCCTCCTGAATGACACAAGGCTGCCACACATAAAATATAAAACAATTTAATTTTTTTTTAAAATAAACATCATGGTCGTCCTAGCAGTAATTGACAGCTATCTCTCATGAGGATTTTCTGCTTAGGCTGAGTTCACACTGGTCAGTTATTTGGATCAGTGATTGTGAAACAAAACCAATAGTGAAGCCTACACCGAGAAAAGGTGATTATGAATTGTATCTGTTCAGTTTCTTTGACCCGCATCTGCTATTGACTCACAATAACTGCCCGAAATAACTGACCAAATAACTGAAATGTGAACTCAGCCTTAGGCCTCATGCACACGACCGTTCAGTTTTTTGCGGTCGGCAAACCGCAGAACCGCAAAACCGGAAAGCCGCCCGCGTGCCTTCCGCAATTTGTGGAACAGAACGGGCGGCCCATTGTAGAAATGCCTATTCTTGTCTGAAAAAACGGACAAGAATAGGGCATGTTCTATTTTTTTTGCGGAGCCATGGAACGGAGCAACGGATGCGGACAGCACGCGGAGGGCTGTCCGCATCTTTTGTGGCTCCATTGAAGTGAATGGGTCCGCATCCGAGCCGCCAAAACGGTGGCTCGGATGCGGACCCAAACAACGGCCGTGTGCATGAGGCCTTACACATCTGCCATATAGTGACTTGTATGGTTTTGTAGTGTGCGTAGGAGTGAGAATTTCTGATCTCATCTCGGACGTTACCCTTGTTAGCAGAACGGAATTTGGCAGCGCTCAGAGCTGGCATTGTTTCGTATTTTGTTGCATGGACGGCTGAAAGAGGCGCCTCTTACTATATTGGATGCACCTAACTCTAGTGGGTAACTTAGTAACACTGGCGTAGGAAATGTCAGCCTTAGGGTCCATTCACACGTCCGTAGAATGGGTCCGGATCCTTTCCGCAACGTTGCGGAACGAATCCGGACCCATTCATTCTCTATGGGGCCGGAAGAGATGCGCATTTGTGGAGCGCGGCCCCGATCTTCCGGTCCGCGGCTCCCGAAAAAAAATATAACTTGTTCTTTTCTTGTCCGCAATTGCGGACAAGAATAGGCAGTTCTATGGGGGTGCCTGCCGGGTGTATTGCGGATCCGCAATACACTACGGATATGTGAATGGACCCTTAGTATACAGTAATCTGCCCTCTGGTGTTTTGTAGATTGTTTTTTTGCAGTGGGGCAAAGTGTGACAGAGTGCACGTGTATGGAAAAGTTCAGGGAATAGCTGATGGCCTAGGGAGTGTTTGGCCATCAGCTATCTAAATTGTATGGAGGGGGTGGCACTGCCTAGGGCAGCATAAACTCTAAATATGACCCTTACTACATGTAGTACAGGTACAAAAGAGTACAGTACATGTAGAGAACAGTAAAGTACGTGTATTACAGGAAGGGAGCAGCGCAGTACATGCAGTACAGGTATAGTGCAGTACAGTGCATGCAGTGTAGGTAAAGAGCAGTACAGCGCACATAATACAGATAGAGGGCAGTACAGTATATCTAGTACAGGTAAAGAACAGTACATATAGTACTGGTACAGAGCAGTACAGTACATGTAGTACAGGTAGAGAGCAGTACAGTACATATAGTACAGGCAGAGAGCAGTGCAGGCAGTGGCGTAGGGATCGCCATAGCAACCATAGCAATGGCTATGGGGCCCTACACCACTGGGGGCCCGTCCGGACCGCTTAATTTATTATTATTTTTTTTTATTAATACACTGAGCAGGCAGCCAGCAGCCAGGCCCGACCGCCCGCCCAGTGTAGTGGGCGGGGCGCAGGCGGTCCACAGCTCGGGCCTGGCTGGGGGGAAGGCGGAAGCTAAGGAAGGAGGAGACATCTCTTCCGGACAGTGAGTGGACAGTGAGCACACTAGCAGTGCCGGAACATGAGGTAGGCGGACGCGGTGGAGGGGGCCGGAACGGGGGCGTAGCGGAGGCGGAGCCAGGCTGGCACCAGCGCCGCAGACCGCACTGCACTTGCCTCTGTGGAAATTGAAGAGAAGCGCCGTAATCTCGCACAGGCGCACTGGCAGAGGCATCGAAGTGCGCATGCACTGTCTTCCTGGCCTCTGCCAGTGCGCCTGTGCGAGATTACGGCGCTTCTCTTCAATTTCCACAGAGGCAAGTGCAGTGCGGTTAATAAATTAGGTAGGAAGCGGCTCTTGGGGGGGGGGGGGTTAATCTGTGGAGGACACTGAAGGGGGGTTAATCTGTGGAGGACACTGAAGGGGGGTTAATCTGTGGAGGACACTGAAGGGGGGTTAATCTGTGGAGGACAGTACTGAAGGGGGGTTAATCTGTGGAGGACACTGAAGGGGGGTTAATCTGTGGAGGACACTGAAGGGGGGTTAATCTGTGGAGGACACTGAAGGGGGGTTAATCTGTGGAGGACACTGAAGGGGGGTTAATCTGTGGAGGACACTGAAGGGGGGTTAATCTGTGGAGGACACTGAAGGGGGTTAATCTGTGGAGGACACTGAAGGGGGGGATCTGTGGAGGACACTGAAGGGGGGGATCTGTGGAGGACACTGAAGGGGGGGGATCTGTGGAGGACACTGAAGGGGGGGGATCTGTGGAGGACACTGAAGGGGGGGATCTGTGGAGGACACTGAAGGGGGGGGGATCTGTGGACGACACTGAAGAGGGGGGGGATCTGTGGACGACACTGAAGGGGGGGGGTCTGTGGACGACACTGAAGGGGGGATCTAGTGGACGACACTGAAGGGGGGATCTAGTGGACGACACTGAAGGGGGGGATCTAGTGGACGACACTGAAGGGGGGATCTAGTGGACGACACTGAAGGGGCGGATCTAGTGGACGACACTGAAGGGGGGGATCTAGTGGACGACACTGAAGGGGGGGATCTAGTGGACGACACTGAAGGGGGGGATCTAGTGGACGACACTGAAGGGGGATCTAGTGGACGACACTGAAGGGGGGATCTAGTGGACGGCACTTGGGGGGGGGGATCTGTGGACGACACTTAGGGGGATGTTCAGGTGGGAGGTCCTGGAGGGGTGTTTCGGTGGGAGCTCTGGAAGGGGTGGGAGGTCCGATAGGTATGTGGGGGTGGGAGATCCTGGAGGGGGGCCCATCATTTTTTTTGCTATGGGGCCCATTCATTTCTAGCTACGCCCCTGAGTGCAGTACATGTAGTACAGGTAGAGAGCAGTGCAGTACATGAAGTACAAGTACAGAGCAGTACAGTACATGTAGTACAGGTAGAGAGCAGTGCAGTACATGAAGTACAAGTACAGAGCAGTACAGTACATGTAGTACAGGTAGAGAGCAGTGCAGTACATGAAGAACAAGTACAGAGCAGTACAGTACATGTAGTACAGGTAGAGAGCAGTGCAGTACATGAAGTACAAGTACAGAGCAGTACAGTACATGTTGTACAGGTAGAGAGCAGTGCAGTACATGAAGTACAAGTACAGAGCAGTATACTATACGGGTTATGTGGTACAAGTAGAGACTAGTACATTACATGCAGTATAGGGAGAAAGCAGTACAGTACATGTAGTACAGGTAGAGAGCAGTACAGAACACGTAGTACAGGTAGAGAGCAGTACAGAACACGTAGTACAGGTAGAGAGCAGTACAGCACACGTAGTACAGGTAGAGAGCAGTACAGCACACGTAGTACAGGTAGAGAGCAGTACAGCACATGTAGTACAGGTAGAGAGCAGTACAGCACACGTAGTACAGGTAGAGAGCAGTACAGCACACGTAGTACAGGTAGAGAGCAGTACAGCACACGTAGTACAGGCAGAGAGCAGTACAGCACACGTAGAACAGGCAGAGAGCATTTATGTATATGTACATTTGTCTCTTTTTACATATGTGGAAATGTACTTATGTGTGAATGCCTGCGTATGAATTTTTCCATATGCACGGAAGTACAGTATGTTGGTATATCTGTCTTATTTGCTTCTAGGAGAATGTTTTTTGTTGTTTTATAAAGATATCAACATATACTGAATTTTCCTTTAAGAACATGATACGTGCGACAACCTTCTGGACACGTCTGACCGCCCGCAGTCACTGGATATCACATGACACGTCACTGCATAAATCAGTGTTTCCCTTCTCATAAAAACTTTTCCTTGTCATCATCCACAGTTAGTTACACGAGAATGGAAAAGATCCATGACCTTCCAAGAGGATGGTTATTTCTTTATGGCCATGGGGCCTGTAGGGACAGTGATTTCTTGAAACACTAAAAGGGCAACATGTGTTTCAAAAGTATTCAACCCCTTTAATTTCCCATTTGCTTTGAGCTCATTCCAGTTTACTTTATGTATGTTGACAACTTGATAGAATGAATGTCAACTCTGACCATGATACATCCAAGCTTGGCGTATAACAATCTTGTAATGCCAAGTCATTGGACACTTGGGATCATTGCCCATTTATGTTGGATCTCTGCTTGTTAATAGGGCCTCTGTGTCTGGCATTGGGACTCTGTGACTAGCCTCCTTAAGGGGGCACTGAAACTCCTTGGTTGGCTCAGTTATGTGGGATCTACTGCACCTTGGGATCTGTGGCTAGCCTAAATATAGTGTATTATATCAGGGCTAGACTTGTTATGGGGACACTAAAGCTATGTAGATAGCCGTTCTGTGTCAAGACTCAGGCAGGGCTTAATAGGAGCATAGCAGCCCAGATTTACAAATCCTAAAGATGATGTAGGCTTAGACCAGCTGTCTAGACCTGCACCAGAATTATTACAGCAGTAGCAGTTAAGGCTGAATGATAAATGTGGTGGAGCTATGGACGCTTTTGGCTAACGCTATACCAACTATTGGTTGGCTTTCTTTGAGACAGAATTTTACACCAGAATTGTAGTGCAATGTTGGTGTAAAATTGACCCATTTTAGGCCCTGCCCCTTACAGCTAAGACCAGCTCTTTCCAACTAAGCCCCACGGTTGTCAAGCAAGCTGGAAGTAAGCATAGAAACCCCAAAGAAAGTCAGATCGCACCAAAATTGTGACAATTTGTGACACTTTTTAGACAAAGTCTAGGAGCAGACCATTATGTAAGCACTCACTGGTATCCAGTAGGACCAGGGAGCGGTGAGTACAGCACTGGCTGTACTCACCGCTCCCTGGTATTCCTCTGCCGGCGCACCATGCTGTGACCTGACATAGCACAGCGTAAGAATGCACTTCGACCTGATGCTGTCCAACATCAGGTCACAGCACAACATGCGGTGCCCGCAGAAAAAGACCAGAGGGAGATGAGTGCAGAAAGAGCATGCTGGATGTGCGAGTGATGGCTCTGTCAGGATCAGGAGAAACAAGCTCTGGGATCTGACTTGGGGGTCTAGTCTAAAGTCTGATGAGGAATGGCGGCCTGAATTGGCCGTCTGACCTGAGGTCTGATGAAGATTGGGCATCTGATTTGGGAGTCTGATGAAGATTGGGGGTCTGTTCTAAAGTCTGATGAAAAATATTTTTTTCATATTTTCCTACGTGTATCTTATCGTGCGCGAAGTAGTGTATACATTTGGTATCACTGTAATCCTACTGACCTACAGAATAAAGAATTTCCCCTGGCCACATAAATATTAAACTCAAAAACCAATGGCGGAATTGAGTTTTTTTCCCCCCATTTGACCACTTTTTGCAGCTTCATGATATATTGCATGGAATAATGATGCTGGTAGAAAGAAATTGGTTACAGCAGCTACAGGACTAAAAGGAGCCCATATACCGCATGACGTTCTGAAGGACTACAAGGAATCAAGCATTTTCAGCTAAAGAACAACGAAATAGGCGCGCGCCTTATCATTATACAAGCTACCAGCTGATACAGCCTTTGATACCACCCTTTACCGGATCACATGGACAAATCCCGATCACGTGACCGGTGATCACGTGAATAAGCAGGAAGGTCCTGCATACTCATCCTGGCGTTTCACCTACACGCGGACTTGATCGGCTCCAAAGGGACTGAACCACAACCTATGCCGTCTGGAAGGGTAATGTTCTGAATGTTGATACATATCCAACTACCCATGACCTAACTGGACACTATACGGTCTATACCAACACGGAGTCTAGGTATATTGGGAAGTAAGTTCCAGCGGCTCATAGGGCAGTAGGCTGCAAATAACGCATCTGTGGTGTATTCATACGATTGTATAGCCACATAGCGATTGTTGGCCTCTTTCTGGACTTCTGTTAACTGGTATAGTGGAGTGATTATATATCTCTATCCACTGACTCATCCCATTGTGGTATCCAAATATTTAGTACATCCTATTGCCATATTGCAAGATGACCGGCAGTGACCCCAATGTTTCCATAATACACTGAGGTGGTAGCGCTACCAATAATCACCCGGAGCCATTGGGATAGCTGAACACGTCTGCAATAATTAGAGTTTTGTGATGTATGGTTTTATTTAGTGAATTTTATAATATATTATAGTGTTTTTATTTATTGTTCAAATTATTTCTATTGTCGCCTTTTATGTGATGTAATATGTCTATAATGCACCTATATGCTTATTGATCTAGTATAATGAAATTTTTAAATATCCACTTAGTTTTATACTGTATCTATTATCCATCTGGTTCCGGATAGTTGAGTGCCCCCTATCCATATTTATCAGTAAATTACATAAATATGAAACTCCAAAAACAATGGCGGAATTAATTTTTTTCCCCCCATTTCACCACTTTTTGCAGCTTTATGATATATTGCATGGAATAATGATGCCGGTAGAAAGCATATGGCTATGTGAACAGAAACATAAAAAAGTTTTGACTCTTGGAAGGCAGGGAGTAAAAAACAAAAGGGGAAAATGAAATGTTTTGACCGGTTAATGGGGTTAATGTTATCACTATTTAGCTTCTACTTCTAGGGGTGGCCATATTGGAACACACACTTCCTGTGTAAACGGTCCAGCAGGGTATGTGTGCTAGAATGAATGGGAGTCAATTGACTGAGAAATGTCATAGATTACTACAGTCTCCAAAAAGTGATGTAGTACAGTGCCTCCCCCAGAGACCAGGGAGAGAAAGGGGAGCTGCATTCAGTCTGCATTATGTGTGTGTATAGTACTACTATCTTGCTTATCTAAGCCTGCAGCGGTACAATACAGCTGTCATTAATTTGTCCATATTGATGAGATGTCTCTGCTGGTTCTGTCCCAGCCTACACAGTTGAAACATTCCCTCCTCCATACTTCTGCATTTCCTGGATTCTCCACTTATTGATTAGGGTGGGAGACACGTGGCAGTGAGAACTCAAGGAAAGAAGAAGTACGAAGAGACCAGTTTATTTTCCCTGTACAGTCCCTGGCTGGGAGAGGAGGAGCGTACTGCTGCACTTGAAGGAGAGGAAGCATCTTTATTAGACTGAAATGTGACCCCCGAACAGACATTTGATAATCCCTGTTAGTACAGCATTGAGTAAGAGTAGCTTGACCTCAAGGACTGCTACAAATGTTCTTGTGATTGCAGTGTCCATGGAGCCGGTACATGATGCAGATGGGGATGGAGTGGTACGAGGCTAAAGGAGGGGGGGGGGGGATGATATTCTCAAAAGGACTCGACTTAGGGATTGTGCTTGGAGCGCTGGCTAGAAGACAGCCAAACCCCTTTAGTCACATTATCTGCTGACGTCTCAACAAAGTGGAAAGTTTCCTCTTACTACCAGGGGCAGATTGGCCATAGACCTTACAGGGAAATTTCATGGTAGGACGATGCCCATGGAGCCACCCAAGCCCTCTTCTCTGCTGCTGGCCAGGTACATAATGAGCTCTCAGTGGTAATTAACCCCTTAAGGACCGGGCCATTTTTCACCTTCAGGACCAGACTGATTTTTGTGTCACTTTATGTGGTGATAACTTTAAAACGCTTTCTGCCATTCTGAGCTTTTTTTGTCATCACAGATTGTTCTTCATGACAGTGGTAAATTTGAATAAAAATATTTCATTTTTATTTATAAAAAAATACAAAATTTACCCAAAATTTAGAAAAAATTACCAACTTTCCAAATTTCCATTTCTCTGCTTTTAAAACACATAGTGATACCTCATATAATAGTTATTACTTTACATTTCCCATATGTCTACTTCATGTTTGGATCAGTTTGAAAATGCCATTTTATTTTTTGGGGACGTTAGAAGGCTTAGTAGTTTAGAAGCAAATCTTGAAATTTTTCTGAATTTCCAAAACCCACTTTTTAAGGACCAGTTTAGGTCTGACGTCACTTTTTGAGGCTTACATAATATAAACCATACCCCTCAAGGTATTAAAAACTGATTTTTACAAACGTTGTTAACCCTTTAGGTGTTCCACAAGAATTAATGGAAAATGGAGATGAAATTTCAGAATTTCACTTTTTTGGCAGATTTTCCATTTTAATCATTTTTTTTCCCACTAACAAAGCAAAGGTTAACAGCCAAACAAAACTTAATATTTATTGCCCTGATTCTGTAGTTTACAGAAACATCCCATATGTGGTCATAAACTGCTGTACGGGCACACGGCAGGGCGCAGAAGGAAAGGAACGCCAATATGATTTTTGGGGGGCAGATTTCACTGGGATAATTTTAACTTGCCATGTCACATTTGAAGACCCCTTGATGCACCCCTAGAGTAGAAACTCCCAAAAAGTAACCCCATTTTGGAAACTACGGGATAAGGTGGCAGTTTTGTGGGTACTATTTTAGGGCACAGATGATTTTTGGTTGCTATAGATTACACTTTTTGTGAGGCAAGGTAACAAAAAAATTGCTGTTTTGGCACCGTTTTAATTTTTTGTTATTTACAACGTTCATCTGACAGGTTAGATCATGAGCTATTTTTATAGAGCCGGTTGTTACAGACGCGACAATACCAAATATGACAAATTTTTTGTTGTTGTTTGTTTCCGTTTTACATAATAAAGGATTTTTGAAAAAAAATATTTTTTTGTGTCTCCATAGTCTGCAAGCCATAGTTTTTTTTTTGGGTGACTGTCTTATGTAGGGGCTCATTTTTTTGGGTATGAGATGACGGTTTGATTGGTACTATTTTAGGGTGCATATGACTTTTTGATCGCTTGGTATTACACTTTTTGTGCTTTTTTTAGACCATTTTGTTTTTTACAGTGTTCACCTGAGCTGTTAGGTCATGTGATATATATAGAGCAGGTCGTTATGGATGTGGCAATACTTTATATGTATACTTTTTATTTATTTCTTTAAGTTTTACACAATAATAACATTTTTGAAACAAAAAAATCATGTTTTAGTGTCTCCATATTCTGAGAGCCATAGTTAATTTATATTTTTTGGGCAATGGTCTTTGGTAGGGGCTCATTTTTTGTGGGATGAGATGAAAGTTTGATTGGTATGATTTTTGGGTGCTTATGACTTTTTGATCGCTTGGTATTACACTTTTTGTGATGTAAGGTGACAAAAAAATAGCTTTTTTGAGACCTTTTTTTTAAGGTTGTCCCCTTAGGGGTTAGGTCATGTGATATTTTTATAGAGCAGTCATTACGGACGTGGCAATACCTAATATGTATACTTTTTTTATTTATTTAAGTTTTACAGAATAATCTATTTTTTAAAACAAAAAAAATCGTGTTTCAGTGTCTCTATATTCTGAGAGTCATAGTTTTTTTTGTTTTTTTTTGCGATTGTCTTAGGTAAGGTATCATTTTTGAGGGATGAGGTGAAGGTTTGATTTTGAAGTGCGTATGACTTTTTAATCACTTGCTATTACACTTTTTGTGATGTAGAGTGACAAAATGGCTTTTTGATACCATTTTTATTAGATTTTTTTATAGTGTTTACCTGAGGGGTTAAATCATGTGATATTTTTTATGGATCAGGTCGTTACGGACGCGGCGATACATAATATGTACACTTTTGAAACAAAAAATCATGTTTTACTTTCTCCATAGTTTGAGAGCCATAGTTTTTTTTTTGGGGCGATTGTCTTAGGTAAGGATTCATTTTTGCGGGATAAGATGGCGGTTTGATTGGTTCAATTTTGGGGTGCATATGACTTTTTGATCGCTTGCTATTACACTTTTTGTGATGTAAGGTGACAAAATAGCTTTTTGCCACCGTTTCTTTTTTTACGGTGTTCACCTGAGGGGTTAAGTCATGTGGTATTTTTATAGAGCAGGTTGTTACGGATGCAGTGATACCTGAGCCCCTACATACTACAATGGCCCAAAAAATAAAAAAAACTATGGCTCTTAGAATATGGAGACACTAAAACATGATTTTTTTTCCATTTCAAAAATGCTTTTATTGTGTTAAATATAAAAAATATATATTTTTATATTTAACACAATAAAAGCATTTTTGAAATGAAAAAAATCATGTTTTAGTGTCTCCATAGTCTAAGAGCCATAGTTTTTTTTTATTTTTTGGGCCATTGTCGTATGTAGGGGCTAATTTTTGGCGGGATAAGGTGACGGTTAGATTGGTACTATTTTGGGGGGCATGCTCATTTTCGATCGCATGGTGTCTATCGGACGAGGTGGATCATGTGATTTAGTTATAGAGCCGGTCATTATGGACGTGGTGATACCTAATATGTGTGTTTTTTTTTATTTTTATTTTTTATTATAAAATCTGGGGAAAGAGGCGATTTTTTTTCTTTTTTTAACTTGAAACTTTTTTTGAAAAAAATTTTTTTAACTTTTTTTTTTACTTTATTTCTGTCCCACTCTGGGACTTCAACTTTTGGTGGTCTGATCCCCTCTGCAATGCATTACAATACATCTATATTGTAATGCATTGCCTGTTCGTGTACTACACTGAGTCATACACTAGCAGGGTGCCTAGGAGACGCAGCCTGAGGCTGGATCTCCTGCGCACCCGTAGAAGGCAGGTCCTGATGCAGTGCAAGGCATTGCGCAGCCTCTGCACGGCATAGGGCTGCCTTGTCACACATAGGGTCCCACGCCACAGCAGTGCGGGAACCCGATGAGCTCCTTCACCCGCCGCAAACCACTTCTATGTCGCGGTCAGCGCTGACCGTGGCATAGAAGGGGTTAATCCGCCGGCATCACTGTAAACAGCAATGTCGGCAGATACAGCAGGGTCCCGGCTACCAGGGACTGCCGGACCCCTGCAGTGCACCCGCCTGATCAGCCCGCTGTGCATGTATGGCGGAATGCGTTCTGGCACAGCTTCCCCCGCTGTACATGCACGGCATTTTGCGTTAAGGGGTTAACGATGTGAGAATCAGGTACACATGTACCCGGCCAGCGACCACACATGCCTCCCTGAATTCAACTGCTGTTGCCCCCATCTCAACTCCTAAGCCCCCTGCT
Source organism: Bufo gargarizans (assembly GCF_014858855.1). NCBI lineage: Eukaryota > Metazoa > Chordata > Amphibia > Anura > Bufonidae > Bufo > Bufo gargarizans. The sequence continues at coordinate 720,237,856 of NC_058080.1, read as the reverse complement.
CTATATCTTAAAGAGGACCATAAGAATAAATGCTCCAGAATTATTATTACATGGGGGATGCATGAAACTATTAAAACAGACATGTCAGGAGCGGTGACGGGTCCTCTTTAGGAAGCATTCACACGGCCATGTTTTTCTTCTGGGTCCGTTCCGCAACTTTTGCGGACAATGCACGAACCCATTCATTTCTATGGGTCCGCAAAAATTGCGAAATGCCTTTCATTGTCATCCGTGTGCTGTCTGTTCCGTGTGTCCGTTCCTTATATTTTAGAACATGTCCTATACTTGGCCACAAATTGCGGTCCAAGGCAACATATAAAGTCAATGGGTCCGTAAAAAACGGATAGCACTCGGAAATGCATCTGTATGTCATCTGTTTTTTGCAGACCCCTGGATTGAAAACATTCTAGTAAACGCCATTTCAGTCCCATTTCAGTTTTTTGCGGACCGTGAAAAACGGATGACACACGGAAGCACCACGTTCGTATTATACGGACTTACAGAACGGAAACTGAAAGATAACTGAAGACATACGGAACACACGGATCCGTGATTTGCGAACTGCAAAACCAACACGGTCGTGTGAATGCTCACTTAATCAGAGACAACTGGAGGAGGACAGAAAATGGCATCTAATGATGGCCACAACAGAAAGACAGCTGTTGGGGCAGTATATTGTGCTGCTCTGTGGTATATGTTTCTGCTGGGACAGTATTTTGTGCTATGGTATTGCTGGCCCTGGCTATTTGTGTTGTCCTGCCTTCTGGACACCCCTACAACATGGGCCACTTTTATTTATTTTTTCCAGGGCCACTTTAAGTTCCCAGGCGTCCCTGCTTATTACAAAAATATATAACTAAAGGGGACACGAAATTATGTTCTTTTGATGTCTCACGTATGAAGAACGGAAAATGACCTTCTTCGTCAACGTTTCCGCACAGTTCCTTAACCCCCATTGACCCTCATAAGTGCTGCATTTACCACTTCCAGTTCTGCACCTGTTCTCCTCAGATGTTCTTCTAATCTTTCACAGACTGGGCTGTAACACTTCCAGCACTAGAACTCATTGGCAAAGAAATTAGTCCTGGAAGGCAGAAATCACATGGGGCATTTGGACGATAGTTTTGTTTTATTGTATTTTTTGGTATCGTGGGTCACACAATTGAGATACAGACTGTACCCATATTTTTTAAATGGGTTTCATTGAGGGGAGTATAAATTATTTCATTATTTTTTTTACCCAATTCTGAACGTTAAAAAAACATGTAATCAGCCGAACACCTAGATTTGTAACTGTGTAAAAACCCATTTTTGCTTCTTCTGTTTTTTGTCCTTCGGTGGCGTGTTGGGGACTAGAAGCTGAAAGAACTTGTTCATCTCAAGGTAGTGGGTCACCTGGTGTGTCTTTGGGGGACCCACGGGTGAGAGGTGTGATCATGATATCACCTAGGTCTGGAGAACGTCTCAGAAGCAGTGAGCTGACCGTTGAAGTCATTGTCACTTTATAGTAGTGGGGCTGGGAAAGTCTTAGCCATGGAAAAGGGTAGCTTTCAGGGTTGTGTGTGGGTTCTCACTGAAGCAGCATGAGCTAAGCGTGCTGTCAACCTGGGGAGGAGTCAACTCTGAAGAGACATCGGAAGGCTGTGATAGACAACAGCCCTGTGGGGAGCCATGGTGGTTTGGGTGGTTTCAGATACACCCCTGGGGAACCATTATAGCTGAGACTGGAGGGATTGTGTCAGCAGCCTGAGAAGGTATTTAGGGCCAGCATAGTTGGAGGTTGGCTGCTCTGAGGTGTGGCCTAGTTAATTCAGCCCTGTGGTGTAGCTGACTGAAAGGGAGTTGTAGGAGAGGTCTGTTAGCAAAGGGCTCTCAGGAATAAAGCAGGGTGAAGAAGTGGCCTTCCTCTTGTTGAGAGTGCAAAAGGTTGTCTTGAGAATCACGTTTTAGTATGAAGTCACTGTTCCAAGGTCTTTGTGGACCTAACACTGACCTGTTCTAAGTTGTAACCCGAAATGTTCATAGCGCTTTTCGAGTTATAGTCTAAAACGTTCAAGTATTCTGCATCACCGGGGGTGCACAGTAACTGACAAGTGTAACGACACATAGAGTGTGTAAGATAATTAAGGACTCATTCTTAAGATCTTTGATATGTTGTTCTGTTATTTTTCAAATGTTCATTCATTCCCCCCTGTCTCTGTTCTTATTGTATATACAGTATATTGCTGTTTCTTCATATATTCTTGTAGTACGCCTGATGAAGGGACTGGAAATGTCTCAAAAGCTCACTATGTAACATCATTACTTCTATTTTTGTTAGCCATTAAAAGGTATCAAACCTGCAATACTCTTATTTTGTTTCTCTTAATGAGAGAACTAAACTTGGCACATAGAGTGTACTGCAACCACTAAGATTCTGTGCCTTGTTGATACCATCATACATTTTTGATATATGAAGAAATCATTAAAAACTAATAAAGTTTATCCAATACAGTCATCAAGGTGAACCCTTGACCACCATTGTACGTGGACGGTGCGTGCACTGTATGTGGACCAAACGTAGTCCTAGACAATTACAATTTCCAATCTGTTCCCAGTATGTCTTCATGTTCTCTAGACCTGTTGTCTCTCCTAGAATGTCTGTTTTAGTAAATACTTGCATTCCCCATGTTATACCCATTCTGTAGCACCTATTCTTAGTGTCATCCCTCTATTATTCCTCCTCGAATGGATTTCATAAATTCACAACTGGGCGTTGCCATTCCTCTGGTGTTTCCCTAGGCAGTCTGGCTTCGTCATCACTAATTGAATAGTGCCAGACTGGGTAGGGACACACCCCAATCTAGTACTACTTAGTTTATTCAGAAATTTCCAGGATAAATAACAGAGAAACAGCACAAAGCAGAGGTATGAGAAAGATGATCCAAAATTTTTATGTCATGAAGAATACAAGTATTTACTAAAATAGACATGTCTATGAAGCGACAGATTCTCTTTAACATCCAAGACCCACCCCACCCCTGAACATATTCTACAAGTATGCATGGGGCTAGATCCATTATAAGGCTTATAACAGCTTTCCTGTACTGAAAGAGTTAAAAATGTATATACCATAAAGTGAGCCTATGCATAGATCACATTTCTTCATACAGCTGTTCTAGCTCCACCAGTTTATCTCGCTTTTATCGGACATTTTCTATAATTAGGAATGCTCATGGTTTATCCCAAATCCCTTTTCGAATCCACTTCCCTGAACAGCAGGAGCTGCCACTCACTATCTAAATGGTATCATGGGAATTCCTAGACTGCAGAGCAGCAGACACACTAACTCAAACAAGCATAGATTTAGCAGAGCAGAGTTTGATACATCTTATTTTTGTGTTTTTCCACCAAAACGTTGAGAGACAAACTTAGCTTCTACAAATTTAGTTAGTAGAGTTTTGGAGTGTTCACAAAATGCAACTTTTTACTTACATTAGTATGTTCCTCTTTGTTATTCATTGGACCTTCTGTATCCATGTCTTCTATAACAATGAGAGAACTTTCCACTTGCCCACTTGATGGTTCCTCCTGGGTCAAGTCTTCATCTTGAAGAAAGTCATCATCAGAGGTTATGTTAGGTTTATCCTTCCTAAAATGTTGGTCAGCTTCCCATTGTTCTGTAGGTTCTAAAATACCTGGACCTTTTGTATCAATCTGGTACAATGTCCCTCTTTCTTTGGAAAAGTCATCTATTAGAGGATCCCCCGTTGAATTCTCTGTCATGGCGATGAGACCTTCGACTGAATGGTCTAATACATTAACCAGATACAGTTCCATGTAAGGGTTGCTGGTTCTCGGTTTAATACATGCTGAAACATCTCCTCTGAGACTATTTTCCATGCTTTCTTCATCAATTCCAGCTCGTTCATCCTGGATAGCCGATAGAGGAAGTTTACATCGCTCTTTTCTTTTCAAACTAGAAGTATTGTCCTCTTGGTGCCCAACGGTAATCACCATCTCTGGTTGCAATGCTTTTAGATTGTCTCCGGGGAACTCTCTTTTTACATCTAGTGGCTGTGAGTGACTGACACAGAGGCTAGTTAAGACATCCATAGACAAAGTGTTATTTGATCCTTCATTCGCACTGGTCACACCACTCAGAGGTCTATCACACTCATTTAGGCAATCTGGGCTTACTTTTGTCTCATCATCCTGGTCACTTTCCAGTAAAGAGACCGGCTCATTGCCTAGAAGAACATGCTGCCACATTCCATTCACATAATCCCTCATGATCTCAGAGCATTCCAAATAGTTGAGACAATCATCAAAAAAGTCCTCATCTATAGTCCGATGGTCAACTAACTTGGGCTCTGGGGCTCTGCAGCAATATTTAGAACCATGCGACATGCAGTATAGATGATCAATGGTACCTGTGTAGCACCTGACTCTACTTGATGGCTTGACATTGGTATGACCATTTTGATACCCATTCATTTGTTTATTGAGGATTGAAATATCAGATTTTTCTGAACTTAATCTTACTTTGGAAAGTTCGAGAACTTGGTCATCTTCCTCCAGAATAAATAAACTTTGATCTGCGCCCATAGTAGGTTTATAGCGTTCATTTCCTTCAAAATCAGGTTTGGTGTCATCCAGTGTCTGCTCACTTGATAGTTGTAAAAATGCTAGTTTCCTTACTGTCTTAAAGGGATCCAATGGAGAGTCAATGTTTTGAGCATTACTAACACATGGGCTAATCATGTCAGGATGCCCCTCCATGAACCTTCGAAGACGGTTTGGAAAGTGGATGCATGAAAAACAAAATGCCCACACTTGTATGTTAGCTCAAGATGTAGTGTAGATAGTAACTCTAAGGAATTCAAATGCTACAATGTTTTAGTTCTAGTTCTTCATACTTTGCGTGTTTGCCTAAAATAAACCAAAAATTTGAAAATCAGAACAGTTGAGTGTTTTTACGGACATGCATACAGGCAATGATTGTGGAACCACTGTGCTAAGTAACTGGTTTGACTTTGGGCCAAACCCTAAGGGCACCTCCGCGGTATTCACCCTTTAACCCCTGTACAGGGATGTGGACTTTGCTGCAGGTTAGTGACCAAACCGCTACCTCCTGGGGTTGTTCTGATGTACTTGACAGCTGACCGACTGAGGTCAGAGACACTGGAGAAAACAACAGAGACACAGACATGGCGCAAAACACGGAGCACTAGCAGACAAACCATGAATACGGAATACATGCATTTGGACACATGGACTTTAGGAACTTTGACACTGTTCAGACATAGCAGAACTTCACAAGACGTACTTCAGAAACCCAGACATACATAGCGTACACTGGATGGCAGTGGTCAAGACAAAGAAGAAAGCAAGATACACCCACACTGCTGCTACAGGACACAGTTCAGACACAGCTAGTACAGGAATATGGACCGAAGCCAGCACATAAAGACAAATAAGCTCCATGCAATCCATGACAAGGTCAAGCAAACAGAGTAAATGTAATGAATAGAACAGATACAGTGTACTAACAGACACCAAATGGACCAAAGCCAGACATTTTGCAAGACAGACATGAAAGACAGGACATGATTGCTCAACCAGGGCAGGTCACAGCACTCAAGACAGAGACATCCACCAAACTGACACAGAACTCAAAACTATATAACAGACTTAACAAACCAACTAGTTGGACAGATGCAGACACACGCGCAGCAAGGGAGAGAGGTAACCCTCACAATACCGAGCTGAGGAGGAATACAAGTACAAAGGCACAATTCCCACCACAAGTAACCTGGACCAGGATAAACAGAGCAGTGGCAATATAAACCGCCATAGAGCACAATGGCATAAATTCAAACCAACAAGCATCCAACGCTGGTGCAGATGGTACAATGGTACAAATGAAAGGCCATTATAATAAGTGCCTTCTGTATTGTAAACCCTAGGGTGTACCAACAATAGGCCAGAGGCTGGTGGTGGTAATGACTCCTGGTAGCTGTTGGGGCAAGTGTCTTAAGTTTCTCTTTCAGAGATTGGGTGTTATATAAGTAGAGGTCATCATTGGTAGCATAAGGTCTTGAGAACACATACGGTGGTCAGCCATAGCATTGTCCAACTCAAGGCTTTTGTGCTTTCATTTCAAGCTATACTACCAGGTTGTATGGTTATGAAAGGGATTGGCCACTTTAGACAGTACTTTATTTCACCCATAATCATCTGTTGTTATTTCAAATGATCATCTGTAATCTGTGGAGGATCCTCACAGTTTTACCAGTTGCCCATTGACACTAATGGGCTATCTTTGTTTCAAGTTTCCAAGGTGCCTCCACTAATCAGCTATTTTAGGCTGATGCTGGCACCAGAAGGCTCCATCCACTGTGCAGTTTCTGACACCGGCGTACTGCAGCTGCTCAGCTGAGCTGCAGTACTCTGGCATGGTCACAACACAGTGGACGGAGTCTTCTGCTTCTTGCTGCATACCTTTGGAGAAGGTCATCAGTATCCAATCGGTGGGGTCTGACACCCGGGCCCCCTGATGATCAGCTGTTTGAGAAGGCACCAGCGCTCACAGTAGCAACGCGCCATATGTTGTACAGTGGCCGTGCTTGGTATCGCAATGATGATGAACGTAACGTCACATAGCCTAGAGAAGGCTGCAACACTACTTTGAGCGTTGGTGCCTTCTCAAACAGCTAATCAGTGGGGGTCTGAGGTGTCGGAGCCCCACTGATCAGATAATGATGATCTATCTGCAGGACAGGTCATCAGTTCAAAAATCTCAGAAAAGTACCAAAAATAGGCCGCTTTTTTTTCACAGATGTGACACTGACTCAGAAATGTGAACGAGGCCTAACCTTGTGTTTAATCTTATTCACCAATGGTTTCTTTAACAGAGTTTTCTGATTTGCACCTCCAATAGCCATAATTTTATGAAGGTGCCTGTGTTATTTTACCTGTATGGCTCCTGAGTTTTGGTCACATGACCATGTCCATGCACCTGTTTCCTAGTTCCTGTGATGTTATGTCCATGGGTGGGGCAGTGATAGGGGAGTGTCTATGTAACTAGCTGGGAGGGAGGAGTTATAATCTAGCTGGACAGTTAGGGGAAGTGCTGGGGCTGTGACAGAGGAAGGAGTGCATCATGGGTTTGGTTGGATACGGCAGCAGGAAGTGCTACATACAGGATGGACATAAATCAGAGGTATTGATTTACATGGTGAAAATGGGTCGGGAGAGTCAAAATTGGAAACAAAAATGTACATAATGTAAAATAATACTTGAGCTGTTAAAAACCATAGTAATACTGGAAAACCCCTTTAAATGTTGTGTAGCCTTCTATATTAGCCAAAATGTTAAGTCCCAAATACATAAAAGAAGTAACTTAGACTATTAGACTTGTTCCAGTTTACACTGAACTCTGGAAAGTCCCATAATTCTCAATGACTTCAAAAACAGCAGCCAGAGAACCAGATGTGTATCCTATAAAGAGAAGGAAGTCATCTCCATATAATGTTGAATCGGCTTTGAATTAATGTTGCTGGTGACTCTACCGCTAACACAAACGAGTAATGGAGATAAGAGACACCCTTGTTTCGCGTCCCACTCCAAAATAAACTAACACAGTGGTAGGTCATCTATACACAACTTCTATCAACTTATTAAATCTAGGGCCAAGACCAAAACATGTCAAGACTGCCAATGGGAAATTCCACTCAATGCGGTTAAAAGCCTTGGCCACATTGAGTGACACCAGTGCCTTATCACCACAATTCAAATTCGGCAATTGTAGATTAACAGAGATCTTACGTAAATTTATAGACAGGAATTTACCCAGCATAAATCCAGACAGATTTTCAAAAGTAATTCACAGTATGACACATATTCTAAATTTGGATTTCTTTTGGCCAAACACTCTTGAATTCTCAAGCAAATACAGCTTGAAAGAGTTGTACCCTTGATTCATAGGTAAACCACCCCTGCTGCTTTCCTGCACTCTACTCCACCACTTGAATATTCCTAATCGGCACCTGCTGAGCTGTTGTATATCAGGGTAGTTGTATGCCTCAGTACTTCTCATCTACATAACAGGGCTGCTGAGTGTGTGCACATCATTAGGAGGAATCATCAGGACTCAGAGAATGATTACACAGGATCACAATGAGGGTTAGCGTCAGGGTAATCAGGGTTGTCCCAGCTATAAACACTGCTATCAGCTGAAAATGTGATGACAGATTATCTTTAAGAATTTCCTTTCCTGGTTTGTACTAAGAGCATTTATTCAGGCCTGCTCCTCGAAATAGATGGAAAGGTTTTTCTCATCCAAATTTTTTTCCATATCGTTCCCAGACCTTGTCACCTACCTCAGATCAGCTGCAGCCTGTTGTTTAACATAAGTATGATTCTTCTCGCATAAAAATTCAGATCAGACTTGTCTTTTGCAACAGGCAAGAGGCTTCAGCAGGCACTCCCCACTACCACCGCTAGACCAGGTACTCTTTAAAGCCTTGTCCCCATAGTCAAGCCCTATCTCAATCAGCTCTCTGTCAGATAAAACAGAAGGGATCAGGAGGAAAGTGAGACCTGATTTCTACAAAAGCTTGTCAAAAACACTGCAACCTTATAAACACTGTTCTTTTTCGTCTCATAACAACTGCTGTGAGGATGCAGCCCCTGGGACGATCAGCTAATCTCCTTGGGTCCCAGTCCTGGCACTCCTGGGGAGCACTTCAAGGGGAATGTATAACATGGCAGCTATAGAAGGGGTTCCCAAGGAGAGGGGGACGGGGTTCTTTCCAGTCAGTGGTGTACACTAGTGATGATCGAGCATGCTCGGCCGAACACCAGTTCTGGCATCTCAATGCTTGGCACATGGCGAGACCAGTGCGACCAGGTGGTCGGTTGGATTGCAGCAGATAATGCTTCCAGTCGGTTAAGCACCACCAAGTCCAGTCTTGATACTCCTTCCTCCCACCATGGAGAGTCTGGCCAAACAAGTGATCCCACACTCGGATATTCTGAGGACCTCTTTTCATCGCCATTCCAAGATTTGGCCCTCTCACCAAGCACGTTTGAAGAGGGACAGACCTTGTGCCCTGATTCCAAAACTCTTGAGCATCCACAGTCACAAGAAGAGTATGGTGGGGAAAGGCAATTACTGTTTAATGAGGTGGATGATGATAAGACACAGTTGCTAATAAGTCCACGGCAATTAGTGTCTCAAGAGGTTGATGAAGAGGATGAGACACAGTTGTCAATCACTGAGGTTGTGGTTAGGTCAACAAGTCAGGAGGATGAGCAGAGTGAGGAAGTGGAAAAGGAGGTGGTGGATGATGAAGTCACTGACCCAACCTGGGAAGGTGGAAAGCCGAGCAAGGAAAGCAGTACAGAGGGGTGGCAAAAGGGAGAAGGCGTGACACACTAAACAGGCCCGCAACTGTTCCACGGAGAACCCCTTTGCGGAAATCTCCCTTGCCAAGGGGTAGGTGTTCCGCAGTATGGCACTTTTTTAAGGAATGTGTGGACGACAAAAGAATAGTTTGCAACCTGTGCCGTACCAAAATGAGCCGGGGCATGAACACTAGCAACCTCACCACCACCAGCATGATCCGTCACATGGCATCCAAGCACTGTAATAAGTGGGAAGAACGCCTGGGTCCACAATCTATGTCTGTGGGTCACACCACTGCCTATACTTCCCCTATGTTACGTGCTGGCCAATACTCTGTCGAAGGCGCAGGCCCGAATGCCTCCAGCCCTGCACCTAGACCTTTGCAAGCACCATCAGCGACCACATCCACTTCGGTGTGCCAGCGCAGCGTCCAAATGTCCTTACCCCAGGCCTTTGAACGCAAGCGCTAATACCCAGCCACCCACCCACCCATCGGTGGCACTAAATGCGCAGCTTTCCAAATTACTGGCCCTGGAAAATTTTCCATTTAGGCTTGTGGACACTGAGGCCTTCCGCAGCCTGATGTTGGCGGCCATCCCGTGTTACACAGTCCCCAGCCGCCACAATTTTTCAAGGTGTGCCGTGCCTGCCTTACACCAACATGTGTTTCCGTAACATCCCACGTGCCCTGACCAACGCAGTTACTGGGAAGGTCCACTTAATCGCGGACACATAGACAAGTGCATTCGGCCAGGGACGCTACATTTCCATGACGGCACACTGGGTGAATGTTGTGGAGGCCGGGAGCGAGTCGTACCCTGGGATGGCACAGATGCTACCGACGCCAAGGATTGTGGGCCCTACGTCGATCAGGGTTTCCACCAGCACCTACGTTAGTGGCTCCAAACCCCACTTCTCCTCCTCTGCCTCCTCCTCCACTTCCACCTCCGCGTGCAGCACCAGTCAGCCATCAGTCGGTAGTTGTAAACAGTGTAGCACTGAAGTGGAAAAGCGGCAACAGGCTGTGCTAAAGCTGATATGCTTAGGGGACAAACAGCACACCGCCGCAGAGCTGTGGCAGGGGATAAAAGACCAGACTGAGCTGTGGCTCTCGCCACTCAACCTACAACCAGGCATGGTTGTGTCTGATAATGGCCGTAACTTGGTGGCAGCTTTGGAGCTCGGCAGGCTCACACACATCCCATGCCTAGCCTATATGTTCAACTTAGTGGTTCAGCGGTTTCTCAAAACCTACCCCAATTTGCCTGAGCTACTGGTGAAGGTGCGCCGCGTGTGTGCACATTTCCGTAACTCTTCGACAGCTTCAGCAGGTCAGTCAACACTGCAACAGCGCTTGAAATTGCCAGCTCACCGACACGCTGGAACTCGACGTTCCACATGTTGGCCAGGCTTTGTGAGCAGCAGAGGGCAGTAGTGGAATACCAGCTGCAACATGGTCGTCGCCTTTCCAGTTGGCTTCCGCTATTCACAAGCGAGGAGTGGGCATGGATGTCTGACCTCTGTGAGGTTTTAAGAAACTTTGAGGAATCAACACAGATGGTGAGCGGCGATAACGCTATTATCAGCGTAACCATCCCACTTCTGTGTCTTTGCATGTGGAAGAGGTGGAAATTGGGGAAGATATTACACAGGGTAATAGCCAGACTACCCTCAGTTAATCTTCTCAGCGCGAATTGGACGATGAAGAGGAGGAGGAGGAGCAGGAGATGGTTGACTCCACTACAGAGTGTAGTACCCATGGAAGTTTAATTCCATGTGTTCTGCGTGGGTAGGCAGAAGAGGAGGAAGAGGATGAGGAGATTGAGAGTGATCCTCCTGATGATGACAGCAAAGTCTTGGCTGTTGGCACTCTGGCACACATGCCTGACTTCATGTTAGGCTGCCTTTTCCGTGACCCGCGCGTAATACGCATTTTAGACAACACGGATTACTGGTTGTTCACCCTTCTCGACCCCCGCTACAAAGAGAACTTCTCATCTCTATTTTACAAACCAAAAAAATACTATATTAAAAATAGTCAGCACTCCACTAGAGAATTGAGATGTTAAACGGCAATGACGGCGCGTGGAGGGGTGCACTACCTCCCACCCTATTACTTGTAATGCAGGGCAATGCCGTATTACTTAGTGCAGGGCTGTTGCCAACTGAATATTGTTATCAGTATGGCAGTGTAAAGCAGTGGGGAACAGGCGACATCAACCCATTGTCAGAGGGATGCTAATGACCCCCTTATACATGTGAGGCCAGCTTAATGCCAGACCACAGATAGCCCTACAAGCTATAGTACACACCAATATCGAATAATTAGAAAAGGCTCCACCAGCAAACTACTGGAGCTCAGCCTTTCAGTTACCAGCTGAAAAAAGGATAAATCAATAATAATAATGTAGGCTGGCTCATAGTACACACCATAAGTTTGTGTTTGAACTGAATAGCTTGATTGTTCTCTCTATTGAGATATAGTCCAGCCGGACTGAACACAGTTGGATCACAATGGAGTGGAAGACTGAGATCTTCTCATCTCTAATTCCTCTGGTGGAGAGGACGAGCAAAACGTTGCAATACCAGAAGGTCCTTTTTCAAAAATTGCTCCAAAAATTTCCATCTGACAACACTGGCGGCAGAGTCCATAGTTCCTTGGGCAACCAAGGAGGGGAGGCAAGGGGAACACACAGCAGTTCCAACAGAGTCAGGGCAACACTCTCCAAAGCCTGGGACAGTTTCATGACACCCCGGCAGCACCCTAACCCTAATGCGCGTGTCACAAGGAGGGAAAATTTTTGGAAGATGGTGAAGGAATACATAGCAGACCGTGTCAGCGTCCTCAATGATCCCTCAGTGCCTTACAACTACTGGGTGTCCAAGCTGGACACGTGGCACGAACTGGCGCTCTACGCCTTGGAGGTGCTGGCCTGCCCTGCCGTCAGCGTTTTGTCTTAGCGGGTATTTAGTGCTGCTGATGGCATTATAACAGATAGGCGTATCCGCCTGTCAACTAAAAATGCTGACAGGTTGACTGTTATAAAAATGAACAAGGCTTGGATTGACCATGACTTCTCGACTCCACTGGAGGAAAGCGGCTGAACATAATGGCACTTTAAATGTGTTGTTAATGTACTGAATACACTGTATTCCCATGCACCCCTTCCACCACAAAAAAGGGTATATGGTTGAATCTTCCTTTTCTCACCCTCCTCCTCCTCTTCCATCATATCAACATGCTTATTCATCGCATATGATGCCCTCACATATAATGTTTTACAGGGTCAGCTCACCGGCAGATCCTCGCATATAATGTTTTTGAGGGTCAGCTCACCTGCAAGCCCTCGCATATAATTTTTTAGAGGGTCAGCTCACCTGCACGCCCTCGCATATAATGTTTTAGAGGGTCAGCTCACCTGCAGGCCCTCCCATATAATTTTTTAGAGAGTCAGCTCACCTGCAGGCCCTCACCTACAATCTTTTGCAGGGTCAGCTCACCTGCAGGCCCTCACATATAATGTTTTACAGGATCAGCTCACCTGCAGGCTCTCACCTACAATCTTTTACAGGGTCAGCTCACCTGCAGGCCCTCGCATTCCGGGACATGCGGTGCGGAATGAAAGCACGGATCGGAAGCCCACGCTTCATGTTTTTTTGCAGTGCGGATGGATCACGGACTCATTCAAGTTCAATGGGTCTCGATCCGTTCCGTCCGCTGCACGGATGTTGCCCATGCTTTGCGGACCGCACATTGCGGTCCCCAATGCACGGTACAGCCACACAATGGCCGTGTGCATGAGACCTAACAGTGCAGCCTGCACACTTTATGCTACTGCTCTACAGGTGGAAAGGGACCCATATCCCCTAGGGACCATAGGCTGGTGGTTTGTCTACCACTAAAGTAATTTTTTTGGGCCATCCTCTTTCTGCAGCAGGGGGTCCCCTGATCACTGTTTGTGTGGTTGTAAAGTTTGCACCTTCATGGGAGTTTTGGTATTTGGAAAAGAGTTTCACTACTTGGAAACCTTACTATTTGGATGTAGACTTAAAATTCCAGTTGTATCATGACGTGGCTGTTAAATAACAAACTCCTCTTGCTAAATCAACCGCATTGATGTTATGCATGCTAAATACGGCAAACAATAGTAAATAATGAGCTCCACCATCCAAACCAGTGGGATAACTAGAAATTACTTTGCCCCACAGCAAATTTTTTAATGAGCCCTCCTCCCCCAGCAACTTCTTCGCAGCTCCCCACTCCTGTGCATCTCCCACTTCTGAGGGTAGTCAAGATCATGTTCTCAGATAAGGCCCGGCAGCCACTCCATCCATTTCATACAGTGTCACTGTATAATACTGTTTAGGAGGACCTGACAATAAAATCTTTTAGTTCTCCTTCTAGGTGTGCACCTTCTCAGTTTGGGCCCCAAAGCAGCCGCTTCCCCTGCTTCCCCTATAGCTACTCCCCTGATCCAAACTGTATATGGGGTTTCTGCTGTGAAGGGTTATACTCAGCAGTAGGGGCAGCAGATGCACCTATGCCCTGGTGCACATAATAGCCGGGAGGCTATAGATTTTGCTCTGTGGCCCAGGATAATCCCAAATTTCCAACCCTTGCATGATGGGTCGGACTGGGGTTCCTAGAACCCACTAGAGGAAATTATTCTCAGGTCCCAAACCCCATATCATTAATAAAGTCTAATAGATTTTGATTCAGGGCCCTGGCGGCAAGCTATTGGCTCCAAATGTTTTTTTTTTTTTTTTTTTTTTTTTTTTGTGGACCTTTGGGACCCACTGTGGTATCAGAGCTTGGGCCCTCCGGAGGAACCTACTATGGTGGGCCAGTCCGACGCTGGTTGTATGTGTACAAAACAGAGGGCAGAGCTGACACCCGGGATTTGTCTGGACTCCTCGGTGCCATGTCAGCGTTTTTTGTGACAGGTATTCCAACATAAATCAGTCACTGGGGTATTATCAGCTATGTGCCACGCAGTTACTGAGCACATTGTTAACCTTTTTAGCTGGTAACATCACACTGTGATTCTTCTGCAAAACCCCAGCAAAGTCAAATGAGACATGCCGTCCCGCATGTTATTATGATGGCCGTACTTCTCCATGGCACATAAACAACGCTCGGGGAGATATAAAACCCGCTACAATTGCAGTACCCCAGAGGTTGTCTGCAAATGATTTGTTATGTAATATACTGTTATGTATTGTCATGTTATGCATGGTACCCGGAATAACAATGTATGGATTGCACGGCCAGGGTTAACAATCCTGGATCAGCCCTTGGAGGAGGTTAGGCTAGTCCCACCCCAAATCTCACTTCAGTAAGTGGCATTTATCATGTTGAGAATGTTAATACAAGCCACTTACTAATATATTGTTATTATCCATATTGCCTCCTTTGCTGGCTGGATTAATTTTTCCATAACATTATACACTGCTCGTTTCCATGGTTACAGACCACACTGCAATCCAGCCGTGGTGGACATGCTTGCACAATATAGGAAAAAGCACTAGCCTATGCGAGCTCCCATTGTCCCGGCCACCAGAGAGGCTGATACTTTTTTCTGTAGTGTGCAAGCACGACCACCACTGATGGATTGCAGTGTATAATGTGATGGAAAAATGAATCCAGCCAGCAAAGGAAGCAATATGGATAATAACAATACATTATTAAGTAGCTTGTATTAACTTTCTCTACATGATAAATGCAACTTACTGAAGTGAGACGACCCCTTTAAGTCAGTCCTAGACATGAGTTTGGAGAGAGAAGAAGCTGAGACTTGGGCTCCCTTTTCTTAGGCCCAAAAAGCTACAGAGACTCACTGATTTCTGATATACAAGAGGAGAAAGACAAAAGAAAAGAACTCGAGAAACTACAATCTGCATGGCTGAGCATTGGAGTCAGTAAGGCAACTGGCTACCAAAAGCTGTTTAGACTTTACTGCAGTGAGGGGAGTAAAACCTTCACAACTGGACACAACCTGGCCAGTCGTATCTCTGAAACCCTGTATCCTTCACTGGACACTACAGCCACCATTTCAGGAGTAGTCTTCTTCTCTCTCCAAACTTATGTCTAGACTGACTTAAAGGGCTTGTCTCACTTTAGTAAGTTGCATTTATCATGTAGAGAAAGGGGAAGAAAGGGTGCATTCTCCTTTCACTGCACAGCCCTAGGGAGCAATGGTGTGAGGACAGCCACCGTGGTTGACAGTAACTGCCAGAGCCGATACACTCATCAATATCTGTAGCCCGAACAGCTGCTTTAATAAAATGCCTACAAAAAGACATGTAAAAAGGTGACTTAGATAGTAAACATGGAAAAAACACACAAAATTCTTGGCACTTTTACAAGGCAAAAAACTAAAGTTGTACATTTTGGTGCCAAAAAAAAAAGTGGGCAGGAGGGGGGCAGACAGTGAGCAGGTAACCTGCAGCCAACACATTCACTAATTTCCTGAACTGAAGATACACCAGAATAATTTAGGTACCTCTTAATACGGAAGTTCTGGCACATCATACGGTGTAAGACCGGTGTAAGAAACAACAGTTTTGATAACAAACTCCACCAGCATATGAAGAATGCCTAATTCTGCCTGATGGGGGACTTTGTCTTCCCCTGGATCAACATTGCAGGAGAATAGGTAGCACAGATGGACTGTGCTTAAGGCTGGATAGGCAGAGAATATTTAAAAAAAAACTTAGGATTACCCAAATTTAGACATTTTCCATCTCTGCCTGCATTATTAATAACATTTTTCTCAAAGTAAATTTAGGTAGAGTTCCCCTTTAAGACTAGGAGAAGACCTGGTCACCATCAGGCAATGACGCACTTTGAATGCAGGTTTTTAAGGCCTTCTTAAGGGGTGTCATGGTCAGTTACTCCATTCAGCCTCCTCCTATTCAATCTGCCCCTATTAAGTAGTGTGAAAAAAAATCCGACATGGAATTAACAGTTTAAACTGCCATAGTCCCATTCAATGCAGCTAAGAGCTCATGCACACGAATGTATTTTCTCTCTGTGTCCATTTTTTTTTTTTTCGGACTGTATGCGGAACCATTCATTTCAATGGATCCGCCCAAAAAAAAGGAAGTTGTTTGTGTGCATTCCATTTCCGTATATCCGTTCAGCAAAAAAAAAAAGAACGTGTCCTATTATTGTCCGCATCACGGACAAGGATAGGACTGTTCTATTAGGGGCCAGCTGTTCCATTCCACAAAATACGGAATGCACACAGACGTCATTCGTATTTTTTGCGGATCTGTTTTTTACGGACCGCAAAATACACGGTCGTGTGCATGAGCCCTAAGGCTGAGCTCACACTTCAGTTATTTCCATTAGTTATTGTGAGCCAAAGCCAGTAGTGAAGCCTACACAGAGATCAGGTGCAATGGAAATATCTGCTCCTGTTCTGTATTTTTGACCTACTCCTGGTTTTGGCTCACAATAACTGATGGAAATAACTGACCAAATAACTGAAGTCTGCGCCTAGCATACTGATGTGAAGCCCGGTAAGTCACAACAAACAGACCTTGTCCTGCCGATGCAAGGCAAGGGGAGCATCGGAGCAAGGAAGTGCATGGTATAGGAGTGAAGGGAAGCTTATATCTGTGTTCAGCCCTAAACCTGGATAACCCCTTTAATGTTTTCTCATCTGTTATGATCCACACTTGATTTTGGTATCTGCATCAAAAAGTCTAAAGATGTGGCAGCACCCTTAGTGTGTGGGCTGGCTCCTCCCCTAGCTCTAGAGACTTCTAGACAGTTGTAGGGAAAGCGTGAAGGAGATAGGAAGCAGACTGTATGTGCTCCTCTCCTCAGGCTCTAGGTGTGTTATTGCACCATCAGCAGTGCACCAACGTAACAGGGGATAATCGGCCATCCTTGATTTCTCTGCCTCGTGCAGTGAGGACCCACCTCCAGAGCGGGAACAGACTGCATCCGCTCTGCTGAGAGCAGGAAAGAGAGAGAGAAGAAAGTATCTGCCTACAAGGGGCTGGTCCTGGAAGACTGCACAAGAAGGAGACTGGGGATCTACAGTCTGGGTATGCAGTCCTGTGGACTAACTGCCTAAAGTCAAGCAGAGCCCTGTGCGCAGAGCGAAGAATGACATCTCTCTGAATTTATAGAGACTCATGTAAATTGCATGAGATGTTTTAATCAATGTTCTAAGTCAAGTACCTAAGAAATAGGCTCAAATGTTTTTGTCGCTCCTTGAGACCTGTTTCTTTCCAGCAGTGAAGGAACTGTACCCATTGCCAGGACTTTAACGGACCTGAGCTGCAGTGTGACCTGGTATTGTGTTTCTAGGATTCTTTTATCATCTTATTTGCACTTTAAATGGACATTTTATATGCCTTAGCTAGTTAGTTTGCCACCCTACCTTATGGACTATCACTCGAGACTTAAACACTTCATTTTTTTATTCCACTGTGGTAGTCAGGTTGAACCTAGGCATTATTGAGGTGTTTAATGCTGTGCACATTAGCCCTCTTTCTCTCCACAGCATAGAGAGGAGAGAGAGTCAGCTGGGACCTAGGTCTTTGGGACTTATTCAGCCATACTACCACGGATGGGTCCAACGAACCAATCCAAGAACGCTTGAGTTTCAAACGGGGTGTGTGCAGTGCTCCAGTACAGGGGTATCTGCAATTGTTTGGTAATGTACTGTAATTGTATGCTATATAATGTGTACTGAGAATACTGTATCTGTGCATGGCTCAGCCCTCTAAGTCTACTTTCACATCTGTGTTGTTAATTCCGGTTTTGAGATCTGACAGAGGATTGCATTAAATCAAAATTGAACAAACCAGATCTGGTATGAAATTCATTGTAAGTCAATAGGCGCCATATCCTTTTTTCTTTTTTTTTTTGCTAACCAAAAATCCAGATACGGCATGAAAATCAATGTTGCCGGATCCGTTTTGTTCCGTTTCACAAACTGGACACAAAACCACAGCTTGCAGTGGTTTTGTATCTGGCACCAAAACGCAACAAAATGGAACAGATGCATACTTATGCATCCTGATCGGTTTTGTCCCCATTGACAATTAATGGGGATGAAACTGAACCATTTAAATCTGGCAGAGGATCTCAAAACCGAAATTGGAAGCGCAGATGTAGCCTTAGGGAGTTTAGGGTGTGGGCTAGCTTAACCCTTAGCTCTAGAGAGTTCTTGGCAGTTGTCGGGAGAGCTTGAAGGAGGTAGAGAGCAGACTCTATGTGCTTCTCTGCTAAGGCTCCAGTTTCCAGAATCCAGAGACTAACAGATTTCCGTGGGGTCCTCTGCGTCTGCTACCGCAAGAGAGGAAGAGAGACAAGATTGGAGAATCTGCATGGCCATGTGAAGAGTCAGTCAGTAAGGTAAGCTGCATAAAGCTTTCCAGACCCTGCTGCTGTGGAGGGGTAACACGTTTGCACTGTGTACAGATGTATACAGACTGTTGTTGAATGTGCTGCAATTTCTATTTTGCCTTCAAGTAAAGAAGGACGTTTTGTTGAACCTGGCCTGGTTACTGACTCCTACTACACCACACACTGGTCATTGCACTACTACACCCATGCAGCCACCAACTTCAAGGGCACCCCAAACTACCATCAGCTACAAGGAGGGCCTTGAGGGAAGAAGTGTTTGCCCTTCTTTTCACTGCACTGGCCCTAGGCGAGACCACTGTGATACTTTCTCTAGTCAGGGCCACTACCACTCCCATACTCGGCCCCAGCTCCTCAGGGGCTCACTGCTCATGCTCTGGATTTGTTCATTGAAAAGGGATAAGATGCTGTAATTATTCTGCACCGATGCTACAATGAAGACGGTGTGCAGGTAAACATTGAAGAGGATGCAGCATTCACACAGTAGCCCCTTCAAACAGCTGATTGGCGGTGGTGTCAGGATTCAGACCCTGAGGATGGGTCATCAATATCATGAAACTGGAATCCCCCCTTAACACTTGAAAGGAGGTGTTTTCTACTATTACTATTATAATTGCTGTTTTTATCATTATTTTACTATTGTCATCAACGTATCTCATATCTATCTATCTGTGCTACTTTTATGCCTATATATCATAAATAACATATTTCTTATAACTACACTAAAATACCATTACCAAAGGTAAGTTAATCAGATGACCATTAAAGCGCAAAACTAAACATGGTTTCCTTGTGCAGTGAGTCACAGGTAACACTATGAACACAGCACCCCATGCAGCAAGTGACATTTTATTCCCTCGATTTATAGCCAGCCATGCAGCAGAATGAGAGGATTAAATGGACGCTTTAATGAAGTTCCTCCTTGGAACCTGGTAGGGGGTATGCCAACGGGCCAAGCTCCGGTATTATTACAGTAACAAACACAAGAATCCTTAGGGACTGTTATGTCTTACCTTATAACTGAGAAGAAGTTGATGAAAAGCTTGTGATGCCCGCTCGTACCTTTAATGCCTCCTCTTGATCTATTTTTATCTATTTGCCAAGTAAATGTAACTGACACCCCCAACATGCGCGCTCTCGGGATGTAAGCTTACACCGCACATCAGTTCAACATTAGGAGAATTTTACTATGGTTAGTAATAAATATCTTGGCGCTCGGCCACATACACAGTAAATATTTTACCCAATGACCTTATTCTTGGGGTTGGTCGATTAGAAACAGATATTTTATATATGACTTGGTACAGAATTATTCTTGATACCTCATAGATATGGCTGTCTCTGGAGGACCTGATATGGTCCTGCATGAAATGGATCTTAATTAGTACTAAGTAATCCTTCATTTTATTACAGTGGCAGCTGCTGCTGAGAGCCGCCCCACAAAGGCTCCTCTTTTTGCTCAGCGGCTCGGACCTGCATCCCACTGTTTTTCTCCCAACGGGTCAGGCCTCCAGTTCCGCTCTGTCCCTCCACGCAGACCAGGGTCTGCTTGCTGGAGCATCTGTAATACCCCAGAGTGGCATTACCACCTACTTTGTACCCCCACTATTTTGGTTGGTGCATCATGTGTCATCTCATATGTATTTATTGCCATTTCCTGCAATGTGTGTATGTATTTCCTGATTTTGTAACTGTTAAAGTGTGATGTGCCTGGTTCACCAGCAGGTGGCGGCAATCCGTGCAGAGCTATGTTAGATAGGATGGAACCTTCTTCCATTCTATTGCCCTCTCTAGAGAGGGAGGAGTTTAGCTAGAGTGAGTTAGTTCAGAGTAGCCCCTGTAAGGGGAAGGCTGCGTCGGCCAGCAGAGCACTGCCTGTGAAGCCTACATGGTTGCATGTCCCCTCCTGGGCTTGCATTGCCTATATACAAGCTAAGTGACCTTGAAGCCAGGAAGACGTTCCTAGGATTAAAGTAAGAGACAGACTACAGCTAAGCAAAGTTCCATCAGAAGAGGGAAAGTTCCTATTTAACCTAGATAACCTAACAGAGCTGAAAAAGCTACAGGATAGCAGGACTGAGATTGTTGCACAAGTATTTTGCCTGCAAGAACTTAAGCCAATACCTGCTGATGACCAAGATAAAGTTTGGAAACTGTTTGGATTACCATTTATTCAAGTAAAGCTGTGTTCAATGTTAATACAAAGTCTGGACTCCATTTATTCTACTTATTCACTACCCAAGTTCAACACCCCTTTTTGCACTGCTTCGGACCACCACGTCTGGGATCCAAAGATATCCAGGTAGGAGCACCGTGACACGTGTATACAACACCTTCAGAGAGATTGTAGGCCACTCTACACCACTCTGGCAATCCTACACCTGAGTACCCACACTATCTTCTACACAGGGGGCACCATGTCCTTGTTGCTTAACTGCAACTGGCGTCAAAACTACTTGCTCTATAAGAGAGACATATTTCATAGAAACCTCCTAGGGGGCAAGGGATACCCTAGACGCCTAAGGTTGGGCCGCTGCAATCAAGGGGTGTTCACGAACAGGATTCAGAACAGTATCAAACTGTGTGCCATTAAAGGGGTTTTCTCATGTCAGACAATGGGGGCATATCACTAGGATATGCCCCCATTGTCTTATAGGTGCAGGTCCCACCGCTGGGACCCGCACCTATATCGAGAACAGAGCCCAGAAAGTGAAGGAGAGCGCACTGCGCATGTGCAGCCACCCTCCATTCATTTCTATGGGGCCGCCGAAAATAGCTGAGCGCTGGCTCGGCTATTGCCGTCTGCCCCATAGAAATGAATGGGAGCATGGGCCTCGCATGCGCGGCACGCTCCCATTCACTTCTATGGGAGAGACGGGGATTAGCGCTTGGTGGTGGACGGACTCGGGAAAACTAGGGTTCTCCAGCCACAGCGCTCCCCGCTCCGTTCTCGATATAGGTGCAGGTCCCAGCGGTGGAACCCGCACCTATCAGACAATGGGGGCATATCCTAGCGATATGCCCCCATTGTCTAAGATGGGAATACCCCTTTAAGAACAGGATATAAACAACAAAATTGTGTGCCTACCAACTTGATTAGCCTATTGGATTTACAAATACACTGTTGAAAATGACTTTAATGTGCTTACTGTGGAGCGACTGGCGCAAGACGCTGCGCACCGGCGCCCAAAGAGTTTATCCGCCATTTCTACATGCTATGGCGCAGCTTCTTCATGCCCAACAAAAGCGGGAAAGTTCAGGAACGCCCCCAGCTAAAGCAGGAAACTCTAATCCAGCCCACCAGGAGCGGTAGTGCGGTGTGACGAAGGAGAGAGAAAGTCCCTCCCAAGAAGCTCCTCCTTCATCCTGCCTGTGCCAGTGAACCAAAAAGCAACATGGCAGCACCTCACCCGAGAGGGGAGAATGAGCTCCCTGAAACAAGAGCCCCTCCATCGTCTCCAGTGCTTGCCAGAGAGACGGAGAACGATACGGTGGCACCTAAGCCGCAGCGCAAGTGATACCAGAGGAAGAAGCCACAGGCCAACCCTGTGCCGGCTGGTACGGCGGAGGCGGCTGGAGCTCCCCCTCCGCTGCTCAGGAGGAACGAGATACAGGTGTCTTCCGCCATATGAATCCCTGGCCTGCGGTACGCCTGCGCCTGGTATGGATGGTGCACCCGATACGTCTCACGGACAACATACAGCTTGACCCAGCTGAAGGCCCCGGCACCAGGAGATGTTGCTGGAGGACAGAACGTGCAGCAGGGTATGGATTGCGGTGCCCAGATGGGAGCTGGAAGCTTACCTATGGCTCCCTCAAGGATGGAAAAGAATGATGACCTTGTCTGGGAGGCCTGCATGGAACATGCCAGAGCGCTTATTGGCCTCAGACCCCACCTCCAATACCTGAGGAGATCCAAGCGGAGCTGAGTCGAAGCCCCGACCAGGTCGTGCCGAACCCAACCGGACCATCTGGGGACCTTCCAATGGACCAGGACCCACCTCTGCAGAAACCCGGTCATGGTCCCAATGGAGTCCGAAACTGTGAGGGCCTGTTGGCATATTCCATGTGTTTTTTTTTATGTTTGCAGGTTGTCCTTGTTTTTAGCCCTCATCCAGATGGTCATGTGAGTTAGCACTACCCCCAGTGACCGAAGTCCAAGTTGCACTGGATAGTGCCCATTTCCTTTCTTTTTTCCCCCTTTTCAGGTTATTTGGGAGCCTCTGCCAACGGTTCTCATGGTCTGTGCTGCTACTTTTATACCCTTGTGGATTACAAATAACTTTCTTACCCATGTGGATTACATATGACTTTGTGCCTTAAGTGGATTACAAATAACCCTATTACCTCATTTGGATTACAACTAGTGACATTTCTGTTTATTGCACTTAAAATTGACAGTTCAGTGCATTTTACCTTCAAACATTGAAGAATGGGCTCTAAAGAGACTCTAATGTGATTTATAGCATTTTGCTATCTTGTTAAAAATGTGCCTTTATATTTGAATGAAAGTTTGCACGTCTTACATTTTCAGCAACGTTTAGGTATTGTGCCCATTGTGTATTTCTCTTTCAGGTACAACAATGTGATATTTTATATGACTATGGATGGATTATGTTTGCACTTTTTAGATCACCAGATAGTCAGTACTTTACTGCTTAGTAGAAAGAGACGGGCACTCACTATTCTTTTGCAGCGATGAAATCTTTATTGGTCACATATATAAATCGCCCACCAAGGCGGAAGTGACGTCAAGTAACCATAGTAATGGAATCAACAACAAAAACAGAAAAACGTGAAGAAACAACCCCAATCACAGTAGTATCAACAGTAGTCAAGGTATTACATTATTTAGGTAATTTTTTTCAGAAGTAGATTCAAGATGGAAAGATGCGATGGGGATTTCTTCACGTTTTCTGAAAAAGACAGAAAAATCATGAGTAAAAAATAAAGTAATAGATACATAGGAATTAAAATCAAGCTTGGAGATTACACAAAGCTATTGAGATCATACTCCCGGTTCAAACCCTTGGGCTCCAGTGTCTGCAAGATGTGAATCCAATCGGACTCGCGTTTTTTTAACATTTTGATCCTATCTCCCCCTCTGCGAGGTTGTGCTACATGCTCAATGATCTGAAAATGCAGCTGAGAGACATTGTGGTTACAGCGATCAAAGTGGTAGGGGATTGGTAGGAGCAGGTTCTTCTTACGTATTGTGGACTTATGCTTAGAGAAGCGATCCTTCATCCGCATAGAGGTCTCTCCTATATATAGGAGACCACATGGACACTTCAGTAAATACACTATGAAATTGCTGTTACATGTAAAAAATCCATTAACAGGGAATTGCTTCCCTGTGTGGGGGTGTGAAAAGTGTTCGCCCCTAATTACACTTGAACAGTGTATGCATCCCAAACAGGGGAATGTGCCCCTCTTCGGTGTGGATAAAGTGCTTCATCAGAGATTCTGAGGATTATCAGAATAAACGCATTTACAAATGGCAGGACTTATCAGGTACCGCAACACCATTGTTTACCCGTCCACAGCGCCGTACAGGCTCCATGTCTTCCGGGTCCAGCAGCGACTCTACGATCGGAGTACCACGACCAGCTTTTTTAGGAAGACGGCGACAAAGACCCCAACCAAGAAGAACACCAGACGAGCAGGACGTCATTATCGGCGGCATCGATGCACCGAGGACAACGCGCTCTCAGGTACAGGCATTAGTGACACTTTAGTATTTAATATTTCTTCTAAAAGCCTGAGTCCATTACAACTTCAAGTGCTTGAGAAGGGCTTGTCCTTCTGTCCGACCGCTTCACTAGATAGCTTTGAACTTGACATGGACTGTCAGCGTTTTTTTCGCAACACCAGACTCAAAGCACATTTCTCTAATCCTGATAAGACGAGCCATGTAAGCGTTAATATTGATGATAATCGCCTTACCTTGAAAGACTTTGGCTTGAGATTAAAAAGTAACTTTCAACCACCCAAAAGCTATCATCCTGTTGAAACATTTGTTGCTCTAGTTCAGCGCCATATATCTCAGGCATTGCAGGACTTGAGACAACATGGCTGTCATTCAACTCATAACCTTTCACGGATTGAAAGACAAGCAATAGAGGACTTGATGCAGTACAACACCTTAAAGGGTTTCTATCACCTCGTTTTGACATAATTAGCTATCAGACACTAGCGATCCGCTAGTGTCTGCTCTACCAAACAATGCTATTATAAGACCTTTGTGTGCAGCCGTTTGCCTAAAAAACGAACTTTTATTGATATGCTAATGAGCCTCTAGGTGCTATGGGGGCGTCTTTTCAGCACCTAGAGACTCGGTCTACTCACACAAAATGCCGCCCAGCGCGTCCCTCCATCCCGCCCATCTCCTCTGGAATGCGATCCTCCATCTCAGCCAGCGGATGAATTCTCGCGCCTGCGCCGTGCGCGTCTGTATTCGGCGCAGGCGCAGTGACTGTCTGACCGCTCCCTGCACAGACATCTCCACTGCGCCTGCGCCGATTACGTCAGAGTGTTCCGAGGAACAGATGGCGCAGGCGCAGTGGAGATGCCAGCGCAGGGAGCGTTCAGACAGTCACTGCGCCTGTGCTGAATACAGACGCGCACGGCGCAGGCGCGAGAATTCGTCCACTGGCTCAGAGGTAGGATCGCATTCCAGAGGAGATGGGCGGGCTGGAGGGACACGCTGGGCGGCATTTTGTGTGAGTAGACCGAGAGGGGGAGGCGGGGAGAAGTGAAGGGGCGCGAGTTGCTAGGGGAGCGGGGGAGGCGGCCAGCAGTGACCAGGAAGGAGGAGGCGGGAGCAGGAGCATTGCAGCCAGGACAGGCAAAAGACAGGTTGCGTGATGGCGGTGCCCGTGTTGTCAGTGGAGGAGCTGTTGGAGCGGCTGCGGCCGGAGGTGGAGGTGCGGGGGCCTGGTTGGCTACAGGAGCAGGTTGGTGCGTGCGTAGTTTCGCCTGCTCCTGTGGCTACCCCCACTGGACGGGCTGCCCGGCCGCGGCGGGGTCACCCACCGGCGCGCCTAAGCCCTGAAAGCACCCCCCGGGTCCGGCGCAGAGTAGGGAGCCCCTCTGCGGACCCTCCGCGGCGGAGATCATCCGCTCAGCCTTCAGCGAGTTGCTCTCGCCGCGGGAGGAATCCCACCACACGGCGGGGCCCTGAGCGGAGCGGGACGCCCCTTCCCCCGCTCCCTGCGGCAGTTCAGGTGGATGCAGGACCAGGTTTGGTGGACCGGCTCAGTCCAGCCTACAGCGGGCGGTCCACTCGGCTTCTTGAGGGGATCCAGGTGCCTCGGGCTGTACTGGGTGGAGGGGAATACCCGTGCAGGCCCAGAGAAGACCAAAACAGCGAGGACGGGAGTACCCCAGGCGTGGGGGGCGCCGCGCTTTCGTCCCGGGGTCCTTCCAGCGTGGTCCAGAGGGTCGTGCAGGTGGTCCAGGAGGAACAGCCGTCGATGTCCAGGAGCTACGCCGGTGAAGTGTCCGTGCTACGGGAGTCAGGATCTGCGGCAGCGGGAGTCACAGCGCCCGTGGTGCCTGGTGAGATTGCATGGGGTTCCATGTTAGCGCAGGGTTTCCCGGTGGGTGGTGTTGGGGGGGGGGGCATGGGCGAGTTAGGTAAGGGTTTGGGGTTTTTGGGGGGATTGGCAGGATGGTTGTCTAGTTTGGGGGCTGGCGGGGGGTCGCCTTTGCCGGGATGGGGAGTGTTGCCAGGGTCGGTGGCGGGGACGCAAGGGGGGGCGGCAGGGTCGGTGTCTGTTGAGACTCAGGTGGGGGGGGGATGAGGTGCAGAGGTTAGATGACAGGGCTCGCGGCGAGGTGTATGTGTGCTTTGAGGGCCCCCTCGGGGCACATTTGAAGCAAGAGGTGAGGGAGAAGATCTGGAAAGGGGAATATGTGGAGATATTTTCGCTGCTCCCATTAGAACGGTTTAACTTGGATAGGGGGAAGAAGGATGAGGGGAAAAAGGAAGAGGAAGAGAAGCGGCGGCATCGGTTGATCCCACGCACATTTGCTAATTGGCTACAAGCGTTTGCTATATTAGCAAGTGTCATTGGGGAAAGGTCCCCAGAATGCTGTTCGGCGTTGTTTTGCTACCAGGATGCCATTGGTGAAGCGTAACGGGTATACGGTGGTGTGGGCTCGCTCCGGTATGATGAGCAGTTCCGGCAGAGTAAGGCGGTGAGGCCTGATATCCGGTGGGACCACAAGGATATTAGGTTGTGGTTGAGGGTGACGGCGCCGCCTAGGGCTGGGCAGTCCTTTCGGGGAGAGTCCGGGGGGTCATCTCCGGGAGCGTTGGCAGCAGCGTCGGCAAAAGGGTTGTGTTTCCTTTTTAATGAGGGAAACTGCAGGTTCGGGGCTAAGTGCAAATTTAAGCACGAGTGCACGGTGTGTGGGGGACCCCATGAAGCTAGCCGTTGCTTCAAGGGGGGAAGGCAAAGGGGGGGTGAGGGGGCTGGAAAAGGGTCTGACGCCGATGCGGGTGGAAGAGATGCAGGAGTTTCTAGATAGGTACCCGGATCGTGCGGCGGCCGAGTTGTTGGGGGACGGGTTTAGGTTTGGTTTTCGTATTCCATCGATGGTGACGGCGGGGCCTATTGTTCATAAGAATCTTAGGTCCGCGCTTGATCATGCGGGGGTGGTGGCTGAGAAGTTGAGGAAGGAGGTGGAGTTGGGGCGGATGGCGGGCCCATTTAAGGAACCGTCGATCCCGAATCTGAAGGTGTCTCCGCTAGGGGTGGTGCCCAAAAGGGAGCCGAACAAGTTTCGGCTCATTCATCATTTGTCTTACCCAAAAGGTGCGTCGGTCAATGATGGTATAGATCCTGAACTTTGTTCGGTGGTGTATACTTCCTTTGATGCGGCTGTTCGGTGGGTGAGGCGGTGGGGACAGGGGACGTTGTTGGCTAAGGTTGACGTTGAAGCGGCTTTTCGTTTGCTTCCGGTTCACGCGGAGAGCATGGGTTTGTTGGGTTGTTTTTGGGAGGGGGAGTATTTTGTGGATAGGTGCTTATCTATGGGGTGTTCTCTCTCGTGTGCGTATTTTGAGACTTTTAGCTCGTTTTTGGAATGGGTTGTGGTAGAGGTTTCGGGTTGTTCGTCGGTTATTCATTATTTGGAAGATTTTTTGTGTTTGGGACCGGCGAATTCTCGGGTCTGTTCGTTGTTGTTGCACACAGTGCAGTCAGTTTTTGCACGTTTTGGGGTACCGTTAGCGCAGGAGAAGACGTTGGGTCCGGTGACGGAGTTGTGTTTTCTGGGAATTGTCATTGATACGGAGCGAATGGAGTGTAGGCTTACGGAGGATAAGTTGCTGAATTTGCGCCAGGAGATTGATAGGGCCATAGGGAGGGAGAAGATTAGGTTGCGGGATTTGCAGTCGTTAGGGAAGTTGAATTTCGCATGTCAGATTATGCCAACCTCAGGGGTGTCTGCGCCTTATCACTTCATTAGGTTGCGTAAGGAGTTAAAAGGGGATTTGAGGGTATGGGCGGAATTTCTGGGTCAGTATAATGGGCGGATGTTAGTTATGGGAGAGTTGTGTGATAGTGTGGATTTTGAGCTATATACGGACGCTTCGGGGGGAGTGGGGTTTGGTGCTTATTGCCAGGGTCAATGGTGTGCGGGCGGGTGGCTGGAGTCTTGGGTAAGTCGGGGTTGGGTAAAGAACATGGCTTTGTTAGAACTTTTTCCCATTGTCATGGCGGTTGTGTTGTGGGGGGAGAAATTCGAGAATAGGAAGGTGCGATTCCATTGTGACAATTTGGGGGTGGTTCAGGCTATCAACAGTTTGTCTGCATCTTCCCCGCCGGTAGTTAGGCTTTTGCAGTTTTTGGTGTTGCGATGTTTGTCGATTAATGTGTGGTTGATGGCAGAGCATGTGGCTGGAGTGTCTAATTCGGTGGCGGATTCTCTTTCTCGTTCACAGTGGGAGCGGTTCCGGCTTCTAGCGCCAGAAGTGGAGGTGGAAGGTCTGGAGTGTCCGCCGTGGCTTTGGGGGATCCTGGAGGAGAAGTGATGGGGTTGTTGAGGGACTCGCTGAGTCCGGGTACTTGGAGGGAGTATGGTAAGGCATGGACAACTTGGGAAAGTTGGAACGGGTCTTGGGGGGCTGGGGTGGGGATAGGGATATTAGGCTGTTGATGTTGCTGGGTCATTTGAAGAGTGAGGGCTGGTCGGTGTCCAAAGTGAATCATTTTATTGCGGGTGGGGCGTTTGGGTTGAAGTTGCGGGGACTGCCGGATTTTTTCCCGAAAAGTTTTTTGGTGAGGCAGGTTCTGAAAGGATGGCGTAAGGGGGGGGTAAGGTGATGGATCGTAGGAGGCCAGTGTCTTTTGAGTTGTTGCTGCGGATGGGTGACAAGTTGAGCGGCATTTGTAGCTTGGTATGGGAGCTGGGGTTGTTTAGGGCGGCATTTGCACTAGTGTTTTTTGGGGCTTTCAGGTTGGGGGAGTTGGTTTGTGGCAGTGTTAGCAGAGCGGGGGGGTTGAGGAGTGAAGATGTGGAGTGGGCAGGGGACAGGGTGTTTGTCCGGATTCGTAGGTCTAAAACGGACCAGGAGGGTAGGGGGCAACTGTTTACTTTGTTTTCGGTTCCAGGTTGTAGTATGTGCCCAGTGCGGTGTGTGGGGACTTATGGGTCAGGTCTCAAGAAGGATTCGGTTCCGTTTCTTAGGCATGAGGACGGTTCCTTTTTGTCCAGATTTCAATTTTTGGCAGTGTTCAAAAAATGTTTGAGAGGTTTGGGTGTGCCGGACAAGGACTATTCTGGACATTCGTTTAGGATTGGGGCTGCGACTGAGGCAGCCAGGTTAGGGGTCAGTGATGAGGTGATTAGGAGGATCGGGCGGTGGGAGTCGGTACGGTTTAAATCTTATGTTTGGCTGGGATATTTGTAGTTGTGCTGCGATGGGTAGGGTTTGTGTTAATTTTGTTTCTTTTGTTGTTCGCAGGTTTGCTGGCGGCCTTGGTGTGGATCTTGGGTCACTCATATGTGTTTTGGGGGGCGATCAGAGCGGATGTGAGGCCGAGTGGTCGCCAGTTGGGATTTAGTTCGGAGTTGGCTACGGTCAGGTGGTTAGGTGTGAGAGGTATGTTGTGGGGTGGAGTGTTGCGGGCGGTTCATCGGTTTGTGCGGTTGGATCGCCCTCCTGATGTGTTGGTACTACATGTGGGGGGGCAATGACTTGGGGAGGCGTCCATTTCGGGAGTTGATACGGGATGTGAATTTTGACCTGCTGAGGATTTGGGCATTGTTCCCGGGGGTAGTCACGGTTTGGTTGGACATTGTTCCGCGGAAGTCTTGGAGGGGGGCGAGGTCGGTGGAGAGTCTTAATAAGGCTCGGATTAAGGTAAATAGGGCAGTGGGCCGGTTTATGGTGAAAAATGGGGCTGTGGTGGTGCGGCATGAAGAGTTGGAGAAGGGTGTTGGTGCATTTTGGAGAACGGATGGTGTGCATCTGAATGCGATGGGGATGGATTTGTGGTCTCTCGGGCTCCAGAGCGGTGTGGAGATAGCATTACGGATGTGGAGGGACGCGCAGGTTTGAGGAGGTCAAGCTGCGCGTTATTGGAGGCGGGGGAGGTCCTTGAAGTGGAAGAATATGGTGGTACCTGAGGATGGGAGGGCCCCGTGGGAGGGGCTGGATTCTTATTGAGGAGCTGGTAGTATCTAACTACGTGTCCATCAGTTGCTGCCTCTGAGCTGGGTTCAACGGCTGGGGGTAAGATGGAGACGCAGGTGTTCCAGTGTTTATGAGCTTATTGGGGCTTCTAGGACCTCCCTCGTCATTGGTTAATTAAGTTAATTATGTTATGTATTCATTCAATAAACGGCTGCTGTGGCCGATTAAAATCCAAGCAGTAGTGTTGTGTATTTATTTTTATGGGATAGGGGAGGTGGGGGACATAGAAAGGATATGCTTGGAGGACCGAACAAATAGCCAATGCCCTCTTCAAGTCAGGCCGTACGGGAAGCACAGCGGTAGGGGAGGCCGCTCATGAAGGGGCTTGGCTGTGAAGGGACAGGTTAGTGAAGGGTTAAGAGGGGGAGGCAGGGAGAAATGAAGGGGCGCGAGTTGCTAGGGGAGCGGGGGAGGCGGCTAGCGGTGACCAGGAAGGAGGAGGTGGGAGCAGGAGCATTGCGGCCAGGACAGGCAAACGCCCACCCTCCCATCCCTTGGTGAATGTGGTATTTGGGGAAGTTTTTTGGGGTCCTTTGTTTTGTCGCAGCAGTCGTGGAGGCGGGGGAGGTCCTTGAAGTGGAAGAATATGGTGGTACCTGAGGATGGGAGGGCCCCGCGGGAGGGGCCGGACTCTCATTGAGGAGCTGGTAGTATCTAACTACGCGTCCATTAGTTGCTGCCTCCGAGCTGGGTTCAACGGCTGGGGGTAAGATGGAGACGCAGGTGTTCCAGTGTTTATGAGCTTATTGGGGCTTCTAGGACCTCCCTCGTTATTGGTTAATTTAAGTTAATTATGTTATGTATTTATTCAATAAACGGCTGCTGTGGCCGATTAAAATCCAAGCAGTAGTGTTGTGTATTTATTTTTATGGGATAGGGGGAGGTGGGGGACATAGAAAGGATATGCTTGGGGGACCGAACAAATAGCCAATGCCCTCTTCATGTCCGTCAATCAAGACACCTGTCACTAAAGTTTGTCCGTTCAATAAAGACACCTGTCACTCCAGCCTGTCCGCCCATCAAGAAACCTGTCAGTCCAGTCTGTCCGTTCAATAAAGACACCTGTCACTCCAGCCTGTCCGTCCATCAAGACACCTGTCAGTCCAGTCTGTCCGTCCATCAAGACACCTGTGACTCCAGTTTGTCCATTCAATAAAGATACCTGTCACACTAGCCTGTCTGTCCGTCAAGTCACCTGTCACACACTCCCAAGTTACATAAAAAAATAAAAAATAATAACCGTCAATAGGTGTGCCATCCTCCTGTGTGTATACACTCGTGTCCTGTGCTTGAGTGGCACCATTCTGTAAAATATAAGTCTCTTATGCCCCATGTGGCTTTGTGCCACCTAATACTGTAAAATAATACATTAATTAACCCCTTTTCTGCCCCAGTAAGGATATTGGCACTACTCTGTGTCCCATACTAGACCCCTGGCTCATCGCCAGCCATCTGTGCTACCTGTGACACCTGTCAATAATTTCCAAGTGACTCGGGGAGTTTTTATCCTATTCTAAAGGATATACAGTATTTTAGTCTACTGTTCTATTTTTAAAAAAAATAATATATTAAAAAAAGACAAAAAAAATCTACGTTAGTTTACAGTTTAAAATGACTAAACGGCTTTTCACTGCCGAAGAGGCATATGCCGTACTTTTTGAGGACACTGACTCCAACAGTGGAGATGAAGTGACATTTTTAGTTTCATCTTCCTCAGATGATTCATCTAATGATGAACCCCCTCGTAGGCGTCCTAGGGGTAGTGCGCAGTCGCAGCCCCGTACAAGTGACTCTTCATGGATCCCTGCAGATAACTATGTGCCCCAGGTGCCTGAATTTACAGCCACTCCAGGCATCAATTTAGATACAACAGGTTTCAGTGAAATTAATTTTTTCCAATTATTCTTCACTGATGACCTAATTAACTTGATGGTGGAACAAACAAATATATATGCAGAACAATTTATTGCCTCCCATCCAGACAGTTATCTCTCAAGGCCCCACAAATGGACCCCTACTAACACAACTGAAATGCAAAGGTTTTGGGGACTTCTCCTAAGCATGGGAATTATAAAAAAAACAACAATACATTTGTATTGGAACAAAGATATTTTATATCACACCCCTCTTCACAGTCTTGCCATGCCCCGGGCCCGTTTCGAAGCTCTTCTAAGATTCCTACACTTCAGCAATAATAATGAATGCCTACCCCCAAGCAACCCCAGTTATGATAGACTCTTTAAAATTAGGCCAGTGGTTGACCACTACATATCCAAATTTGGTCAAGTATATACCCCCCAAAAATGTCTCTCAGTGGATGAATCATTGGTCCACTTCAAAGGCCGATTACATTTCCGCCAGTACCTGCCCAATAAAAGGGCTAGGTATGGTGTGAAGTTGTATAAGGCCTGTGAAAGTGTATCTGGGTATACACTGCGCTTTCGTATTTACGAGGGAAAATATTCCAAAATTGAGCCACCAGATTGTCCCCCGGTTCTGGGTATAAGTGGGAAGATAGTATGGGATTTAGTCCACCCCCTGCTGGACCACGGATACCATCTGTATTTGGACAACTTTTACAATAGTGTCCCTCTCCTGAAGTGCCTTGCTGCCAGAGGCATAGGCACATGTGGCACAATTAGAAGAAATCAAAAAGGGCTCCCTAAATCCTTTATAGATCAGACAGTGCGTCGTGGGGAAAGCAGGGCTGTTTGCTCAGAAAATTTGATGCTGCTAAAATACAAGGACAAACGGGATGTTCTTGTGTTGACTACCCTCCATGCAGATCAGTCCACCCCAGTCCCAGTCCGAGGAACCACAGAGCAGAACATCAAACCTGTGTGTATCCAGGATTACAACAAGTTCATGGGTGGAGTGGATCTTTCAGACCAGGTACTACAGCCCTACTGTCAGAACCTCCCAGGGAGCCAGTAGTGGGATGAGGAACCCACTGGCAGGAAGCAGCTGACAGCCCAGAATGCGGTACAAGTTTAGGGATAATCCAAGAGGGGTAGTCAATGTCCAATCCGGGTCGAGGCAGGCGGCGAAGGTTCAAGGCGGAAGACAGTCCAGGGGCCAGTAGCCGGGAAGGATACAAAGAAACAACAGGCAATAGAAGGATCTGCAGGGAGGCTAGGTGTTCACCATAAGGTGGAATAACTCAGCACTGAACCAGAGCTCAGGCCAGGTCTTTATAGCCAGGGAAGGTAGGAACCACCCTCCCCAGGAACCAATGGCAGGCGAGGAAGGTGGAAGGTGTGTACTGGGAATCTCCCTCAGCAAGACTCACACCTGACAGCCGGATAATGCAGGAACTCTATGCACCCGGAAATGTGCGAGCAGCCTGTGTACTGCGCACACGCCGTGCACCCGCACCTCGGGCACCAGGTGTTCTACCGAGCTGAAGGGGAACCCGTGCCCTGCGCCGTGCCCGTGGTCCCAGAGTAGGGGTAACACCCCCTGCTTCCTGACAGAGCCCCCCACCAAGGAGCGGCCTCCGGACGCGACCCTGGGAAGGCCTCTCGGGGTGAGCCCGATGGAACGCCCGCACCTTGGCGGCCGCATGGACATTCCCCAAGGGCTCCCAGGAACGCTCCTCGGGACCGTACCCCTTCCAGTGGATGAGATACTCCAGGACCCCACGCCGGCGGCGGGAGTCCAGGATCTCCTGGACTTCATACTCATCATCGTTATTCACCTGGATGGGAGGTGGTGGAGCAGGTGCCCGGTCCGAGAACGGGTTGGCACGGTGTGGTTTCAACAAGGACACGTGGAATACCGGGTGGATTCCCAGGGAAGTAGGCAACTGGAGCTTGGCTGCAACGTTGTTGACCATACTCACGATCTCAAAGGGACCAAGGTAACGGGGTCCCAGTTTTCGGGAGGGACAGGACAGCTTGAGGTGCTGTGTGGAAAGCCACACCTTGTCCCCGTCTTTGTACCTGGGGAATTCTGTGCGTCTACGGTCTGCCTGCATCTTGTGCCGCTGCTGAGCGGCCTGGAGTTGTTGCGTTAGGGTCCGCCTCAGTTCTCGTAGGAGCCTGGAGCCGTTGAGCCACTTCAGGCACTGGGACATCAAGGGGGAGATCCGGGAGAGTTGCGGGATGATAGCCATAGTTGGCATAGAATGGTGAGAGCCCGGTGGAGGAATGAAGCTGATTGTTGAAGGAAAATTCCGCGAAGGGGAGATGGCTCACCCAGTCGTCTTGTAGATGGGATGTGTAACAGCGAAGGAACTGTTCGAGGGTTTGGTTGGTCCTTTCGGTCTGCCCATTGGACTGGGGGTGATAGGCAGAAGACAGGCTGCGAGTGATATGAAGGCTACGGCAAAACTGGGTCCAAAAGCGGGAGGTGAATTGTGAGCCCCGGTCTGAGACGATGGAATCAGGGAGCCCGTGCAACCGGAACACGTGTTGGAGGAACAACTCTGAGGTTTTTTGGGCCGTCGGGAGACCGGAGGTCGGAATGAAGTGGGACATCTTGGTACATCTGTCCACCACCACCATGATGGTGGTACAGGCTTGTGAAGGCGGTAAGTCCACAATGAAATCCATGGCTATGTTGCGCCATGGAAGGGTTGGTACTGGCAGAGGCTGTAATAACCCAACAGGTTTTGAGGTGGGACGTTTGTAGAGTGCACACACGGAACAAGACTCTATGAAGGAGCGTACGTCGGCTGCCAAAGAGGGCCACCAAAACTGACGTAGGATGCATTCCGTGGTGTTGCGCCTACCTCGGTGGCCTGCTGTGGGGTGGTCATGGTGATGCTGTAGTACAGGCAGTCGCTGGGAGACTGGGACGTAGATCCACTGTTGGTGGTAACAAAGCCCCTGCTTCATTGGCAGATGGGCTGCCTCCTCTGGAGCTGGCATGCTGGCCCGTCGGATCCTCTCGATCAAGGAGTGTTGGGTGGCTAGAAAGTATGCGGCTGGCAGGATCGGTTCCGGAGGTGCAGGATCGGCCTCGGAGGAGCACATACGGGACAAGGCATCAGCCTTGCCGTTCTTGGATCCCGGTCGATAGGTAATCTGGAGGCGAAAACGGGAGAAAAAGAGAGCCCACCTGGCTTGTCGAGGACGCAGTCGCTTGGCACTGCGGAGATATTCGAGGTTGCGATGGTCGGTGTACACCACCACAGGGTTTTCGGCTCCTTCCAGCAAATGTCTCCATTCCTCCAGGGCGTCCTTGATGGCGAGCAGCTCCCTCTCACCCACATCATAGTTGCGTTCGGCCCCGGTGAGTTTGCGGGAATAAAAGGCAACGGGATGGAGAAGCTGCTTCTCCCCTTGGACCTGGGAGAGAACAGCCCCGATAGCCCCCTCGGAGGCGTCGGTCTCCAGAAAAAACGGGCAAGAGGCGTCCGGTTGTACCAGTATAGGTGCCTGTGTGAACAGCCTCTTAAGGTGCTGGAATGCCTGTTGGACCTTCGGGGTCCATTCAAACAGGGTGTTGCTCCTGGTCAGAGCAGTGATGGGAGCGCAGATCGCTGAAAAGTTCCGAATGAATCGGCGGTAAAAATTGGCAAAACCAATGAACTGCTGCACCATCCGCCGATTGCGGGGGACAGGCCAATTCTGGACGGCCTGGATCTTCCTGGGGTCCATCTCCACTCGACCTGGGGATAGGATGTAGCCCAGGAACTCAATGGACGAGACTTCGAAGGTGCTTTTTTCAAGCTTGCCATAGAGACTGTGGGTCCGCAGACGCTGGAGCACCGATTTGACATGCCGTTCGTGTTGTGGCAGTGATCTGGAGAAGACAAGGATATCGTCCAGATATACCACAACATGGGTATCCAACA
The DNA here is from genome assembly GCF_014858855.1 of Bufo gargarizans. Lineage (NCBI taxonomy): Eukaryota > Metazoa > Chordata > Amphibia > Anura > Bufonidae > Bufo > Bufo gargarizans. Next base: position 720,201,573 of record NC_058080.1, on the reverse strand, counting down.
GGTCACGGAAGACGTCATTGATGAAGCACTGAAATGTGGCAGGGGCGTTACAGAGCCCGAAGGGCATGACAAGGTACTCGTAGTGCCCAAACCGTGAGCGGAATGCTGTCTTCCACTCATCCCCCTCCCTGACACGAATCAGATTGTAGGCCCCACGGAGGTCGATCTTGGTGAAGAAACGGGCATCCTTGACTCTGTCCAGCAAGTCGGGAATGAGAGGGAGTGGGTACCGGTTCTTCTTGGTGATGTCGTTCAGGGCCCGGTAATCGACACAGGGCCGGAGACCCCCATCTTTTTTCCCTACAAAGAAGATGCCGGCCCCAACTGGAGAGGTCGAGGGACGGATGAACCCCTTCGCTAGGCTCTCCTCTATGTAGTCCTTCAGGGCCCTGGTCTCGGGTTCGGACAGATTGTACAAGCGCCCGTACGGCAGTGGGGCTCCAGGGAGGCAGGTCAATGGGGCAATCATAAGGCCTGTGTGGCGGCAAGGCGTCTGCTCCTTTTTTTTCAAAAACGTCTGCATAGTCCCGATATTTGTCGGGTAGTCTGTGTTCAACGGTGCCCAGAACCGTAGGAGGGCTTGGAGCCGGAGACGCGTGAACAGGAGAACCGGAGGGGGGCGTGAAGGTGATGGAGCCAGAGGTCCAGTTAATCGTGGGGTTGTGTCTCCTAAGCCAGGGGATGCCTAAAATGACTGGAAACAAGGGGGAAGGCACGATGTCCCACACGATCTTCTCGGAATGGTAAAGGCCGATGCGGAGGAACAAGGGATGTGATTCCATGGCGATAGGTCCCGTCTTTAGGGTGCTGCCATCCACCAGATGCAGCTGGGATGGGTTCTTCTTAGGGCGCAACGGGATGCCTAGTTGGGAAGCCAGATCCTTGTCCATAAAACAGCTGCTTGCGCCCGAATCAATGATGGCAGAGAGATCAATATTGTTGTTGTCCCAGCTGCAGGGAAACAGGGATGGTGAGATGAGACGAGTTGTTATACATAGGTAGGTTAATGCATACCGTGGGTGTCTCCGGCCTACCTTCGGGAGGTTTGATGGGACAGTCCTTCAGGAAATGGCCCGGTTTTGCGCAGTATAAACACAGATGCAAGGTTCTTCTCCTGGTTCTCTCCACCGTGGACAGGGGACCCCGAACAGCCCCGATCTGCATCGGCTCCTCCTGGTTACCGTCTGCTACCACAGGAACAGGAAGCCTTAAGGGTTCCGACCGGCGCTCTGTTAGAGGCGGGGTCTGTTGTCGCTCCTGTCGTCTTTCCCGGAAGCGGCGATCCAGGTGAGTTACTGAGTCCATCAGGCCCCCCAAGGAGCCCGACACCCCAATGCGGGCGAGCTCATCCTTGAGCAGCTCGGACAAACCGATGCGGAACTGGTCAATCAAGGCCACCTCGTTCAAGCCCGTATCCGGGGCTACCTCACGGAATTCCATGATGTAATCCTCCACTGGACGTCTGCCCTGGCGGAGGGTGCGCAAGGTACCCCTGGCGGTTGAAGAACGCAGGGGGTCATCATAAAGTCTTTGCATAGCTGCGGCAAAGGACTTCCAAGATGCCAGCACTGGGTCATCGGCTAGTAGGAGTTGGTGCGCCCAGGTCTGGGGAGGCCCTGAGAGCAGGAAATTGCCGTGCGTACCTTGACGAAGTCCGTGGCATATGTACGTGGCTTCAGGGAAAACAACAGCTCGCAGGAGATGATGAAGGAGCGGTACTTCCTCCGATCTCCTGAAAACCGCTCAGGGAGGCTGACTGACGGCTCGCTAGAGACCACTTCCAGGGTGCGCGCCGGCGTAGGGGGAGGCGAGGGTGGTAGCGCGGTGCGCTCTGCGATGCGCTGCTCCTGTGTGGCAACCCTCTGCAGCAGGTGCTCATGACTCGCTTGCATCTCCTGGAAGGCCTGCGTCATGAGGTTAAGTTGCTGGGTCATGGCCGTCATGGGATCCACTGCTTTTGCGGGTTCCATGGTGAAGGCTGAGTTATTCTGTCAGAACCTCCCAGGGAGCCAGTAGTGGGATGAGGAACCCACTGGCAGGAAGCAGCTGACAGCCCAGAATGCGGTACAAGTTTAGGGATAATCCAAGAGGGGTAGTCAATGTCCAATCCGGGTCGAGGCAGGCAGGCGAAGGTTCAAGGCGGAAGACAGTCCAGGGGTCAGTAGCCGGGAAGGATACAAAGAAACAACAGGCAATAGAAGGATCTGCAGGGAGGCTAGGTGTTCACCATAAGGTGGAATAACTCAGCAATGAACCAGAGCTCAGGCCAGGTCTTTATAGCCAGGGAAGGTAGGAACCACCCTCCCCAGGAACCAATGGCAGGCGAGGAAGGTGGAAGGTGTGTACTGGGAATCTCCCTCAGCAAGGACTCACACCTGACAGCCGGATAATGCAGGAACTCTATGCACCCGGAAATGTGCGAGCAGCCTGTGTACTGCGCACACGCCGTGCACCCGCACCTCGGGCACCAGGTGTTCTACCAAGCTGAAGGGGAACCCGTGCCCTGCGCCGTGCCCGTGGTCCCAGAGTAGGGGTAACACCCCCTGCTTCCTGACACCTACAGTGCCTTAAGAAAATCTATGGTGTGGTACAAAAAATTAGCTGCGTACCTAACCCAAGTGTCACTATATAATGCCTTTGTCATCCACAGAACAGCTGGTCATGGGGGGGACCTTCTTGGAATTTCAGGAAAAAATAATAAAAAAATTGATTTTTGGCAATCAGGAAGGAGAGGCCAGTTTTTCATCCAGCAGTACTTCTGGGGTATCAAGAATAATACGTGGGCAGCATTTCCCTGGAGTACTTCCCCCCACAGAAAAAAAAAGGCGACCCCAAGAAAGGTGTCGAGTTTGCTCGGTTAAAGGGATTAGAAAAGACACCACTCACTACTGTCAGACCTGCCCCTCTAAACCGGGCCTCTGCATTGGAGAGTGCTTTCAAGTTTATCACACCTCAACTGATATCCATTAAGTTAATTTCACTAATTTCTTAATTAATCCATGGCAAGACATTTTTAGTTGAGCATTTTTCCATTTGGCAATCCAATAATAGCTCCCCCCAAAAAATTAAAAATAAAATAAAAACCTTAAAAATTCCCATTATACCCCTAGATGAATACATTGAAAGGTGTAATTTTATTAAATAAGGTAATTCTTCAATTTCCTTTTATGTTCTGGCACCCCTAGAGCCTCGATTTTGCGGTTTTCACTGTTGGGGTGAGTGTTTTCAAATGGGACATGGTGCCTGAAAATTATTCCAGCAAAATCTGCCTTCCAAAAGCCACACGGTGTTCCTCCCATTCTGAGCCCTGCTGTGTGCTCATACAGCACTTTACAACCACATATGGGGTGTTGATGTATTCAGGAGAAAATGGGTAACAGATTATGGGGTGCATTTTCTTCTGATACCCCTTGTTAAAATGACAAATTTGGGCCTAAAGCAAGATATTCTTGTAAAATATGAAATTTTTCATTTTCACTGCCAAGTCTTTCTAAATTCTATGAAACGGCTATTGGGCCAAAGTGCTCAGTGCACCCCATGAAAAATTCCTTAGGGGGTGTATTTTCCATAATGGGGTCACTTATGGTGTTTTTTAACTGTTGGGGTGCCTCAGGGTGTCTTCAAATGCGACATGGTGCTTGAAAATTATTCCAGCGAAATCTGCCTTCCAAAAGCCACACGGTGTTCCTCCCATTCTGAGCCCTGCTGTGTGCTCATACAGCACTTTACAACCACATATGGGGTGTTGATGTATTCAGGAGAAAATGGGTAACAGATTATGGGGTGCATTTTCTTCTGATACCCCTTGTTAAAATGACAAATTTGGGCCTAAAGCAAGATATTCTTGTAAAATATGAAATTTTTCATTTTCACTGCCAAGTCTTTCTAAATTCTATGAAACGGCTATTGGGCCAAAGTGCTCAGTGCACCCCATGAAAAATTCCTTAGGGGGTGTATTTTCCATAATGGGGTCACTTATGGTGTTTTTTAACTGTTGGGGTGCCTCAGGGTGTCTTCAAATGCGACATGGTGCTTGAAAATTATTCCAGCGAAATCTGCCTTCCAAAAGCCACACGGTGTTCCTCCCATTCTGAGCCCTGCTGTGTGCTCATACAGCACTTTACAACCACATATGGGGTGTTGACGTATTCAGGAGAAAATGGGTAACAGATTATGGGGTGCATTTTCTCCTGATACCCCTTGTTAAAATGACAAATTTGGGCCTAAAGCGAGATATTCTTGTAAAATATGAAATTTTTAATTTTCACTGCCAAGTCTTTCTAAATTCTATGAAACGGCTATTGGGCCAAAGTGCTCAGTGCACCACTTGAAAAATCCTTAGGGGGTGTATTTTCCATAATGGGGTCACTTTTGGTGTTTTTTATCTGTTGGGGTGCCTCAGGGTGTCTTCAAATGCGACATGGTGCCTGAAAATTATTCCAGCAAAATCTGCCTTCCAAAAGCCAAACAGTGTTCCTCCCATTCTGAGCCCCGCTGTGTGCTCATACAGCACTTTAAAACCACATATGGGGTGTTTCTGTAAACTTAAGAATCAGGGTAACAAATATTAAGGTTTATTTTGCTGTTAACCCATGCTGAATTGCAGGAGAAATGGATCTAAAGTGAAAAATCTGCAAAAAAAGTGACATTTTAAAAATTCACCTCCATTTTCTATTAATTCTGGTGGAACACTTAAAGGGTTAACAACGTTTGTAAAATTAGTTTTGAATACCTTGAGGGGTGTAGTTTCTAAAATGGGGTCATTTTTGGGTGGTTTCTATTATATAAGTCTCACAAAGTGACTTCAGACATGAACTGGTCCTTTAAAAAGTGGGTTTTGGAAATGTTCTGAAAAATTTTAAAATTTGCTTCTAAACTTCTAAGCCTTCTAACATCCCAAAAAAATAAAATTACATTTACAAAATGATGCAAACATGAAGTAGACATATGGTAAAAGTAAAGTAATAACTATTTTGTAAGTTACCACTGTCTGTCAGATAACCAGAGAAATTCAAATTTAGAAAATTGCAAACTTTTCCAAATTCTCTGTAAATTTTTGCATTTTTTTATAAATAAAGGTGAAACATATTGACTCAAATTTACCACTAACATGAAGTACAATATGTCACGAGAAAACAATCTCAGAATCGCTTATATAAGTAAAAGCGTTCCAGAGTTATTACCACATAAAGTGAAACATGTCAGATTTGCAAAATGTGGCTTGGTCCTTATGGTGAAAACTAGCTTGGTCTTGAAAGGGTTAAACATCGTGGTTATCCCACTCCACTTCTTAATCAGGAGAGGAATAAAGCTACTTCTCTGGATAATAAAGTGAAAAAAGCACGCATACCGTTTGTCTCAAAATTCCCCCCTTGGGTGAATAAGTGTAGATTGATCCTGAATCGACACTGGAATATTTTGTCCAGGGCATACCCCTCTGTGGAGGAATTTCAGAGTCCTCCTCTTATTATTATTATTATTTATTATTATTTAAGCGCCATTCATTCCATAGCGCTGTACATATGATAAGGGGTATACATACATAACAGACAATTGTACTAATCATAAACAAGATGTCTGCTACAAGCGTAATAAAAATATAAGCGACATGGTGGTACGGGCTGATGTGGGTAGCAGTCAAATTGAAAAATGACAAAGCACTTTATCCACACCGAAGAGGGGCACATTCCCCTGTTTGGGATGCATACACTGTTCAAGTGTAATTAGGGGCGAACACTTTTCACACCCCCATACAAGGAAGCAATTCTCTGTTAATGGATTTTTTTTACATGTAACAGCAATTTCATAGTGTATTTACTGAAGTGTCCATGTGGTCTCCTATATGTAGGAGAGACCTCTATGCGGATGAAGGATCGCTTCTCTAAGCATAAGTCCACAATACGTAAGAAGAACCTGCTCCTACCAATCCCCTACCACTTTGATTGCTGTAACCACAATGTCTCTCAGCTGCGTTTTCAGATCATTGAGCATGTAGCACAACCTCGCAGAGGGGGAGATAGGATCAAAATGTTAAAAAAAAACGCGAGTCCTATTGGATTCACATCTTGCAGACACTGGAGCCCAAGGGTTTGAACCGGGAGTATGATCTCAATAGCTTCCGGTAATCTCCAAGCTTGATTTTAATTCCTATGTATCTATTACTTAATTTTTTTACTCATGATTTTTCTGTCTTTTTCAGAAAACATGAAGAAATCCCCATGGCATCTTTCCATCTTGAATCTATTTCTGAATAAAATTACCTAAATAATGTAATACCTTGACTACTGTTGATACTGCTGTGATTGGGGTTGTTTCTTCACGTTTTTCTGTTTTTGTTGTTGATTCCATTACTATGGTTGCTTGACGTCACTTCCGCCTTGGCAGGCTATTTAAATCCTGTTTGGCTACTGTGTGTTTGTATACCATATCTGTTTGAGAAAGGCTCCCGATGTGAGCCAAAACGCGCCACAGAGCATTATATATGTGACCAATAAAGATTTCATCGCTGCAAAAGAATAGTGAGTGCCGGTCTCTTTCTACTATTCACGTGAGATTGCTATCTCGGGCGCGTGCACCACGCTCTCATTTACAGAGTGCCGACTGATCATCATCTCACTTTATTGCTTAGTCATTATGGACTGCCTCTGAGGATGGCTGGTACGTTCCAAGCAGCTCTAACATCGCCTTGCTCATTATGGATCGCCTCTGAGTACAATTAAAAAAATAAAGGTTCTTATCTTTAAAGGAACCGAATGGTTATGTGCCAAGCAGATCTAACACCGTTAAGGGTGACCGGCTGCTATCATGTGTGTTTGGAGTTGTAGGGGAAAAGGCACCTCCTCCTAATTTTCACCTTGTGTGAAGCTACCTGTTTCGTTCATCAAGGTGACATAGCGTAAAGCATAATTAGGCCTTGTTGTTAGAAGAGAATACAGGATAAAGCCACCCTTCTGCTTGCTGGCGTTTCATTGCATAGTGGTGGGACACCCCTGAGCTTTCTTTGGTATTTGTGGCCCAATACACAAAGTAAAGTCAGTAGTGAGCGCTTTGTGCACATAGTTTGGTTTTCTGGTTATACCTGAGAGGGAAACTGTTCTCGGACACCCTACTCGCAAGGGCAGAGAGACCTTTTGGTAGCTGTCTTTAATGTTAGTCTTCGTACGTATTTTTATGCAGCACTTTATCTATATTTTGGTACCCTGAGAGCATATATATTTATGGTATTTCTATTTATATATACCCTAAGCACAAGCCGAGGGTGGCTTGCCTCTTAAGTGCCGGGGAATGTAATACCCCAGAGTGGCATTACCATCTCCTTTGTACCCCCACTATCTTGGTTGGTGCATCATGTGTCATTTCATATGTATTTATTGCCATTTCCTGCAATGTGTGTATGTGTTTCCTGATTTTGTAACTGTTAAAGTGTGATGTGCCTGGTTCACCAGCAGGTGGCGGCAATCTGTACAGAGATATGTTCGATCAGAGGGAACCTTCTTCCTTTCTACTCCCCTCTCTAGAAAGGGAGGAGTTTAGCTAGAGTGAGTTAGTTCAGAGTAACCCCTGTAAGGGGAAGGCTGTTTATCGGCCAGCAGAGCACTCCATGTCCTCGTTGCTTAACTGCAACTTGCGTCACGACTACTTGCTCTATAAGAGGGACATATTTTGTAGAAACCTCCTAAAGAGCAAGGAATACCCCAGACTTCTAAAGGTGGGCAGCTGCACATCTTCTCTCCAGCTCTTAAAGGCTGCATCTTCACCATCCAATGGTCAGGTGCCTGAGCAATAAGGTTCCTTAGCTTGCTAAGTTCCCTGCAAAGGTGTGCTGGTTTGTTGTCTTCCCATGTACCGACCTCTGCCTGTATTGACTGTTCACTGCCTGAGGTGACCTGTGCCTGTTTATGCTATTAACCCTATGCTGCCTCCCTTGACCTCAAACCCATTGCCGTATTGCACATACTCCAACAGCCCTGACCTTGGCCTGTTCCTGACTACGATTCTGCCTGACCCCTCAGTGCCTTGCACTATTGTCTGTGACCCCTGCAGTGAACTCCACATCCTTGTATAGGGATTAAAGGGTGAATACGGGGGACTACCAGGATAATGCCCTTAGGATTAGCCCTAAGTCAAATCTTTTGGTTAAGACCATGGTTCCACACCCACTGCTCTTAACACATTTCACCTGTGGGTGAACTGTACAGAAAATGAACACTTATTGCAAGGTTCCCACATAGGTTACCACTAATAATTGTGAGGCCAAGCAGGATATCCTACATTCAACTTGTTTTCTGAGTCCCCTTCCAACAAAAATGGACAACCTCTTATTTGACAGATGATTAAATATTTAATTTTCTGTTGGATCATGTAAAAAGTAATTTTTTTTTATCTGGAATCAAATAAAAATGATGTAATATTAATTATGATATTGCTGTTACATACAGCCATACCCTCTGGTGTTTACATACTTGTTGTGGCACCCTCTGGTGTTACATACTTGTTGTGGCGCCCTCTGGTGTTACATACTTCTTGTGGCGCCCTCTGGTGTTACATACTTCTTGTGGCGCCCTCTGGTGTTACATACTTCTTGTGGCGCCCTCTGGTGTTACATACTTCTTGTAGCGCCCTCTGGTGTTACATACTTGTTGTGGCACTCTTCCTGCTGTTATTTTTATTCTCTCAGAGCGTCCACTGCATGTGTCCGGTGTCGTGTGAAGAAGCCGCTTCTAGTGCTGATTCTTATTGGCTGGCTGCATTATAGCAGGAATCATTTCACCGCTGGTGTACAAGCGGAAGCAGATGGGGGACCTAGTTACTGAGCGTGTGTATCCTTTAGGACTAGATTGACATTCAGGGAGGGATACCACACCAGGGGATGCCACGGCTAGTATGTAACAACAATATCTTCACAAAGAAACATTTTTTTAAATGATTCCAATTCAAAAATGATGTTTGTGAAAAATGTTTATTCAGAGGCTCAGATAATAGGTTTCTTGCGTTCTCAAATGTAGATTGATTGAAGAAAGTAACTAGTGCTAAGTGTGTAACAGGGTGCCCTGTTAGTGGGACATCATGGTGCCAGACCCTCCATGACTGCTTTGACGAATAGATCAGGGTAATAGGCACAGGCAGAGATGGATTGGCCATAGACCCTATAGGGAAATTTCCCAGTGGGCCAATGCCCAGGGGGCCGCCAAGCCCCCTTCGTTGTCGCTGGTCGGGTACATAGTAAGCTCTCAGCATTAAATATACTGTGGTGAGAATCAGGTACTCATGTACCTGGGCAGTGACCTCACATGGCCTCCTGAATTCAACTGCTGTGGCCGCATCTCACCTCCTAAGGAGGACAGAAAATGGCGCCATTAATGGCCAAAGCAGAGGGACAGCTTTTGGGACAATATATTTGTCGTCTATGGTTCTGCTGGGATGGTTTTTTGTGCTATGGTATTGCTGACTCCGCCTACTCATGTTGCCCCATCTTTTGTCAATTTGGACCCCCCCAGCACATGGGGCCATTTTTAGGTTTTTGTCCAGGGCCACTTTAAATTCCCAGTCCACCCTGAAGTAGAGGATATTATAAAAAATAATAACCCAAAAAGAAACTGAATTTATTTTTGAGTTGGATGTAAATTGTTTTATATGATTGTTGCATATGTTTTATTTATTTTTTTAACCCCTTAAGGACTCGGCCCTATTTCACCTTACGGACTTTTTTGCAAATCTGACCAGTGTCACTTTAAGTGCTGATAACTTTAAAACGCTTTGACTTATCCAGGCCATTCTGAGATAGATTTTTTGTCACATATTGTACTTCATGACACTGGTAAAATTAAGTAAAAAAAATTCATTTTTATTTATAAACAATACCGAATTTACCAAACATTTGTAAAAAATTGCAAATTTCCAAGTTTCAATTTCTCTACTTCTATAATACATAGTAATACCTCCAAAAATAGTTATTACTTTACATTCCCCATATGTCTACTTCATGTTTGGATAATTTTGGGAATGATATTTTATTTTTTGGGGATGTTACAAGGCTTAGAAGTTTAGAAGCAAATCTTGAAATGTTTCTGACATTTTAAAAAAAACAAATTTTTAGGGACCAGTTCAGGTCTGAAGTCACTTTGCGAGGTTTACATAATAGAAACCACCCAAAAATTACCCCATTCTATAAACTACCCCCCTCAAGGTATTCAAAACTGATTTTACAAACTTTGTTAACCCACGAGAATTAATGGAAAATAGAGATACAATTTCAAAATTTCACTTTTTGGGCAGATTTTCCATTTTAATAATTTTTTTCCAGTTACAAAGCAAGGGTTAACAGCCAAATCAAACTCAATTTTTATGGCCCTGATTCTGTAGTTTGCAGAAACATCCCAGATGTGGTCGTAAACTACTGTACGGGCACACGGCAGGGCGCAGAAGGAAAGGAATGCCATACGGTTTTTGGAAGGCAGATTTTGCTGGACAGTTTTTTTTTTTACACCATGTCCCATTTGAAACCCCCCTGATGCACCCCTAGAGTAGAAACTCCATAAAAGTGACCCCATCTAAGAAACTACACCCCTCAAGGTATTCAAAACTGATTTTACAAACGTCGTTAACCCTTTAGGTGTTCCACAAGAACTAATTGAAAATAGAGATACAATTTCAAAATTTTACTTTTTTGGCAGATTTTCAATTTTTCAGATTTTGCTGGACTGTTTTTTTTTTTTACAACATGTCCCATTTGAAGCCCCCCTGATGCACCCCTAGAGTAGAAACGCCAAAAAAGTGGCCCCATTTTAGAAACTACGGGATAGGGTGGCAGTATTGTTGGTACTAGTTTAGGGTACATATGATTTTTGGTTGCTCTATATTACACTTTTTGTGAGGCAAGATAACAAGAAATAGCTGTTTTGGCACAGTTTTTATTTTTTGTTATTTACAACATTTATCTGACAGGTTAGATCATGTGATATTTTTATAGACCAGGTTGTAACGGATGCGGCGATACCTAATATGTATTACTTTTTTTTATTTATGTAAGTTTTACACAATAATTTATTTTTTTAAGCAAAAAATAATCATGTTTTAGTGTTTCCATAGTCTGAGAGCCAATATTTTTTAAGTTTTCGGGCGATTACATTGGGTAGGGTATGATTTTTGCTGGATGAGATGACGGTTTTATTGGCACTATTTTGGGGTGCGTGTGACTTTTTAATCGCTTGCTATTACACTTTTTGTGATGTAGGGTGACAAAAAAATTGTTTATTTAGCACAGTTTTTATTTTTTATTTTTATGGTGTTCATCTGAGGGGTTAGGTCATGTGATATGTTTATAGAGCCGGTCGATATGGACGCGGCGATACCTAATATGTATACTTGGTTTTTTCCCCCCTATTTTTTACCAATTTTTTTTTACTTTATTTGCGGAAATTTACGTTTTTGTTTATTTTTACTTGAAACTTAAAAAAAAATTGGGGAAAACTTTATTTTTTCAACTTTTTTTTCACTTTATTTTTTGTCTTACTTCGGGACTTTACCTTTTGAGGGTCTAATCCTTTAAAATGCATTCCAATACTTCTCTATTGGAATGCATTGGCTGTATTGGAATGCACAGGCTCATCACCGGAAGGCAGCGCGATGCCTTCCTTAGACATTGCGCTGCCTTCCATGCCATCGGGTCCCCCCTACAGCCGCATGGGGACCTGATGGCACCGCCCGCCGCCGCAACCGCATGTAAAATCCGCAAACCGTTTGCGGCGATCGCCGATACGGGGGGGTCACATGACCCCCCCGGCGTTGTGACAGGATGCCCGCTGAATGATTTCAGCGGGCATCCTGTTCCCATTAACCCCCGCCGTACTGGTACGTCCTGAGTCCTTAAGGACTCGGCAAACATGGCGTACCGGTAGGTCCTAAGTCCTTAAGGGGTTAAAGAACAGTTTTGAACTTTGAATGATGATATTAAACCTCAGATGGGGAGTAACCTTTTAAATACAAGTGGGGGAGGTGTTTCTTGGTAATTCCCTTGAGAAAGCTGCAAGGTGAAACCAGTTGGGCACTATGGGAGTCATTTATTAAGACTGGCGCTTCAGATGCAGGTATTAATAAAGACCTGCACTGGCAGTGGATTCTCCACAGTTATGAAGAGGCATTGGCCTCTTCATAACTTTGGCGGATCCACCGCTGCTTCTAAATGTAACATTTCTTTCCAGGTCAGAAGCTGAACACAGAATGCCATTGGCTGTCTGTCAGCCTCTGAGCCAATCAGGGCAAGCCCCCCCCCCCCACTTCCTCCCAGTGTCATGTGATCCTCCATCTTCTTCCTCTCTCGTGGTTTTCTCTGCCCATATTTACACAATTTGTACGAAAGGAATAAGATGCTCTATACCAAGGTTGCCAACCATGCAGAAATTTCTGGACAGTCCGTATAAATTAGGTGACTTTTTTCCTGTGTTGGTGATTTTTTTGAGGTTGGTTGTACTTGGCTAGATTATTTTGGTGGTAATTATCATCATCTTACAGTCCACAGTAAATTCTGGTAAAGAGTTCTTATCAGTATTGTTCTGTCCCCAGATGCAGATCCAGTTGTTTCTGTGTGTTTATCAGTTTGACATTGCATTTAACTGTGTTGTAATTTATTTGCATTATATTGTATGGTAACAGCACCATCTATTGATGAGTTCAGGTATTTCATCCAGCCTGTTTTTCCTATGCATTATGGGAGTCCCAGGGCATTGTGGGTAGTTCCTGGTTCTTTCTAGTCTTGTGCTTTATAAAAAGCAGCAACCATCTTGTGTCTCAGGAGCCATACTCTCTCACTGGTTTCCTGCCCCATCATCTGTTATTCAGCCTGTTTTCTAGCATAGTCAGTAAGGACACTATCTTGTGACATTTACTGCAGTTCAATATATGTTTCTTGTATTGATAGCTCACTATCATTGTATTATCTCATGTACTCAATGTATAGCAGATTATTCTGTGTCTAGGTAATTGGATTCCAGCTCACCCGCCTTTTCTTGCAAGGTGCACGGATATGAAGAATGAAGCCTTGTTATAATAGGTTGAAAGGAAGGAAATCCGGCACTCAAAATTGATAAAGTCGTAGGTTCCTTTATTTGGTCATGCGATATATCGGGTACAGAGGTACAGAATGATTTATAACCAGTGATACCCTTGTCAGTCCTTGTGAATGACAAGGGAATCACTAGTTATAAATCATTCTGTACCTCTGTACCCGATATATCGCATGACCAAATAAAGGAACCTACGACTTCATCAATTTTGAGTGCCGGATTTCCTTCCTTTCAACAGATTATTCTGTGTCTTATGCCATGTACCATGGATATTTATGTTCTAAAATACTACAGTTTTATTCCGTAGTTTCACCTTTCCTGTCAATCTACTATCAATAAAGAGAAAGTTAAAGCAGTACAGTTTTCTCTTCTTATGAAGACAGAGAAGGTTTAGCTACAAGTCAGATTACACACCGTGCTAATGTGTATGAGGACAGTATAGTGAAAAGACTGCTGAGAACAAGCTTAGAAGATCAGACTAGACAGAGCCTGCCATTATCCACGCAGAGCCTACTTACGGATATTGCAGCAGTCTCCTAACAGTCACACCATGTCTAACAGTCAAGCATCTTCAGTCAAGACAAGGTCCCAGATAAGTGGCTCTAACAGGACATCGATCACAGAAGCTGCCGCCATTGCCCACGCAAAAGCAGAAGCTGCAAAGGCAAAAGCCAGCTTCACAGAACAAGAGATGCAGATAAAGCTAGAAAAAGCGCAACTTGAAGCAACTCTAGTAAAACTCGCTGCTGATAAAGAGACATCAGAAATACAGATAAAGCTAAGAGAAGCTTCCCTAAGTATGGAGAAAGTGCAACTTGAAGCAACTCTAGTAAAACTCGCCGCTGATAAAGAGACAGCAGCTGCCATAGCAGAAGCAGAATATCTAGAAGCCACGGAACATCTAGAAACCAAGAGTCATCGCAGCATTGTCTATCCAGAACTTGAATCCCAAGATCCAGAACAGCGTACCTTACAATACGTCTATCAACATTCCAATTCATATGACGACCCAGATCCGCAGCTTAATACAAAGCGGTTTGTTGACAAGACAAGCCAACATGCTTATTCGGATCATCAGGAAGTCGACTATCAGTCTCCTTGCAGCAAACTAGAGAATACACATCATAGCGAAACCGTTTACAACAACTCTCCAGAACAGAGAATCAGAAATCCACCCCTGCTAAGAGAGATGCCCTTCGCTTCAGAACGGTATTACACAGACAGGATTAAACCAGAGACTTCCAACAGGTATGGCCATGCACCACACATTCACTCTAACAACACAACACCAGCCGGTTCCAGCGCCAATCAAGCCACAATGGACTTTGCCAGGTTCCTTGTTCGACGTGAGCTGGTCACCAAGGGACTTGTATAGTTCAGCGACTGCGCTGAGAACTATAGAGCTTGGCAAGCTTCCTTCCAAAATGCCACCAGGGACTTAGGTCTGTCATGTAGTGAGGAACTGGATCTCCTGGTAAAATGGTTGGGAAGTGAGTCCGCCGAACACGCTAAAAGGATTAGCGACATCAATGTAAATTATCCAGACATTGGTCTAAAAAGGGTCTGGGATAGACTTGATGAGGTTTATGGCACAGCAGAGGTCATAGAAAGGGCCTTATTTAAGAGAATTGAGGACTTTCCTAAAATAGCGAACAAAGGCTATTCAAAGCTTAGAGAGTTGAGTGACTTATTAATGGAGCTGAGTGTAGCAAAGGCAGAATGGGATCTGGTGGGATTGACATTCCTTGACACTGCTAGAGGTGTGAATCTTATAGTTCAGAAGCTCCCATACAACCTGCAAGAGAAGTGGGTCATGTATGGTTCTCGGTATAAACAGACTTATTTACAATGTACCATTTCCTCCATTTAATGTGTTTGTAGATTTTGTCTCTGAACAAGCAAAAATCAGAAATGATCCTAGCTTTGATTTCATGATGTCATGTACCACCACCTCAGTCAGTAAACCTCGTAGGGCAACGGTGGAGGTCCACAAAATTAACGTTTCTTCTACAGGTTCAGTCCATAAAGAGTTCAGCTCCTATCAAGGAGGAGACAAACCCAAGGACCCGAACAGACAGTGTCCCTTACACAGGAAGTCTCATTCCCTACTTAAAGGGATTCTGTCACCTCCCCTAAGCCAAAAAACGATTTTAAAGCAGCCATGAAGCACAGCTTACCTGGATTAGGCTGTGCTCTTTTATCTTGAAATCCGTCCAGCAGTTACTGCAAAAAACGACTTTGATTGATATGTAAATGTGTCCTGAAGGTGCCCAGAGGGGCGTTTTTTTCTTCTTAGAGAGCCCAGTACCGCCCCTCTTTCAGTGCCCAGCCCGCCTTCCTTGTACTGTCTAACCGCCGCCTCCAGCCTGCCACAGCCTCTCCTCCCTCTCCTCCCCCTCCCTCACGCCGAACGAACTCTCGCACAGGCGCAGTACCCACTGAGGGCTGCGCCTGTGCGATCAGCAGGAGACTGAGGGCAGCAGCTTCATCTTCGTCACTGGGCATGCGCCGAGCTCAGTGACGTCCGATGCTCGCTCTTCCCTCAGTCATCAGGGAAGAGCGAGCATCGGACGTCACTGGGCTCGGCGCATGCCCAGTGACGAGGATGAAGCTCCTGCCCTCAGTCTCCTGCTGATCGCACAGGCGCAGCCCTCAGTGGGTACTGCGCCTGTGCGAGAGTTCGTTCGGCGTGAGGGAGGGGGAGGAGAGGCTGTGGCAGGCTGGGGGCGGCGGTTAGACAGTACAAGGAAGGCGGGCTGGGCACTGAAAGAGGGGCGGTACTGGGCTCTCTAAGAAGAAAAAAACGCCCCTCTGGGCACCTTCAGGACACATTTACATATCAATCAAAGTCGTTTTTTGCAGTAACTGCTGGACGGATTTCAAGATAAAAGAGCACAGCCTAATCCAGGTAAGCTGTGCTTCATGGCTGCTTTAAAATCGTTTTTTGGCTTAGGGGAGGCGACAGAATCCCTTTAAGTGCAAAACCTTCAGGGAAAAGTCATTGGAAGACCGTAAGACCTTCCTCAAGGAGAACAACATCTGTTTTAAATGCTGCTCTTCAGCTTCCCACTTCGCCAGGGACTGTGAGGTTAGTGCAAAGTGTGCCGAATGTGACAGCTCAAATCATAACACAGCTCTACACCCTGGATCACCATCGTGGGCTTCACCCAAAACCCAAGAGCATAGCGGGGAGATGAAGGACACAAATACTGACACTTTGGCAGTTACTTCTAAATGCACAGAGGTTTACAGAGACCTCAGAGGAGGCAGATCCTGCTCTAAAATCTCCCTAGTGAAGGTTTACCCAGCAGACAACTGAAGCAAAGCCATCAAAGTGTATGCAATTCTAGACGATCAAAGTAACAAGTCTTTAGTGAAATCTGCCTTCTTTGATAGCTTCGACATCAGAGGACCCGGTGCCCCCTACTCTCTAAGAACTTGTGCTGGTACTGTGGAAACAGCCGGAAGGAGGGCAAGCGGCTACATAGTTGAGTCCAGCGATGGTCAAGTGTGTCTGCCTTTACCAACTATACTGGAATGTAACCAGATTCCCAACAATTGGTCTGAGATAACCACACCAGAAGTAGCAGCGCATCAGCCTCACCTGAAGCGTATAAGACACCTGATCCCAAACCTTGATCCTGAAGCTCAGATAGTCTTACTCCTCGGGAGGGATATCCTACAGGTCCACAAAGTTAGACAGCAGATCAATGTACCTCACAACGCTCCATAGGCCCAGAGACTTGACCTAGGATGGGTCATTGTAGTGGAAGTCTGTTTGGGAAGGGTGCACAAACCAACAACTGTCAACAGCATGCTTACCAGTACACTTGAGAATGGACGCCCATCTCTTCTCCTGAGATGAGAGATCACTTCTTTACCTTCATGGAAAAGATATTCCAGAACGGTCATGCAGAGTTAGCACCCACACTTCGAGACTCAGAAGAGCGCTGGTACCTGCCCATGTTTGGGGTGTATCACCTGAAGAAGTCAGGTCAGATCACAGAAGTGTTTGACTCAAGTGCCAAGTGTGAAGGCGTATCATTGAACGACATTTTGCTGTCAGGCCCGGATCTAAACAACAAGCTCATAGGAGTGCTTCTTCGTTTTCGCAGACTCTGTTGCATTCATGGCTGATATCCAACAGATGTTCCATTGCTTCCTAGTTAAGAAAGAATATAGAAATTTCTTGAGATTCCTATGGTTCAAGGACAACGATCCCTCTAATGATGTTACAGAGTATCGTATGAAAGTTCACATCTTCTGCAATAGTCCTTCTCCTGCAGTCGCCATCTATGGATTAAGACACGCAGCTCAGAAAGTAGAAGAAAAGTACGGAGCGGATGTCAGACTCTTTGTAGAGGAGGACTTCTATGTGGATGACTGTCTGAAATCAATGCCCTCAGAAGAGACTGCAAATCAGTCTTCTTAAAAGAACCCAGGAGATGCTCTCTCTATCTAACCTGAGGCTACACAAGATCGCTTCTAACAGCCAGAAATAGATGGAAGCCTTTCCTTCTCAGGACCATTCAGAAGACTTAAAGGATTTAGATCTAGGCTTTGACTCACCTCTGATGCAACAGAGCCTTGTCCTACTCTGGGACATAAAAGCTGATACTTTCACTTTTCAGGTTAGCAGAGAAGAAAGACCCTTTACTCGCAGAGGAGTACTGTCGGCCATAAGCAGTTTATACGACCCACTGGGATTTGCAGCTCCTATACACATCGAAGGTAAAGATATGTTAAGAGACTTCACCAGAGAAGGGTCGAACTGGGATACTCCCCTTCCCATGAAGGAAAGAACCACATGGATGGCCTGGACGAATTCCCTTACAGCCTTATCGGATCTTCACACAGCTCGTCCATATGTTTCTGTACCAACTACCAAGGTTGAGACACAAAAACTTTGTGTTTTCTGCGATGCTTCAGTCAAAGCAATTGCGGCTGTAGCTTACTTGAAGACGTTAGATACCAGTGGACAATGCCATGTAGGGTTCGTCATGAGTAAAGCAAAACTAATGCCACTCCAGGAACACACAATACCACGCCTGAAACTATGTACCACGGTGTTAGCCGAACTTATCGCTGCAGAAATGGACCTGGAGATTAAAGACTCTATACTGATAGCAAGATAGTACTTGGATATATCTGTAATGAAGCTAGACACTTCTATGTCTACATCAACAACAGAGTTCTAAGGATAAGAAGATCTACCTCTCCTGAACAATGGAAATATGTACCGAAGCATCTCAACCCTGTGGACCAAGCAACCACATCCGTCGCTGCTGACCGTCTCATGGATACGATTTGGTTTACAGGCCCCATCTTTTTGTACAAGCCTACGCCAAACACAGCAGAAACTGCCATGTTTGAACTAGTAGACCCACATACTGATGTTGAGATACGTCCTCAGGTATCTGTGTTACATACGGAGACTCTGGCCCACCACCTGAAATCCCACAGATTCAGTAGGTTCTCTACTTGGAGATCTCTTGTCCGTACCATCATTTGCCTGACTCATATTGCTCGGTCGTACAAAGCGACCTCATCGACAGATAAAAATATCTGTAGAGGTTGGCATCATTGTAAACATGTTTACACAGCTCTAGACTTAGAGCGGTCAAAGAATGTAATCATCCAAGCCGTACAGCATGAAACCTATGCAACAGAATTTGACTGCATAGTCAGCCAAAGACCCGTGCCCAAAGGTAGTGTTTTAAGAAAACTTGACCCAGTGATCAATGAAGATGGGCTCTTAAGAGTAGGTGGATGCCTTATGGAAGCCAATGTAGGCTTGGCAGAAAAACATCATATAGCATCATATAGGTACTCTGCTCGTGCAACATTACCATGAACAGACAACGCACCAAGGTCGTCTGTTCACTGAAGGAGTTCTAAGAGCAGCTGGACTGTGGATAGTTGAAGCTAAAAGATGTGTATGCAGATTCATATTTAAATGTGTTACCTGTCGGAAAGTTCATGGTATGTCACAAGCACTGAAGATGACTAACGGGCCCATATGACTGACTAAGTACTGATATACCCTTCACCAATGTTGGCCTAGACGTGGTCGGTCCTTGGCCTGTGGTTGTCCGGCAAACCAGGGGAGGCCGTGCGCACGGGAAACGTTGGGCGATTATGTTCACCTGTCTTTCCATCAGAGCTGTTCATATTAAAGTAATTGAATCTATGGATACTTCCTGTTTCATTAATGCTTTCCGACGTTTCATTGCCTTTAGAGGACCTGTCAAACACATTCGTTCTGACCGAGGCACAAACTTCGTCGGAGCAGCGAGAGAACTACAACTCTCTTCCAACTTGGACGTTAACAATATAGAAAGACACCTCAGTGAACGAGGATGCACTTGGACCTTCAACCCACCACACTCTTCACACATGGGAGGTGCTTGGGAGAGGATGATAGGCATCGCACGGAGTATCCTCGACTCAATCTTCTTACAAGAAGGATCTTCAAAGCTGACTCATGAAAGCCTGAATACCTTCATGGCGGAAGTATCGGCTATCATAAATGCCAGACCTCTAACTCCGATTTCTAACGATCCTGATGACCCAACAGTTCTCACACCCGCCACACTGCTTACCCAAAAGATGGAACAAATTTGTGCTCCACCTGGAGAATTTAGTTCAAAAGATCTTTACAGGAATCGATGGAGACAAGTACAGAGTGTCTCAAACTCATTCTGGGACAAGTGGAAAAAGCAATACATTCCCACTCTGCAACCGAGGAGAAAGTGGCAAAACAGCAAGCCTAACCTCCAGGCCGGCAATGTAGTCCTAATGAAAGACTGCCAGTCACGAAGAAACGAGTGACCGTTAGGTCTTGTGACTAAGACATTCCCAAGTAAGGACATAATTATACGCAAAGTAGAATTGAAAATACAGAGACCGGGAGAGACCAAATTGTTCCTCAGACCAGTAGGGGAACTCGTTTTACTGTTTGCACCCAACGAATACAATAGTGACGTCGGTTGACATCAAGCGGGGAGTGTTCTGTCCCCAGATCCAGATCCAGTTATTTCTGTGGGTTTATCAGTTTGACATTGCATTTAACTGTGTTGTAATTTATTTGCATTATATTGTATGGTAACAGCACCATCTATTGATGAGTTCATGTATTTCATCCAGCCTGTTTTTCCTATGCATTATGGGAGTCCCAGGGCATTGTGAGTAATTCCTGGTTCTTTCTAGTCTTGTGCTTTATGAAAAGCAGCAACCATCTTGTGTCTCAGGAGCCATACTCTCTCACTGGTTTCCTGCCCCATCATCTGTTATTCAGCCTGTTTTCTAGCATAGTCAGTAAGGACACTATCTTGTGACATTTACTGCAGTTCAATATACACTCACCTAAAGAATTATTAGGAACACCTGTTCTATTTCTCATTAATGTGATTATCTAGTCAACCAATCACATGTCAGTTGCTTCAATGCATGTAGGGTTGTGGTCCTGGTCAAGACAATCTCCTGAACTCCAAACTGAATGTCAGAATGGGAAAGAAAGGTGATTTAAGCAATTTTGAGCGTGGCATGGTTGTTGGTGCCAGACGGGCCGGTCTGAGTATTTCACAATCTGCTCAGTTACTGGGATTTCCACGCACAACCATTTCTAGGGTTTACAAAGAATGGTGTGAAAAGGGAAAACCATCCAGTATGAGGCAGTCCTGTGGGCGAAAATGCCTTGTTGATGCTAGAGGTCAGAGGAGAATGGGCCCACTGATTGAAGCTGATAGAAGAGCAACATTGACTGAAATAACCACTCGTTACAACCGAGGTATGCAGCAAAGCATTTGTGAAGCCACAACACACACAACCTTGAGGTGGATGGGCTACAACAGAAGAAGACCCCACCGGGTACCACTCATCTCCACTACAAATAGGAAAAAGAGGCTACAATTTGCACGAGCTCACCAAAATTGGACTGTTGAAGACTGGAAAAATGTTGCCTGGTCTGATGAGTCTCGATTTCTGTTGAGACATTCAAATGGTAGAGTCCGAATTTGGCGTAAACAGAATGAGAACATGTATCCATCATGCCTTGTTACCACTGTGCAGGCTGGTGGTGGTGTAATGGTGTGGGGGATGTTTTCTGGGCACACTTTAGGCCCCTTAGTGCCAATTGGCCATCGTTTAAATGCCACGGGCTACCTTAGCATTGTTTCTGACAATGTCCATCCCTTCATGACCACCATGTACCCATCCTCTGATGGCTACTTCCAGCAGGATAATGCACCATGTCACAAAGCTCGAATAATTTCAAATTGGTTTCTTGAACATGACAATGAGTTCACTGTACTAAAATGGCCCCCACAGTCACCAGATCTCAACCCAATAGAGCATCTTTGGGATGTGGTGGAACGAGAGCTTCGTGCCCTGGATGTGCATCCCTCAAATCTCCATCAACTGCAAGATGCTATCCTATCAATATGGGCCAACATTTCTAAAAAATGCTATCAGCACCTTGTTGAATCAATGCCACGTAGAATTAAGGCAGTTCTGAAGGCAAAAGGGGGTCCAACACCGTATTAGTATGGCGTTCCTAATAATTCTTTAGGTGAGTGTATGTTTCTTGTATTGATAGCTCACTATCATTGTATTATCTCATGTACTAAATGTATAGCAGATTATTCTGTGTCTTATGCCATGTACCATGTTTTATTCAGTAGTTTTACCTTTCCTGTCAATCTACTATCAATAAAGAAAAAGTTAAAACAGTACAGTTTTCTCTTCTTATCAAGACAGAGAAGGTTTAGCTACATGTCAGATTACACACTGTGCTAATGTGTATGAGGACAGTATAAGTATATTGAGCTATAGACATACATTACTTATAATCTTGATCATTAGTTATGGTTTTCCAAAGTGTCCGTAAAAAAAAAAATTGGCTGTCCGTGATTTTTGGATAATTGGCCAGAAAAAAGAAAAATTCTGGTTGACAACCCTGCTCTATACTACAACACATAGGAGAGCTGACAGATCCTCTATACTACACCACACAGGAGAGATGACAAATTCTCTATACTACACCGCACAGGAGAGCTGACAGATCCTCTATACTACACCGCACAGGAGAGCCGACAGATCCTCTGTACTACACCACACAGGAGAGCTGACAGATCCTCTATATTACACCACACAGGAGAGCCAACAGATCCTCTGTACTACACCGCACAGGAGAGCTGTGTCACCGCCAGTTCTGTGAGAAGGTCTGTTAGACGTTCTTCTCTACCCAGTGGTGTACCTCCAATAGAGGCAGACCACGCAACTGCTGTGGGGCCCCTGGGGGAAGGGGGCCCGCAGTGGAGGATAGGCCCCGCCCATTAATTACACTTGTATGGCTACCTGAGAAAGTAAGAGGTGGAGAAGGACCTTTGGTGATGTCATGAACCATGTGACCAGTGCAGGAAGCCAATGAATAGCAGAGCAGCAGAAGTCTAAAGGACCTTTGGTGATGTCATCAACCATGTGACCAGTGCAGGAAGCCAATGAATAGCAGAGCAGCAGAAGTCTAAAGGACGTTTGGTGATGTCATCAACCATGTGACCAGTGCAGAAAGCCAATAAATAGCAGAGCAGCAGAAGTCTAAAGGACCTTTGGTGATGTCATCATCATGTGACCAGTGCAGAGGACTGGTGAAAGACCTGTGGCATATCACTGTGAGGGGGCGGAGCTTCTGTGTGGTGCCTGGAGGAGAGGTTAGTGGTGTTCTGGGATAACCCATAACATCCTAGAAAAGCTGGGAGTTGTAGTTTTGTCGTATTATATGTTTCTCAATGTAATTTAAACGTATGCCCTAGTACAGGCTGATAATGCTGGGGGTTGTAGTTCTCTCCTCTTATACCCCCTCTTTGGAATGTATACTGATGCCCCATAATAAGTCTGGCCATACTGGGGGTTATAGTTATTTATTTTTAAAGCTCTTACCTGGTACAACTAGATGATGTCCTATAATCTGGACATGCTGAGAGTTGTAGTTCTCTTTTTTTAGGCTGGATTCGCATCACAGTTTAGTTTTCCGTTTTGCATGCAGGACTTTTTTCTGTCTAAAATAACGGATCTCCGACAGAAATGGCATAAACGGATGCCAAATGTGCAGAACTGATGCTTGAAATACAGGATCATTTTTTTTCTTTATTTTTCTGTTCATCTGACGGATCAGAAGAACTGAAAACTAAACGGTGATATGAACCCGGCCTAATACTCTGTGTAATGTCTGCTTGTATCTGATCATAACAGCCTGGACATGCTGGAAATTGTAGTTCTCTCCACTTTCACCTCTCCCTGTGTTGCTCCCTAATTTCCAATAATAATCTGGTGATGATGAGACTTGTAGTTCCCTTGTCACTATTATAATGTTCTGCAGCAGCTGAGGTGTGTATTACTTGTTCACTTCTGTGCTGGTGACGGTCGCTGTTCTGCTGTCATAGGAGCAAATCAGCGAAAATCACTGCAGTTCCGGATCTGGCACTTCATGGACGACAACACCTGACGGATCCCGCTGACTATGATGAGATGTCAGGTTTCCATCTTCCAGGCTATAAAATTGTGTCCAGCATTTATGACCTGATCCACGAATGAGGCCCCAACACAGATGTGAACGAAGCTTTATATGTTCTGCAGCAGCTGAGGTATGCATTAGGAGGTTCTGACAGTTCATAAGGCAAGGGGGGATATGGTGGCACTGGTATACTATTATGCCAGCACCACCATAGCCCACCCCCCCCCTGAGCTGTGCCTGTGTGCTGCTTATAGTGGACAGTGCCCTCAGACAATGAATGGGGACAATCAAAAGTGTTTTTTTTTCCCCGGTATTGAGACCCTATGACGGATCTCAATACCGGAAAATAGAAACGCAAGTGTAAAAGTAGCTCCTAATGTCTACACGGCTGCAACTGCTGGGGGTATGGCAGGGGAGAAGCCAGGGCAGGTGGTGGGATGGGCCAGTGGACGGAGTTAGTGGGGCCCCATTAAGATTCTTGCTATGGGGCCCAATGATTTCTATGTACGCGCCTGTCTCTACCTCTTGCATGACGTTCTTTGTTTTGGTTTCACTTTGTCATCTCCTTTCCTTCTCCTAGCTGTCACCTATTTACACTAATTGTTTCCCTTTATATTCTTCCTGGATGAATTGTTCACTGCTGGAGGCTGCTACTGCTGATTCCTCAGATAACTCTTTTTCCTTTATTTGTGTTTCCTTGCTGGCTTGATTCTAGGTGACCCTGACTCTGTCCGTATTAAGTGCAGGGAGCCGATGGTCGTGTCCCCTCACTATTATAGGGTTTTCAGGTGTCACACAGTATTAGGTACGTGGGCATGCAACCTTCTACCATAAAGACCTTTGCATGGGGTTAGCAGTCAGGGAGAGCTCTAGGGGTTTTATAGGGTTTACCCATATGCTCCTTAGTTTGGGATCAAGCCAGCCGGATGTTTATTTATAAGTTCCAGCTTTCTGCAACACCATCCGTGACATTATAAACCACCATAACCGTCTTAAGCATGGATCCGGTTTCAGTCTTGATTGACCGCATGCAAGGTCTTTCGCTGGAGGTAGCAGATCTCCGTAAAACTGTGTCTCAGTTTCAGGTGACCGGTTCTGCTGGCGTTCATGGAGTTTGTTCTGAGCCTAAGATCTCGCTTCCAGGTACGTTCTCCGGGGTAGTGAGAATTTTGTTCGCTTTAGAGAGGCTTGCAAACTCAATTTTCGCCTACTTCCCCATTCCTCTGGTGATGAGGAGCAGAGGGTGGGGATCATCATCAGTATTGGGCCTTTTCGCTGCCGGTGGGGGCACGGCCCCTCCGATTGGTGGATTAATTTTTTGTAGCCCTGGGGCAGATATATGATGACCCGGATCGTATTGCTCTGGCTGAATCTAAACTGCGTCTTTTATGCCAGGGTAAACAGTCCGCAGAGATATATTGTTCTGAATTTCGGAGATGGGCAGCTGATACTGGTTGGAATGATGCTGCACTCCGAAGTCAATTTTGCCATGGTCTTTCGGAAAGATTGAAAGATGCATTTGCTTTTCATGAGAGACCAGCCTTGTTAGAATCTGCCATGTCTCTAGCTGTTCGTATTGACAGGCGTCTTAGAGAGAGAGAAAGGAGACCACTACTTCCTGTCATATTCAGTCCAAGGACAGTGGGGCTGTCTCATTCAGTGCGCAGGGGTCTCAGTCTCTCTCAATCCCCTCTGAGGAGGAGGCCATGCAGCTGATTTTGCTTGCCTCTGATAGTAGAGGATTCAGCTCTCAGAGGAGGGTTTGTTTCTGTTGTGGGGGTATAAATCATTTGGCTAATGTTTGCCCCTCTAGGAGATTCATGGAGTTTCTGAGGGTAATAAAAGAAAAACAAAAAGAAAAAAAACCCTCTAAAAACTTTCTATTTGCTACTATTGGCAAGGTTGATGCGGAAATTGAAGGTTTTCCGTTTACTTGTAGTTCCCGTTTTCTCCTACCTGCCAGGGTGGCGCTAGACCTCAAGAACATTGTTTGTGAGATTTTTGTAGATAGTGGAGCAGCTGTCAATCTCATTGATAATCAATTTGCAATAACGCATGGTTTCCAGGTAGGCACTTTGGAAAAGGATATACCAGTTTTTTGCTATCGATTCCGCTCCACTTTCTCAAAGATTGTTAAAGGGCATAGTTCACAATATCCGTTTGACTGTGGGTGACGCTCATGTTGAGGATATGTCATGTTTCGTCTTAAGCGGATTACCTACTCCTCTAGTGTTGGGTCTACCCTGGCTCACTAAACATAACCCCACCATTGATTGGCAAGCAAGGCAAATAAATGGTTGGAGTCAGTTTTTCAGAGAGAATTGCCTCATGGCGTCTCTTTCAGAGGTTTCTACCAAGACTGTGCCATATTTTCTCTCTGAATTTTCGGATGTGTTTTCCGAGAGTGGTGTCCAGGAGCTGCCCCCTCACCGGGAGTACAACTGCCCTATTAATCTCATCCCAGGCGCCAAACTGCCAAAATCACGTTTATACAATCTCTCCCAACCTGAAAGAGTCGCTATATGTACTTATATCTCTGAGAGCCTGAGAAAGGGACACATCCGACCCTCGAAGTCACCTGTTGCCGCAGTTTTTCTTTTTTGTTAAGAAAAAAAGATAGTTCTTTAACACCTTGTCTGGATTTCAGGGAGCTGAACCGTATCACGATTCGTGACCCATATCCACTTCCTCTGATCCCGGTCCTGTTTAACCAGATTATTGGGGCTAAGGTGGGTGTGGGTGTGGTCTTATCTCAGGGTCCCTCTCCTGCCAAATAGCGACCGTGTGCCTTTTTCTCAAGGAAACTCTCCTCTGCAGAGAGAAATTACAATGTGGGAGATAAGGAGTTGTTGGCCATAAAATAAGCTTTTGAGGAATGGCGCCATTGGTTAGAGGGAGCCAGACACCCTATTACCGTGTTTATCGACCATAAGAATCTGGCCTACTTGGAATCAGCCAAGCGTCTGAACCCGAGACAGGCCAGATAATCTTTGTTCTTTTCTAGGTTTAATTTTGTTGTCATGTTCCGCACTGGGGTTAAAAATGTCAAGGCGGATGCCCTGTCACGTTGTTTTCCGGGAGGGGGGAACTTTGAAGACCCAGGTCCCATTTTGGCTGAAGGGGTGGTCTTCTCTGCTCTTTTTCCTGATTTGGAGGCAGAGGTTCAGGCAGCCCAGGCAGAGGCTCCTGATCTTTGTCCTCCTGGGAGGTTGTTTGTGCCTCTCGCTTTACGACACAAGGTTTTTAAGGAGCACCACGATACTGTCCTTGCTGAGCACCCGGGGAGTAGAGCCACAGTAGATCTCATTGCTCGGAGAATCTGGTGGCCGGCTCTTCGTAAGAAGGTCGAGGGTTTTGTGGCAGCCTGCGAAACCTGCGCTCGTGCCAAGGTCCCTCATTCACGGCCATCGTGTTCTCTCCTCCCCTTACCCATTCCTTCCCGTCCTTGGACGCATCTGTCCATGGACTTCATTACGGACCTGCCTCGTTCCTCGGGGAAGACTGTGATTCTGGTGGTAGTGGACTGTTTTAGCAAAATGGCGCATTTCATTCCCTTTCCTGGGTTACCCAATGCTAAGACGTTGGCGCAAGCGTTTGTTGATCACATTGTTAAATTGCATGGCATTCCTTCAGACATCATTTCTGATAGGGGCACGCAATTTGTTTCAAGATTCTGGAAGGCCTTCTGTTCTCGCTTGGGGATTCGGTTGTCATTTTCTTCTGCTTTTCACCCGCAGTCGAATGGTCAGACCGAACGCATCAATTAGAATCTGGAGGATTGGTATTCTTTTTTGTCCCTTGCTGAGTTTCCTTTAAATAACCGTCACCAGGAGTCATCTGATAAGTCACCATTTTTTGGTGCATATGGGTTTCATCCACAGTTTGGGACATTCTCTGGAGAGGGGTCTTCTGGTTTACCTGATGAGGAGAGATTTTCCTCGTCTTTGTCATTTATTTGGCAAAATATTCAGGGTAATCTGAAGAGGATGAGTGAGAGATATAAGCGTGTGGCGGATAAGAGACGTGTGCCTGGTCCGGACCTGAATGTGGGTGATCTGGTGTGGTTTTCTACAAAGAATATCAAACTGAAGGTTCCCTCCTGGAAGTTGGGTCCTAAGTTTATTGGGCCTTATAAGATCTTGTCCGTCATCAATCCCGTTGCCTTCCGTCTTAATCTTCCTCAGACTTGGAAGATCCATAATGTTTTTCAGAGGTCCCTATTAAAACCTTATGACCAACCCACTGTACCCTCCTCTTTGCCTCCTCCTCCGATTTTTGTTGATGGTAATCTTGAATTCCAGGCCTCTAGGATTGTGAATTCTTGCATTATCCGCGGTTCTCTCCAGTACCTTGTTCATTGGGAGGGTTATGGTCCTGAGGAGAGGATGTGGGTCCCAGTGGCGGACATTAAGGCCACTCGTCTTATCAAGGCTTTCCATAGGTCTCATCCTGAGAAGGTGGGTTCTGAGTGTCCGGAGTCCACCCGTAGAGGGAGGGGTACTGTCACCGCTAGTTCTGTCAGAAGGTCTGGCAGACGTCCTTCTCTACCTCTTGCATAATGTTCTTTGTTTTGGTTTCACTTTCTCATCTCTTTTTCTTCTCCCAGGTGTCACCTATTTAGACTAATCCTCTTTCTTTTATATTCCCTCCCATACTGCCTAACTTTGCGGTTTATATTACTTCCTGGATTTAGTGTTCACTGCTGGAGGCTGCTGCTGTTTGTTCAGATAAGTCCTTTCATGTATTGTGTTTCCTTGCTGGCTTGATTCTAGGTGACCCTGACTCCCTCCATATTAAGTGCAGGGAGCCGGTGGTTGTGTCCCCTCACTATTATAGGGTTTTCAGGTGTCACACAGTCTTAGGTATGTGGGCATACAATCGTCTACCTTTGAGACCCTTGTATGTGCTTAGCAGTCAGGGAGAGCTCTAGGGGTTTTATAGGGGTCACCTATATGATCCTTAGTTTGGGATCAAGCCAGTCGGACGTTTATTCTTAACTTCCAGCTATCTGCAACATCATCTGTGACAATACTACACCGCACAGGAGAGCTGATAGATCCTCTATACTACACCACGCAGGAGAGCTGACAGATCCTCTATACTACACCACACAGGAGAGCTGACAGATCCTCTATACTACACCACACAGGAGAGCTGACAGATCCTCTATACTACACCACACAGGAGAGCTGACAGATCCTCTATACTACACCACACAGGAGAGCTGACAGATCCTCTATACTACACCACACAGGAGAGCCGACAGATCCTCTATACTACACCACACAGGAGAGCTGACATATCTTCTATACTACACCACACAGGAGAGCCGACAGATCCTCTATACTACACCACACAGGAGAGCTGACAGATCCTCTATACTACACCACACAGGAGAGCTGACAGATCCTCTATACTACACCTCACAGCAGAGCTGACAGATCCTCTATACTACACCACACAGAAGAGCTGACAGATCCTCTATACTACACCACACAGGAGAGCTGACAGATCCTCTATACTACACCACACAGGGGAGCCGACAGATCCTCTATACTACACCACACAGGAGAGCTGAGAAATCCTCTATACTACACCACACAGAACTGACAGATCCTCTATACTACACCGCACAGCAGAGCTGACAGATCCTCTGTACTACACCGCACAGGAGAACTGACAGATCCTCTATACTACACCACACAGAAGAGCCGACAAATCCTCTATACTACACCGCACAGGAGAGCTGACAGATCCTCTATACTACACCGCACAGGAGAGCTGACAGATCCTCTATACTACACCACACAGGAGAGCTGACAGATCCTCTATACTACACCACACAGGAGAGCTGACAGATCCTCTATACTACACCACACAGGAGAGCTGACAGATCCTCTATACTACACCACACAGGAGAGCCGACAGATCCTCTATACTACACCACACAGGAGAGCCGACAGATCCTCTATACTACACCACACAGGAGAGCTGACAGATCCTCTATACTACACCACACAGGAGAGCTGACAGATCCTCTATACTACACCACACAGGAGAGCTGACAGATCCTCTATACTACACCACACAGGAGAGCTGACAGATCCTCTATACTACACCACACAGGAGAGCCGACAGATCCTCTATACTACACCACACAGGAGAGCCGACAGATCCTCTATACTACACCACACAGGAGAGCTGACAGATCCTCTATACTACACCGCACAGGAGAGCTGACAGATCCTCTATACTACACCACACAGGAGAGCTGACAGATCCTCTATACTACACCACACAGGAGAGCTGAAGGATCCTCTATACTACACCACACAGGAGAGCTGACAGATCCTGTTGCTGATGTTTATTTTTTCCTAATATTGATATGAACCGTCTTCAGGGGCGGACTGGGGACATAAAGTGGCCCTGGAGGTGGCCCTATTTTGTAGTGGGGCCCAAAATGATAAAAGGCAAGGTCAACACAAGTAATACCATAAAGCGGCACATTATACCACCCCAACAGAGCCAAATGTCACAGTGCATCACAAAATGATAGTGCTCCCTGAAAACTGTCCCTCTGTAATGGTCAGCCCCAGCTGCCACATGCTGTCCTTCTACGCCAGTTACCTCAGGATGGCAATACAGTTGAATTCAGGAGTCAGTAGGAAAGTGTCAGATCATTACTTTTCATTGCTGGCAGTCATGAGGGCGACTCTGGTGCCCCCCTGGACATCATCCCACTGGGAAGTCCAGTCCACCCCAGTATTGCAGTTGCTCAGAGTAGTGAACGATATTACACAGTCTGCATGAAACCTGAGAGGGACATATGATCTTGTTTGTGTAGTGCTGATAGTTTGCTTTGTCATATAACCTCAATGAAGTGTTTATCCACATAGCATGAATACTAATTTATTGCCTGAATATATATTATGTCCTTGTATACTGCCTTTCCCAAGCTTGGCACAAACGACGCAATGCTGACAAAATCTGAAGATTAATATGTAGATCAAAGAGGTTGACCATATCCCGCTCTTCACCCAGGCAGCCCCTCTGCGTGGAGCATCAGAGCATGAAATCATGCTCTGATGCTCTCTTTTGCCCTACGCTGCAGTCGTGTTCCGATGCTCCACTCGGAGGGGCTGCCTGGGTGACGAAGGGTTTAGCTCTGAACCTGGACAACCCCTTTAACCTGTTCTAATTAAAAAAAAGCAAATATGAACATTGACAGGCAATAAATACACAGAAACAACTCACCAAAAGATGTCAGGAACCATGAAGGAGATGGAAGTTCACCAGTGGAGGAGATGGAAGATGGTAATGAGATACATGAAGAGAGTTGTGAATGACAGTGAGCAGACACAAAGACACAGAACTTTGCAAAGTGCACAGAACTTTCATTACACATAGCAAGGAAGCACAGAAACTCTGAAGATTTAAAGGAAGGCAGGCAAATCCAAAACTCATCCCTACATTAACAAGGCTAAGGAAGTTGCTCATGATTCTGATCTGTGCTTTGATGACTATGCAGTAATATTGATATTTACTGTAATATTTAAAGGTTTGTCATTGGGTCTAGTTGCTGTTGATCGTGAGCTGTTATGGTTTTATTTGCTTTTTAACCACATGACTTAATACATTGGGACAGTAGGCTGGTAACTGTAACCCGCCGTATATAAGCTGTTACATTACTGCTTGCTAGTTTTCAGTTTTATTAGATAGCTGTGGACACAGTGAAGATCCCAAAGACCAGCCAAAGTGGTCTCTGAACACATGAACATTGCGACAGGCTGTCACAGCGATCCAAAGTGAAGGAAAGTGAGCAGGTGCACGCTCAGCTAGGAATGGATCCATTATGTGAGAGTGAGCCTTGCTGGTTGTAAAGTTAGCTGTGATTCTGCTGTCTTTGAATTGGCCGCTTCCTGCCCTGACTGTGACAGGAAGAGGTTAATTCACCTTTTACCACAAAAAAAGTAAAAAGTTATAGCTGTATTTATTAGTTTTAGCAACATTAGAACAGACTACAAGCACACACACACAATTTTCCCCTTTTTTAAGATGAAATAAACAAAAATATAGGTATTTTTAGCAATGATATAGGGGGTTTAGCATGTGTAAAATATACAAACATACACACTTATTTTTTCCTTTTCGTTTCAGGAAAAAAATATATATATATAGGCATTAATTTTAGCCTTTAGTATAGCCTTTTTTTGTGCATAAAATATACAAATGTACACATATTTTTCTTTCATTTATTAAACAAACATTTTTTTAAAAAACCAAAAGCTTCAAAGGTCCAACTTTTCTAAAGTTATATACCTTGGGGTATAAGCAGCATGCATTTTCACAATACAAACATAAGGCCATGGTTTTAGAAATTAAAATCTTTTGTAACAGAAAAAATTCATAAGAAAGTTTTTCCTTCAATATTTTTTCAAATATGTTATCTGTCATATAATGACACAAAATAAAGGTCTAATGTGTCCTCTCAAAAATAATAGCAAATACATTTAGGTTGGTTCAAAAATTAAATAGTTATTTGCAGTTAGAGTACCCACTGCAAAAACTGAAAACTGGCCTGGTAAGGATGGGGGGGGGGGGGGGGGGGGGTAAACACTCTGGTGGTTTACGGAAGAGTTAAACCGATTCAGAATCCACTTGATTTAAATTTTAAAAAAAATCACAAAAATGAATCAGCCAAACAAACCAGAATCTTTTCGGGTTTGCTTCAGACAAATCCAGTAGAATGTTCCACAGAGCAATTTTACTGCACATGTTCGTGGGCAAAACCAAGAGGGAGAGAGAAGAAGGACGCTCACATTACCCTGGGAGAAAGTGGGATGAGAGCTTGCCCTGATTGGCTCAGGGGCTGAAAATCAGCCTCATCAACCAATCAGAGGTGGCAGCAGGCAGGGAGATGTTGCAGTAAAATGATTTTACACAGTATACAGAGTCACAAGCAAGCATTCTAGTCAGTCTAGTCATTGTAGAGAAAGAAATAATTGCGTAGAATACTAAGGACTTTGATTAGGGAAAGCTTTGAGGGAGTGAGGGGCTGGGGCTCAGTCCTTAATACTACAGCTGCTGCAGAATCTCATTCTAGCAGTTCTGTGTTACAAAATCAGCTACCTGCAAGAAAGAAAGCACATTTTTATTATTTTTTTTACTTCAAGTTTCTACATAGGCTGCTTATTGCCAGCACAGCACCCCAATACAATTGCACATTTTTTTTCAATGCATAATATCCATGTTTTTAAACTCGTTGCATTACGGCAAATGCATTTTACGTCAATAATGCCATTTTTATACCGGTGAAAAAAAAAGTAAACTATACAGTATACAGAAATATTACCAGCCTTTTCTGTATTTTTATATTGGTGGTAGAGGGGAATAATCACTTTTTAAATTTGCAACATGTGTTTCATAGTATCAAAATCTCTTTTGTGACCCAGTGTTTTGCGAAATGCAAATTATACAGTAGACAAAAATATTACCGGCCTTTCCTGCATCATCAAATTGGTGGTGGTGGTGGAGTGTGTTTTATAGTATAGAAATCTCTTTTTTGACCAAGTGTTGTAAAGCACAAATTACACAGTAAACAGAAATATTACCGGCCTTTCCTGCATTGCTATATTGGTGGTAGGAGGACGCATAATCACATTATAAGTTTGGAATGTGTGTTTTACAGTATAAAAATCTATTTTTGACCCAGCATTGTGAAACTCAAATAGCACAGTAAAAAGAAATATTACCAGCTTTTCCTGCATTTTTATATTGGGAGTAGGAGGAAGTATTATCGCATTACAAGTTTGCAAAGTGTGTTATATATTATAGAAGTTTCTTTTTTGTCCCCCAGCATTGTGAAATGCAAATTGCACAGTAGACACAAATGTTACTGTCCGTTCCTGTATCATTATATTAGTGCTGGGTGGGGAATAATGGCATTACAGGTTTGCAATGTGTGTTTTAGGCCTCATGCACACGACTGTATGTATTTTGCAGTCCGCAAAAAAAAGGATCCACAAAAAATACGGATAGTGTCTGTGTGCATTCCTTATTTTGCAGAACGGAACAGCTGGCCCCTAATAGAACAGTACTATCCTTGTCCGTAATGCAGACAATAATACGACACGTTCAATTTTTTTGCGGAACGGAAATACGGACAAACGGAAACAGAATGCACACGGAGTACCTTTCGTTTTCTTTGCGGACCCATTGAAATGAATGGTTCCGCATACTGTGCGCAAAAAAAAAAAATGGACACGGAAAGAAAATACATTCGTGTGCATGAGGCCTTATAGCATAGAATTCTCTTTTTCCAGTGTTGTAAAGTGCAAATTACACACAGACAGAAATGTTGCCGACTTTTCCTACATCGTTATATTGATGGTAGGGGGAGCCGAATTCATGATAATCTTGATAATAATTATGTAACCACGCTGGCAGATGTTATGATGTCATCACGTCACTGCGTGAGATTTTGCGCAGTATCTTTAATCAAGATGGCCGCAGTAGGCTCTTTGCGCTCAAATGGATAAGGTGAGTACATTTTTTTTGTTAACTGATTAACCCCTGAAAGCCCAGATTTTCAATCTCAAATGTCGCGATGAGCGATGAACCAGGCACCTGAGGGGTCCAATGACGGGGAGCGGCGCAATCGTCGTTCCCCGCCATTGTGCCTCTACATACAAAGAAATGCGCTTTGTGACAAAGTAATTAGTCACAAAGTGAATTTGTTTGTGAAATTTGACGAAGCAGCTGAATAGAATTTTCCATAACGTTGCTTATCTCTAATTACCGGTGCCAGTATTGCATTATTCCCGAGGTAAAGCAAACCCAGGACTTTTTATTTAGAAAAATTGTGAGTTTTCATTAGGCCTCGTAATAAAATATCTAGAATACAGAGCAGTTCAAAATGGAAGACCCAGGCTTAGTCTTCTCAGAGCCAGAATGCAGATAGCAGCAGCAGCAGGAGCCATCCAGGCTAGTAGTGGTAGGCCACAGTCCTTCCTTGCTCCTGAAAGGCGCAGCATTATTCTTGAGGACAAAGAGAATGAGATTGTGGACTGGATAACAGATTGATGTAGAGGTCACCTCTGAGTCTGCCACCATGCCTTGGAGCCAGGGGTCACAGCATTCCTCCTGCTCCTCCTCTTTGCAGCCCCAGAGAAGCATTTCAGATGTCAGTTTATCCTAAGAGGCAAAAAAAAAAAAAAAAAAGCCCCTACACTGCGCCATAGACATAACTACGTATATAAAAGTTGTGTGGGTCAAAATATGGCAATGAAAAAAAAAAAACTATTTTTTCAAACTTTTTATTTTATTTCAGTATTAAAACACAGGAAAAACTATATAAATATACCAACCAAGAGAATGAAGGGCACAGGACAGTTTTACCGTCATAGAGACAAAACCTGTAAAACTGTGGCAGAATTATAATTTTTTTTCCAATTCTACACCATTTGGAATTCTTTTCCCATTTTTCCCACTATATTAAATGCCATGTTAAATGGTGGAAAGAACAACTTGTGCCACAAAAAACAAGCCTTCAGATGACTATATGAACTGAAAAATAAAAAGGTTATGGCTCTTGAAAGACAAAAAAATAAAAAATGAAAACGCAAACATGAAACAAATCTCTGGTAGTAGAACCCCAATAGGTGTAACTCCCCCAAAAGATCTGCTTGGGACATCGACACAATTCTACATTTTTGGGCTCTATACACCACCACAACGGATTTGAAATGAAACAAACAAGATGTGCTTTACCTGCAGACTGTCAGCTTTAATTTGAGGGTATTTACATCCAAATCAGGTGAACGGTGCAGGAATTACAACAGTTTGCATCTGTGCCTCCCACTTGTTAAGGGACCAAAACTAATGGGACAATTGGCTTCTCGGCTGTTCCATGGTCAGGTGTGTGTTATTCCCTCATTATCCCAATCACAATGAGAAGATAAAAGGTCCAGAGTTCATTTCCAGTGTGCTATTTGCATTTGGAATCTGTTGCTGTCAACTCTCAAGATGAGATCCAAAGAGCCGTCACTATCAGGGAAGCAAGCCATCATTAGGCTGAAAAAACACAACAAACCCATCAGAGAGATAGCAAAAACATTAGGCGTGGCCAAAACAACTGTTTGGAACATTCTTAAAAAGAATGGCGCAAATTGTTTTCAGTAGCCTGAAACATGTAGACAACGACTTTGTAACTGGATGTGATTTTACCGCAAGCAAAATACATTTTTCCTTTACCGAAGTGGAGCTGGATTTCTTCAACCATATTGCAATACGTTACCCGGGCCTGACACGGGTTCTCCGTGCTCACAGGTGAAGGTGGGGCAGGTGAGAGCTGCTGAACTTTCTTTTCTTCTATTGTTAAAAAGAAGGAACGCACCGGTGAGCTCAGCAACACCAAAAGACCCGGAAGACCACGGAAAACAACTGTGGTGGATGACCGAAGAATTCTTTCCCTGGTGAAAAAAAACACCCTTCACAACAGTTGGCCAGATCAAGAACACTCTGCAGGAGGTAGGTGTATGTGTGTCAAAGTCAACAATACCAGAGTGAATACAGAGGGTTCACCACAAGATGTAAACCATTGGTGAGCCTCAAAAACAGGAAGGCCAGATTAGAGTTTGCCAAACGAAATCTAAAAAAGCCTTCACAGTTCTGGAACAACATCCTATGGACAGATGAGACCAAGATCAACTTGTACCAGAGTGATGGGAAGAGAAGAGTATGGAGAAGGAAAGGAACTGCTCAGGATCCTAAGCATACCACCTCATCAGTGAAGCATGGTGGTGTTAGTGTCATGGCGTGGGCATGTATGGCTGCCAATGGAACTGGTTCTCTTGTATTTATTGATGATGTGACTGCTGACAAAAGCAGCAGGATGAATTCTGAAGTGTTTCGGGATGTCTATGCGTTCCAGACTTCAGGCTGTAATTGACTGCAAAGGATTTGCAACCAAGTATAAAAAAGTGAAAGTTTGATTTATGATTATTATTATGTTCCATTACTTTTGGTCCCTTAACAAGTGGGAGGCACATATGCAAACTGTTGTAATTCCTACACCGTTCACCTGATTTGGATGTAAATACCCTCAAATTAAAGCTTACAGTCTGCAGTTAAAGCACATCTTGTTTGTTTCATTTCAAATCCGTTGTGGTGGTGTATAGAGCCAAAAATTTTAGAATTGTGTTGATGTCCCAATATTTATGGACCTGACTGCACCTGTCATCTACATAGGCAATGCCCCCAAACATTGCTAGCCTATTGTATTCCAATCACAAGTAGCGCATACAGCCTTCAAACCCCTAAATAAAAGACCCCAAAATAAGCACTGTCCACAAAATAAACTGTAAGTACAGGCCTCAGAAGAAATATTTGGGGTCATTTATTAACACACCAGTCTTAATAGCCCTTGCTCTGGCATACGATGTGCCGAAGTTATGTAGAGGCGCCGGCCGGCACAATATCGCCATGAGTACAGCACCTGATGGCCTGTATAGCAGCACACGGAGGCTGTATAGCTCCACACTAGAGAGCCTTATGGCCTCCAGGTCCTGCTCTAGAGGCTTTGTGACCATGGTTCTCCCATGTGTATGAGCCCTTAGTGTTTGTTTAAGATCCTGAATCCATTTTTAGATTCTGAATCAAGTGGTACCTTATATAGTCCAGGTCTGATTCTCCTCTCAATACGTCTTTGCCTGAAGGTCAACATAAGAACAAACACAAAAGTCATATTAAATGTCATAGGGATTTCATATGAAATAAATATTGAAGCTGGACGCTGTACTCGGGGATGCAATCCAATATGATGCCGCTAAGTAGAGGGAACACAAGGTACTTGGAGGTGAAGAGTGAACACGGAAAAACCCTTAACATTAGGACTGAGTTCACAATTCAGTTATTTCCATCAGTTATTGTGAGCCAAAACCAGGTGTGGGTCAAAAACACAGAAGGGTGCAAATCAAATTATTATACCTGATCTCTGAGGAGGCTTCACCACTGGTATTAGCTCACAATAACTGATGGAAATAACTGACCAAATAACTGAAGTGTGAACTCAGCTTTACTGGCGTCTAATAGGTTATTTGTAAACCAACCCATAAGAAATCCCTAGTTACAGGGCCATTTTAATACATTGGTGGGCAGAGTGCAAAAATTTTTATGAGTGGGCCCCCTCTTAATGCCCCCACACAGAATAATGCTTTGTTAGTGCCGCTACAGTAGTTATGCCGCCATAGTGCCCCCTCACAGTGGTTATGCCCCCTTAGTGCCCCTCACAGTAGTTATGTCTCTTTAGTGTCCCCTCCTTAGTGCCCCCTCACAGTAGTTATGTCTCTTTAGTGCCCCTTACAGTAGTTATGCCCCCTTAGTGCCCCCTCACACTAGTTATGCCCCCTTAGTGTCCCCTCCTTAGTGCCCCCTCACAGTAATTATGCCTCTTTAGTACTCCCTCACATTAGCTATGCCTCTTTTGTGCCCCCTCACAGTAGAAGGCCCTTTTAGTGCCCCCTCAAAGTAGGTATGCTCCCATAGAACCCCCTCACATTACATATGCCCCCTTAGTGTCGCCTGACAGTAGTTATGACCCCCTAAGTGCCCCTGCACAGTAGGTTCAGTATTTTCCTTTCATGCCCCTTACAGTAGTTATGCCCCCTTAGTGCCCCCTCACAGTAGGTATGCCACCTTAGTGCCCCCTCACAATAGTTATGCTTCCTTATGCCCCCTAATATTAGTTATGTATCCTAAGCAACCATTCCCAATAGTTCTGTTCTTTTAGCACCCCTCTTGTAATAGTTTTCCCCTTAATGCCCCTCACAACAATACTGCCCCCTGAGTACCCCAATAACATCTCCCTTCTGCGTTCCTCTGATAGGCTGTAGGCACTAGGCCTGCAGCCTATCAGAGGCCGGTGCAGGCTGCGGAGGGCACTATGGGGACATTATCTCAACTGGGGGCATTACAAGGGGGTATTTTTTGCATGGTACACATAAGGCTACTTTCAATATAGTGAAGTACGGACGGCACTCCTCTGTTCCACAGCGGTCCCGGTGCTGAAAAACAGGCTTTGCGGTCTTTACTTGATGACAAGTCAGTTATATTTAAGCCTGCTGATAAAGGGGGTTCTCTTGTCTTGCTTGATAAGGATTACTATATTTCGGAAATACTGTCACAGCTCTCTGATAGGGACACATATTATCCTTTAAATAGTGATCCTGTCTTCGATATTAAACGTAAATTGATGCTAATCATACAGAAATATAAAGATATATGTGATCTTGATGAGAAGCTGTGTCAGTTTTTGATTAACCAATATCCAGTTACCCCTATCCTGTACACTTTACCAAAGATCCACAAGAATATGACGGCACCCCCTGGTCGACCTATAGTGGCCTCTAATGAATCTATATTGTCTGCACCAGCCATGCTTATTGAGAAAGTTCTAACCCCCCTGATAAAAAACTCTCGTTCTTTTCTGCTGGACACTAATCACTTTTTGTCCAGCATTAAGGAATTACATCTTGAGACAGGTGATTATCTGGTCACTATGGATGTATGCAGTTTGTATACATCCATAGAACATACTAAAGGACTAACTGCGGTTGAGAGTATCCTGGAATCATCTCAATATACTGTACATGAACGAGAATTTTTTCTACAATTACTGGAATTGGTATTACGAGAAAACTATTTTTTATTCCAGGACACCTTCTTCCAGCAGAGGCGGGGTACCGCGATGGGCTCGCATGCCGCACCGCCATATGCAAATAGCTATATGATCTGGTTTGAAGAGCATTTTATATATACCAACTCATTATACAAACAACATTGCATATTTTGGCGTCGTTTTATAGACAATATTTTTTGCATATGGCGGGGCGGCATCGAGTCCCTTCAAAATTTTGCCCAAGAAATGAACAATATATGGCCAGAACTGTCCTTTACCATTCAAAGTGATCTGTTACAGATTAATTTTCTTGATACATTGGTGATTAAAGGTCATGACAATCGGATACATACCGATTTGTATATAAAGAAGACTGATAAAAATAGTTTGCTACATTTTTCCAGCAACCATTCACCTTTTGTCAAGAAATCTTTGCCATATTCACAATTTCAGCGGGTAAAGAGAATTGTATCAGACGAATCAGTGAGACAGACTAGATTAAATGAGATGGCTGAGAAATTTTCTTTAAGAGGCTTCCCTAGGCCGCTTTTGGAGTTTGAATTACAGAAGTGTAGTAGCCCAAAAATTCTAAAATCCAGCAGGGCCGGTAAACGTTTACCTTTTATTGTGAAATACCACCCTTTCATTAACAAATTTCGTCATGTGATTAATAAGCATTGGGGGATTATGCGTACGGCCTATCCCGATATTGTTGAATTTGGTGAGGTCCCTATGATCTGCTATAAAAGAACGAAAAACATCCGTGATACTATTGTAAAAGCAGACATAGGAGGAACCACAATGCCACGCCAACTTTTTTTGAGCGCTCCAAAAAAGGGAACTTTTCCTTGTTTGCATTGTGTTCATTGCTCCGCTGTCATTAGAGGTGAAACTTTTTCTCACCCACATACTGGGAAGCAATTTCCCATAAAAGGTTTTTTCACTTGCGATAGCAATTTTGTTGTATATTTATTAAAGTGCCCTTGTGGCTTGATATACATTGGTGAAACATCTGTCAGAATGAAGGATAGGTTTAGCAATCATAAATCTACTATACGTAAAAAAAACTTACTATTACCAGTTCCCCTTCACTTTGACAGATGTTCCCATAATGTATCTCAATTGAGATTTCAAATCATTGAGCAAGTGTTGCCAGCACGCAGAGGGGGCAATAGAGTTCTCATGCTCAAAAAGCGTGAGAGCTTTTGGATACACACCTTGCAGACTGTTGAACCCAAAGGTCTCAACCGAGAGTATGATTTAAATGCATTCCTTTGAATAACATTTTTTCCTCTGAAATTATAATATAAAAAATCTTTTTTCTCGTTGACACAATACATGTGTGTATATATTTGTATATATATGTGTGTGTATATACACATATATATATATATATATGACAAGATTTATATAATTTTTCCTTTTACAGTCTCAGAAAAAGTGATAGAAGAAGAAATAGAAGAAAATAAAGATTACAGCCAGTCATCATTAATGTATGCAATTTTATTGATGATGAATTTCTATGTATATTTTGTTATTTTTTTAGTTTCTGCAGCTGTCCCACGCTGACATCCTCTTTTTTTCCTTTTTTTCCTTTTTTTTCCTTTTGTTTCATTGGATTGCCCCAAAAAAATTTTTTTTCATTAGTATATAATGCTCATATAAAGGAGGTACGGTTATATATATAAAATGTCTTTATGAGGTAATCCTTCACAATGAGGGAATGATGTTGTAACGAATATTGCTAATTTGATTTAAATGCAGGAATGATAAGAATTCCTGCATAATAATGTTTTGTTGACAATGGTAGTCATGGTATCATGACCTCACCACGTTGTGTGCGTCAGGTGCGGCGCACTATTTAAATCTTGAGTTCATATATATGTACTATGCTTGACAAAGGCTCATAGAGCCGAAACACGTGTCGCTTTTGTTCTCTGCTTGTCCTTTGATGCTTGAATAAAGCAATCTTCATCGATATCCGAGTGCCGGTCTGTTTCTGTGAATCAATAAGGCTACTTTCACACTTGCGTTCGTCGGTCCGCTCGTGAGCTCCGTTTGAAGGAGCTCACGAGCGGACCCGAACGCCTCCGTCCAGCCC
The DNA here is from genome assembly GCF_014858855.1 of Bufo gargarizans. NCBI lineage: Eukaryota > Metazoa > Chordata > Amphibia > Anura > Bufonidae > Bufo > Bufo gargarizans. The sequence continues at coordinate 720,160,222 of NC_058080.1, read as the reverse complement.
TGATGCAGTCTGAATGGAGCGGATCCGCTCAGACTGCATCAGTCTGGCGGCGTTCAGCCTCCGCTCCGCTCGCCTCCGCACGGCCAGGCGGACAGCTGAACGCTGCTTGCAGCGTTCGGGTGTCCGCCTGGCCGTGCGGAGGCGAGCGGATCCGTTCAGACTTACAATGTAAGTCAATGGGAACAGATCCGCTTGAAGATGACACCATATGGCTCAATCTTCAAGCGGATCCGTCCCCCATTGACTTTACATTGAAGGTCTGAACGGATCCGCTCAGGCTACTTGCGCACTTAGAAATTTTTCTAAGTTATTAATGCAGACGGATCCGTACTGAACGGAGCCTCCGTCTGCATTAATATGATCGGATCCGTTCAGAACGGATCCGATCAAGCGCTAGTGTGAAAGTAGCCTTATAGGGGAGCATTTTTTTGTACTGTTACATTATAAGGAGAATTATTACTACTGGCGGGCATTATGATGGGCTTTATTACTACTGTGGGTCTATGGGGAACATGATTACTAGTATGGGCACTATGGGAGCATTATTACTTCTGGGGTACAATGGGGACATGTTGGGAGCACTATTACACAATTATTACTATTGGTGGGACTTTGGGGAGCACTATTACTGTGGGGGCACCATGGCACAATATCAGCTTACCACAATTATTTTTGGGGGACGTTATGTTTACACTATTAGTGTCAGGGGCACTATTTGCTGGGCGCAGTTATTTTAGGGCACTGCGTGCCAATAATTATTGAAGAGCACTATATGCATGGTACTACTATTATCATGGGGTTAATCTGTTTCTGCAGTATAATATTGGGGAGCACGGCACGCAGAGTATTGTAGGTGGTAGGATCAGGGCCGGCGCCACCACCCGGCAAACCCGGGCAAGTGCCGGGGCCCCCTGCTCCTGGGGGTGCCCACTGTGCCCGCTCACTCCTGCAGCTGTGTCCTGCCCTTTTTGAATTCTAGGGCAGCTTACCCCAGCAATGCAGACAATTTTCACCATGTGCACTGCTGGGGTAAGCGGCCTCAGAACTCAGAACAGGGTAGATGGAGTTTCGGTAGATCGATCCTATGCTAGAATGTAGTTGTTAGAAGGAGGTCTGTGACATCACTGGTCACATGCTCCTTCATGATCACATGACAAACCCTCGGCAGCAGCAGCTTGTAGAAGGAGGAGGGGCTGTGTGTGCCTGCAAGATGCAGAGTGAGGTAGGATGTGCTGCTGTAGAACATAGAACTTTATAAGGGGCAGCATATGGAGCTCATAAATGAGGGGGCAGGTGGAGCACAAATATGAGGGGGCAGTGGGGTTCAAGTGGAATGGAATCTGGTGCAATTAAGGGGGTTTATCATACAGATCCGGGTGTATTCTGAGGGCCATGATGTGTGTGTGTGTCAGTCTGTCTGTCCCTGTGTGTGTGTGTCAGTCTGTCTGTCCCTGTGTGTGAGCCCCTTTCTGTGTCTATGGCCTCATGCACACCGGCCGTGTGCATCACGGATGCAGACCTATTCACTTGAATGGGTCCTCAATCGCTCAATGGGAAGCACTATGGAGTACTTCCGTGGTGTTTCTCTCCGTTCCTCCGCACTGCAAAAAAATAAAACATGTTCTATTTTTTTGTGCGGTGCGGACGGATCATGGACCCATTCAGGTGGAATGGGTCTCAATCTGTCCCGGCCGCCACACGGACTTTGCAAGTGCATTGGGGACCACAAATTGTGGTCCCCAATGCACGGAACGGACGCATAACGGCAGTGTGCATGAGGCCTGAGGCATTGCTTAGACTCCATCCCACAGTCGAGCCAGTGCCTAATGGGTTACAGTTTAGACCACCTTCTGGTACATGTTAATCATTTCCTTTTAGGCCCCAGTCAATGTCCCCTCAGTACTGGGAATCAGTGGGAGTCATATTAGAAGGTAACAAAAGGTTGGAGCATAACTAAAGGTGGAATTCCCTTTTAATGACCCCTTAAGGTGGCCACACATTAGATAGAAGTTGGTTGATGATCGCACAGGTGTCTGTCCCCGTGTGTGTGTGTGTGTGTGTCTGTCCCCGTGTGTGTGTGTGTGTCTGTCTGTCCCCGTATGTGTGTGTCTGTCTGTCCCTGTGTGTGTGTGTGTCTGTCTGTCCCTATGTGTGTCTGTCTGTCCCTGTGTGTGTCTGTGTCTGTCCCTGTGTGTGTCTGTGTCTGTCCCCGTGTGTGTCTGTCCCCGTGTGTGTGTGTCTGTCCCCGTGTGTGTGTGTGTGTGTCTGTCCCCGTGTGTGTGTGTCTGTCCCCATGTGTGTGTGTGTCTGTCCCCGTGTGTGTGTGTCTGTCCCCGTGTGTGTGTGTCTGTCCCCGTGTGTGTGTGTCTGTCCGTGTGTGTGTGTGTGTCTGTCCCTGTGTGTGTGTGTGTGTCTGTCCCTGTGTGTGTGTGTGTGTCTGTCCCCGTGTGTGTGTGTGTCTGTCCCCGTGTGTGTGTGTCTGTCCCCGTGTGTGTGTGTCTGTCCGTGTGTGTGTCTGTCCCTGTGTGTGTGTGTCTGTGTGTGTGTGTGTGTCTGTCCCTGTGTGTGTGTGTGTGTCTGTCCCTGTGTGTGTGTCTGTCCCTGTGTGTGTGTGTGTGTGTGTCTGTCCCTGTGTGTGTGTGTGTGTCTGTCCCTGTGTGTGTGTGTGTCTGTCCCTGTGTGTGTGTGTGTGTGTGTCCCTGTGTGTGTGTGTCTGTCCCTGTGTGTGTCTGTCCCTGTGTGTGTGTCTGTCTGTCCCTGTGTGTGTGTGTCTGTCTGTCCCTGTGTGTGTGTGTGTCCCTGTGTGTGTGTGTGTCCCTGTGTGTGTGTGTGTGTGTGTCTGTCCCTGTGTGTGTGTGTCTGTCCCTGTGTGTGTGTGTCTGTCCCTGTGTGTGTGTCTGTCCCTGTGTGTGTCCGTGGTAGAGGCACAGGGAGGCACACTAAGGATGCAGGTAACACTACTACATGATCTAAACTAGTGTTATCTGTGGTTTACATAGAACTGCAGGTAACACTACTACATTTTCTGTACTCAGATAGCCATGACTGTTATCTATGCTGTTACATAGGACTGCAGGTGATATCTACTGTATTATCTGTACTCAGAGAGTTACCACTGTGTAAGGGGGCCCACTGAGACTTTATAACCCAAGGGCCCACATGATCCTGGAGCCGGCCCTGGGTAGGATGATTTGTCCAGAAGATAGGAGGATGATGGAAAAGTAGTAAACTAAGATTTTTATTGTCAAACTAGAGGAGAGAAATGTCTGAAAAATGGTGGTCTGGTCTGGAGGAGAAGATGAGGAAAGAGAACATCTACATCAAAGGAGACATGACTGGATGTAAGACGTATGTGCGCTGTGGTACCCTGTATGTTCTGTAGTGATGGGAGGGTGGATATAGAATTTGGCCCACCCTGCCGCATCCTGGCCCCAGACTTCAGCTCACACTGTGCGTGTTCTGAATTCTGGGGGCTCACACCCATCTACTACATTATCTGTACTCAGAGAGTTATCACTGTGTTATCTGTGGTGTTACATAGGACTGCAAGTGATATTGACTACATTATCTATAAAAAGGGACGTGGCCACAGGTTGGGGGGGCAGAATACTTGGCTTACCCCGGGTGCTAGGAAACCACGCTACGCCACTGGTTGCACAATTTGTTTTATAATAAAGGACCGGGTCCATTTTAGTTTTTTCCTCCCCACCTTCCAATAGCCAGAACTGTTTACATTTTCCATTTACATAGTCATACAGTATGAGGGTTTATTTTTTGGGGGACAAGTTGTATTTTTAAATGGCACCACTTAATTTACTATAGCTTGTATTTGAAAAGGGAAAAAATTCTTGGTCGGGCCAAATAAAAAAAATAAAAAACAATTTCACCAAAGTTTTTGGGGGTTTTACGGTATATTATGGAATTAATTTTGTGGTAAAACTGACATGAAAATACTTATTTTATAAAAATAAAAACCTTTAAAAATAGACATTTTCTTTGCACCACCTTTTACTGACAGCAATAACATTTGTTTTCATATTTCTGTCTACAGAGTCTACAGTGTTGTATAAGAGATTTTTTTTTTTTGCAGGGTGAACTGCAGTTTTTATTGGTAACATTTTTGAGTTACATTTGACTTTTTGATCACTTTTATTCATTTGAATTTTTAGGGGAGGTATACGGTCACCAAAAATGGCGAATCGCTTTTTTTTCTGTTACTGCATACACCACGCAGGAAAACTATTTTTATATTTTAAAAACTTTTTGGACCTAGCAATTGTTTTTTTTTTTATTGCTTATTCCTTTTTATATGTAAAATTGGGAAAAGGGAGTGATTTTTTTTTTATTTTACTTTTTTAAAATCTTTTACCTATTGACAGCGGCATCTGACTGGTTCTGACAGTGGCATCTGATCTCTGATCCCAGTCACTGCCGGTGGGTATGTATGGGGCAAGCTCAGCGAGTAAGCCAGTTCCCTATAACCAGGCTCGGACTGGCCCACAGGGGTACAGGGGAATCCCCCGGTGGGCCCCTGAGCAAGGTGGGCCCCTAGTCTCCCACCCCCTGCACAAGTGGCACATAAAACATTAGATTTACTGCACTACAGACATATATTCAATGTACAGCACCTCAACCAGCCGATGTTCATATAAAAAACTTGTTAAATAATTTATTATATTCGAATGTATGGTTCTGTGGGTCCCCAAAATACATTTTACTGGTGGGCCCTAGGTACCCCAGTCCGACACTGCCTATAACCCCTTGATGCTCATCATGTACATGTGCACAATTTTACGTTAAGGGGTTAAAGTGGCCCTGGTAAGCACCCTAGCAGCAGGGACATAGCCATGCATAATGAAGAAGTAGAAGTAATACCCAGATTCAATGGCACCTGTGCCACATTAGAAAACACCAATATTATAATTGGCCCATGGTAAGTGATGGTGTTACCGATTTTTTTAGCGGGGACCAGTAGCCTCAAATTCTACCTCTGCCTAAAGGCAAGTATCAGCTCCAATGGGGTTAACTTCTTCTGGACCACTGGGGACAGCATCAGAGTCTAGGCTTACAGTAACATCCTTTGGTACACTGGTGGGCCTGCCCAACCCTTTCAACCTACCAATGAGAGTAGTTACAATATATACTGCAGTTCCTTTTATGACCACTAGGTGGCTGTAGAGTTCTTTCACTGGTAACACTAAATGACTGACTGCTGTCTATGTGCTGATCCTTGAACGCCTTCCCAGGGGTTAGATCCTCACTGATAACCCTGGGGACTGCCAGAGGAAGCAAGAGGAGCAAGGGTGCAAAGAGTGGTTTGGGACCACCCCCACTGCATTTAACTGCTCATTTGCATATGGATTAAAATGCGCATTGCCACTCCATTCATCTCTATGGAAGTTCCGGAGACAGCTAAATGCTGTATTCAGCTATTTCCAGGACTCCCAAAGAGATGGATGAATGAGTTTTCTTGCCTGACCTGCCGCTCCATTCGTGTCAGGGAGCTCCGAGGGTTACATACAGGGTCCTCATTTTTCGTAATCAGTGGGGCTCCCAGTGGTAGGACCACCACCGATTTAATAATTAATAATCACTTGTAAATACTCCTTTAAAGAGGTTATCCAATTTCTAAAACTTCTCCCCACATGTGCCGGGCCCCTCTGTGGAATTATACTTCCCCCCGCTCCCGTGCACGGATGACACTAGGGAGGCTTGTCCCTGTTCCCGATGTTTTCATCTGTGTGCAGGGAGAAGCAGCAGCGGCGATGCGGGGACCAGGAGCGGTCCGGGAGCAGGGAGCAGGGTAAGTATAATACCGGTGAGGGGCCCGACACATGGGGGGGGGGGAGTTTAAGAAATTGGAAATTGGATTTAAGTGAAAGGTATCATTACATTCAGCTGGGCTAGCTCTACAAGGCATTGAATCTGGCTTTTCAGGGAATTTCCTGGTAACAGATTCCCTTTAAGACCTATTTGAATGATAGGCTATCAATCTTAAGCCCCTTTAAAACCTATTTTCAAATTTCTTTCTGGTAAGTTCATTAACTACGACAGATATGGGAAAGATTTCTTACTGGCTATTTGATTTCTCTAAGGGCTCTTTCACACTTGCGTTCTTTTCTTCCGGCATAGAGTTCCGTCGTCGGGGCTCTATGCCGGAAGAATCCTGATCAGTTTTATCCTAATGCATTCTGAATGGAGTGAAATCCGTTCAGGATGCATCAGGATGTCTTCAGTTCCGGATCGGAACGTTTTTTGGCCGGAGAAAATACCGCAGCATGCTGCGCTTTTTGCTCCGGCCAAAAATCCTGAAGACTTGCCGCAAGGCCGGATCCGGAATTAATGCCCATTGAAAGGCATTGATCCGAATCTGACCTTAAGCTAAACGTCGTTTCGGCGCATTGCCGGATCCGACGTTTAGCTTTTTCTGAATGGTTACCATGGCTGCCGGGACGCTAAAGTCCTGGCAGCCATGGTAAAGTGTAGTGGGGAGCGGAGGAGCAGCATACTTACCGTCCGTGCGGCTCCCGGGGCGCTCCAGAGTGACGTCAGGGCGCCCCAAGCGCATGGATCAAGCGCATGGGGCACTTTGACGTCACTCTGGAGCGCCCCGGGAGCCGCGCGGACTGTAAGTATACCGCTCTCCCGCTCCCCGCTCCTACTATGGCAACCAGGACTTTAATAGCGTCCTGGCTGCCATAGTAACACTGAAAGCATTTTGAAGACGGATCCGTCTTCCAATGCTTTCAGTTCACTTGCGTTTATCCGGATCCGGCGTGTAATTCCGGCAAGTGGAGTACACGCCGGATCCGGACAACGCAAGTGTGAAAGAGGCCTAACAAAAATCAGGTGTCACAACCAGACAGCTGAGAAGCTCTGACAGACGCCTTTCAGAACCTCCTCCTTGAGTTTCTGTGTTGTGGTATTCAGCTCCTCCTCTCGTCGGCCTCTCTCAGCTGTCATGTGTTGGACTAATTGCTTCCCTTTAAATTCTTCCCCAGAAGGCTTTTCTGGGCGGCTTATACTACTTCCTGGAGTGTGTGTGCACGCTGACTCTGTCCTCCTGTTTCCTTCAAAGCTAAGTGTTGTACCTTTATCTGTTATTTTCTGTTTGCTGGATCCCAGGTGACCCTGACTCCCTCCGTATCTTGTGTAGGGAGCCGGTGGTCGTGTCCCCTCACTATTGTAGGGTGCTCAGGGCTTTATAGTCAAGGTTCGTGGATATGCAAACCTCCACCATTCGGATCTTTGCATAGGCTGAGCAGCCAGGGAAAGTGCCAGGTCTTCTGCAGGGGTCTCCCTTGGTTCCTTAGTTTTTGGATCCAGCGAGTCGTTTATACATGTTGCTTTGCCTTGTTTCCTGTACACCGTCCGTGACATTATAAGCCGCCATAACCGTCTCAAGCATGGATCCGGTTTCACTTTTGGCTGAACGCTTCCAGGGTCTTTCATTGGAGGTAGCTGATCTCCGTAAGACTTTTTCTCAGCTTCAAGTGACCGGTTCAGCTTGCGTTCATGGAGTTTGTTCTGAGCCTAAGATCTCGCTCCCGGATACGTTCTCTGGGGGTAGTGAGAATTTTGTGCGTTTTAGAGAGGCTTGCAAACTCCATTTTCGCCTTCTTCCCCACTCCTCTGGTGATGAGGAACGGAGGGTGGGGATCATTATATCGCTGCTCAGAGGTAACGCTCAGTCCTGGGCCTTTTCGCTGCTGGAGGGGGCACGGCCTCTCCGTTCAGTGAATGAATTCTTTTTAGCCCTGGGTCAGATATATGATGATCCGGATCGTATTGCTCTGGCTGAGTCTAAACTACTTCTATTATGCCAGGGTAAACAATCCGCAGAGATATACTGCTCAGAATTTCGGAGATGGGCAGTTGATACTGGTTGGAATGATGCTGCGCTCCGAAGTCAATTTTGCCATGGTCTTTCAGAGGGATTGAAAGATGCATTTGCCTTTCATGAGAGGCCTATTTCTTTGGACTCTGCTATGTCTCAGGCCGTTCGTATTGACAGGCGTCTTAGAGAGAGAGGAGAGATGTCCCCTTCCTGTCATACTCAGTCCCAGGACAGTGCAGCGGTCCCGTTCTGTGCGCAGGGGTCTCAGTCGCCATCAGCCCCTTCTGAGCAGGAGCCCATGCAGCTGGGGGTTGATTGCTTCTGACAATAGAAGATTCAGCTCGCATGGGAGGGTTTGTTTTTGTTGTGGAGGTATAAATCATTTGGCAAATATTTGTCCCTCTAGGAGATTCAGGCAGTTTTCTGGGAGTAATAAAGAAACAAACTGGAAAAAATCTTTTAAAAATGTTCCGTCTGTTACTATTGGCAGGGTTGAGGCGGAAATTGAAGGTTTTCCATTTGCTTGTAGTTCCTGTTTTGTCCTGCCGGCTAGGGTGGCGCTAGAGAGCAAGAACATTTTTTGTGGATAGTGGAGCAGCGGTTAATCTCATTGATAATCAATTTGCGATAACTCATGGTTTCCAGGTGCGCACTTTGGGAAAGGATATTCCTGTTTTTGCTATCGATTCCGCTCCACTTTCTCAAAAATCATTAAAGGGCATAGTTCACAATATCCGTTTAATTGTGAGTGATGCTCATGTTGAGGATGTGTCATGTTTCGTCCTTAGCGGTTTACCCACCCCTCTGGTGTTGGGGCTGCCCTGGCTCACTAAACATAACCCCACCATTGATTGGCAAGCGAGGCAAATAAATGGTTGGAGTGACTTTTGCAGAGAGAATTGCCTCATGACATCTGTTTCTGAGGTTGCTACTAAGACTGTACCATCTTTTCTCTCAGAATTTTCGGATGTCTTCTCTGAGAGTGGAGTTCAGGATTTGCCCCCGCACAGGGAGTACGATTGCCCTATTAATCTCATCCCAGATGCCAAGCTGCCTAAATCTCGTTTATACAATCTTTCCCAACCTGAGAGGATCGCTATGCGTGCTTATATCTCTGAGAGTCTGAGAAAGGGACACATACGACCCTCGAAGTCACCTGTTGCCGCTGGTTTTTTCTTTGTTAAGAAAAAAGATGGTTCTTTAAGACCTTGTCTGGATTTCAGGGAGCTGAACAATATCACTATTCGTGACCCTTATCCGCTTCCTCTGATCCCGGACCTATTTAACCAGGTTGTTGGGGCTTAAGTCTTTTCCAAAATAGATTTAAGAGGGGCATACAACCTGGTCAGGGTCAGAGAAGGGGACGAATGGAAGACGGCCTTCAATACCCCTGAGGGCCATTTTGAAAATTTGGTTATGCCCTTTGGTTTGATGAATGCCCCAGCCGTTTTTCAGCATTTCGTGAACAGCATTTTTTATCATTTGATGGGAAAATTTGTATTGGTGTATTTGGATGACATTTAGATTTTTTCTCCCAATTTCAAAACTCATAAGGAACATTTACGTCAGGTCTTGCTCATCCTGCGGGAGAATAAATTATAACTGGAAAAATGTGTGTTTGCGGTTCCAGAAATTCAATTTCTGGGGTTTCTTCTCTCCGCTTCTGGTTTTCGCATGGACCCCGAGAAGGTCCGCGCTGTGCTTGAGTGGGAGCTTCCTGAGAATCAAAAGGCGCTGAAGCGTTTTTTGGGCTTTGCCAATTATTACAGGAAGTTAATTTTGAATTATTCTTCTATTGTTAAACCACTCACTGATATGACCAGAAAGGGGGTAGATTTTTCTTCTTGGTCAGTAGAGGCGCGTAAGGCTTTTTCTGATATCAAGGAGAGTTTTGCTTCCGCTCCCATCTTGGTGCAACCTGATGTTTCTTTACCCTTCATAGTTGAGGTTGATGCTTCTGAGGTGGGTGTGGGGGCGGTCTTGTCTCAGGGTTCCTCTCCTGCCAATTGGCGACCGTGTGCCTTTTTCTCAAGAAAACTCTCCTCCGCAGAGAGAAATTACGATGTGGGAGATAGGGAATTGTTGGCCATCAAGTTGGCTTTTGAGGAATGGCGCCATTGGCTAGAGGGAGCCAGACACCCTATTACCGTATTTACTGACCATAAAAATCTGGCCTACTTGGAGTCAGCCAAGCGTCTGAACCCGAGACAGGCCAGATGGTCTTTGTTCTTTTCTAGGTTTAATTTTGTTGTCACGTTCCGCCCTGGAGTTAAGAATGTGAAGGCAGATGCCCTGTCACGTTGTTTTCCGGGAGGCGGGAATTTTGAAGACCTGGGTCCCATTTTGGCTGAAGGTGTGGTGGTCTCTGCTCTTTTTCCTGAATTGGAGGCAGAGGTGCAGGCAGCCCAGTCAGAGGCTCCTGATCTTTGTCCTCCTGGGAGGTTGCTTGTGCCTCTCGCTTTAAGACACAAGATTTTTAAAGAACACCACGATACGGTCCTTGCTGGGCACCCGGGGGTAAGAGCCACACTGGATCTCATCGCTCGGAGATTCTGGTGGCCTGCGCTTCGTAAGTCGGTTGAGGGTTTTGTGGCAGCCTGCGAGACTTGCGCTCGTGCCAAAGTCCCTCATTCACGGCCTGTCATGGTCTTACCTTCTTACTGTTCTCCTTCGTTTGACATGTGCTGGCGGCCATCTTGGTTTCTGGGTTTCTTGTAGCCTCCCACCCTGCGGCTTCTCCTTCCCACTGGGAGGAGCTGGATGCCTAGCTCATATATATAGGAGGTCTGTGGCTTCAGTTCCTTGCTTGGTCCTCCTGTGTTCACATGCTTCTAAGACTGCTGCTGCTTCTGGTTCCTGATCCTGGCATCGTCTGACTACCCCATTGGTTCCTGATCCTGGCTTCGTCTGACTACCCTGCTGGTTCCTGATCCAGGCTTCGTCTGACTACCCTCCTGGTTCCTGACCTCTGTCTACGCAAGACCCTGCTTCGGTTTAGCCATCCGTTTGGACTTTTGCTCACAGCTTGATTTTCAATAAAGCCTTCTTATTTCCACTTATCTCTTGTTGTACGTCTGGTTCATGGTCCCATGACATTAGGACCAAGCCATGAATTCTGACGGTACAGGGCCATCCTCGCTACCTACGCTGGTTGCCAGACTTGATCAGCAGGATCACCTGTTGGGTCGGTTCGCTGTGGCGTTGCAAACCCTGCTTGAACGCACGGCTCATTTCGCTTCCGTTGCCGATGGGTCGGTTGTCGCTCCTGGGCCCACTCCTACTGCCGCTCCGGTTGTTGCGCCAGAGTCTACCCCGACACCTGTTGCTGCGCCTGCGGTGTCTCGGGGTATGACCGGTTCTGCCCCCCTTCCACAGCGCTTTGGGGGAGAGCCAACTCAGTGCCGAGGTTTCCTTAACCAGGTGGGCATTTATTTTGAGTTGCTGCCACATGCCTTTCCTACTGAGAGATCAAAGGTGGGCTTCTTGATCTCGCTGCTCTCGGACAAGGCCTTGGCCTGGGCCAGCCCTTTATGGGAGAACAACAATCCGGTGGTTGCCGAGTTTTCCGGTTTTGTTGCTTCTCTTCGGAAGGTATTCGATGTGCCGGCTCGTGCTGCCTCTGCTGCGAAGCTCCTTATGTCCATCAGACAGGGTTCACGATCCGTAGCTGAATACGCCATTGAGTTTCGTACCCTGGCAGCAGAGGTGGGCTGGAATAATGAGGCTCTGGTCGCTGCTTTCTCTCATGGTCTCTCGGATGCCTTGAAGGATGAGGTTGCAGCTAAGGACCTACCAGTGGAGCTCGAGTCTCTTATTTCTTTCCTGATTTTGATTGACACCAGACTCAGGGAGAGACCTTCCTTTAAGGAGAGCCTGCGGAGGTCTTCTAACAGATTGGCGCCTACGTTTGCTGTCCCACCCGTGCCTCCCTCTCCTCCCACGCCTCCTGGGGATGACTTGTCTGGGGGTGAACCCATGCAGCTGGGGTTTGCTCGCCTGTCCGAGGGGGAGAGGGTACTCCGGAGACGCGAGGGCCGATGCATGTACTGTGGTCTCGGTGGGCATTTTCGGTTGGCATGTCCGAACCGTCCGGGAAACGCTCGCACCTGAGATCCTGTCGGGGGCAGATCTTGGGTGGAGTCTCCTCGTCCCCGGTTTCCCGTGTTGACAAACCACTGATCACTGTTGTCCTCTCCTGGGTCGGGGGCTCGGTGACGACCCAGGCGTTGGTGGACTCTGGTGCTGGTGGTTTGTTCATTGATAGTGTGTTCGCTGCCGCCAATTCCATTCCTCTGCAGCCTCGAGGTTCCCCACTGGCTCTTGAGGCGATAGACGGCAGACCCCTTCTGCTGCCACACGTGACTCATGAGACCCTTCCAGTGGGGATAGCCATTGGTGCCGTTCACAGAGAGTCGGTCTGTCTCCAGGTGATTTCGTCTCCACACTACTCGGTGGTCTTGGGGTACCCCTGGCTCCAGAAGCATAATCCGACTTTCGATTGGAGATCGGCCGAGATCCTCTCGTGGTCACCGCAGTGTGGGGCTAGTTGCATCCATGGGCCTGTCAAGTTGCTGTGTACTTCCTCAGACTCTCTGTTGCCTCCTGAATACGAAGAGTACCGGGATGTATTCAATAAGGTGCGCGCGGTTGCCCTACCTCCGCACCGCCCATACGATTGTGCCATAGAGTTACAATCTGGTGCCGTTCCTCCTCGTGGCAAAGTCTATCCACTGTCGGTAGCGGAGAATGAGGCCATGGAGGAGTACGTGAGGGAGGCGCTTTCACGCGGACACATTCGCAAATCCTCGTCCCCGGCAGGGGCTGGATTTTTCTTTGTGAAAAAGAAGGGCGGTGAGTTGAGGCCTTGCATCGATTACAGGGGTCTCAATCGCATCACGATCAAGAACGCTTACCCGATACCCTTGATTTCCGAGCTGTTCGATCGCCTCAAAGGGGCCACGGTCTTTACCAAACTCGACCTGAGGGCGGCATATAACCTGGTAAGGATCAAGGCGGGCGATGAGTGGAAGACCGCGTTTAACACCAGGACCGGTCATTATGAATCCTTGGTTATGCCCTTTGGGTTGTGCAATGCGCCCGCAGTCTTCCAGGAATTCATCAACGATGTTTTCCGTGACCTGTTGCAGCAGTGTGTGGTGGTCTATTTGGATGACATCTTGGTATATTCTGAATCCATGGAGGCCCACATTATGGATGTCAGACGAGTGTTGCAACGGTTACGAGAGAACAGGCTGTTCGTTAAGCTTGAGAAATGCGAATTTCACCGATCCCAGGTAACCTTCTTAGGTTACATCATTTCCGCTGAGGGGTTCTCCATGGATCCTGAGAAGGTTTCGGCTGTCTTACAGTGGCCCCAGCCCAGTGGTCTCCGTGCCCTGCAGCGCTTTTTGGGCTTCGCCAATTATTATCGGAAGTTCATCAGGGACTTTTCTATGCTAGCCAAGCCTCTCACGGATCTGACCAGGAAGGGCAGTAATTTCCAGGTCTGGCCGCTCGAGGCCATCCGAGCTTTTGAGGCTCTAAAGTCCGCCTTTGTGTCGGCTCCGATTCTGTCGCATCCCAACCCTGGGTTGCCCTTTGTCCTCGAGGTGGACGCGTCTGAGACGGGAGTAGGCGCCCTTCTGTCTCAGCGTAGAACACCAGAGGGTCCTCTGCTTCCTTGTGGGTTTTACTCCCGGAAACTGTCTTCCGCGGAGTGCAACTATCAGATTGGTGACAGGGAGTTATTGGCCATCGTGCAGGCCCTTAAAGAATGGAGGCACTTGCTCGAGGGTTCGGTGGTTCCGGTTCTCATCCTGACGGACCACAAGAATCTGACCTACCTTTCTGAGGCCAAGAGATTGACACCATGTCAGGCCAGATGGGCTCTGTTCTTGTCACGTTTTAATTACGTGGTCTCCTACCTACCCGGTTCCAAGAACATCAGAGCGGATGCCTTATCACGGCAGTACTCCGAGCTGTCCGGGGAGGAGTCGATTCCGAATTCGGTCATACCTCCAAATCAGATCCTGGCCGCCATTCGCACCAGCCTGACCTCTCCCCTGGGTGAGCAGATTTTGGCGGCTCAATCTGGTGCTCCCTCTGGGAGACCCAACGGCAGGTGTTTTGTGCCTGAGGAGTTGCGCACTCGGTTGTTGCGAACCTACCATAACTCCAAGGCCGCGGGGCATCCTGGAAAGAATCAGCTGTCCTGGGCTGTTTCACGTCTGTTCTGGTGGCCTTCTCTACGTTCCGACATCGCCGCATATGTAGCGGCATGCTCCGTTTGTGCCCAGAGTAAGTCCCCTCGGCACCTTCCGTTGGGCCTTTTGCAACCCATAGCCACCGGGGAGCGCCCATGGTCACACCTGGGGATGGATTTCATTGTGGACCTCCCTGCATCCCGAGGCCATACGGTCATTCTCATGATTGTGGATCGGTTTTCCAAAATGTGCCACTGTGTTCCTCTCAAGAAGTTACGCTCTGCACAAGAGTTGGCCACGATTTTCGCCAGGGAGGTCTTCCGGTTGCACGGTTTGCCCAAGGAGATTGTGTCGGATCGGGGGAGTCAGTTTGTGTCCAGGTTCTGGCGCGCCTTTTGCTCCCAGTTGGGGATTCATCTCTCTTTCTCCTCGGCCTACCACCCTCAGTCCAATGGGGCCGCAGAACGATCCAATCAGGCCTTGGAGCAATTCCTTCGTTGCTATGTCTCCGATCACCAAGACAATTGGGTTGACCTCCTGCCTTGGGCTGAGTTTGCCAGGAACACGGCGGTGAACTCTTCCTCTGGGACGTCTCCCTTCATGGCCAATTATGGGTTCCAACCTGCCGTGTTACCGGAGGTATTCTCTCCCCAGGATATTCCGGCTGTGGAGGATCACCTTTCCGTCCTACGTGCTTCTTGGGTACAGATCCAGAGGTCCCTTGAGGTCTCTGCGCAGCGCCAGAGACTCCAGGCTGATCGCAGACGAGCGCCTGCTCCTTCCTACCAGGTCGGAGACCGTGTATGGTTGTCCACCCGCAACCTCAACCTTCGAGTGCCCACTCCCAAGCTGGCGCCTCGCTTTGTTGGTCCCTTCCGAGTGCTTCGCAGGGTAAACCCGGTAGCCTATGCCCTTGCGCTTCCTCCTGGCATGCGGATCTCCAACGTGTTTCATGTCTCCCTGTTGAAGCCATTGGTGTGTAATCGTTTCACTTCCTCGGTTCCTCGGCCCCGTCCGGTCCAAGTGGGCAATCGTGAGGAATATGAGGTGAGCAATATCCTGGACTCACGCCTGGTCCGCGGTCGGTTGCAGTTTTTGGTCCATTGGCGTGGTTATGGTCCAGAGGAGCGTTCCTGGGTTCCCTCCGCAGATGTCCATGCTCCTGCTTTGCTCCGAGCCTTCCACGCACGCTTCCCTCATAAACCGTTCCTTACTCCGCAGAGGAGGGGCCCTTGAGGGGGAGGTACTGACATGGTCTTACCTTCTTACTGTTCTCCGTCGTTTGACATGTGCTGGCGGCCATCTTGGTTTCTGGGTTTCTTGTAGCCTCCCACCCTGCGGCTTCTCCTTCCCACTGGGAGGAGCTGGATGCCTAGCTCATATATATAGGAGGACTGTGGCTTCAGTTCCTTGCTTGGTCCTCCTGTGTTCACATGCTTCTAAGACTGCTGCTGCTTCTGGTTCCTGATCCTGGCCTCGTCTGACTACCCCGTTGGTTCCTGATCCTGGCTTCGTCTGACTACCCTGCTGGTTCCTGATCCAGGCTTCGTCTGACTACCCTCCTGGTTCCTGACCTCTGTCTACGCAAGACCCTGCTTCGGTTTAGCCATCCGTTTGGACTTTTGCTCACAGCTTGATTTTCAATAAAGCCTTCTTATTTCCACTTATCTCTTGTTGTACGTCTGGTTCATGGTCCCATGACACGGCCATCAGGTCCTCTCCTTCCCTTACCCATTCCTTCCCGTCCTTGGACACATCTGTCCATGGACTTCATAACGGACCTGCCTCGTTCCTCGGGGAAGACTGTGATTCTGGTGGTGGTGGATCGTTTTAGCAAAATGGTGCATTTCATCCCTTTTCCTGGTTTGCCCAATGCTAAGACGCTGGCGCAGGCATTTGTTGATCACATTGTCAAATTGCACGGTATTCCTTCAGACATAGTCTCTGATAGGGGCACGCAGTTTGTTTCCAGATTCTGGAAGGCTTTCTGTTCTCGCTTGGGGGTTCGGTTGTCATTCTCTTCTGCTTTCCACCCGCAGTCGAATGGCCAGACAGAGCGCGTCAATCAGAATCTGGAGACATATCTGCGTTGTTTTGTGGCTTTAAATAACCGTCGTCAGGAGTCCTCTGATAAGTCACCATTTTTTGGTGCATATGGGTTTCATCCACAGTTTGGGACTTTCTCGGGAGAGGGGTCTTCTGGTTTACCTGATGAGGACAGATTCTCCTCGTCTTTGTCATCTATTTGGCAAAAGATTCAAGATAATCTAAAGAGCATGAGTGAGAGATATAAGCGTGTGGCTGATAAGAGACGTGTGCTTGGTCCGGACCTGAATGTTGGTGATCTGGTGTGGTTGTCTACCAAGAATATCAAATTGAAGGTTCCCTCCTGGAAGTTGGGTCCTAGGTTTATTGGGCCTTACAAAATCCTGTCTGTCATCAATCCTGTTGCATACCGTCTTGATCTTCCTCAGACTTGGAAGATCCATAATGTTTTTCATAAGTCCTTATTGAAACCTTATGTTCAACCCATTGTACCCTCGCCTTTGCCTCCTCCTCCGATTATGGTTGATGGGAATCTTGAATTTCAGGTCTCTAGGATTGTGGATTCTCGTCTTGTCCGCGGTTCTCTTCAGTACCTTGTTCAGTGGGAGGGGTATGGTCCTGAGGAGAGGATGTGGGTCCCAGTGACTGACATTAAGGCCTCTCGTCTCATCAGGGCTTTCCATAGGTCCCATCCTGAGAAGGTGGGTTCTGAGTGTCCGGAGTCCACTCGTAGAGGGAGGGGTACTGTCACAACCAGACAGCTGAGAAGCTCTGACAGAGGCCTTTCAGAACCTCCTCCTTGAGTTTCTGTGTTGTGGTATTCAGCTCCTCCTCTCGTTAGCCTCTCTCAGCTGTCATGTGTTGGACTAATTGCTTCCCTTTAAATTCTTCCCCAGAAGGCTTTTCTGGGCGGCTTATACTACTTCCTGGAGTGTGTGTGCACGCTGACTCTGTCCTCCTGTTTGCTTCAAAGCTAAGTGTTGTACCTTTATCTGTTATTTTCTGTTTGCTGGATCCCAGGTGACCCTGACTCCCTCCGTATCTAGTGTAGGGAGCCGGTGGTCGTGTCCCCTCACTATTGTAGGGTGCTCAGGGCTTTATAGTCAAGGTTCGTGGATATGCAAACCTCCACCATTCAGATCTTTGCATAGGCTGAGCAGCCAGGGAAAGTGCCAGGTCTTCTGCAGGGGTCTCCCTTGGTTCCTTAGTTTTTGGATCCAGCGAGTCGTTTATACATGTTGCTTTGCCTTGTTTCCTGTACACCGTCCGTGACATCAGGTGAAAGAGGACTGCTATGGGGGCATCTCATACCCCATTTTATGACAACCATTAAGGGACATCAAAGGGTTGTTTTTAGTGGAAGAGGACAAAGAAAATGGACCTTCTCAATTTAATAAGGATTTGTCCTAATCAGGTTTATAGCTTATTCTGAGTTCAAAATGGTAAGAGGCTGTTGGAGATACTTAAAGGAAATGTGTCACCAAAAATTTTAGCTGCCAGTTAAAACCAGAGCACAACACAGAGCACATTTTTGTTCTAATCCGTTTTTATTTTCTGATTACAGATTTTTGCATTCTGTTTCCTGAACATTTATATGGGGGCTGCCATCTTGTCTGAGCTACTCTTAACAACTTTTAGAAAAAATAAGAAAATTGCTTTATGGCAGCCCCATAGGTTATAGACACAAGAATCAGGAGCTGATCCTATTGACTTTGTAGAAGGAAAGACAGACTAGATAAGCTTTGACAATCACCTATTGTGAATAGTGGAGCCTGTCTTATCTATACACAGAGGTGGTATCATTACAGGCAGGATTAGAATGATAGATAAGTAGATAATTGCAGTAAAGAGGTGACCCCAGGGTCCTAACATTTTCAGGTTTGGAAATAGTCCCCTTTTTACCAACAGGGGGCGATAGACATACTCAATTATTATGCAAAGAAGCTAGTTGGATTATCAGGGCTAAGGCTATGGGCCCACTGGGTCTCAATGACCGTAATGACTTAAGTGTCTTTTTATAGGCTGAGTTGTGTTGTGGTGTCCTGCTAATCTGCCTGTGTGTCCATATTCTGTGGACGAATAAAGCAATACTTGGACTTTCATGGTGAGTGACGTCTCCTTTCTCCTCATTCCACGTTTATTTGATTCTATTAAGACTGAGCACCACAGAAGTCCACTCTGAGTTCAGTTGTCACCGCGGCAGAGTTTGTGTACCTGGAAACCGCGGAGGACAGTGAAAGCAGTGCCGTCCTATCTGTTCATCTTCTTGTGTGCATTTTAGGGACTTATTTCTTCTCTTTTAAAGGGCTTCTACCACCAGAAATACCGTTATATAGCTGACTGACATTAGCAATGCAGTGGACCCTGGCATCAATCAAGAGCGTGAGTAGACGGAGCCTCTAGGTGCTGATTTTACGCCCACATAGCACCTAGAGGCTCATTAGCATATAATAAAAGTGCTTTTTTTTACAAAAAAACGGCTGCAGGGAAAAATGTTAGAAACATACTGTTATGTAGTGTTGACATTAGCGCATCGCTAATGTCAGCACTACATAACAGTATTTCTGGTGGTAGAAGCCCTTTAGGGACAGAGCATGCCTCATTCACCACGGTACGGGACTCTGGAATGGATTCCGCAATGGAGCCGGCAGCTGCGGAGGACACCGCAACTCTTAACGAAGGCAGAGAAGGGGCAGGCGCGTACTTTACACAGTGCAATCAACAAGACGCCTTACAAACCTTAAGTACTAAGACTCTGGAAGTCAAGGTATTTCTACTAGCTAAAAGAGAAGTACGTCTGTTTTGGACTGTTAATTCATTGAGATCATACAATGAAAGTAATCGTTTACCTCGCGGTTTGCGTGTATACAAAGATATGGCGCAGTTTCAGGATGATAGCACCTTAACTGAGAAGTAGCAATGTATGCACATGGATTTTTCTTTGCAAATCCTGAGAATGGTGTTGAAAAGGAATGAGATCGAGGTGACAAGTTGATGAATTACGGTCCCGTATGACCGAGAGCCAATTACTAGCCTTTAATAAGCGTTTGGAGAAAAAGTTAGTGCTAGTTCAAGCTAAAACTAAAGAGAAGAAGAGAGATAAGCAGGACTATGACTCTAACAAAGTGTTTGATTGGAACAACAAACGACAATATAGGAAGCGGAAAGTGCCACGTCGGCCCTTAAAATGATTACTGGACAACCAATTCGGACTCGAGCATCTCTGATGAGACAAGTAATAAACCTGGCCCGGAGAAGAACCCTTAGGCGGAATGTCAGAAGGGGAAGAAGGAAGAAAAGCCCAAAACAGGAAGTTTGGTCGAAAGAGGAAACAAGTCTCTTGGAGGCGCTAGAGGCAGAGACTGACTAGGTTGTGCAACATCCCAATGTGGTGAACCTAACTGATCTTGAAATGACACCGGACTACATCTCAGTCCTGGAAAGGGGACTGGGATTCAGTCTAGTGGAACAATTCGACTCAGTCATGTTCGAGGTTGATATGTTTAGATCTGTTCGCAAATTGAATTTGCATAAGCTATTCCATGCTGACCCTAAAAGGGGGGGTAGAGCGTACTAGAAAAGAGGGAGAAGTCCCCACTACGATAGGTCCCTTGGGGCTCAGCCTCTCAGCTAATTTTAGTGAGGATGAAATATCCTGTATTGATATTTTGGCACATGGTGGGGAATCTAGGGAAGGGACTGTAGATCAAGACACAGTGCTGGTTTAGGACTTCACAGGAAGTGTGAGGTCCACATTTTGTCCACCTTGCCCGCTGGTAGTAGTCTGGAGATATTCCATCAACAGGTACTAAAAGATATGAGGGCTATCCTCTATCCTACACAGCCCCCTAATTTGACCGGAGGTGAATGTGAAGCCCTGAAATGGCTTAAACGCCATCAGGACATTGTTATAAAGCCAGCAGACAAGGGGGGCAATGTGGTTCTCATGACCAGGAATTTCTATGTCTGGGAAGTGCAGCCAGCCAGTCGCAGGGGGAACACGTGAGGTTCACGGTAGACCGATGAGGGGTCGAATGGTGTAACGGACCGTTTCAGCAGACAAGGTGGTTTCGCCACAAATGGTATAACACACAGTTCATCAGTTTACTCACGGTTAGCAGATAGCCTCCCTGGGCCGGCAGCACAGTGTTGAGGTGGACAGCACAAAATCCTCCGGGGCACGCTCTGTGGTAGGAAGCATCAGCCAAGATGCGGGCAAGAATAGCATCAGCCAAGATGCGGCAATTGCGGACAAGAATAGGCATATTCTATTAGTGCTGGCAATGTGCGGTCCGCAAAATGCAGAACGCACATTGCCGCTGTTCGTGTTTTGTGGATCCGCGGATCCGCAAAACACGTTACGGACGTGTGAATGGAGCCTAATCCTCAGCACGGGGTAGTATGTTTTGGTAATGTACAGCACAGGGTTAATCACCTCATCACTTGTCGGAGTAGGTTCTTGGTGTACCTGATAATGTACCCCCGCGGCCGCTTCTGTATTGGCAAAACTATAAGACCATTGTTCGAAAAAATAAGGGAGCATTTTAACCCCTTGACATCTGGTAAAGGATGTCCGCGGTTAATTAAACATGTCAGAGAGATGAATGGAGGCAACTCCAGGGTCCTAACATTTTCAGGTTTGGAAACAGTCCCCTTTTTACCAACAGGGGGCGATAGACATGCTCAATTATTACGCAAAGAAGCTAGTTGGATTATCAGGGCTAAGGCTATGGGCCTAATGGGTCTCAATGACCATAATGACTTAAGTGTCTTTTTATAGGCTGACATGTGTTGCGGCACCTTTCTGGGTAGGTATTTACACTGTTTTGCATTGTATTTTATGTGTTTTATGTATCGCTGTTAGTGCGACCCGTGCGCATGTCTGCGCTGGGGAGCGCTGAGGCATAAATGTGACGTATTAACGTCACCCCGCTAGGAGGCCTGAGGGAGCGTGATTCCACGCAAAACGGCTGTCGCTTCATTGTGCCATTGTGGCGTCCTGCGCCCTGTTAATCTGCCTGTGTGTCCATATTCTGTGGACGAATAAAGCAATACTTGGACTTTCATGGTGAGTGACGTCTCTTTTCTCCGCATTCCACGTTTATCTATACACAGAGGTGGTATCATTACAGACAGGATTAGAATGATAGATACGTAGATAACTCCAGTAAAGTGCTTTGGACAGACCAAGAAGTGGCTTAGTGGCCAGTGCCAAAACCGCAGGATTTTATTTTTTGGGTTGAAATTTAAAAAATAACAAAAAATTATTTAATAATATGTAAAATTTAAAAACGTGTTTTAGACAATAGGTCATTTTCTGACATATTCCCTTTAAAAGGGACCTATTTTTATTATTGCATTTCTGGGGACAAGAACTATTCATATATAATAGAATTAATAACTTTTTGCTAGGAAGATGGGAGATAACCATCCAAAATCAGTTATGGCGCCTATATACCAGTATATGGGACAGTTGTATGGCCATCAGCAGACTACCTACCTCCAAAGAAAAACTAAAGATTTCTTAATTCTGCTGGTGGTGCAGCTGTGCGGAGTCTGGTTTCTCTGTTGTGGAACTGCCCTTTATCTGAACTGAGTATTGGGTAATATGTATATATTAGGTATTTGTCACCGTGACACTGCATTACCATGTAGGCTGGCTGAGGACTTCTGTGGGTGTGTGGGAACTGTTTCCTGTGACTTGTATTCCTGTGTAAGGGAAAATGTTTCTCTGGACTGAGTGTCGGAATATCGGATGGTCAAGTGTCCTAATTACTCAGTTATTTAGACCGGTGGGTCTTCTTCTGTTTTGTCCTGTTCTGCCATGCTTCCAGAGAGAATTCTGATATGCTTGGGTTCCAGTTAGTGCTTTGATCCTGATTCTGTGTTTCTGAATTAGTTTGCTTGTGATCTTGATCAGTGATGGCCAGTTCGCCCGCGAACACATGCGGGCTGCCATCTTAAATCACAAGTCCGGCGAGGCACAGGTCCTTACCTGTGCCTGCGCCACGAGCCGGTCTGAAACAAATGTGGTCACCGGGAGCAGGCAGTTCCAAGAACAGCCGCCGGGGGCCTTCATCAGGCTGTTCTCAGAACTGCCTGCTCCCGCATTTGCTTCAGACTGGCTCGCGGCGCAGGCACAGGTAAGGACTTACCTGTGCCTCGCCGGACTTGTGATTTAAGATGGCAGCCCACATGTGTTCGCAGGCTTTCTGCTGCCTGAGGCGAAAACTCCCCCCCCCATTGCCAATTTCTTAACCTAACCCATTTGCCACAATGAAACTGCTCATTGCCAATGGCCCTTCTGCTGCCTCCCTCTTCCCCCTACCTGGTGCTGCCTTAGGCGATTGTCTCACCTGGCCTCATTGGTGGTGCACCTCTGGTCCCTGCACATAGCAAGCATAGGGACTGTTGGCAAGTTGGAGGCTGTTGTTTAGGACAGATTGTCCGAGTAGGTATGGACATTGGTTGGGTGAAGATTAGGTTTGCACTGACCAGAGGATTGAAGGCATGATGAGAGTTGTAGTTTTGCAAAAGGTAGAGAGAGACACACTTTAGGGAACCCTGCAGTAGACACTTGCACGGGGCCTCAATATGTAGTAATATAGGAGAAAACAGTATTTAGTCAGAGTGGACAATTAGGGCTCATGACTGTAGGATCTTTTGTAGACACATCCAGCGTTATCAGAAATTTCTAAGATCCATTTTTAGTAAGCTGAGGCAAACATAGAATGTGTCGGCAGATAAGAACCATTTGGCCCATCTAGTCTGCCCAATAGTGAACAACTCATGATCTGTACTGATTGAACTCTGCCTGCCCAGACCTTGGATTAGAATTGCCATGCAGGTTAGTGGAGGATTTCAGGCACTGTCTATGATGGCACTTATTTACAGCGGGCGCTATGCATGCACATATTTACAGGGGACACTATTCATGGCACTTAGTCATGGGCAGCAGAATGTGCTAGTTTTAGGGGGCAGGAAAGGGCGGCACTATGTGTGACACTATGTTTTTTTGGCACATAGTATGTGGCAGTATTATATTTTTAGGGGCCACATTGTGTGACACTATAAAACACAATGAGATGTTTTTGTAAGTATAGAGGATGAGTTTCACGGCCTATGGTGTACGCTGTGACACTGTTGCCGCACTTGTGGTTGCCCGCGGCAACGTGTTGCTGTGAGAGCATGCAGTGGCAGTGTCTCGGCCTTCTGGGTGATTGCCGAGACATGGTTGCCACACATGCTGTTGCCGGTGGTAACGTATGGTTTTGTATGCTTGTGTATGCACTTCCCCTTTTTAGTTGTAGCCTCCCTCTGTCTGGTGCTGTAAGGGTTAACTCCCTGACTAGGTGTGGTCACTTGGCTTATTTCTTCTGTGGTTTCCTGGCTGGAGTCAGTTGTACCTCAGCTGTTGTTGGTGCTGGAGCTCTGCTCCAGTTCAGGGTTTTCTATCTGTTCAATGAGGGACACCCTTGTGGTCATCAATTTCATCCCGGTGTCTCCTTCCCTTCCTGTCCCTATTTGTATGGAGTGGGTTATGTTCAGGGTGTTTGTATGTCTAGTTTGGTGTTACATGTCTGGTGGTGTTTGGTGTCCAGCATGTTTACTAGACATTCCCCTGTCTCATGCTATTGCAGCTATGGGTGTTCTGGGTCCCTGTGTGGTTTGTGGTGTGTGCTGTGTCCTTTAATGTTGGTGTGGACAGCAGCACTAGTACACGGGTTCCAGTCAGTGTGTCTGTGGCAGGTAAGTGTGTTATTGGTTTCATTTGCCTGCCATCTCCTTATGCTGTATGTGTTCCCCTCTCCTTGCAGCCTGGCCTCAGATAGAGACTCCTGTTCCTCCATTACTGGGATGAACAGGTAGTCTCTTCCCTACTCCTTGGTGAGGGATTACCAGGGCGACTTAGGGTCTCTAGGTATCCTGAGTATGAGTCGTCCTACCATCGGGGTCCGCTCATACAGTGAGGAGTCAGGGAGAGGATTAGGGATGTTGTAGGAGGTGACCTGCTCCCTTATTACTCCTTTTTGGCCAGGCTGATCCCCTTTTACCCTTTGAAACCGCACGGTGAGGGGTTTCCCCCACTCCCCGCCGTGACAGTGAGGTTATGTAAAAATTAGTCAAAGAGACAAACAGAGAGACAGATTATAATATGAGAGAAGATGCCATGGTGGTCTGGACTGACTGAAAAAGAAAAGGCAGGATAAAGAATGAGAGACACAAATTTTTATTCTGACCAAAATGAAATTTAAGACCTAAATCGAACAATTCGGCCAAATTGAACGTAAATAGAATTTAATAAATTCACTCTTCTCTACAAGTAATTCATAAAAAAATCTAAGATTTGCACAGCAAGTAAGAAATGGGGCCTCCCCAACCCTCCTGGGCCTTTCTCACAGTCGAAGAACATTGAAGAAAAGTGGAAATGAATCGCTTTGCATTGTGCTGGTGTGCCTTGTGTCTGATCAGTACTGTATGTGCTCATATGGTCTGAACTGCAGTGTGATTACCATTCTTGTCTGGGACACAACAACTCCCAGCCAGGAGCAGACATATCGCCTGTGCAGCCAATTCAGCTGCACTGGGGCCCGGCGTGTGAGGGGGCCCATTCATACTAGTGAGCGCTTCTGAAAGTGCTCACTAGTATCATACAAGTGAGCGCATCCAGAAGCGCTCACTAGAATGAATGGGCCCCCTCTAGTATGCAAGAGAGAGGTGGTGGCGGTGGAGACTTACTTACCCCTCCGGCTCCGCTTCCTATCTGGTCTCCTCTGGCCTGACTGCGTACAGCGCGCACTATGGCCTGACGCTGTACGCAGTCAGGTCACGTGACTGTGCAGCGCGGGCTGCACATGGATATGGGGGGCCTGAATGAGCATATGGGAGTGCCTGAATACATAATTAACAGCTGATATTAGGGGGTGTGCTCATGACTCTGGGGGTTCTGAGCAAGTGACATATAGGTGGGTGGGGAGCCTGAGCAACTGACATATGGGGGCCTGCCTATTTTATATACTGGCAGACATCTTGTATATTGGCACACATTGGGGGCACTATGGAGGGGGAGGAGCACTATGGGGGCCCTATATTATATACTGGCACAAATGGGGGCCACTATGGAGAAGGGGGGAAAGGAGCACTATGGGGGCATCTTCTGGGGCCCTATCTTATATACTGGCAGACATGGGGGGCACTATGGAGGGGAGGAGCACATTGGGGGCACTATGGAGAAGGGGGGTGCACTATGGGGGCATCTACTGGGGAGCCTATCTTATATACTGGCACACATGGGGGGCACTATGGAGAAGGGGGGAGAGGAGCACTATTGGGGTTATTATATAGGGGAATTATACTGGCACACATTATGGGGGCATTTTATATTGGCACATTGTCAGGCACCATGGGGATAAGGGGAGGTGCACTATTGGGGCACGATATAGGAGTATTTTATACTGGTGCAAATTATAGGGCACTATGGGGACTTTGTCTCAACTGGGGGCACTAAGAGGGTTTTTTGGGCACACATTATGAGGGCACTATGGGGACATTGGATCTACAGGGGGCATTATTACTACCGGGGGCATTATGGTGGGCTTTTTTACAGTTGTACTTCTGGGACACAGTAGGAAATTATTACTGTAGGGGCACTATTACTACTGCGTGTTGTCTGGTAGATTATTATTTCTATTTGTGGGACTTTGGGGAGCACTGTTACTTTGGAGGGCACCCTGGCACGGTATCAGCTTAGTACAATTATTTTTGGGGAACATTATGGTTACACTATTAGTGTCAGGGACACTGTTTCCTGGGCACTGTGGACACTGTTTTTAGGACACTGTGTGCCAATAATTATTGAAGGGGAACTATCTGTGTGTAACCTGTATAGGGAGCACAGCGGGCACATTATAGGTGGTGGCAGGATGGGGTGTTCAGAAGGTTGGAGGATGATGGAAAAGTAAGAAACTAAGATGTCTGTCTGTCAAACTGCAGAGAGAAGAGATGGCTTAAAGAAATCATCATCGCGGTCTGGTCTGAAAGGAGAAGATGAGGACAGAGAAGATCTACATCAAAGAAGACGTCACTGGATGGAAGAGGTATGTGGACCTGTATTAGGCTACCTTCAAATCTGCATTAGTGATTCTGGCAGGCTGTTCCAGCTGAGCACAGACTGCTGGAATTCACTGGATCCGGCACTGCTGGATGCAGACAGAATGCCCACCTATAATGGAATGCAGCAGAGATCCGGCTATAATCTGTCAAAAATGCAGAGAATCAGCGGGACACAAACCGCTGCATGCTGCGGTTTGTGTCCGGCCGATTCCTTGCATTTTCTGCCGGATCAGGTGGCCGGAGCGTAGTGTCACAGGTGTGAAAGTAGCCTTACCCTGGGGGGGCAGGCACATTCTTTGCACAGGGGCCCTCTGCTGTCTGTGTCCGCCCAGGGCTGCTCCCAGCATACCTTTAACATTGTTCAGGTTATACCAGAAGGTGTAATTTCATATGGTAGAGGCCTGCCTGCCCTGATACTGATACCGGTGCTGTGTTTTATGTATTGAAACTGGTTCTAGTACTATATGTATGTACTTACCTAGATTCTGATGCTGTATTTATGTACTGAGCTAAGTTCTTGTACAGTATTTATGTACTGGCCTTGGTTCTGTTGCTGTATTTATATGTCGAGGTTGCTGTATTTGTTATAAGCTTGGTTCTGTTGCTCTATATATGTAATCAGCTTTTTTTTAATTTTTTTTATTTCATGAGCCTGGTCCTGTATTTATATACTGAAGTTAGTTCCAGGGTTGCATTTATGTAATGAATTTGGTTCTGTTGCTGTGTATATGTAATGAGTTTGCTTCTGGTGCTGTATTTATATAATGATCTTGGTTCTGGTGCTGCATTTATGTAATGAGCCTGGTTCTGGTGCTGTATTTATGTAGTGAACTTGGTTCTGGTGCTTGGTTCTAGTTTTGCAGTTATGTAATGAGCTTGATTCTGGTGCTGTATTTATGTCATGATCTTGGTTCTGGAGCTTGGTTCTAGTGCTGCATTTATGTCATGAGCTTGGTTCTGGAGCTTGGTTCTAGTGCTGCATTTATGTAATGAGCTTGGTTCTGGTGCTGTATATGCAGTGGCTACTCTAGGAACAATATATAGGGGGGTCTAAAATGGGGGGGCACTAATAATTTTTGCCGCTTAATCATACTACTTAAATGAAATAAGTATATATAAATAAGATTACAAAATACGAGAGTATTGAGGTATGCATGGATACCTTTTTATTGTACTAACCTAATACATTTTTTTTTG